>NC_138356.1:69906805-70573948 GCF_046562875.1 Panthera onca
CAGAAACTCAATTCTAGACACAATGCTACTCAAATACTTGAATTCTTACAGCCGCTGAATCTTACAAGAGGACAGGAGGACCTTGCAAGCCACAGAGGCAAAACAGACATCCCAGTAAATTACTGGCAGAGTCAGATCTAAAATGAGTCCTTACCGGATGCCCAATTCCTGTCCTTTACTCAACTGTCATGTATTAAGCTCACGTCTGTGTCCATCACCTTGCTAAGTGCTGAGAATTCAGAGACAGTAAGAACAATCTGTGTCCTCAAAGAACTCATGGTCCATTGGGTATGACAGACAGATATCCAGAGATATAAAACAATACATTGTTATAAAACAATATGGCAGTGCAGTAACATAGACAAGTATAAGGTATTATAAAGCCACCACGGAGAGACACTTCGGGGCCCCAGAAAGCCTGGAGGAAGTGTTGCCTTCCCAAAGCCACGGACTATACTCTTCATGAGAAATTGACCATTCCCTCCCCTTCACAGTTCCCCACTGGAATAGGACCTTTCTGCCACTCAAATCCCTGTGATTTATGGGCTTCCAGGCTTTTCCTTTCTACCCTCCCTAATGCACAAATTCCCCTTTCTCTCCACATCTACAACTCTTACTTACCAGCAGTTCTCAGATCTGACTACGCATTCAAATCATCTGAGAAGGTTTTTTTAAAAAATGCCCCATAACAGCCCCCCAATCTGTGGAGATGATGCTGGGCATTCACATTTTTCATGGCATTCCACATAATTCTATACATAGCAAGGGTCAAGGTGAGAGCCTGTTGGACACCACTCACTTGGCATTTAACCCTGATACCTTGCGTTGCAGGAGACGCAGTGCCTCCAAGCCCATCATCTCCCTCGATTCCCGTGTCAGCCCTGTAAAATGACGTGGTAATCCCATTTCACAGATAAGGAAACTGAGCCATAGGGGAAGTAGCATCCCCAAGTTGTACAGATCTTGGACCCACACCTTCTGACTCGCCCTGTGCTATTTTGAAAATAGATATATACACGTAGTGAGGATGAAGGAAGGCCATGCCTTTTTCTTTCAACGGAGTCTCCCACCCCGCCTCCCCCACCAGGGCTACCACATGTAAGTTTCTCAGAACAGGGCTAAGCCGTCTATTCCAACTCTTCATCAGACACATGTATCACTTCAAAAGCTCACAGGTCTCACTGAGAAAGAGGAACTAGGAGTCAGTGTAAACCAGAAGCCATATGACCAGACACACTTGAGTGGACTCTGTGAGAAAAGGGAAGGATGGAAATAGCCCGAGGTATTGGAACTTTCCTCAAAATCAATCAGGAGTCACGTTCTGATTAGAAGGGCAGATAACAGGATCATGAGGACTGAAGTGTTCTAGGGTTTCATTTCTTTCCGCTCAGCCACCACCTGCAATTCTGGCTAACCAGTGCTCCTGTGAATGGGTCCCTTCTTACCTGTCCTTGCTTAAAAAGCAAACACGGAAACACTTGCCAAGCCCCTGTCTCTGTATTTCTGAAGCAGCCCAGGAAGTAGGATGGACTGAAAGGGGCCTCAGCAAACATGAACTTGGGAAGGAAGGAGGTTTGAGTGGGGGCTGGGCAAAAAGCCACATTTCTTTTCTTTCCTTTGTGTTTCTTTTACAATGTCTCCGCTAGGCTTCCATCAGGCTCTGCTTTAGAAAAAGACCCGTCTTCTTGGGAGTGCATTCTATGCATATTTCATTCCTGTCTTCTCAGGAAGAATTTTTAGTTCTCAGAAAAGAGCAAGAGGGAGCAGCAAGGGGGGGGATGGCGGGGACTGGATGCCCCTCTGCCATGAGGAAGGAGACCCCAGGAGAGATGCACAGGAGGGCTGACTTTACACAATCCACGGATCAGCATTTCTGGGGCAGCCGGAAGGTTATTCCTAAGGGGAGCATGTTTTAAACCAGCAGAATAAATGCTGCTTCAAAAATAAGCATCTCAGGCTGCGACTTTCCTGGGTCAAAGAAGCCGTGTTGTCATTTCTCAGAGTGACACGGCTCCAGTGCCCGCGGGCTGCTAGCTACTGCCCTGATGTTAGAAGGGGCTGGGTCTTCGTTTTCATAAATAAATAAACCCTCCTAGGCCTTTGGAATCTGATTATATTTGGAACAAAACTTCTAAATATAGGGCCATTATCTGCAACCATGTGACCAACCCCCATCTTTTAACCTAATTTTGTCGCTTAGAGAATGGCACGCTTCCAGAGCCGTGATAGGGATGCGATCAGGGTCTCAACAAATATGCTGGGTTCTGTTTGTTGTCTAGGGGGAAGGTGGGGACAAATGACTTTCTCTTGATTACACAAACCAATACATTAACTTTCACCTGGAAAACTGTCTCTTGGTAGTTTATCATTTTTCTTGAACAGGGCAAAGCCCTATTCTCAGAGAAAAGCTTAATAACACACATACATCTTCTGTATCACTAACTGGTGGAGAGGTTGCTTCTTGTCTCAGAAAACTGACCCATCCCCAACCTGATTTTTTTTTAATGTTTATTTTATTTTATTTTATTTTGAGACAGAGAGAGAGCATGAGCAGGGGAGGGGCAGAGAGAGAAGACACAGAATCCCAAGCAGGCTCCGCACTGTCAGCGTGGAGCCCAGCGTGGGGCTCGAACTCACGAACCTCCAGATCCTGACCTGAGCCCAAGTCAGAGGCTTCCCTGACTGAGCCATCTAGGCGCCCCCTGATTTTTTTTTAAGTTAAGGAACTCCATTCATTCCTCAGAAACTGATTTCCTACTGTGACTACGTCCCAGGGGTCACTCGGTCAAGAGGTCAGATGTCTTTCTTGCATTTATGAAGCTGTCAGTCTAATGGGTAGGAAGATGTTAATAAAAACTCACAGAGTAAATAATATAAATTGCATTAAGTGCCTTGAGAAGGACTATGATGGCCTAGGTCTGGTTCATAGCCTAGGCTTGGAGATTCAGGAAGAGCTCTTCGAAGGATATGTTATTGCAACTGAGACGTCACGGGTAAGAATGGGCTAGTGAGGGAGAAGCCAGGAGGGCGGGGTTCTAGACAGTGGGAACGGCCAATGTGAATGCCCTAAAAGGAGGCCAGCCCTTGCCACCACCATGCCTTACCCAGAAACTAGAGATGGCAGTGGTTAATGCAAAGTGAATCCCACATGGCGTGTGATGGGAACACAGAGCAGGGACACCAAGGCCCAAGGCTTCCCGGAGCAGCCACGCCTGGGCCACGTGAAAGGAGGCAGGATGGAACTCATCCCTGAAGGGGGAGAATCAGCAAGGTCAAGAGAGGTGGCAGGAACCTGGGGAAGGAGGTGAACTAAGTGGGCCTGCAGGAGCATGCAGCTGGGGCAGTGAGGGCAGAGACGAGGGACCGCTGCTTGGAGATGTGGACAGAGTAAGGTGCACTGGAGGGTTCACAAGGAGAGAGACAAGGATGAATTGACATTTCCTGACGGCTTCAGGGGGCAAATCTGGAAACAGAGACTCCTGTGAAGAGGCTATGGATGAATCACACTTCAGATTTCTCTAGATTTAAAAGCCTAGTTTTAAAAAAGGAACTCTTTCTTTTTCTTTCAGATTATTTGCGCCCATGTTTTATCTGCATTGTTATTATTAACTAAGTTCTTCTTCGCTTTTCCTTTCTGTGGGTCCCGTGTGCCCTCTGGATGGTGGCAGGGCCCACTGGTGGAGAGGGTGTTTATTCCCTGCGCATTGTGGTCAGACTGCAAGGCAGCTGAGAGGGGGAACCCACAGTCTGAGGAACAGTGCAGCGTGTGAAGCCTTGCCCAGGAAGAGCTGTGAATGGCGAGATCCCCCTGGTGCCCAGGAAGTGGAAAACTCTTGGAGAAAATCTAGGGAGTCCAGTTGCCTGGCCCTTACAAAGTCCACAGTCATAAAACCAGGAATAAGTCATCTTCCTGTGAAACGTTTCTCTCCCCCACACCACCATCCTCAGGCCTTTTCTGTTGACAAGGTCACCAGGAATTGTCCTGGATGTCTGAAGGGGTCCTCTAATGATGAGATATAATAATCAAGCCATCTCCCCACTCAATATTCTGTAATAGACCCTCATCACTGATGAGCCACAATCCAAACCCCCAGTCACGCCTTTCAGGATCTGGCCCCTGACTACTTCCCCAATCTCATCTTCTAAGAAAAAAGCTCACTTTCCCACCTGTTTCTCTTGGACCATTTCTTCTTTTACCATGATATATTATTTGTTTCCCAAAACATGGCAAGCTCTGTCACCCCTAAATACTCGCACATGCTGTTTTCCAGGCCTGGGACAAATTCCCATGCCCACCCCACGCCTTTCCTCCACTGATGTCATTATTTGCCTAGAGAAGTCCCCCTCATCCTTAGATCAGATGTCACCTTCCTCGAATTCCCATAGTCACCCTTAGAGGCTCCCCTTCCAGTACTTAGGGCACACCTTCCTTACAACAGTGCTGTGCTATAATGGAATCAGGGGAAGATCCACGTGTCATGGGACATGAAGCCTTATGCAGTGTAAGAGGGTTCTTTTCAAACACTTTTTTTTTAAGTTTATTTATTATTGAGAGACAGAGACAGAGCATGAGCATGGGAGGGGCAGAGAGAGGAGGAGAGAAAGAATCCGAAGCAGGCTCCAGGCTCTGAGCTGTTAGCACAGAGCCGGACAAGGGGCTCGAACTCACAAAGTGCGAGACCATGACCTGAGCCGAAGTCGGACGCCCGACTGACTGAGCCACCCAGGCACCCCAAGGGGGTTCTTTTTCAGGAAAAGAACAGAAAATTAGTATTACGAAGTTGGACGCAGCTTATTTGGGTTCAAATACCTTCTTATTGCAAATTTTACAAGACATATGGACCATGTGAACCTATCACTAGGACTGCAAAAGGGGTCTGTGTGTGTGAGGGGCCCTGAATCCTAAGCTTTATAAGCTGCACTGTCAGTCTACCTCCGGCTGTAATTGTGGGCTATCGTGCCTGTCTTCCCGTGAGATCGTGAACTCCTTAGGGTCAGGGACCATGCTTTCTCTAAGTTAATTATTTTTAAGAGGCCAACTTTATGCCAAGTCACATTTTATAATCTCACACGTCTTTTCTCTGGATTCTGCATCAACTGAGAATTATATTTGCTTTGGACTGAAGTTAATTTTTTTCTAGAAGTAAAACCTGCATGTGAGGTACATGCCAGTTGTTCAGAGGTTAACATCTGTGGGGCAGAATTGAGAGTGCCCATGGGAAGAAAACAGGGTGGGGAGCATGTGAAAACTATCACTGCTCCCAAGAAAAGGGTGCATTAGAACTTTTCCTCTCACCATTAAGACTCAAAAATATCAGCCATTTACTATTAGCTTGTGGCCCCACAGCCATTCATGGAGGGTGTTACTTTCTGGGTTATAATAGCCAATTTTCTATAACAGTAGTTGGAAAGCTTTTTCTATGAAGAGCAGGAGAGCGGCGCCTGGGTGGCTCAGTCGGTTAAGTGGCCGACTTCGGCTCAGGTCATGATCTCGCGGTCCATGAGTTTGAGCCCCGCATCAGGCTCTGTGCTGATAGCTCAGAGCCTGGAGCCTGCTTCTGTTTCTGTGTCTCCCTCTCTCTCTGCCCCTCCCCCATTTGTGCTCTGTCTCTCTGCCTTTCAAAAATGAATAAATGTTAAAAAAATTTTTTTAAAGAGTAGGAGAGTGAACATTTTCTGCTTTGCAGGCCATGGGATTTCCATTGCAACTCTCACTGTACACAAAACCAGCCATAGACAATATGTGACTAATCATGACTGTGTTTTAATAAAACTTTATTCACAAAAGCAGGTGGGTGGGGTTTGGCCCAGGTGCTGTAGTTTGCTGACCCCTGCTCCAGACCACAGACTAGAGGTTCAGGAAAAAGCATGACATAGATTAACCCTAGTGTTATTCCATTTTGGGGAGGAATGCATTAAGAGAAACCGACTTGCTAATATATCTTTCTATGCTAGTGGATTTCTTGCAGCTTAGAAACACAGTAAGTAAGCAAGTTGACACTGACACAGGGACACAGTTGATACTCTATTTCTTAAGAGTCTGCTAAGTGTCAGGCCTTCTGGCCCTAGAGAATCAGTGATAACAAGATCAAGGGCATCTTTCTGTCCATTCTGTGAGCAGATAATGTGTTGATTGTTCATCATGGGCCGGGTGCTGTGTGAGGGCCACAGCATTCATTGTTGAACAAGATTGATGGTACATCCATCATCCATCGGGCCATTCATCTGCCTATCTAATCAATAAGCAACTAATGAATTTCTACTAGTACAAGACAAGTTGGCAGAACTCTGTGTAATTTACCAATACTCAAGCCATGGCTCCTGCCTCCAAGTTGCTTACTGTCCAGGGAGGGGACAAGCCATGTGCGTTAATATCCAGGGCCGGAGGCAGAGACAGAAATGTGCTACAAGAAAAGTACAGATGGAGGGTTGTGGGTGCTCAGAGCTGAGCAGGATTACTTCCAGCTGGAAGAGATCAGGAAGGCTGACAAGATGACATCTAGTTTCCTGTTAACCCTTTAAAGTGACATATGAGCCTGTGCAAAGATTACAAGCAGGTTCCGAGAAGACAAGACTCTTTTGTACATGTTACCAGCCCTCAGGTCCCACTGGGGCAAGCCCTGCACACACTTTGTGAATTCAAACTTCCTAGGACTGGCTCCTCCCCCCTCACATCAAAATTACCTTCCCTCTCAGTTTGCCTACTTGCAAGGAATTTCTGTATTTGTGGGCCCTTAAGTTGTGCACCAAGGGGAGTCATTACTATGCAAAAGAACAATTATAATAATTCTCACAACTCTATGGTATTGTTGGATCTATTTTGCAGGTGGGGAACTTGGGGCCGAGAAGGTTAATTAGCTTACTGAGCAACACAGAAGAGAGAGAAACAAGCCCAGAACCCATGTCTGTTGACTCTCAGATGGCTCTCCCTTTGCCAAACTGTTTAGCTGCCAGTATCCAGATAAATAAGCTAGACTTCATCTTGACTCCTTCTGTGATGATCTTCCGTCAGACCAGCTCCCTGCTTGACACTTCCTTCTCCACCATATTTCTTAGAGACATTACCCTGCTTCACCCCCTCAGCTACCACACCAGGCTAAGCTCCACTGATATCATTCATTGGGTTGGCGAACATTTATCCCCTGCCCCCCGGGAGTTCACAGTCTACTATTTGGGCCTCTAAATTGGTCTTCCCACCTCCTTCCTGCCCCTTTCCAATCGATCAACCAGACAACATTAATAAGCCCCTTCCTTAGTGTAACTGAAGATACATTCACTGACTAACTCCTTTGTGCCAGGCTCTGTTCTGGGTCCTAAAGAAGGAAAATTACAAATTTACAGAACTAATAGTTTACAAAGCATTTTGGTTAAGTCACAAAAGCTTGAGAACAAATAGCAAATCTCAGTTGAACTGGTAGCAGGGAATGTGGACAAATGAAACACTCCAGAACCAGGAAGAAAGAGAAGATGGGTGTTCTGAAAGACAGTATTGACTGACCAGCAAAGAAGTTCTGTGCGACATTCATCACCCCCAGACCTTGCAATACCCACCAGCCAACAACAGGACAAGACAGGGAGAAGAAGCATCTCATCCCCAATTCCAGGGTGAGGATAGATACAACATAGCTACAGATGGACTCCAGACCTAAGTGGATGGGGGCTGCCCTGTCTGAGCCCAGGACCTTAACACCCTTGATCATCCTGTGCATTCAGAGGCTGCTCAACAAAGGTGGTGGGTTATGATAATTAAGCTGTTTTTCCATATAGGAGTAATGCCAAGAAGGCGGGTTGACTTCAGGAAAATTTCTAGTAGCAATCATTTCCTGATTGATTGGAAATATCTGTAAATACGCGTGTCCTGAGAAGTGAATGAGAAATGTGTGCTGTGATTTTCTCCCTAATGAGTCAATCTGTCCTAACAGAACAGTTTGGTAGAGAGTGGCCTTAAGGAAACACAAGTGGCTCGTGAGGTAGGACACTCCACTGTGAATGGTCCGCGTGGTTGTAGGATTTAGGGGGTTGGGGAGATAGAGAAAGCACAGAGAGAGGAGATAAACACAGTACATGATTTTAGGTCATGGAGCTGATTTTTGGCAGAGAGCAAGTTGAGAGAAACAGAAATCGATGTTACCAAGTTTGAACTTTATCTTCCTAAAAACAGTGCTTCTGTGGGCAGAGTTCATATGCAGGAGTCATGACTCACCATGACGCCCCTTGTGTCACCCCTTGGGAAAATATCTGTGCCTACACTGAGGTTTCCAGATTCTCTTTTGACATTCAGAGAGAAAAAGAGGGGGAAATACCTTTCCCCTCCATGATGCCCTCAGGTCAGAAACCCACTTTGGAGGCTACAGTCTATGACAGATGCACTCTTGCAAACTCTGTGTTTGCTTTCGTGCTCTGTTTCTTGACCAACTATGCAGCTAAGCAAAATGGAACAAGAAATAGTGTCTTGGGAGAAGTAAAATTGCTGAATTAGGTACAGGTCCCCCTTTACATAAAGAAAATAAAAGGTAAACTATGGACCTGCTGAGAAGAGTCAAGAAGAGTTATTTTAGAATTTTATGTGAGATCAAGATAGCTGGTTAAGGTGATGATGCCTGAGTATTATTATCTTCAGTAATAAATATTTCTGGAATTAAAAGGAATAATAGAGTGCAGTGCAGAAATCAGCAAGCTGTGGGCCAGCAACCTGTTTTTGCTTTGTTTTGTTTTAAGGCCCTTGAACTCAGAATGGTTTTCATATTTTTAAGTGGCTACATTTTATTTAAAATTTTTTTAAGTTTTTATTTATTTATTTTGAGGGCAGGGGGAGAAAGGGGAGAGAGAAAACCCCAAGCAGGCTCTGAGCTGATGGCACAGGGCTTGATCTCACAAACTATAAGATAACGACCTGAGCTGAAACCAAGAGTCCAGCACTTAACCACTGAGCCACCCAGGCGCCCCTAAATGGCTCCATTTTAAATGGTTTATATAAGTACCTATGTAAGAGCCTCGATTTTGCCTATTGGGCCACAAAATCGAAAATATTTACTATCTGGCCCTTTAAACGTTTGTGGACCCCTGGTCTATTGGATAAGAATGCCTAAGCTTTGGGGTCAAAGAGATCTGGGTTTGAATTCTGCCCAGACATATCATGCATTCATTTGACACATCCTTATCAACCATTTATTCTTTTTCTCACTTGCCTACCAAGATGCCACCCTCTCCTGACTTTCCTTCTTTGTCACTCACCGCTTCTTCACAATCTCCTTTGCCAGTTTCTCCCTCATCTTCCGGACCTCTTAACACTAGGTTCCTGGGCTCAGACCGTGGACCTCCTTCCCTTTCTCATCTGTCCTCACCACGCGCTTAGAGTCCTTCTTTCCCATTGCCTTAACCTGTGTGCTGATGCCTTCCGACTTTATATTTCTAGCCCCCATACTCCACAATCCTACGTGCAAGTGTCTTCTTTATATCTCCACTTGATGTGTAATGAAGATCTCAAGCTTCCCACGTGGAAAACTGAGCTCCTGACATTCATCCCGACCCTGCTCTTCCTATAATCTTCCCCATATCAGTAAATGATGACTCCATTCTCCCAGGCATGTCAGATTAGGCAAATCACTTAACCTTTCTGAATTTCAGTTTCCTCGTGTATAAAGTGAGTGTCGCACCCATTTCAAAGTCAGCGTGAAGATCCGACAGGATAACATAACATACGTGCTTCCTGGAGTACCTGCCACAGTTAAGCGTTCCATAAGTGTCATTAAAGTGTAACCTTTCAATTCTTTCCTCCTAATGTCTCTTAGATCCATCTGTTCCCTCCGACTCTTTTAGACCCCTAATACCTTATCCTGAGAACATGACCCAAGTTCCTTAACTGGTAGCCTTGATTTAGAGGTAGAGTAGTAATCATAGATTATAGTATTCTCTCCATTTAAGGATAAAATGAAAATGATCCAAGTATGACCCAGGTCCCATAACTTAGCAAAAGCACCAAAGTGAGGACTTAAACCCAATGCAAGTGAAAAGCCAATGTTCTATATTCTCTAGTATTCACCAGGCTCATCCTCTAGAATGCAGCCTTCACCCAGCTTACTACCAGGTGAAGAGCAGAACCTGGGAGGTATAATAGGATAACCAAGGAGAGCATCTGACGCATGGAAAACAAGAGAAGGCCTTCCTGAACAGGGCTGATACATCAGAACCTCTGGATTTTTTCTGCAGATTCTTGAGCCTTGCCCTAGAGCAACTATATCAACGTTTCCATGGAGAGGGCTCAGGAATGCATTTTTCAAAAAGCTCCAAAGGCAGTTTTGAACAGTCAGATCTGATCGTTCTTGATATAGAATGCTAAGTGGCCGATTTCACAATATTTAGAGCCAATAAATATGATGCCATAACCTAAACTCCAAAGGGGAAGCCAAAACTCTGACATTCCAATATATAAATGGACAAAGGGCATGAAAACAGAATTCATAAAAGAGGAAGCAAAGTGGCTAATAGAAATATTTTAATATCATATTCAAATTAGTGCCAACTTTTAAGAATGAGTGGCATGCCATTTTTTGTACCTATCAAATTAGCCACTTTTTTTTTAATGCAAGTGATGATGTGATGAGATGGGCACTTTCATAAGGTAATGAGAAAATAAATATTGGTACTACTACTTTAAAAAGCAACCCTGTAGCATGTATCAAATTGTTGAAAGCCATCTTTAATTCAGAAATTCTTCTCATATGAATATATATCCAATGAAATGATCCAAGAAGAATATAAAAGGTACTTTACATGTAAAGTGTATTTATAACAGTCTCATTTATGAAAGCAAAATAAATGAAAGTAAGCCTAAATGTTCAACAATAGGAAAAGTGAATTATTCAGCATCATTACATTATCAGTTATCAAATCTTTCAGAATAGACTACATTATTTCATTTTACTCAAATATAAAAATATATATGCCAGAAAAAAAGAAGAAGTCTGAATTGTCCTTAAAACAGTGTTAACACGAGAGTCTGTGACTAGGACATAATATGATTCTCTCCATATCATTATGTTAAAGTAAAAATTATGCTAATTCCATGACTCACATTGTTCTGCTTCTTCTTCTTAGATGGTCCTACCCATATTTCTGCACTAGGCAATGTTTTTATTTTAAGAACTAATGTAGCTCCTTTGTCTCTTACTTGGGCTGTGCCCCATCTGCCCGTCTCATTTGTTAGCACAGATTACTTTTGCCTTAGCACTTACTTGCTATTCAAAAATTACTTGTTGGTGCATTTATTGCTCCCAGTAGACTTTGAGCTGGTTGAAGGTAAGATTTGGGAGTCCCAGATGTCCAAAAGTGCTTATTGGATTAGACTTCGTGGATGACAGAGAGAAAGCCCCAAGTAAAACTCCAATTTAGTGTCTGTGAATCCATCAAAAAGAATGTTGTCAAAGACTTTAGGTCTCTGCTTAGTAGACAGACAGTGGGAGAGAGTGGCACTGCCATGCGTACTACAAAGACAATGCCAAACAATCTACAAATTCACAAAGTTTTTTGAACCGGAGTAGTGAGGTCACAGGACCACCAACTAACCCTAAATCAAAAGATACATGTGTTCAAGAAGAGCCAGGAATGAGCACTTACTTACCTAGGACATATGCCACCAGGAGCCATAAAAGCAGTTAAAAAAGAATTTAACTGGAGCTCCTGGGTGGCTCAGTCAGTTGAACATCCGACTCTTGATTTCAGCTCAGGTCATGATCTTGTGGTTTGTGAGATTGAGCCCCAAGTGTGGAGCCTGCTTGGGATTCTGTCTCTCCCTCTCTGTCTGCTCCTTCCCCACTCATGCTCTCTAAATAAGTAAGTAAAAAAATAAATTAAAAAAACATGTATAAAAAAATAATTCAACTAAAATTTTTAACACATTGCTAAAAGCCACACTGCGGTAACATGACATTATAGAGCCTCTGGCACCATGGGAATTTCCACCTACTCACTGGCTCTTCTCAACAGACACCTGACAGCAGACCTCAGTGAGTGCTTACAAGAATGATTGGAGGCAGAGTGTGAAACCTAAGGGACTCTCCCTCGTGACATAGGTCTCAGAGAGTGGGCCTGCAGCCACCAGGAGAAAGGCATGAGATCCTTCTACCCTATCTCTCCTAGAACAAAAATATCAAGCCTACCTATAGGTAAGGAAAAACAAACAATGCTGGCCCTGCACACTAATGAAGACTCACTGGAGCTGGGGAAAAGAAGCAGAAAAAGTCCTTCTGTCTCTGGAAAATACATCCTGAGCCCAGACCAAGAGGTCTCTTCCAGCTTAAGAAAGGGCAGGATCATGGAAAAGTCTCATAGAGACACAGTACATAACTAAGGCTGAATCTCAACCAGAACAAGAGAGAATACCCTCTGCCTCCTCCCCACCAGCAGCAGTTTACTGCTAAGAGTGAACAAGAGAATGAGAAACAATCATCTCAAGGTGTCAGAGAAGAGAGAAGACCTAGAGCTGAAAGTGGGGCAGATCTTGAGGAAACCTATCCTGCAAACCAGCCATTACACTCAACACACTAGAACACTAGAACTTGAAGCCTGTGATGCAGGGAGGGTTACTAGAGCAAAATAAGTGTTGAAAAGAGTGTAATTCCTGACTTGATTGACTCAAACCAATACCCCCTTTCCCTAAAAGCCTTAGTGAAAGGCATACCCATTTCCAGGCATAAAAATTATATAGCTGTCTCTACTGTCACATAAAAATATTATGAAGCCTACAAAGAAACAAGGTAAAAACAATGTCCCATCATGAAATCAGATAAAATTAAAGTGATTAATGGAGCCAGACTCAGAAATGAGACAGATGTTGAAAATGTTGGGGGATTTAAAACAGCTGGTCAAGATGTTGAAGACTCTAGTGGAAAAGATACATAAGAGGCATGATCAGACAGATAATTTCAGCAGGGGGTGGGGATTTTGAGAAAGAATCCAATGGAAATGCTAGAAATGAAAAGCACAGAGACGAAGAAAGCCTTTGATGAACATTGACGCGGCTGAAGAAAGAATTAGAGAACCTGAAGGTAATACATAGAAGTTCCACCATATGAGAGGCAACAAGAAAAAAGAGTAGGGGAAGAAGTAGGTTGTCCAAGAGCTGCAACACAATATCAAGGACTTAACACATATGCCATTGGATTTCAGATGGAAAAGAGAGACAGATTAGAGCATAAAGAATATTTAAAGAGATAACAGATGGGGAAGGTACAAAACTATAGATCCAGGAAGCTCAGAGACCATGAAGCAGAATAAATACGAAACATACATACATACACTCCTACACGTGTCGAACTATGAAAACCAAAGACAGAAAAAAAATCTTGAAGGCCGTCAGCAGGAGAAGACCTATGCTATAAATAAGTGCAAGACTTTTGTCAGAAAACTATGCAAGTCAGAAGATAATGGAGTAACATCTTTAAAGTACTGAAAGAAAAAAAATGTCCACTAAAATTCCATCCCCAGTGAAAATATTTTTTAAAATTATTGCGTAATAAAGACCTTTTTTTAATCAGACGAGAACTGGAATAATTCATTTCTAGCAGACCTAAAGAAATGTTCAGGGCAATTCTTCCTTCCAGAAGAAATACACAAGACAGAAATTTGAGCCTATATAGAGAAAAAAAAAAAAGTACCAGAAATGATTTAAGTGAAGATAAATATAAAATTCACTTTTTCTTATTTTTGATGTTCAAAAAGATGGTTTGAACATCACAGCAGTGATGCACAATGTGGGTGTAGCATGTGTGAAAGTGAAATGCGTGACAATAGCACAAATACAAAGGATGGGAGGGAGGATCTGAAAGTGGACTATTGTTTCAGGTATTTAAACTACATTTGAAGCGGCATCATGTTATTTGAAGGGAGATGCTGATTCGCTAAATGTGTGTTATAAACACTAATGTAACCACTGCAAACATTTTTTAAAGATATATAAATAATAAGCCAACAGTAAAGATAAAATAGACTCATTAAAAAAAGTACTCAGTGGGGCATCTGGGTGACTCAGTCGGTTGAGCGTCAGACTTCAGCTCAGGTCATGATCTTGTGGTTCAGGAGTTCAAGCCCCACATCACACTCGCTGCTGTCAGCCTGTCAGCACAGAGGCTGCTTTGGATCCTCTGTCCCCCTCTCTCTGCCCTGCCTCGCTTGCACTTTCCCAAAAATAAATAAATATTAAAAAAAAAATACTCAGGGGTCACCTGGGTGGCTCAGTCAGGTAAGTGTCTGACTTGAGCTCAGGTCGTGATCTCAGGGTCTGTGAGTTCCAGCCCGGGGACAGGCTCTGTGCTGACAGCTCAAAGCCTGGAGTCTGCTTCAGATTCTGTGCCTCCCTTTCTCTCTGCCCCTTCCCCACTCACGCTCTGTGTCTCAAAAATAAATAAATATTAATTTAAAAAAAAAATACTCAGTAATTTCAGAAAAAAAAAAAACAAAGTAAGGGGAAAAAAGGAAAAAAGACAGATGAAACAAACAGAAAATGGCTAGCAAGATGGTGAATATTAATCATGCCATATCCAATAATTAAAGTACCTATAAACAACCTAAACATGCAAATTAAGAGGCAGAGATTATCAAACTGGATACAAAAACAAGGCCCACTTTCATGTTTTCCACACTTTTATATGGAAAGACATGGAAGGAAAGGATGGAAAAGATATAGCATGCAAACACTAATTTTAAAAATGTTGCTGTAGCTACATTAATATCAGAAAAAGTAGACTGTAGAATGGGCTGTACTACCAGAGGAAAAAGGAAGCATTACACGATGATAAAAGGGTCAATTCTCCAAGAAGACACAAAAATCCTAAATGTTTATGCACCTAACCACAGAGCTCGCAAGTACATGCAATAAAAAAGGACAGAACTGAAAAGGGAAATAGACAAATCCACAGTTAGAGTGGGAGTGTTCGACACTCGTCTCTCAGTAAGTGGGAAAAGAAGTCCTCGGGAAACGAGTCAAGGTAGAGAAGGGGTGAGCGCCATCAGCCAATTTAACCCAATCGACGTTTAATAGAGCCTTCTATAAAGGTTGGTTTAAAAAGCAAAGGTATTTCTAATATATATAGATATATCAGAAATTGGAATAAGCAATCCTACCAGGTAATAAGTTCTCCACTGCGGGAAGGTATGAGAAGACAGCTGGATGCTCACACCAAGATTTTATAAGTAGGACAGTAGCTTTCCCACTTTTAAAGCCGGAGAACCGTTATTCAAATTAAGCCATAGGGAGAAGCATAAAATGGGTAACAGATAAAAGGAGAACCAGTATGGGCCAAAACCCTAGTGATGTATCCTCAGAATTCACAGGGGGCCTGCGGTACCACTAGGAGGCGTCTAGGGCTCCACTATACACGCTTTTGAACTACCAGATAAGGGGGTTTCGCTAGGATGTGACCACTAAAACACTTTCCAGCCCAGACTGGCAACTATCATTCGCCATGCCCGGCCTCTTAAAACTTCCATAGTTCTTGTTCAATAAGTCAGGGCGGGCTCTGGAGGAAGTCTGCCTGTGTCCAGACTCCTCTGGATAATTTAAAAAGCTTATGATCTCCAACCAACTTCCGTAACTCTTCGACCTTGAACTGGAAAGTGGGGATACCAATAGCATCTACCACCCAAGATTTTTTCAGTGATGAAGAAATGAGCAAATATTTGTGAAGCATTTAGAACAATAGCTGACGTTATAAATAATAATAAACGTAATAAACGTTAGCCATTATTTTTTCGAGACACCAGCAGCTTTTTGTTCGTTTGTTTGTTTTGGCTGTTGTGTAAAACATATTATTTTATAGACAACATGGAAATATTGTCTCGTGTCACAGAAAAGTAGCGTCTTATCCGCAAACATGAAAGAGGGAAGTCTCCTAACCCGTCAGAGGGGAAATCACATCAGTTTAATACCCTAAATGATGTTGCATCAAAATATTAACAGAACGGATCAACTTGAGATGACCCAAACCGGGCAGACATAGGACTGCCTATAGGAGCAACCCAGGCCGAGAGGATGGAAAGTTATCTCAACTTTAATACAATCGAGTATAACTTTAAAGGACTTTGTTCTCAGTGAGAAAAACTCCATATCTACTCTCT
The DNA here is from genome assembly GCF_046562875.1 of Panthera onca. Taxonomy (NCBI): domain Eukaryota; kingdom Metazoa; phylum Chordata; class Mammalia; order Carnivora; family Felidae; genus Panthera; species Panthera onca. The sequence goes on from NC_138356.1 coordinate 69,922,919, forward strand.
CCTCCCTCCTACCAGCCAAGCTTGCCTACTGGAGTCCCGGTGTATATCTCTTGCCCTAAGTTTAGAAATTCGACTGACCTCGCAGCCTTCACGCCCTGTAGTTGAGGTGAATGTGACCATTTAAACAGCTGCCAAGTGCAGGGATTAGGATAACATCCAGCACCTCTTTCGTAGACAATATCCGATCTTGAGGAAAGTACGGAAACACTGAAACCACGCACTTGAGCCAGAACTACCCTTCCCCCAGCCCCCTCACACACCGTAGTTTAGCTAGATAAATATTTCACAAAACTTAAATATTCTATCATGCCGAAATGTCCTTATTGGGATAACTTTGGCACAAAAGTGTGTATTCAGTGTTCCATAATGATTGTCTCCAAAAAAAGCAGTTTGTAGTTGACATTTTCCAGATTGGGCCACTTAAATTCGCTTCCTCCCAGTGCAAGGTAACCGGAGGGGCGGGGTGGAGGGGCCCCAGCATCAGGCTCTGGCAAAGAGGGCCTGCCTCAGAGGGTCAAGGGTGCGTCACGGAAAAAGCATACACTGTGTGGCTTGTGTGGGTCTCAGTCAACTGCACAAAAGGCCATCTGCTAGTACCCTCAGTGGCTCCAGCATGGACCACAGAAGATATGTGACAGTCATAACCCAGGTCCCAGCTGCCGGTCACAGCCCATCACTGGACCTCCCGGTGACTAGAGGGAGGCAGCTTTTGCGGGGTGCAAAGAGCAAGGGCTTTGGACCTAGGTTGATGGTACTTCAAGTTTAGTCCTCCCAGTTAGTAGCTATGTAATCAGAGGCAACTTAGCCGCAAGCCTTTCACTTTGTTGCATTATTTCTCCCACTCTCGTGGGCCGAAATAATACCATGTGCTATGTATTCTTCCTGGTTCTCTTTATACAAAATTAGTATTGAGGATTAAAAATTATAGAGCTAAAGGATGCAAATAAATCACTTGATAGTAAATTGAAGGATGCCTAAGGAATTAATCTTGCCTAATTTGTCTTTGGATCCAGGGCCTAAAACTGTACTTTCATAATAGTTTCTGTATTTCCATATCCCTTGATTTTATAACAACCTAGGACATAATTAGTACCAATAACTATTTGCTGATAAAAACGTAGCAGTCGTGCAAATTGTGATGACAGCCTAACGGGAATCATGATGTTCTTTATGGGGCCCGATAAATTGTGGGCACATCTATTCATAGCAAATCAGAAATAGGGTTCTTTGATGCAGATTGTAGTTCTTTACGTCTCAAAACCTAGCACCATATCTGCATTTTTCCATTTATTACCACCGATTCATTTGGATATGTAGCTGCTAACAGGAAAGTCAAGGAAGGCTTTAAAAGAAAAAAAGGTAAGGAAGAAAAATTTTAAATGGAAACAAAATCTTTTTTTTGTTTGTTCTCTTTTCTGTGAACTGGGAAAAGACCATATTGACTAAGTACAGCCAAGGACCACTCAAAGTGACTTTTCAGATAAGGTGTTCTACCAGGATGGAGTTTGAGAATCACTGTTGGATGAATCTAAATCAAGCAGTTTCTAGGATTCGGTTGGCAACAGGGAATGTGTCTCCTCTGTGAAATCACATAGTTGAAACCTTGAAAAAAAAAAAAGATTATGCTTTTTGTAACCCCCTCCCCCCTTTTTAAAGTAACCATTTCTTGTCCTTCAGGCCTCTCTCTCCAAACAACCTATTTGGCCAGTCCCCACCACCTGACCTTCCCTGATTATTCAAGGCCCTCAATAATAGACTTAAATTGCAAACCTCTATCTTTCATGATATTCTTCTTTCAAACCTCTATGAAAAAGTACAGCTTTTACAATATACCTGGGGTTAGTTGGGATACGTCACTGCATCTTTTATCCTAATTGGCTTATGTGTGCAAGTTGTTGAGAGTTCAGGAAAGATATTTTAATAGACCGATAATCTTTAATAGGCATCCTAAGCAACCCGGCATTCCCCAGCAGTGCCACGTGCTCACTCTCCTACGCGGGAAGGTTTAAAACATGCTATTCTTTCTACTCGTCATGTCCCATACTTACCGGCATTGGCTGGTGAACTTCTCACATCCCTCACAGCTTGGCTCAAGCATCAGTTCTCTGCGATCTTTCTTTCTTCACATTTGTTGGTGACGTCTCTGGACTGCTTTGCCTGCGACTTCTGTGGTAGGCAGAGTAACAGTCCTCCAAAGGTAGTTAAGTCCTAAACCCGAGAACCTCCAAATATCTCAACTTCCATGTCGAAAGGCAGCTGCAGAGGCAATTGAACGTTGGGTCTTGAGATGGAGAGGTTATCCCGCATTACCCACGTGGGCTGCATGCCATCACGCGGGCAAAGAAAAAGGGAAGAGAGTGTCAGAGATGATGGGGGCAGTTAGGATGGGGCAATGAAGAGGGAGGGAGGGATCACACCGGGGGCCAATGACTGTAGGCAGCTTCCAAAAGCTAGAAAAGCCAAGGAAAGGCATCCTTCCCCGGAGCCTCCGGGAGGAACACAGCTCTGCCAACACCTTGAGTTTAGCCCAGTGAGACTCGTTGGAGATCTCTGATCTCCGGCACTGTACATAATAAATACGTGCTGTCTTCAGCAAAGTTTGTGATAATTTGTTACAGCACCATGAGAAAACTCACACAACTCCCAAAAGACTGATTGTCTTAGGGAATTAGACTTCAGTGTGAGGATTTTTCCTCTTACTCCATTGTCAATTTGCCTAGAACTACTAGTTCTGGGTAAAATAAGGGCTTAGTAAATTCATGATGATTAACAAGTGAATAAACGCACAGAGGATTCACTGGACATTTCTTGCAAGCATTTCATCAAGGATAGAATGGTACAGTAGACAAAGCTACAGACTCAGGTCAGAAGCCAGAATTCATTTCAGTTCTTCCACCCGGGTGGAGATGAATCACTTCACCTCTCTGATCTCAGCTTCTTTGCCTACAAAAAGAAACCAAGATATTTTCTTGGTCCCCAAGCTAATTCTCAGCCATAAGATGACGTGACCATATGCCAGGAAATTTTTGGAAGACATGTCTGAACTGGGTCGGGGGCTTGGACTGATGACCTTACAGGTCTCATCCAGCTCACAGATTCTATGACACAGACACAGCAGGACACATCTTGTGTAGAAAGTAACTCCAAGACAACTGATTTTTCAGAGCCTCCTGGGGGGAGGGGAAGTCCTCGGAGAGCAAACAAAGGCACCAGTAGCTTTGGGTCAAACCCTGCTTCTGATTCAGGCCAAAGGCAACTTGAATGCCACAAAGAACATCAAAGGGCAGAATCTGGCCCTGGAACAAGAAGACGGATGGAGGGGAAGTCATGATCTGCAGTAAAACAAATAAATAACCTTTAAAATCACATCTGCAGACGGTCTAACGTTTTTAAATGCTTTCCAATAAGCTTCTCTGGTAGCTTGCCACAAAGCCTGTCCAAGAGGATTTACAACAGATGGAGGCAGGGAATTGCAACCCAGCCCTGATGCCGCTACTAACCATTTGGGTGACACTGGGCACATCATTTCACCTCCGTGGCCTGTACATTTCTCTTTTCAAAGTGAGGGGACTGAATTAGATGACTTCTGGCCTCCCCTGTAGCTTCAGAATCTTACCACCTCGGCCCAAGCACTAATTATGGATTCGCAAAAGCACAGTGGTTAGTTTTATATTAAAAAGCAGACCTTTACAGGATTCTGCAAAGGAACACAAATTGAAATTTAAATCCTAGCCTTGGGAGAAGGAAGGGAAGGGAAGGAAGGAAGAGGAAAACCGGGAGGGTTACATAAGCGAATATTTTTTCTCTTCTTAAACCATTTCCTCATTGTTTCCCCCTGTTGATACAACTGCTCAAAATCACCCATGACCAATGTCCTTTTAAATGACCCCACTCTAGCTAAAGATGCAGGGGTCAGGCTCAGAGCTGTTGCTATCTTTCTGTGCTTAGGCAGACCTGCAGGCTTGGGCCTCCCAGGCATGAAACCCAAATCCCAAGATAATGCTTAGGACACTTAATCCTCTTTTGTCCTGGGCTTTTCAGTGTAGGAATCCAGCAAGATGGAGCACTGAGCTATCTCCCAGATTCCCCATTTTAGGGCAGGTCTTGAAATAGTTTGTGATGTAACTGTTTCCACTGCATTTTTTTTTCCAGACCCTTTCCTATATAAGCCAAAGTTGTAAGAATAAGAACTTGAAGTTTTTGAAAAAGGCCTAAGCGAAAATCAAAAAGGGGGAAGGGTTTACATTTACCAGATGTTAAAAGGTGTTCCGAGTTTGAACTTTAGCAGGTTTAAAATTTTACCAAGACCTGCCTTCTACCTGCTCCCCAGCCACCATATAAATACAGGGACAACTGTGCCCATGGGGCCATTTTGAGGTTCTAGATCCCAGGATATACTTACCAGGAAAGAATGGAAGAAAACTGTAAAGACAATAGATGTTCAAAGAGCTAGTTATAAATAATTCCATATATTTGCAGATGGTGTCAAAGCAGTATTTTCCAGGGTATAGTAGGCACACATATATAAAATACACAAAACACTGTAAAGTACCGAGCTGCACCCTCAGCATGGCAACACCCATCCCTCAAGTCCTACTCAATAGCCCTCACCACCTTTCATTAGCACCCCTTCCCTTAACTTTCTCAACACTCCTCTGTTCCCAAACCTTCCTTATGTCTCCTTGAGTTCCCCCAATCCCTCAACCCTGACCCTTGTACAACCTCCTCAAAAACAAAACAAAACAAAACAAAACAAAACAAAACAAAAAACACCTTTTTCTAAACCCCTAGCTCAGTCCCAGCCTCTCCCTAATCGCAGTGTCTTATCCTATCACTCATCAAAAGCTACTGACACCACACTTCTCAGGCTTGACTTCTCCCTACCTCAATCCTCCCTTTCAGGTTAGATTTATCTCTCAGGGGGTCAACCCACTACCTCACGTCTTCCTCTCTTTTACTAATTCTATCTTCCTATTTTTTGATCCAGCACCTTGGAAAACTCATGCCCAACCCCGAGACTCACTCCTATCTGTTCTTTTCTAGCATATACATTGAGCAACTCTTGTTCTCTGATGAACAAGAGTTCCTGTTCTAGGATTCTTCCTAAATTTCCCCCTGTCTTTATTTCCTTTCCATTAATTTCCCTTTATAAACAAATTTATTTAAATTTGGAAAGTAAGTTAATGTAAAGAAAAAAAATATTTACTAAATACTAAATAATAGCGCATGATAATATGAATATGGCCCAAATTTGACAAAGATTACTGTAGGATGACAGGATATTTTCCCACATATTTTTTTTCATTTGTCCTTGTGACACCCAGGAACAGCAGGGAGAATACGAGTAATTAACCCCCTGTTGAGATAAGGAAGCAAAGACTGAGAGAGTTTGGATGAATTATCCAAGATCAACAGCAAGTAGCTGGTAGATCCAGAACTAAAATGAGACCCCACAGACTTCAGGTCCCCTGATCTTTGCACTTCCTAATGGTGACACTCTTCCTTTGCAAATGCACTTAAATACGAATCTTTCTTAATTCAAGATACAAAATGGAGACCTTAGAAAAGGGTATTTGCCACAAGTAAAATGAACAGGAATTTTTAAAAATTTATCTCAGGTACTTTGAGATAGATGCATTTCAAATTAAGAAAAAGTATGATCTATAGCCAAAGAAAAGACAACAAATCGCTGGAATATAAATAAGGTTCCCCTACAGAAAGTGGCAGAAATATGGAACACAAGTACAACTCAAGGAAAATGATATAAGACTCCTGAATTTTCAAATATCAGATGTTTGAAAAGAGAAGTTGCTAAAAGATGGGAAATGCAGATTCTGAATGGAGTCACCTTCTAGGAATTTCATGGTCACCACACACCAGGCCCCAACAGAGACTGAAACAGCAGGGAGGTAGGGAGAGGGGAATGGGGTGAGCCAGGAATTGACTGGGCTGTAAGCACTGCCCCAGCAGTAGATTTGGACCCAGAGGAGAGTGGGCCTGAACAGAAATGGCCTTACACAAAGCATGGTGCTAAACCTGAACTTCATGGAGAGTCTCCATGCATCATGATGAAGAGTGCAGGTGATGTAGGCAGAACTGGCCCAGGTTTATATCATAGCCCTCTCACCTATTTTCCAGATATATTAGCAATCTATCTAACATCGCTGTATCTCATTTATTCACTTTTAAGACGTTGACAATAACAGTGCCTGCCTCCTCGAGCTGGCATGAAAACTGTGTGAGACAATTCTCTTAAGAATATTAGCACAGAAAAAGTCCACTTAGCTGCAATGGAAGAATAAAACGGTCACCTAAAGAGGGTGAGGAATTAGAATGACATGGGGCATAAAGAACAACATTCTAGACTGCAAGGCAGTGGAATAATATCCTCCAGCACCAGAGTAAATATGGTTTCCAACCTACAGTACTACAGCTCTCTAAATTATCCGTCAAGTGTACGAGGAGATAAAGATATTTTGAGATATTCAAGGTCTCAAAATATTGCCTACCAGACAGCTTTACTCAGAAAGCTGTTGGAAGCCACACTCCATCAAAGTAAGGGGAGTCAGACGGGGAAAGGATCCAGGAAACGGGAGATCCAACTTAGCAGAGAAAAAGGTAATTCCAAGATGATGCTGAAACAAAAGCCAAGGTCACTGCGATGCAGCCAGTGTGGAGAGCATCCAGGTGAGACTGAAGCAGGAGAAAGAGGACTCCAGGAGGATGCCTACAAGGGGGAAAACAAAAACAAAAACAAAACCCAAAAAACTTAACCAACAGATTACTTCATGCATTTGACGATAATATGCAGAGTTTCACCACCTGGAAGAGAGTTTGTAGACGCATTTGTGACAGTTGCATGTAACAAATGAAAACGTAGGGCAATTTTTATCTCCCGAAACACATACCAAAATGGAGAAAAGAGAGAGAAAGAGAAAATATAATAGCACACTATGTGGCTCAGCCAGAAGGAATGTATCATATATACAAATTTAAACACTGGATATTGATATAGCAGAACAAGGGGGGTAAGGGCTGTGTTAGTGTACAGATGTATAGAAGAGACCTAATTCCTTATCTTCCAAGTAGGAAACCAGAGACACATATCCAAAATGTAAAATCAAGCAATTATAATATGAACATGTTATTAGGCAATGAGATAAATAGTAGAACAGATGATTTTAAAAATCGTGGCCTCTGAGTTTTATAAGCCTTATAGTATAATAGGAATTTTTAAATTCTATACATGCATTTTTTGAATTTTTAAAAGAAAATGAAAAATAGCTTCATAGAGTTTTGGGCATAGAGAAAACACTAACTAAATATTAAACTATTATTATTATTGTTAATATTTCTCAGGAGGTAAGTCCCAGCAATAGCTGGGCATTGTCAGGCAAACTAGTAATCCAGAATCTAGTATTTACCAGGCTTTTAGTCAACTGTCAGAAGACAGAGACCATGTTTCTCCTTGCTTATGGTTTAGCACTGTCCCCTACCCCCATTCCAATGTAGCAGAGAGCTGGTACAAATAGATAATCAAAATATAGTCACGGAAGGAATGAACAAAGGGACACATGCATGAAAAATATAATATTCAATTGTTAAGGTGGGGTTAACTCAGTCTACAGGTACAGAAAATAAGTTGGACCCTTAAAGTGTTGATTCTGACTAGATCTTAATTCACTCACGTAAGAACCAAGCACAAGAGTCAATGAGAATTGTAATTTCTTGATTTAATATTTCATTTTAATGAGTGATGCAATTCATATATTATGTCCCACCAACTTGTCTTCAACACCTCCCCAACCCTTAGAATCTTGAATTCCCAAGAACTTATTTTATAGACACCTGGAATGGGACAAAGACAGGAAGAGTGGGCAGGAAAGAATATATATATAAACTAGACAAAACTCTCTAAAATGAAAAATGAAACACAATTTCAACTCTCAGGAATATGATAAACAGGCCTGCCAACATTTCCCAGGAACGTCCTCCAAGGGAAAAGGACACCAGGACAGTCTCAGCCCAACATATTCAGTTCTGTGTCACAGGCTGACAGATATGACATCCCGGAGCTCTCACTGTCTGTAGAAGTCATAAAGACACCAGGTGGGAGCTTTGGCACAAACTAACTTTCTAAAGCACGCATCTTATAAAAATGAGAGTATAGTTCATGTGTAAGGTGCTTTCTGCCTTCCCTTTGAGATCTATTCTCCACACGTTTTTCATCCCGCTAACCTGGCCAATATGGATGCAAGCTCCCCACCATCTGGCTTCCGGTTGTGAGTCGCAAGAGGTCAAGAGACAGAGGAAGTAAGCTGTGGCTGTTGACTCCCAGCCTCCACCCTACACACACCCACTTCTCTCTGCTCCGTTGGCTCTGTTCCTTAACGGAAGCAGCCTTCGCTACTTAGATCTCCCCCTTGACCTTCAGACCTGGGAGTAACGACAGCTCACTCCTAGTGCCAACCCTTGAGATCTGCATTCTTTCCTGTTCATTTCTCCAACCTTTGCATAGAGTCACTTTACAAAGCTCTCCCCCTGCTTACCCAGGGTAAGGTTGGTGGCTGTCTCCTGCGTGACTAATACATACTTGATTTGTGTAATGATTATATATTTAACATAAGCTACCAGGACTTATCAGATTGGGGGATTGTCAGTAAATCCCCATTCCTCTGGGGAGACTTGTAATAGTCCACCAATGCAAATCGAAGCCCTTCCAGGTACCAGAAAGCCCAAAGATGCGGAAAGGTAACTGGATTTAAGGTCAATGATGTCCGTCTCTGGAGGGCAAATGCTGGAGTGAATAAGCTAGCAAGAGAGGAGATGATAATAAGCAAGTGGGATGTATGAATCATGATTTGAGAGAGATGCGATTGTTGGAGATAACGAAGACTAGGGAATGGACATGTGAGTAGGTGGCTGAGGTGGGGTAGAAGAGGTAATGCTTAGAGCTAAGGACACCAAAGGCTGAATGATTGTAGTCATAGATGACCCAATTTCATGGGTGCTGAATTTCATGGGTGCCAAGGATGTATCAGGCAGAAGAGAGGAGAGGAAGATGTAAGCCAGATCAATCCATTAACAACAACAACAACAACAAATAACAGACATTTATATGGCACTTATAATATGCCAAGCATATTCAGAGTTCCCATCTCTGAACTCTGAGAACTTCAGCGTTCCCATCTACCCTATCTCCATTTTAAAAATAAAAAACGGAGTCCCAAGGACATTAACTAACCTGCTCTCCATCTCACAAGTAAAAAATGGCAGAGCTTGAATCCTACCTGGGCACTATGATTCCAAAGTCTATGTCTTTCACCACCAATTTCCCCTCCTGCTCTAAAAACCAAAAATAAAATAATAAAATATTTAATTAAGCCAACACTTGGGGGGCACTTCCTCTGTACTTACATGCCTCTGTACTCCATACCCTGGTACTTTTGGGTACTTCTGATATGCTTAAAAGCAACTGGGATTTTGGAAGTAGGAAAACACACCATGGGGAGAGGGAATAACTCCCCCACCCTCAGGCCCTAAGTTGTGTGGAGTGTGGACATGAAACCGCCACCAATGGAAGGCTTGCAGGGGGAGCTGCTTCACCAGGGGACAAAAGACTTTGCTTAGATCAAAGAGGTGACAGGACCTTTCAGAAAGAAATTGGGACCTAGGGCATTTGTTCATGGCTCACCATGTATTTCAGGAAAACACAGAGGTTTGGGAGGTCAGGGAGAGGTAGGGATAGAGTCAGATTTGGGAAACCTAGAGTCATGTCCATTGATAAAAGATTAGGTGGGAGCCTCGGCCCCTGACTGTGCCTAAGGACGAAAGCATGGGACATGTGAAGGGCAAGTCCTGGAACTCTGAGATCATCTGGGAGTGATAGAAATCCTAGGTGGTGGAGGAACTTTATATATGCAAGGAGGCCAGACCTTCAGGGCAACTGATTTGGTCCCCAAATGTGTTTCACTGATCTATATGGCACCTCGTGTGATTTATAGAATAGAGCTGGTGCCTACATTCTTTACAAGGGAAGACAAAGTCCAGCATTATCTGGCCCCTACCAATGTCTCTTACTTCATCTTGAATGACTACCCTCCATGTTTATTGAACTCCAACCACACTGGGCTCCACTGAACCAAGCTCTTTTCTACCTCAGAGCTTACATATTGACTATCTCACATCTGCCTGGACACCCCTCACCCCATTACCAACCAGTTTCTCACATGCCTGGCTATTTCTTATCACTCAAGTCTCTGCTCAGATGTCACCTCTTCATTGACACCTTGCTTGACCCCAACTTTAACATCTTACCCCAACCCCCAGCCCACCCTCCTTCTTTAGTCCCTTCATACCACGTGTCACTAATTGCTTATTTGTGTATTAATGTGCATATTGCTTGGTTTTTTCTATTTTCTTTCTCTCTGCTCTAGAATGTCCACGAAGGCAAAAGGATAATCTGTCTGCCTTGTCATCAGCACTGCCCTAGCACTTGAAATAAGTAAAATATTCATTGAAAAGAAAAGACTTCAAAAAAATTTTTGTTAAAACACTTTCAAAATGTGAGTACGAGTTGTGTCAGAAAAAGTCCTCGTAATGTTGTGTCAGAAAAGCCGTCATAATTCATGAAGCCCTCTAAAGCCTAGCAACATCAAGATTCGGCTCAATATCCCCACGACAGCTCATCATGCTCCAAGTGCAATTAATTAATAAAATTAATTAATAAATTAATTAATTAATAAAATAATTAATAAAAAAGCAATTAATTGCGGGAATTAAGGAGAGAGAATACCCTGCATGTCCCCGGGGCCACCTTTTCCCGAATGCCTCGTGCAGCCCAGGGCACATGAGGACAGAAAAGTAAAAATAAACCACGTGCTCCGAAGCCACACCGTGGCTTTGATAATAAAACTGGTAAGACGGCAGGTCATAGATAAGGTGACCTGACTGTAGGAGATTTTAAAGAGCATGTCTTTGAACTTCAAAATGAACAGAGGAAGAAACAGAGTCTTAGAATTAAAAGAAAAAAAATAATAATATTTAAAAGAAAAAAAAAAAAAACTGAGCATTGGGTTAGAGAGAGCTAAGATTTACTGCACTGGGAACACCAAAGAGAAGCCATGCAAAGTGCTGCCGTGAGATGAAGCAACCGAGATAAGCCCTTTCCAGCTCTGACTAGAGGGTAGTAGAGGGGGCTTTGTCTCTTCCCTTTGGTCCATTTGATTTTTTTATTTTCTGGCCAACTTGACCTTTGAGTCTTACTCTAGTGATTTCTGACCCAGTTGTAGCATGGGAGCCTGAAGCTCTATAAAATAAAACTCATTTGATTGCACTGCTTAGCCACCATGAAATGCCTTCGCTCGTCTCTTACTTTAAAAAAGCATTTTTTCCCACCTCAGTCAAACCAAGCTGGTCTCTTCAGTTCATGGCTACAAACAATAGCTTTAGTACCTTCCAAAACGAAGAAACGAGTTCAGCAATCATCCGCTTAGTTCCCGGCTCTGAGCCACGTAAGCCCCAGAATGGTGAGCGACAAAGCTGGCTGAAGACCACAGGTACCTAGTGACAGGTCAGGGAACCCAATGCTGAGTCAGGCGAACCTGAGTGGGAGGCTGTGTGACAGTCACCGTGGCTTCGGTATCTGCAGCAAACAAGACTATGTCTCCTGACCGAAACAGTCCTCATCTATAATCCCATAAAAGAATTAGGAGAACCCTATTAGAATAGAATAGTGAGAATCCCATAATTTCTGCAGATGTTTATCGTGTCCAAGCACTGTACTGGGATCTGGGGGTTCAGTCCAGATGCAACACAAAATAGACACACGGAGTTCACCCTCTCTCCGTAAATTGTTAGCTATGATTATCACATCGTATTATCTTAGAACTCAGATATTCTAAGCAGGGGATTTGGGGAAGAAATAAAGAGCAACTTCTCCTACCCACAGCTAAGGCTATGAAGACACTACAGCAAGAGAAGTAGGAGGTTTGTTTAGGTGCATGTTTTATTTAGGACCTGTTCCAAAGGCTCTTTCTTAGCTTGGGGCCCCTGGGTGGCTCAGTCGGTTAGTCCTCCAACTTCAGCTCGGGTCCTGATTCTGTGGTTCCTGGGTTCAAGCCCCACCTTCTTCTCTGAGCCCCACCTCAGGCTCTGTGCTGATGGCTCAGAGCCTGGAAACTGCTTCCGATTCTGTGTCTCCCTCTCTCTGCCCCTCCTCCACTGGAACTCTGTCTCAGTCTCTCTCTCAAAAAGAAACATTAAAAAAAGTTTGTTTGTTTGTTTGTTTTAAGACTCTTAGCTCTCCCCGCTGCATACATTAAAGTTCTAGAGACAGACAGCTCTCTCTACCTTGGTATGTGGTATTCTAGAACAACGGCTTCTATTCAGTAGAAGTTTATCATGGACTTTCCCAACCTTTTTCATGTCATGGCACACATGGAAAATGCAGCTTTTTAGCGCCCTATGTCCTAACACAGGCATTGGCAACTTTCTCTGTAAAAAGGCAAGATCGTAAATATGTTTGCCTGTGTGGGTTATCTGGTCTCTGTTAGAGCTACTCAACTCTGCCATTATAGCTTGAGAGCAACCTTAGACATGGAAATGGATGGATATGGCTGTGTTCCAATAAAATATGATTTACAAAAACAAATCCTAGGATGGACTTGGCTCACTGACTATAGTTTGCCAGTCCCTGACCTAACACAAAGTAAAATATCGATAAATGCTATTTGTTAGTCATTCGTTAAACCTACAAATGTTTGCTGAGTACCTTTTATCTGTCCGGCCCCGTCCTGGGTGCCAGGGAAAAGGGGTGAGTAAAAGGACATAGTTCTTAGCCTCACTGAGCTTACTGTCTACTTTCTAAATAGGTAGTTACGAAGCAATATGAAAGAAACAAATGTGGGGTTTTTTTTAAACTTTTAAATGTTTTTTAATGGGTTTTTGGTTTTGTTTTTTGCTTTTTGAGAGAGAGAGGGACAGAGACAAAGCACAAGTGGGGAAGGGGCAGAGAGAGAGGGAGCCACAGAATATGAAGCAGGCTCCAGGCTCTGTGCTGACAGCCCGAAGCAGGGCTCGAACCCACAAACCATGAGATCATGACCTGAGCTGAAGTCGGATGCTTAACTGACTGAGCCACCCAGGCGCCCCCCAAGGTGATTTTGAGATAAGGAACAACCAGGATCTCAGATCTTCTGACATCAAAGCCCAAGTTTTAACATTGTTTATAAGCAACTTGGGGGTAAAAAAAACCCAAATCTTTATTCCTACTAAATCTCATTGCCAGGCACAGTTCTGGGCACACATTAATCACTTTACTGAAAGTATACTGACTTTTATATTACATTAGGGATTTGGGTCATCATGAAGACTCTTGCATATCCCTGCCTTTTCCAATCTCTACAAATTTTCTCTCTGCAGATGTAGTAAGAATTGGCAGGCTAATTGACATGACTAATTTCGTCTTTAGGCTCAAGGTCATGGATGATATGAAAGCAACTTGTTCAAATTCCTAATCTCAAATGACCTGGAGAAAATTTGTGGGTGAAAAGCAGGAAATCATCCAAAAGCCTGGTCTTAACCTAGGTGCCCCCAAGAGAAGCGGAGCCTGGACAAGCTCTTCTAGGGAGTTTATTTTGGAGAAGTGACCCCAAGGAACAGATGATGGATTGGGAAGGGTGAAATAGGGACTGAAGAAAAGCCTGGCCGGGGTGCACTGTCCAGGTGATCGCCCACATGGACAACCGGGCTCAGTCCCACTGAGGAACCTTAGAGAATTCACTACATGCTGGCTGCCTCGGGGATAAATGAGTGGTACCTGCTCCCATCCCCAACTGGTCAGAGTTATAGGAGGTGCTGCTTCTCTCATACTCTCAGGCTGCATATACCTCAGAATGTCTGAGCAGATTCCTTTAGGTACCTCACATTGGCCATGTCAGAAAATATTCAGGTAGAAAGCAAGGGTTAGAGGGTGCAGCTGAGGCCAGATGCTGTTAGGGTTGACCTGTATGGTGGCTGGTTACTGCAGCAGTGGGTGGAGTGGAAAATGTGGACCAAGAGGATGTCAGGTGGAGCGAAAGAGATGTCGAGTTCAGTCATGTACTTACGTTCAGCCAAAATATACCAGGTGCACCGCGGAAAGGTCTAGGCTTTATACAGAGAGAATACCCAGCCATTTGTGCAGTATAACCGATCCTTCCTCTGAGCTCCTTCTCCTGATGCAGATAATGACAATAATCCACCTTTGTATGGCACCTGCACTGCACTTTTATGAACATTTGACCCTGACAGAAATCTCTTCTAAATACCAACGGATCAGCAGTCTTCCCTCTTCTGAGATAAGAAAACCAGGTTTAGGTAAGTTAAGAGAATGGTTGTCCAAGGAAGCACTGTCCAAAGGAACTTTCTGCGATGATGGAAACGTTCTACCCGTTGTTCAGGACAGTAGCCCTTAGCCACGCGTAGCCAACGGACGCTTGAAGTACGGTGCTTATGACTAAACCACCGAATGTTACGTTTTACTTCTTTTCAGTTAATTCTAATTTAAATTTAAATGGCCATACGTGGATCGTGCCACCATATTGACACAGCAGCAGCCGACACTATAACTCACCTTTTTTATATTGCATGCAAGATGTTTGTCACTGGAAGTCCAATGAAAGAAATGTGCCGACTTTCCTCATATTTCATTTCTGTTTACACATTCGGTACTAAATTAAACTATTTCACATGCATTCTTGCTATCACCTGGTTGTCTTCCAGTCTTAACTGTGAGGTATCAAGGAAAGACGCACTCCGAAAGAGCACTGAACAACCAATGCAGGCTGAAGCGGCAGGATTCTTCACAAGAACAGAACAAAGGACACAGCTTCTCTCCCTCCCTCTACCTACCTTGGATTCTTGTTTTCAGTGTGCACTTGGACACGAGAGCGTTTGGGGCTTCCGTGCATAGAGCAAAAAAAAATCCTGCCTGCCTAAAATTGCAATATGTGCCTTGGGGAGCTTGCGCCTAAGATGCCCTTTGTATAAGATGAGATGCATAATGTGGGGGCATCTGTGACTAATCAGTGGCAGATTCGAGAGACTCTCCCTCAAATCTTCAGTTTTAATCCACGACTTTTTGCTTCATATCTTACGGCTTCTTAATTCAAGGCTGATAAGTATGTCAAATCCAAGTACATTTAATAAATGATTCAGGAGCTACTAAGTTACAGTACAATTGTTACTTAAATATTTATGTGTTGTTTGGAGGGAAAGAGGCATTTTAAATCTAAAGACAGTCACACATCATCCATCCTGAATTGTTAGAACGAGGCACCTCTCCTTCATGTATTTTTCAGAAAACAAGCTTATTGTAACCTTTACAGACTCCAGCTTCTAAAATCCTATCCACTTTTGCTAGAAAGGTTTCTGAAACACTCTCCTCTTTCTTAAACCGAATGCAAACCTTTCACTCTTTTGTCCATTCACTTATTCATTCTTTCTTTCAACAAATAGAAAACAAACATCTCCCTCAGGCCGTGCCCCATGAAGGACCCTGGCTCTGGGGTACACCAAGCAGATGAGTCATTCTGCCCTCAAGGAACTCAACAGTCTTGAACCCCCAGCCTCCCGTCCTGCCATTATCACTCAGAACAGGATAAATATACTGCAAACGCGTAATACGATGGATGACACTTTCCCCATAGAAATCTAACAGGAGCCACTTAGGTGATTTTAAACTGCCTAGAAGCCACGTTTAAAGAAAGTAAAGGGAAACGGGTATCGTTAATTTTAATAATATATCTTAATATATCCTGAAGTTATCATTTCTTCAAAGTCCCATGCATGTTGTATACGTATAGCACCTCTCAATTCAGACCAGCCACATTTCAGACTCTTAATAGCCGCATGTGGCTAGTGGCTTTGGTGCTGCACTTCTAATTAAGTATTAATGATTAATTGCCCCTTCATTAAATGGAAGCAGGCATTGAAATATTTAAACTCCATATGTCTGCTTGTCCTGTTTGCTGACACCCCTCCCCCACTCTCAGAGAGCCTGTTTTCCTCCATGTTTATTATACATGTGCTATCTCTAGCAAAAGCCAATGTCCCCTGTTATTCATTTAGTCTTATAACTGATATAACCAATTTTCCTAAAATTTACAATAAAATAACCCTGTCTAAAAACGGGGTTCAGGGTTCCTGGGTGGCTCAGTTGGTTAAGTGTCTGACTCTTGATTTCAGCTCGGGTCGTGATCTCACGGTTCATGGGATCAAGCCCCGTGTCAGGCTCTGTGCTGACAGTGTGGAGCCTGCATGGGATTTTCTCTCTCTCTCTCTCTCTCCCCCTCCCCTGCTGTCTCATTCTCTCAAAATAAATAAACAAACATTTAAAAATGAAACATGGAAACAGGGCTCTGTTCCTAAGACAGGGCTCTGAGTAAGGGTTAAAGAGACATTTTGTGAACAAGGCAGAAGTATTAATGTATGAAATTTCTAACAGTTGACTTCCTAAGATGACTTTCACTTCTGTCTTTCGGGCTTATTCTGGATCACCGGTTCCCAAAGAGTGGTCCTCAGAGCAGTAGCACTAGCATCACCTGGGGGGTTGTTAGAAAGGCAATGTCTTGTTCCCCACCCCATAACTACTGAATCAGAAACTCTGGAGATGAGTCTAGCAATCCGTGTTTTAACAAGTCCTCTGGGTGATTCTGGTAACTGTTAATGTTTGAGGGCCATGATTCTAGAAAAATCTGACTGCTATATACATGGACTTGACGTGAATGTGTACTCCTTTGCTCCTTTTAAATTCAGGATTTTAATTACTTGGAGAAGTATTGAAGAGTGTTATTTTTTTCCTTTAAAACATGGTATCAAAGGTTGTGTTGGTTAATATACATATTGGCTTCCTAGGGTTGCAGTTGCAAATTACTGTAAATTTAGGGGCATAACAAAAATTTATTTTTTCAATTCTTTGATTCTATTTAATGTTATTTTTTCATCATAAATGTACTCTTTAATCCCCATCCCGTATTTCCCCCATCCCTCCATACACCCCCAATCTGGTAATCATCAGTTTATTCTCTGGAGTTTAGAGTCTGTTTCTTGGTTTTGTCTCTCTTTCTTTTTTCCTTTGCTTATTTGTTCTGTTTCTTAAATTATGACTGACATCATATGGTATTTGTGTTTCTCCGAGTGACTTAATTCACTTAACATTATATTATTCTATTCTGTCCTATTCTTACATTATATTATATTCTTTATATTATATTATATTCATTATATTATATTATATATTATATTTATTATATGATATGATATGATATGATATGATATTATATTCTCTAGCTCCATCCATGTCATTGCAAATAGCAAGATTTCATTCTTTTTTATGTCTGAATTATATTATGTTGTATAAATATACCACATCTTTATCCATTCATCTTTCAGTGGACACTTGGGCTGCTCCCATAGTTTGATTATCGTAGATGATGCTGCAAATAACATAGGGATGCATGTATCCCTTTGAATTAGTGTTTTTGTATTTTGGGGGCACATACCCAGTAGTGAAATTCCTAGATCACAGGGCAGTTTTATTTTTAATTTTTTGAGGAAACTCCATATAGTTTTCCACAGTGGCTGCATCAGTTTGTGTTCCCATCAACTGGGCAAGAAGTTTCCTTTTTCTCCACATACTTGCCAACACTCGTTTCTTGTGTTGTTGATTTAGTCATTGTGACAGGTGTATGGTGGTATCTCATTGTAGTTTCGATTTGAATTTCCCTAATGATGACTTGTGTTGAGCATCTTTTCATGTTTCTTTTGGCCATCTGGATGCCTTCTTTGAACAAATGTCTATTCATGTCTTCTTACCCATTTTTTATTTGGAGTGTTTGTTGTTTTGGTGTTGAGTTGTATCGGTTCTTTATATATTTTGGGTACTATCCCTTGATTGGGTATATCGTTTGCAAATATTTCCTCCCTTTCAGCAGTTGCCTTCTAGTTTTGTTGATTGTTTTCTTCACTGTGCAGAAAGTTTTTATTCTGATGTAGTCCTAATTATTTACTTTTGCTTCTATTTCCCTTGCCTCAGAAGACATATCTAGAAAGATGTTGCTACAGCTGATGTCAGAAAGATTACTGCCTGTGCTCTCTTTTAGGATTTTTATGGTTTCAGGTCTCACACATAGGTTTTTAATCTACTTTGAGTTTATTTCTGTGTACGGTAAAAGAAAGTGGTCCAGTTTTGTTCTTTTGCATGTGGCTGTCCAGTTTTCCCAACACCATTTGTTGAAGAGACTGTCTTTTTCCCATTGTATATTCTTTCCTCCTTTGTCAAAGATTAATGGATCATCTAATTGTGGGTTTATTTCTGGGTTTTCTGTTTTATTCCATTGATCTATGTGTCTATTTTTTATGCCAGTACCAAACTGTTTTAGTTACTACTGCTTGGTAATATAAATTAAAATCTGGAATTATGATACCTCCAATTTTGTTTTTCTTTTTCAAGGTTGTTTTGGCTATTCAAGGTCTTTTGTGGTTCCATACAAATTTTAGGATTGTTTGTTCTAGTTCTGTGAAAAGTGCTATTGATATTTTGATAGGGATTGTATTAAATCTGTAGATTTCTTTGGGTAGTATAGACATTTTAACAATATTTGTTCTTTCCACTCATGAGCATGGAATGTCTTTCCATTTCTTTGTGCCATCTGAGTTTCTTAGTGCTTTATTGTTTTCAGAGTACAGGCTTTTCACCTCTTTGGTTAGGTTTATTCCTAGATATTTTATTGTTTTTGATGCAATTGTAAATGGGATTGTTTTCTTAATTTCACTTTCTGTACTTCATTATTAGTGTGTAGGAATGCAACAGGTTTCTACACATCAATTTTTGTATGCTACTACTTTACTGAATTTATTTATTAGTTCTTAGCAGTTTTTTGGTAGAATCTTTAGGATATTCCATATATAGTATCATGTTATCTGCATATAAGAAGAGTTTTACTTCTTCTTTACCAATTTTGATGCCTTTTATTTCTTTTTATTTAATTTCTCTGGCTCAGACTTCCAGTACTCTGTTGAATAAAAGTGGCGAGGGTGGACATCTTTGTCTTGTTCCTGACCTTAGGGGAAAAGCTCTCAGTTTTTCACCATTGAGTATGATCTTGGGTGTGGGTTTTTCATATAGGCCTTTTTTATGTTGAGATATGTTCCCTCTAGACCTACTTTGCAGAGGGTTTTTATCATGAGTGGATGTTGTACTTTGTCAAACACTTTTTCTGCATCTATTGAAATCAAGTGGTTTGTATCCTTTCTCTTGTTGATGTGACATATCAGTTTGATTGTTTTGCGAATACTAAACCACCCTTACATCCTGGGAATAAATCTCACTTGATCATGGTGTATGATTTTTTTTTTACATATTGTTGGATTTGGTTTGCTAATATTTTGTTGAGGATTTTTGCATCTATATTCATGAGAGTTATTGGCCTGTAATTCTCTCTTTTGTTGTTGTGTCTTTATCTGGCTTTGGTATCAGGGTGATACTGTTTCCATAGAATGAGATTGGAAGTTGTCCTTCCTCTAGTATTTTTTGGAATAGTTTGAGAAGAATATGTATTAACTCTTCTTTAAATGTTTAGTAGAATTTGCCTGTGAAGACATCTAGTCCTGGACTTCTTGGTTTTGGGAGTTTTTTGTTTGTTTGGTTGGTTGGTTGGTTGTTGTTTTTGTTGTTGTTGTTTTACTGCTTCAATTTCATTGCTGGTGATTGATCTATTCAAATTTTCTATTTCTTCTTGCTTTAGTTTTGGTAGGTTATTTGTTTCTAGGAATTTATCCATTTCTTCTAAGTTGTCCAATTTGTTGGCATATTGGTTTTCATAATATCCTGTTATAATTGTTTGTATTTCTGTAGTGTGGGTTGTTATTTCTCTTTCACTAGTAATTTTCTTTATTTGGGTCTTCTCTCTTTTGTTTTTAATGAGCTTTGCTAGAGATTTATCAATTTTATTGATCTTTTCAAAGAACCAGTTCCTGGTTTCATTGATCTATTCTATTGTGTTTTTTAGTTTCTATATTATTGATTTATGCTCTAATCTTTATTCTTCCCTTCCTTTTTCTGGGTTTGGGTTTTTTGTTGTTGTTCTTCTTCTTCTTTTTCTAGCTCCATTAGCTGTAAGTTTAGGTTATCTACTTGAGATTTTTCTTGCTTCTTGAAGTAGGCCTTTGTTGCTATAAACTTCCCTCTTAGAATAGCTTTTGCTGCATCCCAAAGATTCTGGATCATTGTGTTTTCGTTTTCATTTATTTCCATGTAATTTTTTTATTTTTTTGTTGACACGTTCATTCCATTCTTTGTTTAATAATATTATTTAGCCTTCATGTATTTGTGCTCTTTCCAGATTTTTTTCTTGTGGTTGATTTCCAGTTTCTTAGTGTTATGGTTAGAAAAGATGCATTTCAAGTTGTTGAGACTTGTTTTGTGACCTAATATGTCATCTATTCTAGACAGTGTCTTGTGTGCACTCAAAAAGAATATGCATTCTGCTGTATTAGCATGGAATGTTCTGAATATACCTGTTAAATCCATGTGGTCCAACATGTCATTCAAAGCCACTGCTTCCTTGTTGATTTTCCAAATTTATTTTCTTACAGTCCTAGAGGTCAGAATACCAAGTGGGTCTCACCAGTCTCACATCAAAGTGTCAGCAGGGCTGTGGCACCTGTGGAGACTCTAAGGGGAATCTATTTCCTTGCCTTTTCAGCTTCTAGAGGCCACCCACATTCCTTGGCTTGTGGTCCCATATCTTCAAAGCTAGAAACATCAAGTCGAGTGTTTGTCAGATCACATCTCTATGCTTCTCCTTATTCAGCCTCCCTCTTCCTGTTTAGAGCATCCTTGTGATTACTTTGGGCCCACCTGGATAATCTAAAATAATCTCCCAGTGCACATTCAACCGAGTAGCAATGTTAATTCCATTTACAACATTAATTCCCCTTTGACACTAAACTGAACATATTCATAGGTTCTGGGGAGTGGACATGGACATCTTTGGGAGCCACTAATCTGCCAATCACACTATCTTATTAATGAGTTACTAACATAGCTTAATGAAAAAAATTGTAAAAGTTATTTTCCCCCTTGGACATTTTCAGGTTCACATTCTGTATTTTTCATCAGAGTTGCAAAGGAGGTAAATGTTTGCACTTTGTAAATCTCAACATTTATATCATTCTTAAAAGTCCTTAAACGAATTTAAATGTTATGGTGATATGATATAGCAATCATCCATTTAAAGTTTTTTTCAACACGTGTAGAATTTTCTTTCTGACAGTTGAAATTGTTAATCATTTCTATTTTCCTTGAAAGCATGCTCCCATTTTCTTCCCCCAGAGTCAGGGAATGTTATATTAATGTAACATATTTCTATGCTTTAGGGTCTTTCATTGATAACCCCAATATACATGTCTGTAACAAAATTAGATAGATAGCTAGGTGGGTATGTATATCTGTGCGTGTATTCTACTTCCTGGGATCACTATGCTTTATGAGTTTAATTTTTTTCCTCTGTATTGAATTACTAATACTATTACATGAGGAAACAATAAAGCTAAAGTATTACACATTTCATAAATATTTCTACACTAAAACTAAAATTTTGTTGAAAAGATTTTTGTGTTACGGATGAGGTTAGAGAGAGCAAATTATGGTGTTTTGATTATCTTAAACATTTTCAAACAACAATATTTCAAATAATCCCTCCATTGCCACACCTCAGGGCAACCTTTTGTAGTATCATTCTGGGCAGTGAGAGGCCAGCGTCTATTTGGTAAAGTGGGAGTGGTTCAACAGCAGGAGTCAAGGTGATCCCTAAGAATCATCCAGATGCCCAGTCAAAGCAGAGCAGGTCTCCTGACAGGACACAGATAATGCAGCAGGCACAATTATAAATGCATTATGCAATTTTTTTTCTCTGCTTGGAATCACACAAAATAGGATGTATCAGCATTCCAATGTTTATAGGGCACAAATCTTTAGCACTACAAATAGTTTGTCTCCTTGTGGGTGAGGTCATATGTTTTATGCATCCCAACTATCAAAAATAAACAACAAATCCCAGTCAGCCCTGCTGAAGGAAAGACTAAGTTAGTTCCCAATGCCCTTTAATGAAAATGATATGGAGAAATCATTGTCATCAAGAAGGGAGATCAAAAGGTAGACAGCCCTCCAAAAAGTAAGAAAAAACTATTGTAAGGTTGTATTTAAAAATTAACTAAAATATTTCTCTTAGACTTTTCTAACATTATATTTGCCAAATCTGTTGTGATTTTTTTCCTAATCTAAGTAAATACTCATTTACACAACTAATTCCATATTCATTATTATGTACGCTTTTTAAAAGGGAACCTCTAAGTTAATTTTTAACTTGAAAATATGACTCAATAAATGCTTGTCAAGCCAAATTGAATAGAATTCATTCAATCAAGTGGAAGACAATTAATATTAATTGACTTGTGGTGTATGACAGGCACCCTGTTTAGACTGTTTGGAAACAATACTCCATTCACTTCTCACAAAACAAGCAACTAAAACAAAAATATGCAAAACATTATAAGCATGTATTACTGTCCACATTCCACCACCAGGGAAAGGTTAAGCATAGTGTTCACAGCTAGTCATTCCCACAGCTAGGAAAACAACAATGCAGGATTAGATCCCAGGATTTTTTTTTTTCCGACAATAAATAAAGCTACCACTGAGTCATTCTTAATATATTCAAGGGGTTAGGTCATGGTAAAGGCAACATAGAGAAAAGAAAGCAGGGGCAGAGAGCTCAACACAGCGGCCATGGCAGTGGTGAAGGAAACCATATGCAATTTCACATGAGGTGGTCGGGAAAGGCCTTATCAACTAGGCAATTCTTGAACAGAGACCCAAGTGATGGGAGGGCTTAGTTTTGCAAGTATGAGAGGAATGAGCCTTGCAGGAAGAGAGGACAACAAAATGCAAAGGTTCTGAGGTGTTCTGGGGGTGTTCAGTGAACACAAAGAAGGGCAGTAAAGAAGGGCTGCGGGTGGTAACAGGCGAAGCTGCAGCTAGGCCTGGTTCGAAGCTCCCATAGGCATTTGTAAGCTTCTAGAAGAACCCAGGTTTCTACTTTGAGGGGATTGCAAAGGCCTGGGAGGATGCAGAGAAGTGACTTGGTCAAATTCACATTCTCCAAGCTAGCTCTGTCTGCTGAGTGCAGGCTAGGCTAAAAAGGGGCAAGGATGGAGACAGGGGACCAGGTAGGAGGCACCTGCAGTAATCCAGGTGGGATTACAGAGACAACAGCAGAGACGATGAGCTCCCATCCTGCACATATTCTACAGATAGAGCAACACGATTTGCTGATGGCCTCTGTGAAAACTGAGCTGAAGAAAAAGAAGTCAAGATGATCCCAGGCCTTTGGGGAGGCTAGGAAGGCAGAACAGCTGAGCACCTGAAAGAATGAACTTTCCATTAATTGCTCATTCTTACACAACTTGCCTGTAATCTTCATGTGAACCCAACCCCACAGGCAAGATGGCAGGACCAAAGATGGAAATAAGATCTTGCCTGTCCCAAAGCCCTACACATCCCACTCTAGCAGCTCCCTAATGTTGGGCAATATTAGTTTCCTTTCTTGAAGGCCGTGCCAGGCATGATGCTAAACGCTCTTACACAGATTTCCCATTTAATCCTCAAGACAGCCCCATTAGGAAGGGATTACTCATCCGCATTTTCAGACAAGGAAACTGAGGCCTCGTCATGCCCCGCCAAAGCACCTGGACCAGCTGGGCAGCACCTTCTCCTTACCTCCTTCTTCCAAACTTTCTAAATCTGATTACCTCAATCTTTCCTTTTTTGTTACTCCATACTCAGGGTTAAAAGCTGCTTCCTGCAGTTATTCACCATTATTTTTTTCTTCTTGCCTTTATGGTCCTCTCACATTTGTTTAAACAATTTGCTATATTAGATTCTGTTTGTTAAAATAACCAGAGTGGAGGCGCCTTGGTGGCTTAGCTGGTTGAGAGTCTAACTTCAGCTCAGCTCATGAGTTCGAGCCCCGCATCAGACTCTGTGCTGACAGCTCAGAGCCTGGAGCCTGCTTCAGATTCTGTGTCTCCCTCGCTCTCTGCTCCTCCCCCGCTCGCACTCCGTGTGTGTCTCTCTTTCTCTCAAAAATAAATAAACTTTAAACATTTTTTTTAATTTAAAATAAAATAACTAGAATGGTTTCTATTTTTCTACCAGGAGAGTGAATCCACATTTACTTCCATGAACACTTCCATGCCTCTTCCAGGGAGCAGACACTGTGCTAAGCGCTAAAGACACACAGATAAAACACAGAGACCCTGACCCCAGGGATGGCAAGGAGCTGAACAGACACATGCCAAGCTCAGTCCCTGTAAGCCAGTCTGGCCATACCATAAGTTAAAATGCAAGAACTGTCTACAAAACATAATGGAAACACAGGGGACAGGGACTGATTTTAACTGGAAGAATCTTACCGGCCGACAACAGGGCTGCTCCTTGAAAGAAGAATACGATGTTATGAGGAAAAGAGAAGGAGGGGGGTAGATAGAAGCAAAGGAAACAGCAAGAGCCCAAAAGAGCAACAGTGCTTAGAATGACAAAAGCTGGTGGCTCAGCAAGGTAGGGACTGGGCCAGGTGTATCATGATGGGACAGTGCAGGCTTGAGGCAGGAAGGAGAAGGGGGCCTTTGCACGGCATAAGAATCTGGACTCTTGTTCTCCTGAAGTTAACCAGAAGTTATCAAAAGAATGGTCGGAGAGTGGCATGGTCAGATCTGCCTTCCAAAAGCCTACTCATTCTCACCTACAAAACTGAGCTCGGATGGAGCCCCAGTGATAGACAATAAGGGTTGGAATTGGCCAGTGGAGGAGTGTGTGGAGGAAAGGTGGATGTGAATAGGACAATATATGTAAAACTGGTTTGAAACATAGCAATCCCATTAGAAAGTCAAAGTGCTATTTGTATTTTCCTTCCATCTGCCTAATAGTGGCCCCATGCCAGGGAGATAGATGGCCCAGTGAACTTCATATTCTTGGTCTTACATATTCTTCTCTATTCCTCCTAGAATATTGGGGGACATTCCTACAGGAGGCTTTTCAAATCCTATCTAATTTAGTCTCTTTTCTCATAATTATATCATTGTACACTTGGACATTAACTCCTTCCAGAGCTTAAGCCCTAGGTAGGGAAGTCTGGTGGCCAGTGCTTTGTTGGATTTCCAAATGACTTCTTGGGTCTTGAAGGGTACAGAGATATTGGAAGGACACAGTGTGGACTGAGGTGGAACCTGGTTCTGTCACTTGTTGGCCTCAGAAAGTCATGTCAACCCTCCAAGCCTCATTTTGCTAATCTGTGGAATGGGAATCCCAACACCTACCTCACGGTGGTGATTTACTGGGATAAAAGGATGAAGTCTGTAAAATGGCTGGCAGGATGAAGTCTGTAAAATGGCTCAAAATTCAACCTCGCTTGAATGCTAGGTTCCGGAGAGAAGCAACCAATCTGCTGTGCTCACCAACTCCACATTTATTGAATGGCTAGCTCATTCAAATTAATACTTGCTTGTCTTGTTCTGTCTTATTTTTTTGATTACTCTCTGCGTGAATGTCATAAGGCTGAATTCTGCTGTGTAGAGTTCTCATGGAAAGCAGAAATCCTGGAGAAAACTCAGTTATGAATTCCTTACACTATACTGGCATGACCATGTATAGTTTCCCAAAGCTTTTCATTTATAGGAGTGGATTGACCCTTCTGGGAATCCAAAGGATGGCTATGTCCACACCACAGGAGAGGAATCTGAGATCCGGGAGGGAGAGTGATTGGAGGTCTTTCATGAGACTAGAAGATTAAGCTGGGACTGGAGTCAGATGTGTCCAGCTATGTAGCCCCTCCTGTCCTGAGCCATCAAGTGGCAATAAGATAGCCAGGATTCTCTGTTGGGGCTGTGCCCTCAATCTAACAAAGGTCAAGAGGGAAGAGTACCAAGCCCCTCCCCAAAGTCCCCATTTGGAATCTACTTCTCCAGGCTTCTCTAATTGCAGCCTTCCTCTGTCCTTGGAGTAGTGCCTGGGCCACAGCAGATGTTGCCACCTTATTTTCATTTATTTCCTTCCCTAACATACATTGTCCCATTCACTGTCCTCATCATCCCTACACATCTGTCCGTTTTGTTTATAAAGTCACCTGCCCGCCATGAGGTGCCTCCTCCTTTCTCCCTTTCTACCCTTCAGCCCCATCCTTCCACATGCCTGAATTAACTGGAGGGGGAAATTAATAAACCCGCCCACATTATTTACATCACACAAGGAATTAAAATTTAACATCTTTCCCTTTTGCCTATGACAAAATGCTTTAATTTCACTGAAGCAAGGTGAGTGCAGAAGGCAAAGCTGTATTGATAGGAACCAGATTGAAAGCATCCTTTTCCTAAGCCAGAAATAGTAGGAGACAGCCTTTGGTGGAGCCAGGGTGTGGGGCTGGGAGATAGACAGACCCTGGTTCCAATGCCAGTATTTCCACTTCTTCCTAACTCTGTGACCTTGAACTCTGCTGCTCTTGAGATACTAAACTGTACTTTTCCTTTTCCTTAAGGACAAGACAAATCATGTAACTAATTATGTTTCCTTTGTGCCCTGGCTTCTAGGAACCTCCTAGATTTGTCTGGAACTCAATTTAAATAACAATAGGGCACGCAATGATATCTACATTAATCCTGACTTACCTTTTGGTTTTCATCTTCTCCCCTACCATATTTTCCATGATTCTGGCTTTTTATGCTATATTTATAATTTCCCTTTTTATGAAATGAGCATGTAAATGCGTTTTATTGAATCTTTGCAAATCAAAGCAGAGTACAAATAAATAAAAACTTCTTTGCACTTCCATCTTTAGACCTACAAATGTGGATATAAGCACCTACTACGTAGCATTGTTATGAAGACGGAATGAGATAAAGTTTTTAGCATAGCCTTGCACATGAAAGATGTCTATTAAATATGAGTGTTCTCCTTTCTTTGAGATGGGAAAAAAGTTGGCTGCCGTATATGGCCCATTGAAAACATTTGCAATAAGATGTGACAGATCTGAGGTACGGGAACATGTAGCCAAGTTTAAAATATCTCACAGACACACGAGCATCCCCCAACCTGTCCCAAACCTGAGTGTGAAGATTCCAGTCTTCTCTTCTTCAAGATTGTCTCAGGCTACCCTGCAAAGTCATCAAGTTTTATGTGATGCTATCGTACACTATGCCTTGACGTGGGGCAAGTTCTCAATCTCCCTTAAGTCTCTGTTTACTTGCCTTAAAAATAAGAATAATGTTACCTCTCTGTGTAGGCTCTACCGAAGATCACGTAAAATGAAAAATACACATCGTGTAGATCATGCTAAGTACTTGATTACGGTTAGCTCTTAACTTTAAACTCAATAATCAGTACTACTGTTATTGCTTATATTTTATATTACCCCACCTCCTCTGATCTTATCAATTTACACGGGAAGGCATTACTATCTCCATTTTGCAGATAAGAAAGTGGAGGCCCATATTTTTCATATGTTTCATAATTTCCACAATTTAAGAAGTGTTGGAGATTGGTAGAGAAATTGGGCGTGTAAAGGTGCTAGAGTCACCTAAAGCTATAGGATGAACTTGGGAAATAACTTCAGATCCAGTCCTCACCAAATTTGCATTTTCACACATATTGGACTAATATGGAATGGGTAACCCCAGTCCTGCATTAAGGAATAATTGATATACAAAACCTGTACATATTTAGTGTGTACAATCTGATGAGTTAGGATATATGCAGACACCCATGATAACCATCACCATGATCAAGGCAATTAACGTCCCTTTGTTGTTGTCGTTGATGTGTGTGTGTGTGTGTTTTGTCTTCTTGGGGCGAAAATGCTAACATGAGATCTAATTTTAACATACACAAAATGATATTGGTAACTATAGACGCTATGTTGTACAGCAGACCCCAGACCTCGTCCACCTGGCATAACAGAAACTTTATACTCCGTGAATGACACCTTCCCATTCCATCTTCCCCAGTCTCTGGCAACCAGTGTTACATTGTCTGCTTCCATGAATTTGACTGCTATAGATGCCTCCTATAAGTGGAATCGTGCCGTATTTGTCCTCTCGCGACGGGCTTATTTCATATAGCATAATGTCTTCCAGGTTCATTCGTGTAACCCCAGATGACAGGCTTTGCTTCTACTTTAAAGCTGAATAATATTCCATTGTATGTAGACACCATGTTTTCTTCATCTATCTCTCTGTCGGGGACACTTGGGTTGTTTCCATATCTTGGCTATTATGAATAATGCTGCAATGAATACGGAAGCGCCGATATAAATGAAAGCTTCCATACAAAAGTAAAAACAATGTGGAAATGTGGAGTTACACTTGGGAGACACACTAACCCATTTTAAGCTAAGAAGCAAATTGCATTCACATCAGCTTACTCCCGCTAGAGCGGTCTGTCTTTCTCTGAAAGGAAAAGCACTGGGTACCACTGAGATTGCTTCACCTTGGGGGCTTTGGAGTCCAAATAGATCCGGGCTCAAATCCCAGGTTTTGGCATTGTGAGCATATTAAATCTTTGTTCTCTTAATGAATACATACCGCTTAAGCTTACAAAGAGATAAGTAGCCCAACTGCTCCAGTCCTGGACCGGAAGCTTCATGGAATTCTAAGTCAATTAAAAATACTCCTCAAAGAATCTGAGACGTTTTCTTTTTAACACGAGATAAATTTTCAAGGTGAGTGCTATAGGATCCATGTTATTTATAGTGAGAGACTTATAACTGGGAGGGAAGTGTGTCTTTTCTGACCAAGAAGGAACTAGAACATTTTGTGTCCTGTCATCCATATCTACCAAACCACCACATTCCTCTTTCTTAAAAAAAAAAAAAAAAACCTTCAGCTTATTCCAGGCAAAATGGGTTCTAATATGAGCTACCTTGTCACATCAGGGAGATAGCCTAAGTATTATATAAACTTCCATTTCTACAAATTTTCCTAGGCATTCTCATGTTACCTACTTCTTGGAGATTTAGAAGATTTGCATTGCCTTCATTCACCCTCGAAACTCAGCATGATTTGTTCAAAATTTTACTAGTCAGCATTGAAATAAAAAAATGGTACATCATGCACAATGATAAACTACCCCATGTGGTTTGGATAAATTAAATACTTTAAGCTTTCAGTCTCCCTAATGATTTGGAAATGAAACGGCTGTGATTTATGACTCTAGCTGATAGGCTAGATCTGAAGTTTACACTTTGAAAAATGCCGTATTTAAATTCCCCTATAAATAAAAAATCATATTGCTCTAAAAATCCAGCCTAAGATATGTATGTAATAAATTAGAGATCCTCATGTTGGGTGGGGAAATCTCCAGGACTGATGGCTTTCTTCCTTGGAAGAAAAAAAAAAATGCACTGAGTGAGCCAGACCCAGATCTGTGTGTATCTGCTACTACTTAAACAACAGTTATTGTTCCTTTCTGTCCAGTTATTTGACCATCTCAATGACGACTGTCAGAGCCACCTGCATCGGCTCAGTTGTAAAAGTGACCTTATTGGTTTTTTTTTTTTTTTTTTTTTAATTTTTTTTTAACATTTATTTATTTTTGAGACAGAGAGAGACAGAGCATGAACGGGGGAGGGTCAGAGAGAGGGAGACACAGAATCCGAAACAGGCTCCAGGCTCTGAGCTGTCAGCACAGAGCCTGACGCGGGGCTCGAACTCACGGACCGTGAGATCATGACCTGAGCCGAAGTCGGCCGCCTAACCGACTGAGCCACCCAGGCGCCCCAGACCTTATTGGTTTTTAAGCCCAGATCAACTATTATGAATCAGGCAGTTTCCAAAGTCTTAATGCAAGCATCATTCTGGGTTCCTTGTGCTTTTTTGTTTATTTGCTTCAATGACAGACTCTCTTGGCCTCTGCTTTGAGGCAGCTTATAGAAGCTGGTAAGAAAACCACAGAAATAGGGGGAAATGCACTTGGAGAGGAGTCCATTGATCCTGGGTCCAGTTTGGCCCCTATCTCTCCCTACTTTGTGGTCTGGTGCTAATTTCTTGCCTTCTCTGGGATCTTTTATACTGAAAGGATGTTGTATTTCATGCCTAAATCCCCTTTTCTCACCGACAATTAGAGCACAATGCTTAGATTGGAGCAAGTGTTCACTTCACATCCTTCAACAAGTTGCTTATTCCCTCTGCCTCCCAATTTTCCCCGGTATCAAATGGAGAGAATGACCACTACTACACAGAATTTTCAGGGAGCTTAGAGGAGATAATAATATGCAAAGGACCACAATTCCTGGCACATAACCAAAAGTACTTATCAATATTATTTTTATAATTATCATTACCAATATTTTCATTATCCTGGACCCAGATTCCTCCTCTGCCACTTATGAGGTCTTGGGATTGGGTAAATCATGCAAACTTTTTGAGCTCAGTTTTCACTTCCACGGGGTAAAGTGGTAATCCCTACTTATATGATAGTCATGAAGACTAACTAAAACTGTGGCTGTAAAGCACTCCACTTCCTACCCAGCCCATAGTAAGTGTTCAAAAAATAAAAGTGGCAGGGCGCCTGGGTGGCTCAGTTGGTGAAGCACCCGACTCCTGATTTAGGCTCAGGTCACGATCTCAAGGTTCGTGGGATCAAGCCCCGCATAGGACTCTACACTGACAGCACGGAGCCTGCTTGGGATTCTCTCTCTCCCTCTCTCTGCCCCTCCCCTGCTCGTGCTCTCTCTGCCTCTCTCAAAATAAGTAAAAATTAATAAATTAATACAAAATAAGCAAAAATAAAATAAAAAGTGCTACTGTTATTCTTTTGGTTACCGTTATTGATTTTCGGGCAGTTTCCCAGCCCTCCTAAAGTCAAAGCCACTGCCCACCCCCACAAGCGTTCTGAGGTTTCCTCTGGAGTCCCATCACTTCTTTTCAACAGGACCACTTGACAGGCCGTTGTTCACTGGCCCTCCTTCTATTTTCTCTGCTTAGTTTTTACAGAAATCCTCAGCTTGCTGAGAAGGGCTCTTGTCTTATTTATGATTCATGAGGCATGGAGTATACAGATGGCATTATATAAATGTTTAATAATCACCATATGGTTTCCCCAGAAATTCTGTCACTCATTGACGAATCCAGACTGAAGGCTCCTCATATGTGAAATAGATGAACAGGCAGACCTCCACTCTCCCCTTCCTTCCTCCTCTACCAGTGCTCCATAAAACAGGGAAATGGTGTGCACCAGCCCGGGAGGTGTTAGGAGAACACCAAATTTAGGAGGATCGTGAAAAAATAAAGGCCTCCCATCATGGCTCTTACCTTTCTGTGTCAAAGACAGGTTGGTCGCTCCTGTCATATCCTGATGCCTGTTTTAATTATTCCATTACAGGGCATTGTTTTAAGTGGTGGGATAACCATGAGGTTTTCATTGGGTCCACTTCAACCATGAACTCGTTTCTCCTGGCTGTTTTCTTAAAGGGCCTTGTGACAGCCCTTTATTTGTGAAGTTCTGCACTTGCGAATGGAGTTGCATATGTAATGAGGGAGACGGCACATTTGACAAATGGGAATCATGATTGTCTGGCCTCTTGACAGGTGTTGATGTGTTCTCCTGACCTGTAAATGTTGCAGCTGACTGATTACAGTAATTGATTGAGAAAACATTTGTCAATAGCTTTCTAATGAAAGAGAGAGGTGAGGAGGAGAGATTGCTGGGGCTCCTAGGAGCTGGATTTTGCTTTAATAGAAAAAGCACTGCTCCATGTTATAATCACTGAATTTCATACCCCCATCTGTAAAATGGAAATCTGATTCATCTGGTCAACATTTGTGGAATACCTACTATGTGCAAAATCAAAGGTCAAAAGCTGATGATTTGTAAGTAGAAATATTATCCTCAGACTTGGTCTATGGGTCTTGCTTAGTTGATCTCCACCATTCTTTTGTTAACAATTGGAAGCAGATGGCCAATATTTAGAATCAGGATATTTCACATTAAAATAGGTTTCTGGCATCTCTTGGGAAAAAAACCCAGTGTTTGGCAGCACTGGGCCAGTATTTCCGCAAGGCAACATTTGTCTCAACTTGGGTAGCTGCTGCCTCTTGCAAATGGGTCCCTAACTTTGCCCCTGTTCCGACTATTCCATTATTTCATCCATTAGTGTTAACCGTCTGGGTCCTGTTGGATTCCCAGTTTGAGATCCCTGGTTTAATCTCTGAAGATGCAAACACGGGAAAAAATATATAAATCTGGGCCCTGCCTTAAATTATTCACAGTAGTATAACTGTTTACTACAGTAAATTCTAAATTTCTAGCAAAAGAAGAAAATTAGGCATTCTGGTTTGTTAAAGGTTCTCCACAGTAAAGCTATCCCATATCTGCATGGTTTATCCTTGTGTTACCACATTGCTGATGACCTCAAGTGGGTCATTCACTTCCCTAGGAATCCTATTCCTCTAGATTCAATAGGGTAAGTGATTGGAAAATGTGCCATAAACTCTAATGCTCTATACCAGGGACAATAAACTATGACAACCTGTTTTTGTACATAAAGTTTACAGTCACATGCATTCCTTTATGTATAGTCTATGGTTGTTTTCACATTACGACAGCAGAAGTGAGTGGCTAGAACAGAGATCATGCAGTCCATAAGG
This sequence comes from Panthera onca, assembly GCF_046562875.1. Classification (NCBI taxonomy): domain Eukaryota; kingdom Metazoa; phylum Chordata; class Mammalia; order Carnivora; family Felidae; genus Panthera; species Panthera onca. The sequence goes on from NC_138356.1 coordinate 69,955,655, forward strand.
CCTAAAATATTTATGAGCTAGCCCTTTAAGAAAAGCCTTGCAGACTTCTGCTCACTGTAGAAATTAGATATAAAAACAATAATGATAACAATACTCATCATTATTGACTATGATCCCCTTTGTCTTGAGAAAGCCTTTCAGTATTTTCAGAGCCTACAAGTCATTGTTATGACCCTCCCTTTTCATCAGATTCCAGGTATGCTGTGATGCATTACTAAGCTTTCTGCCTGGTAGAGCCACTTTTTCATTCTTTGGGGGAGGAAACGTCAACAGCTGGGCTGTGGAGTGTGCACGGCCCTGAACAAAGCTTGTCTCCATCTCCTTTCCTCTTCCTGCAATGACTTTTGGGGAGGTGGAGCCTCACTGCACCCTAGGCCACCAGAGAGTTGGAGACAAGAGAGGCCATTTGAAAGGATCATCAACTGTGACTTGCTTGGAACTCCTCCACAGAAAAGGACCAAGAGATGGATTGCAAAAAGCAAGAAGCAACATTGCACTGTGGTTAAGGGTTCAAATACTAGCAGAGGACTACTGAGTTCCAATCCATTTTTCAGTGACTTACTAGTTGCATGACAAGGGTTGCAAGTGCTTACCCTTGCTGTGCCTCATTTTCTTCATCTATAAAATGGGAAGGGTGATAAGACCCATCTCACAGAGTTTTGTGAGGATTAAGGGAGGGCAATAATCACACGACAGGGAACAGAGTGTGTGATACAGATGCCCGTGTGCATGTGAGTCTGTCAGATCCGGTGTGATGTGGCCAATGTGCCCTAATTTCAGAATATAAACTCCAGAGCAGTGCTTTTCAAAGTATGATCATCAGGACACCTGGTTCAGAAACACCTGGGCTTCATCATTAATGCCGATTCCAAGGCCTCACCCCGGGCTTCCTAAAGCAGAAGTGTCAGACTCTTTAACAAAATCCCCAGATGATTTTGATGGACCCCCAAATTTGAGAACGGCTACCCTAGGGACAGCAGCCTCCTCTTTCTGCACGTTATTGCACACACAAATTCTGAAAAAGGGAATCAGTGTCCCACACAATGCGTGACAGGCCGGATGAGAGCCAGTGGCATGAATTATGAATCTCCTCTTGTCAGAGAAAACCCTTCAGGCAAGAAAGACCTGCTCTGGCTTTTAATGGAGTTGAGATAAACTGGGTAACCCAAAGAGTTCCCCCTCTGGACAGCTGCCTCATGAGGCAGCTCTCAGAATCACTTCCTGCTCCAATGCCCAAACCCACACTTCAGCTAATTTAGTCCAGATGGATTCCCACCCACCGTTCATTACACATGGGCGTTCTGGTGGGTGTTCCCATTGCAGCTTTAGTTCCTCTCTTAGGGGTCCTCTTTTAATGGATGAGGACACATGTGTAATGAGAACACTGAACACGCAGAACTCATAGGGTTTAGTCATAAAATTAGGTTTGTTTGGTTTTTTTTTTTGGCCCCGACTGCCCTGTTATACTCACTCAGTGGGGCTAATAAGCCTTCCTCTGCCACTGAATGAAAATTCAGGTCATTCCACGGTCAGATCATTATTATAAAGCTCAAATGGACAGTCTCCATTCAGAAGTTAAAGTATCCAGCCCAATACATTAATCAAAACTCTTATCTACAGGCAAGGATAAGACTCCCTTTCTACTTGGTCCTGTCCAAAAGCTAGAGCCTGTGGTAGTCCCATAACCTGCCTTGGAGGAGGGTCACTTCTCATTTTCTCATTTGCCAGTTTCTCTACTGGCTGGCAGTTATTTTTGATCCTTACTCAGATGAGAGTTACATGAGAGTGGAAGAGGGAAGAAAGAGAAAGTAAGGGAAATCAGAAAGTTCTTACTTACCTAGTACCGTTGTAAAATAGCTCTGCTTTCTATGGGCCTACAGACAAGTCCTGTGAACTCTACACTTTTCAGAAGGCCAGCTCTAAATTGGGCTAAATGCCCTAGCTGAACCTGGCAATGGCAAAGTCAGTTCTACAGAACCTAGGTTCATCCAGGCACATGGACAGAGTTCTACACCTGCCCCCACTCCACAAACATACACAAAGGTAGCCCCATGAGTAGGTGGGAAAGAACTTGAGGCCAGCTGTCTCTCCCATGTGCCCACATCTGATCCAAAGGACACTCAGACATTTTTGCATCTCTGCCCCTGGCTGTGTGTAGAAGGGTGGAGTCACTTCTCCTTTGTGCTGAAGTCCCATGGAAGGAGTCAGTCATCATCAATCCACATCTCTGAGGTACACACATCAAGTTCCCTGAATGGTCTCAGGGAAGCCCCATCATACTTGGCTTGAAGTGAGGAACAGACATCTACTACCCTGGAGAGGGACTCCCAGCCTTCCAGTGGCTTTCTGGAAAACTCTCCCTCAACAGAGTCCGCTCTCTTAATTTGCTCCTGGTCATTCCATTTTACTTTTTATTTTAGAGAGAGAGAGGGAGAGTGCAAGTGGGGGAGGGGGACAGAGGGAGAGAGAGAATCTCAAGTAGGCTCCACACTCAGCATGGAGCCCGATGCAGGGTTTGATCCCACAACCCTGGGATCATGACCTGACCTGAAATCAAGAGTTGGAAGCTCAACTGACTGAGTCACCCAGGGCCCCCCAATTTTTTTTATCTTAGAGAAAGAGAGTTTGTGAGTGGGGGAGAGGAGCAGAGGGAGAGAGAGAGAGAGAGAGAGAGAGAAGGAATCCCAGGCAGGTTCCACACTCAATGTGAAACCTGACATAGGGCTTGATCCCATGACCCTGAGATCATGACCTGAGCCAAAATCAAGAATTGGATGCTCAGCTGACAGCAATGGAGGCACCGCTCCTGGTAATTCTAAATTCCACGGGGAAGAGAGGGGCTTTTCAAGAAAATTGGTTCTGGGATATCTTCTTTGAAATTCTTCTGTGTTGATGTCTGATATCTGCTAATTCTTAACTTCCTTAGTAGAAACTTCCTAATCTTCAGCCGTGTCTACTGCCATCATGATGTCATTTTTAAGATAATTTCGGAGAAAAACATTTCCCAAATAAAACATGTAAAAGTCTGAAAATCTCTCTTTTAGACAAATATCAGGCTATACCAAATACTGCAACAATCTTGGGCTCTAAGCATGGGCTCAACCTTGGTAAAATTCTGGAAAGATGCCAACACCTGCAGACCACCAAGTCACTATGTTATTTCCAGAAGGCCAGCCCCACACTGTGTGAGATAATGCTACGTCACCTCTAGCTTGTCATTTACCATCCTGCTGTGACTATTTACTGCCATCTCTCTATTAGAATGAGGATTCCTGAGAATCCTCTTATCCATCTTTACATCTTCAAATACTAGCAAAGATTCATCACTTAGAAGCCACCATATAAAGATTAAATGAAATACAAATACTGTTCCCTTTCCAATCCCACCTCTGACCAGTCCTCTTAGCCACATTAAGGTAGAAATGACTGATGCCTGAGAGTAGCTTAAAGCACTGTATTTTTCTAGGCAGACCCGTGAATACATCAAATCATTAAGGAAAAAGTATAGAATTGATACTGGAATTTGAGGAGTTAGCCTTTCTAATACTCTAAAATCACAGCATGAGTGCTATACCACCAAAGAAGGGTCCCCTACCCCTGGTACGTGTTTTATTGCACATGTGGTCCAGGTATGCTCCTAGAATACAACATATAATAACACATGATTTCACCAGAGATCCGTTTGAGGCACAGATTTCTCATTGCTGGTTACTTTCTTATTTTTTAAAAGCGCTTCTTTTGTGCTACTTCACATAGGTTGCTGGGCATTGAGGAAGCAAGTCAATGCAAGTGGGATAAGGGAAGGCTCCTGCTGTGAAAGTCAACCACAGACAGGAAAGATTTTTAAGAAGCTCCAGAAAGTAGCATCTACACCTGTGAATGCAGCTTCTCTTCTCCTGAGAATGAAATTGCTTCATTGCACTGTTTTCCAAGTCCTCCATTTGATCTGTGCTCTCACAGCATTTTGCTCATCCCTCAAGCAAAGCATTTATCATGCTCTGTTATGGATAATTCACGAATGTCTCTCCCCTCAAGACTCAGAGTTCCTTTGGGGAAGGAACTTTGTCTTATTTATCTCAGAAAGCTGAGTATTTAAAACACATAGTTTTTGTTAAATGGGTGGATGTGAACATTTGTTGGATGGATGGAAGGATGGAAGGATGGATGAATGAGTGGATGGATGGATAGGTGGATGGATGGGTGGGTGGATTTATTTCTTGCATCTTTACTATGTTGAAATTAGAATCACACAGCGTTTCTGTCTCCCCTCAAAGCCAGGCAGTGATCAGGAAGGATCTGGAAATAATACTATTCTTCGCAAACAGCAGCAACAATATTCCACAATGGCATAATATTTTAAAATGTGCATGTGTTCAATGAGTAATTTTTGTATTGAATTCCCTTTGAGATAAGTATACAAACTACATATGAGAATATTTACTAATATGATAAAGCATTTTCTTACTTTGGGGCAAATTAAATTTTTAATTTAAAATTTATATTTAGGTGAATTGACTGAACAGATTCTGATTAGAGGGAGTATCTATTTTTGTTTGTGTTTGTTGCCAAGCATCCATTTGTCCTTTAGATAACCATACTGTGATTGTTTTTGAAGAAACCATGCCCCCATTAGTCTCAATCCCTGTGCCTTAGGTGAGGTACCACATCAGTGGAGCCAATCACAATGTTTCTTTATCCTGGTCCTACAGATAGATTCAGGGTTGGATATTTGACCCAATCAGAGCCAGTGAGTAATCACCAGATTTTTGCTTACACTTCTGGGAGACTCTAGCTCATTTGGCTTAACTTGAACCTGAAAGAATATTAAATTCGATTGCTCAGCAGTCATCTGGCTATGGGGAGGAGGCAATGTTTGTCTGAGAATGATTTTAACTTGGAGAACATGTAAGAAAGAGAATGACTGGGTCATGATTTTTTTGAGTCATTGAATAAAACTGTATTTTAAGTCAGCTCTACTCCCAGACTATACTTTTTTTCAAGTACAAACAAATATTCATCTGATCCACTTACTCTAAGAAGAAGAAAAAAATGTGTGTATACCCATATAAAAATGATTCACTGGTCCTAATGTATTCATTGATCTTTTCAGAAAATGGACCCTAATAGGCTCAGATTTTTGCAACCCCAGTTATACATATGGATAAGACCAACTATACTATTTTGAGGAGGCTGTGCATAGACTCATCTTCCACAAAAAATAATGTGCACCTACTCATCCAGGCACTGTGCCAGACCCTTGAGAGACAAATATCATATCCCTTTTCTCAGGAAGCTCACACATTTAATAGAAGTTAGATTTACAAACAACTAAGTATAATATATGTGAATAAACTATTTGGGAAAATAGTCTGGTAAGAGCCTAAATGAAGAAGAAATTGCTTCTGATTTGCAAATGTTCTTCCTAATTTATAGTTACAAAATGAGTCAACAGCGTAAGTGGGTAAATGGGTAAGATGGTGGGGTTTTTCCCCATCCTAGCTGGTTTTTTTTCCCTTCCCATCATTTGAGGGCATTAAAATAAATGCGATGCTTGGACCCCCTACTCCAGAGTAACTAAAACAGGCTCTCTGGGAGGCAGGTCACAGAATTAGTAATTTTTTAGAAGCTCCAGAAATGATTCTGATGTACAGCCAGGGTTACCAATCACTTTCCATAGGAGTAATGCTCAGTCTTCTTGTATATCCAAATCAGCATGGGTAGCATATAAAACATACAAATGCCAGGGTTCCACTCTCAGACATTCTGATTCAATTGGTCTAGGGTGGGATCCAGGTGTCAGTAAATTTAAAAGATTTTCAGATGGTTCTAATGGGCAGCCAAGGTTGAAAACTATTGATCTATAGGGAACTCACCATTTTGGAGGTGGCTACCAAGTCCTAAGCATCATGCTAGGTGCATTTATATGTCTGATTTCCTTTGGTCTTCAGAAACATCTTTCAATCTTTCAAATCAAATAAGAACCCCATTTTACAAATAAGGAAATAGATATTCTGAAAGGCAAAATAACTTTCCCAATCTGACCTACATAAGTAAGTGACAGAGCTGGAAATTGAGCACAGTTTTGTCTGGTTCCAAAGTCCAGATTCTTTTTACCACAGCATTCATTGTCACTTGGTCTGTCATTCTTTCAATAAATGTTTAGAGAAAGTGTGTGGCTTAGCTCCTGCAACGCAAAGTGTGGACGGACCTCCCTAGGAACACAACCCTGTGAACCCATGTGTAAAGGACAAATCACTGTGGAATAAACTAGCTGTAAGCCATCTCCAGTACCTCAGGCTACAAATATAATGGTTGATTATTCAAACCTCGTTGTTCTGGACACAACACAGTCCCTGTGACTCCACAGAAGAGCAAGCCACATAAATGATGCTCTAATCCAAAAGGCAGGCTATGTGAAAATGCACTTGATCCCACTCTAGTCCAACAACTGGGGACCAAAGGGCAGGTAGAGTTTCCTGTTGGGGAAGGAGTTGAAGATGTGCCTAGGAGAGAAAGGAGGGCAAAAGGAGCTTGGTGTGACAAGCAAGATTTGCCTCCTGGGCACAATGAGAGGAATGTCTTTGTCTTGCTGAGTCTCCCAAACAACTTGCCCTTTGTGATCAAACCTGCCAGCAGTTCCTGCCTGAAGACTGGAAGAGCCTGTCCTCTAGGCAGACAGAGGGAGGCATCCAGTGCCTGAGGCAGGACAGTCAATGAAGAGGAAGAGAACAGTCACCTTTTCTTCCCCTTACCTTGATGGCCTCCTGTTATGGTGAAGCTCTGCCATTTCCATATCAGAGACACATGCCATCCCACCATCTGGTCTCACAATGTTAGAATTCAGTGAATTCTCTCTGTGTTCATCTTGCTGTCCACCCACCAGATCCTCTGCTCAGCTTGGAGCATTTTGGTTCCAGCCTAAGTTTTCAGCTTCATCGCCTGCTAGAACCTGTAGCTACTGACCCGTCCATGGAATCACAAAAGGCCCCTCACCTCTGGGCTTTCTCTCACACAGTCCCCTCTGCCAGGAATTCTCTTTTCACTTTCTTCTCTTGGCAAACTACACAGTTGTCATGTCTGCTGGGAAGGCTTCCCATTATGCCCATTATACTTCCCATTATCTCAATCCAATATTCCCATTAAACAGTCACTTTTATAATTTTTTTATAAAAAGAATTCTCTACTTTTATATTGCTATTAAATTGACCTCGGGGGTTTAGGATTAAATCATTTTTACATACCTATTTCCAGTGTCTCCTCCTCCAGGATGTCTTCCTGGTGTCCTCACTTTTTACCCTAAGCCCAAGGTATATATAGGTGCCCTCCTTCATGCTCTTGTAATGGAACCCTAGTAACTCTCAAATGTTGGTGTGCGTCAGAACAATCTGAAGCACTTGTTAAAATTTTCTAGGCGTCCCCCAGAGTTACTGATTTAGTAGATCTGGCGTGGGACCCAAGACTGTACATTCTATTATATGTCCAGTGATGCCGATGCTACTGGCCCAGGGATCACACTTTGAGAACTGTTACCCTACACTTACCTCAAACATAATTCTTTCATTATACTTAAAGCATGTGCTGTAAATTACTTGTTTGTGATTCCATCTCCCCCACTCACTAAACCGGTCAATAAGGCAATATCAGATAATGAAAAGCATGGCAAAGAAAATAAATCATAGTGTATTAGTTATCTATTGTTGTGTAACAAATTATTCCAAAATTTAGCGTAAGACAGCAAACATTTATTATCTTATAGTTCCTACAAGTCAGGAATCTGGAAATGGCTTAGCTAGATGATTCTGGCTCAAGGTCTCTCTCATGAAGTTACAGTCAAGCTGTGGGCTGGGGCTTCAGCCTCATCTGAAAGCTCAACTGAGGGAGATCCTGTTGCCAATTAATATATGTGATCATTGGTAGGTCTCAATTCCTCACTGGTTGTTGCCAGAAACCTTAGGTCCTCTCCATGTGACCTTTTCATTAGAAGGCATTAATGTCCTCAAACCATGACAGCAGGCTTTCCCCAGGGAAAATGATCCAAAAGAGACTGCACACACCCAAGATGGAAGCCATGGTCATTTACAACCTAATCTTAGAAGAGCTATACTGTCACTTTTGCTGTATGCAGTGGGTCACACAAACCAACCCAAGTTCAATTAGCGATGAGACTACACAAGGGTGTGAGTACCAGACGTCAAGTTTGTTGCATGCTGGCTACTGTACAGGATGGTGATAGGGAAGGAAGGTGGTCCTATTCCGGTAGAATGTCCAGAGAAGACCTTTCTTTTTTTTTTTTTTTTAAATTTTTTTCTTCAACGTTTTTTATTTATTTTTGGGACAGAGAGAGACAGAGCATGAACAGGGGAGGGGCAGAGAGAGAGGGAGACACAGAATCGGAAACAGGCTCCAGGCTCCGAGCCATCAGCCCAGAGCCTGACGCGGGGCTCGAACTCACAGACCGCGAGATCGTGACCTGGCTGAAGTCGGACGCTTAACCGACTGCGCCACCCAGGCGCCCCCAGAGAAGACCTTTCTGAGGGGATGCTATGAAAACTGAGAGCTAAATGAAGAGAAACAGTCAGCTGTGTGAAGAGTTAGGGCTCTGCTTTTCCAAACAGAGGAAAAGCAAAGACCCTGAGGCAGAAATGAGGTTGGTATACTTGAAGAAGAGATAGTAAGCTAGCGAAGCTATAGCAGAACTAACAAGGGATCAGATGTGTAGCCATCATTATCAGCATCAACATCAGTAACATTTAAAAAATACCTACTGTGCTTAAGACCTTATGCAATGAAGAAAAAAGGAAAAAAACACCATCCTTAACTTCAAGGAACTGAACTTTCAGTTGAAGAACACTGCATGTTTTTCAATTAGTGGAACACGAAAGAAAGTTTAGGTAATTCGGTATCAATACATTCCCATTACCACACCCACCATTTCTTCCTGTATGACTTCCAATTATATTTAATCAACCTAGGAGCAAGGGTTTGAGAAAAAAGTACCAATTAATGAGTGAAGCTAAGGCCATGCTTTACATTCATCAAATTTAATGAGCCATGACCTTTCCAATATTGGAAAGTATACAACCTAGAATCAAGACAAAGCTGGGAGACCACAGACATCATTCCATCCTTTCCTCTTCAACCCTGACTTGATTTTTAAAGAAGAAACTGAAACCAGTGAGCTGTAGAAACCAGTCCAAGGGCTCACAGCTTGTTCTGCAGTCCTCCATCCACTAATTGGATTAATGAACTAAATGAGCACCCATCACATGCAAAAGTGTTCAGAGTAGCGGAGGAGTGACTAAAAGCCAGTCTCTGGATTTCTGGGTCAGCCTGATTTCCATAGCCAGAGGTGATGCAGAGGTTGTCTTAATGTGTGGGAGGGAGCAGGGAAGGAGCTGCTTCTCTCTCTCCATAGTCTCCTCTCCCAACCAGAGCAGTGACACTTTCATCTACTACATATGTAAGATTTCACAAATCAGTCTCCTGCTAAAAAAGCTCAAAAACCACTTCATAGCATCACCTTTCCTTTCCTGACTATAACTCAGAGATCAGCAAACTCCATCCTTTGGGCCAAATCCAGCCCACTGCCTGTGAGCCAAGAGTGGTTTTTGCATTTTCAGATGGTGAAAGAAGAAAAAATCAAAAGAGAAGCACTATTTTGTCACACATGAAGATCAGATGAAATTCAAATCTCAGTGCCCATAAATAAAGTTAGAACACAGCCACACCCATTCATTTAAGAATTGTCTATGGTTGTTTTGGTGCTATGACAGCAGAGCTGAGTAGCTATGACAGACCATATGCTCACAAGCCTGAAATATTTACAATCTGGCCTTTTATAGACGTGTCTGCTGACCCCTGGAATAGCCAAGTGTCCCATATATGCCTTCATCCTTCCTTCGTCCTCTTCTTCCCACCAAAACTTTATTATAGACTTATATTCAGAACACAGTTAACTGGGACCACAGGTCTGTTTTTTGATGCTAGTGTATTTTGCTTTGTGACTTGGGAATGCTTGATACTCTGGTGTCAGGTTTCCAATTCAAACCACCCATTCTCCTATCCACTTTTCTAATAACATCCTATGGTCAGTGTAGCAGAAGAAACTTGAGTGAATACCTCACCAGTCCCAATGTAAGCACAGGCTCAGGGATACAAGTTGCTCTTTTCCTGTCCCTTTGGGCCATGAAAGTCTGGGTAATAGAAAGAGCAGAGCTAAAATACATAGACAACTGCACTGCCTACAGCTGCTCCAGCTCCTAAGTAGCTCCCAAGATGGGCAGGAAAGGGAAGAGGGGTCTGTTGTTTTTTCTCCTTGGTGCAGGTGTGAGTTGTAGGAAGTGTTCATTGCTAGAGGTGACCTGGACTGATGTATAGGTGAATAACTATTATATGCTATCAGGACTATTAGATATAAGATATATTTTAAAGGTGTTTGTTCTCACTGCTAACCAAAGATATGCAAAGACTGCACTAAGGTATCTCTTAGATCCACTCAGATGATTGTAAAGAAAATTAAAAATTACAAAACCCCGTGCTTTCAGGACTATGAGGAAAAGGGAACACAGATACATTAGGCAAAACATTTTAGAGACCAAATCAGTAAAATAAATTGAGTCAATACAGTCACGCCTTTTGACAAGGAATTCTGGCGGCTCACCCTAAGGTACAAATTCAAAGAAAAGAAAGAACTTAAAGAAATTCATTGCAGTATATTTACAGTTTGTTATTTAGAGGAAAAGAATGCCCCAAAGTTTAAATGCCTTTTTTTATGTTTATTCATTTTTGACAGACAGAGAGACACAGACCACAAGCAGGGGAGGGGCAGAAAGAGGGAGATACTGAATTGGAAGCAGGCTCCAGGCTCTGAGCCATCAGCACAGAGCCTGATGCGGGGCTCGAACTCACAGACTGAGATCATGACCTGAGCCAAAGTCAGACGCTTAACCGACTAAGCCCCTAATGTCTGATAAGACATTATGATTAATTAAATTATGGTAAACTAACCCAATGGAAGTATCTTGCAATCATCAAAGTGACCATGTTGCAACATGAAAAGATTCCTTTAAAAATAATGTTAAAGTAGAAAAAATAGAACCAAGCATTTTATATATGTTGCAATTAATGTAAAAATATGCACGCATCTGACTAAAAATTGGGAAATGAAGTTTCTAACAGTTCTTTTTTGTTAGGCATGAGGAGAATGTGGGCGAATATTTGTTTGAATTTCCATGAAAGTTGCTGTAATAAAGCCCTTTGTTTTAATTTTAAGCTCACATTTTCATAAAAGAAGACAAGGAAGAAGAAGAGTAAGGACTGATCTTTACAACATTACTTTTAGGAACACTGAGCAGGAACATTTTATTTGAGGAGGGCCAGCTCACACCCTCCTGGAGGTACCTCGCAAGCCGATGCAGAAACAGGATCGGGGTAGAGAACAAGCTGGGTTCTTCCCACGAACTCTGGGAATCATGGCATCAGCAGAGATGGATGTCCCTGATGGGAAGCAGTAATGGGGCTACTTGAGAAAGTGACTCAGCAGGACCAGATGGTATTTATTCAAGAGTTCATTTATTTAGATCAACTAACATATGAAATAGCAGGGACTCTGACAAAGACCTGTGATACCTCATTTCCTTGAAGATAAGAAGCCGCAAACATACTGTCTTCCCCCCTCCCGAGAGCCTGGGGAAGGCAGAATGAGGCTCAGAGGTGGCCAAACCCTGAGCAGAGCCCAGGTTCCATGGGACAACAGAGACAGAGGAAGTTTGTCCTTGGTTATGGGTTGAATTGTGTCCCCTTACCAAAAGACAAAGATATGCTGAAGTCCTAAGCCCTAAGACCTCGGACTGTGACCTTATTTGGAAATAGAGTCATTGTAGATATAATTGGTTAAGTTGAGGTGAGGCCTTAGGAAAGTAGGGTGGGCCCTACTTAGATAGGACTGGTGTCTTTCTAAGAAGAGGACAGCCCACAGAAAGACACAGAGAGAAAGCCATGTGATGAAAAGGCAGAGATTGAAGAAATGTAGCTCCAGGCCAAGGAATGCCAAAGATTGCCAGCCATCACCAGGAGCTAGGAAGAATTAAACAAGGATTCTCCTATGGGCTTCAGAGGGAGCATGGCCCTGCTGACACCTTGATTTGTGACCTCTAGCCTCCAGAACTGTGAGACGAGAGCATTTCTGTTGTTTTTGGCCACCCATTTTGTGGAACTGTGTTACAGCAGCCCTAGCCGGGAAGCTTATACACCCTGAAAACTCCCGTGGACAGTTGAGCAGCTCTGAGCCAGTTACGTTGCTTTGACTATCTTTTGGATTGCCCCAACTGGTCACAGCTCGGGTCTTACTGATACAGAAATGAAGTAGAAATAACCTGGCATCTGGAGAGGCAGCTTAGGCCTAAAGTAGGATGGACAGAGCAGAAACGTGGGCTGTGAGCCCGGCATCCTCTCCCTACAGCACCATGCAAGCCTTCGTCAGGGGACAGAGAGAAATGAAATGACAGGGTGGCAAGAGGCAGGAGAACATGGCACCCAGGCACCGATATGCAGTGTGTAGTGTATACAGTGGTTAAACACGTGGATGCAGGGTTCCAACACCAGCTACACCACTCAATTAGCTATGATACTAGGATAATTTACTTAACCTGTCTGAGCCTCAGCTACCTTACCTGTAAAATACGACTAATGACAGTTCCTACCCCACGGGGTTATTGGTTGGAATAAGTGACTTACTACCTATAAAGTGTTTATAATTATACACAGCACATAGTAGGTACATCATAAATACCACCTGCACACTTCCATGTATACTGTCACATTTAATCTCTCAATTAATACTATCACATTTAACCTCTCAACTACTCTATGATAGAGCTTGTGTCAGGTTTAAGGATAGATAAACTGAGGCTTGAGAAGTTAACATACCCAATGTCATAGACAAAATAAAACAGCGTGGCAATTGGAGATCCATCTGAGGCAAGAGGTAGCAATGGAGGCCAAAGCAGGAGTGTGAAATGTGAGTCAGGGACCTTCTAGTAAGTCCCATTGTGAGCCGGGTCACCTGGTTCCCTAGCTTATTCTTCTTCCGGTCCCTCATGGTACTGATGTCCCAGGCTCTGGACAGTTAATCTGTCAGCAATTTGCTGCACAGCTTTCAGGAAGTTGCTTGCATTTCTTAATCTACACCAGGGTTTCTCAACCTCAGCATTACTGACGTTTCGGGCCAGATAATTGTTTATGTGGGAAGTTGTCCATCCTGTGCACATTTAGTAACATTCCTGGCCTATATACACCAGACACTAGAAGCAGAACCCTCGCCAGCCATGATAACCACGAATGTCCCCAGACACTACCAAATGCTCCCTGGGAGGTAAAATTGTCCCAGTTGAGAAATACTGACCTACACAATAGGATCCAAGTATTTATGAAACTGTTTCATGGAGCCATTGTGGGAGCAAATTTGGTAAGTTTGTTTCTTAATCTTTAAAAAGAAACAATGCACTTGTCAATATAAGATAGTATTATTAATACTTAATATTATTTGTTAGTGGCAAAAAAAAAAAAAATCACAAAACACGTCTTCCCTTCAAAGAAATCACAACCCAGTAGGGGAGGGAGGAAGGGTGCAAAGACAGGAGGTATCACTGGGGTCCAAAGGCCCAGGAAGAAATCACCCTGGGTTGAGTCACGAAAAGGACTTTATAAAGGAGATAGCATATGAGCCACTTGCTGAGGGGTGGGGATAAAATCTCCTACAGAGAAATGGATGTGTACGTACTCAGCACACAGCAGAAGCCGGGTGAGGAAAGATAGGAGCTAAGCTGATTCAGGTCTCCAAAATGTGTGTTTCAGTCCACCTAGAAGGCCCTTCCCCCTTTCCTTGACGAATCAGATCTTCCTCCTCCTAGCAGACTCAGCTCAGACGCTACCTCCCTCTGAGACTTCTCTGAACTCCCATATTTGGCACAATGCTCCTTCTCCTTGCTCCTTTTTACCCCCAGTGGTTCCCATCAGTGTCTCTCCTACAGCTGCTATTGGCCTTTGGACTGGGTCGGGTTTGTTGAGCCATCCAATAGGAGCCTCCCATGCATTGTGGAAAAATTAGCATCTCTGATTCCTACTCCTTAAATATTCTAAAGGTACTCCCTAATCATTGTGACAACCAAAAATCTCCACAGCATTTTCCCAAACATGTCTAAGTGGGCAAGGCTGCTCCCAGTTAAAACCTACATCATAATGTTTACGTTCGCCTGAAACCATGTGTCTGTCTCCTCCTGTTGATGGTAAGCTCCTTTGGGATAGGAAATGCTGATTTCAAGTCATATCTGCAATGGAAAGACCTTGCCCAGTGCATAGTTTGCAATTGGCCCTTGGTAAATATTTGCTGATCTAATTAAAGCAGAAGGTTCATCTAGGGAAAAACTGGAAACTCAGAATTGAAAAATAAATTGGGGCCAGGCAGTAAGGGACTTCACATATGCTGAGGAACATGGATTTTATTGTATTAGGTCAAAACATATGAAATTGCCATTTTGTAAGTAAAACTGATCAATAATCGGCAATTTCATATAGTCCATCCTAATATAAGGCAGTATTATCACTTACTTAATTTTCAATTTAAATTGAAATACTTTTTGTAGCTTAAATACCTAATGTTGTCTCATCTTAAACACAAATATTCATGAAATAATGGGCTATCTGTACTGACTTTTTCCTTTATAAAATATTAAAATAGTTGGCGATTCCTAACAACCAACAGTCCTCTATGCACCACCTAAGATGACATCCTGCACCACAAATAGACAGAGACCCTGCTGTGGGAAGCTACTCTAGGCAATGGGGTGCATTCCCCCGCAGTCTGCAGAGGGTGGGGGAGGCGGAGACTGGGGCCGGGGGGCGGAGACTGGGGCCGGAGGACGGAGACTGGGGCAGAGGGGTGGAGACCGGGTCTGGGGGCTGGAGAGGAGGCTGGGGGTGGAGACTGGGGCAGGGGCGGAGACTGGGTCTGAGGGGCGGAGACCGGGTCTGGGGAGGTGGAGATGAGGCTGGGGGCGGAGACTGGGGCTGGTGGGCGTGGACGGGGGGAGTGGCTGCGTTTAAAGGAGAATAAGGAAAAGGGGAGGAACCATTGAGAACATGGAAGAATTAGAAGAAAAAAGAGGAATAAGAGGAGAAAAATAGGAATAAGGTAGGAAGAGAGAGAGAGGGAGAGAGAGAGAGGAAGAAAGCGAAGGAAGAAAGGAAAAAGCCTGAGGAGGAGGAAATGATTGCTAAGGGCCCAGATTTGTTCCTCACTTGGGTTCCCAGGTTCCACTTCGGTGCTGCAGTACAATCAGTTTAGAGCCTGATTATCATGGCTGACGTGGCAAAGCGCCTGCCTATTTTTAGATGAAATTAATCATTTTCTTGTGTTATTTTTGGTTCAGATAATGGCTCCAGTGCACAGCAGCTTCTTCATTAGCTGCCAGCAAGAATGTAAACAAGGTTGAATCTCCGCTTGGCAGGTTCTATATTCAGCTCTGCCATCAGGAAGCCGAATTCCCTGAGAGAGCTGGCTTTCCCGCAGCCTGCGAGGGGCTGCAGGGAGAGGCTTAACCATACCAGTGAATGGATCCACGGGGGTCGGAACGACTTTGGCCCCAAAGGTTGCCTTGTTCCCTTGCTCCTAAGTCAGGCGCTACCTAAGTGGGCGCTGCTGACCGTTGCACTGGAGCATTCTCTGCGGTGAGGCACTGTCCGGTGCATCGTAGGAAGGTTAGCCACAGCTCTGGTCTCCACCCGCCTCATCCTGACAACCAAAAATGTCTCCAGATGTGGCCAGAGGCCCCCTAGGAGATGAAATCGCATCCCCGTTGAGAGCCACTGCTTTAGATCAATAAATTAAAGCCATAGTAGGGTAACCCAAGTTATTTGGGTTAGGAGCACAGGCTTCTAATCACTCTGTTGCCCGAAAGTAGAATTTCCAGGCTGCCTCATTCTGTGAAAGAGCAGAATGCTCTTGCTTATTCGCTCTCGCCTCCAGGTTGCTGGTGGTGACCCATGAGAAACAGCCGCTCTGCCAGGCCCAGGCTACAGGCTTTCCAGGGATGGCCACCTCGGCTACCTCCACCCGGGCCTCAGGGCCACCACTGGCCTCCCCACCTGCTTCATCCCACGCAGACACTACTCTCCTCCACTGGACTCCACACACCAGAGCACCGGGAAGCAAATGTAACTATTTATCGGATGTTCACTGAAGGCTGGATGACACCAGCAGGGAACTGCAATAATTGGATAACCCACAAGCCCTGCTTTGACCCTCCCTGGCCAGTGCTGACCTTGTACCCAATCTCTCTTAGCGTCTCTCCCTGGGACCTGAGCCGGCGTGCTCTGCCTCCTGTAATCGCTGTCGTTGAATCCATTTCACTGAAATGCAACCAGACGCTGTCCCCCTCTTTGCACCCAAGGCTCACGAAGGAGGCGATTTCCTCTAAGTCCAAACTGACACTCACTTCCCAGATCATCAACCGCCACTTCAGGGGCCACCGATCCCCAAGATGGCAGACGGTGGAAACCCACACAAATCTCTGCTCCCATCGTGGAATGCGGTCTGATGTTGCATCCTCAGAAAAATAATCCCTCAGCAGGCTGACCTCAGAACTTCTCTAGAGTCTGGGCACACCAGACCTAAACAGTCCAGAACAAGTCCATTTTTCCTCAGTTTCTCCTCATCAAGACTAAGTTGAAACATGGGGAGGAAACTCCGTTAAGTCAGTGATTCAAATACAACGTGACAAGTGTCCTGAAAACCTAGAAGAAGCACGTGGCCCAGGCTGAGGTGGTGAAGGAGGCATCCATGGCAGAAGTGAAGCATTAGGGGCATCACAAAAGGTGACCAGAAGTTAACCAGGTAAAGTTTATGGGGGATGGGGCCCAAGGAGAAGCAAGAACTAACTTCCAAAGCAAAACTAAACCATGAAGGAGTGCAGCCCCACATATTAAGAAGAATACAACACAGATTTTCAAGGGTGTGCAGGTGAGAGATCAGAGTTGGACCAGGTCAGATTCTGAGCTAAGGACAAGATGAGTGGATTCTAGAAGACTGGATCTGATGACTTGATTCTAGAAGACAGTCCTGAGGCTTCGGACCGGGCTGCCCTGCTGTGCCCCCTCAACAACTGGCGTTGAGACATATCAACCACAGTCTCCTTCAAAAAGGGGCACCAACTTTAGTTTTCTTTCAAAGAAGTAACGCTTCATTTTCCCAGCTAGAAGAGATAGGAAGAAGAAAAACTTTCTTCCTTGCATATGCTAGGCCGGAGTGAAATGAGAACCAAATATCAGAAGCAAGGTGGAGGGCTGGCCAGGACCTCCCTGTGCCCCAGACATCTTGTTCCCTTGGAGCTCCTCTTGAAGGACCCTGGGTGTGACTGTAGGACCCATGCTGATCCTGGCCTGGAGACACAAACCCACACACACACACAGACCAAGTCAGGGAAGTTCTCTCTGCTCTCCCAAACCAGTTTGGACCGCTAGCTCCCACCCTGTCCTTTCAGGCCTGAACATGAGGAAGTAACCAAGGGGAGAGCTCTGATCACCCCTCTGACCATTGTCTGGTGTTGGTACTATTGTCTTCTCTTAGGCACAGCGTCCTGGTGGGTGGTGGCTTTCAGACAGAATCTCCTAACCCAAATCCAAATGTCAGATGCTGGCTACAGCCTAAAAGGGAGCCTAAAAGAAAGGTCAGATTGGATTATCCCAATAGGCTCCTGGGGAAGAACGGTGACCCTCACATATTCAGGGCATTCCTGCAGAGGCTCACCCCACAATGCAGGTCTGATGAAAGCAAACGACCATAGAAGGAAGACTGGGGCTAAGCACTACCCACATAGTTTATTCCCTCTGTGTGGACAAATACCAACTCATGTCCATGAGCCGGGGAGAGATTATAAAAGCAAAAAGTCCTTAAAGTCTAAAAGGTGTGTTTATATTTACACCCAAATATGAGGCCAAGAATGCCAGTTACCTTTCATCCATGTTCCAGCTCTTTTTACCCAAAGTTCCAGCTGGCATTGTATTGACAAGAATGCCGGGACAGGGTAAAGCTCCCCATAAATATGGCCAGAAGAAAAGTGATGACTGCTCCTGACGACAGGACGGGTGACTGTCTCTGCATGTGCTGGGGGCTGGGTCGCTGATTCTTTGAGTTTCAAACAACAGAAACCAAACTTGAATTCATGTAAGTACAAAGACAAGAAGTTATCGGTTCCCACAAAACACAGAATGTAGGGAGATGGGCTTCAGTCATGTGATGAATTTTAGCCAGCACTGAAATTCTATCAGGACTTTCTCTTCGGTCACCTCTCAGGGCTGCTTCTATCAATGTGCTGACCTCATCCACTTCCACTGAGATGGGCTTCTTTTACACAGCACAGAGCAGGGCCAGAAGCTGACTCAGAACCGCATGCTTGGGAAAAGAGAGAAGAACAGATCCCCTCTTCCGCTTCCTATTTAAAATGACCACAGGGAAAGATGCTGATTGGTCTGGAGTAGGTCATGTGCTCATTCCTGGTCCAGTCCCTAAGGTCCAGAGTCTGGGGCATTATAATTGGCCCAGCTTGATCAGATGGCTACCTCCAGTGTCAGAAAGTCAATTTGTGTGTGTGCGTGCATGTTTGCACCTACATTCACACATGTGTGTAAGTGCCTAGAAGGCAGAGGAACAAAAATAATCAGTATCTACTACTACAGCTATGCTCAATTTAAAGTCCTTGGAATCTAAGTGAAATTTCTGAAACTTGAGGAATAAAAATCTATTTTCTAAACCCCATATTGGACACAACCCCTGTTCCTTCCTTTTGATTTTTATATCATTTCATCTGTAACCCCTTTATACTCTTCCTCCCCTTGGCAACTTATTTGAGCTTCTCTACAAAGCCATGAGTACCTGGAGATCAGATCAGATAAGAACAACTAATTCTTCTCATCCACCAAACTTTAGCTTGCTTATTTCCGTTCTGTGTATTCTAAATTCTTGCCTATCAATATATATAAATAGGTACTGCTCTTATCCAAGCCAGCCTTATCACGTATCCTTTAGACCCCACCCCCTCTAATCTACTCAGAGATTTTGCATTTGAAATGATATCACCTTTCTCTTATATAAAGCATTTCTCCCTCTTCTTGCATCATCCAATAACATATAAATATAACATAATTTTCCCATCTTAAAAAAAAACTCCCTTAACCTCATGTCCCCCTCCAACAACTGCCCCATTTTTTCTCCATATTAATAAACTTATTAAAAGCATAAACTCTATTTGTCTCCAATTCTTCACCTCCCTTTCTCTCTTTAACCTAGTTTCATCAGGATTTTGTCTCCACAGCCCCACTGAAACTACTCTTGTCAAGTCCAGAACCTCTTCCATCTTGTCCAATCCAAAAGATCATTTGGTTTTTATGTTAGTAAAAAAAAATTGACATTTGCTTCTACACACTTCCTTTCCTAAATGTTTTTTTTTTTTTTTTTTTTCACTTGACTTTGTGACAACACATTCTTCTGGGTTTGCTCTTACCTACCTGGCTGCTCCTTCTGAATCTCCTTTGCTGGGTCCTCCTCTTGCTCACAATGTTTAAATAAAGCAATGTGCTTGACTCTATTGTCCCTCTACACTCTCTGGGGAAACACAACTATGGATTTAAATAAAATCTATATGCTGACTCCTGTAGTTCAGAACTCCCCTGATCTCCCTCCTTGTGTTTTCAACTGCCTGTTCAATGCTTGCATTAGCATGCCTAATAATTTTAGAACTTGCCCACCCCCATGTCACACTTCTCCCCAGTCTACCCCATCTTGTTTAATGATGCCACGATTCACCCAACTGCTCAGTCTATAATTATAGGAATTATTCTTTACTCTTCTCTTTTCTCATCTACCCATCAGGAAGTTCAGCTGGTTCTGCCCCCAAGACACATTCTTCATAGGACCTTCTCTCACCACCCCCACTGCTACCAACCTGGTTCATCTTACCACCAAATCCCACCTGGGCCCCTGCAAGAGCCTCCTAATGGTCTCCCTGCCTCCACTCTTCCTCCTCTACAGTTCATTCTCCACATAACAGCAAGAGTGATCTATGGAAAACACATTCAGATTATACTTCTTCCCTGCTCAAAATCCTGCAAAAGCTTCCCAGTTTGTGTTAAATTCAATTCAACATCCCAGGTTTGGCACACGTGGTGTTGCTTCCTCCTCCTTCTCCATCTTCTTTTCTATTCTCTCCCTTATTGCAGTCTTCCAATCACGCTGGTCTTTTTTGCTGTCCCTCCTCCATTGCAGTCTGATTCACTTTTCAGGGCCTTTACTATGCTTTCTTTTTTGAGAATTTGCTCGCCTCATCCCAGGTTCTTCACACAGCTCTCTCCTTGTCATTCAAGTCTCCATTCAGATGTCACTTTCTTAGGGAACATCTCTAACCACCTACATACAACAGTCACACTTACCTACTACCTCAGAAAATCCTTATCCCATAACGGTGTTTTATTTCCTTTATAGTACTCTTCTAAATTCCACCATTTGTTTATTTAGGTATCTCTTTCTTTCCCACCTTCTCCCACTGGATTGTGAGCCAGTACCATTTCTGTCTTATTGTCCTTGATTTCAACTCATTTCTTTGCCTTTATCAGCTGCTTGATCAATGTTTGACCGTACTCAATTCTAAATACTTGTTGAATGAAAAAAATAAATATGTGTCTTCTACTATCCTCTTCACAGTAGATGTTCAATAAGCTTCAGATGAATGGGTGGATGGATGGAATGGTGGGAGAAAAAAGGGATGGATGGATGGATGGATAAACAGATAAATATATAAAATCAACCAATTCCTCTCTCCCTATTACTGGCAAATATGGAGTAGCAACTAAGTTCTTTTTCCTTGTTTCAGTTATCTATTGCTGTATAACAAATTAGCCCAAAACTCAGTGGCTTAAAACCATAGTTGATTATCTCACAATGTGGCAAGTTGATTATGTGATTCTTCTGGTCCACCTGATACTGGCTAGGATGCTAAGGTGGCTGTACCATCCGAGGGCTACATTGGACAGGAACATCCAAGAGGGCCCATTTATCTGACTGGTGGTTAATGCTGGCTATTGGCTGAGAGTTCAGCAGGGACCATCAACCAGAGCACTTACACTTATCATCTTCATGTCACTTGGGTTTCTCCCAGTATGGCAGCTGGGTTCAGAGGCATCCCAGGAGTGAGTGTTCTAAGAGATTCAAGAAAAAGCTCTAAGGCTTTTTCTGACCTAGACTTGCAAGCCCCAGAATGTAATTTCTGCCACATTCTATTAGTTAAGCAATCACTAACGCCAGCCTAGATTTAAGCTTCCACCTCTGACATGAGGAGCAGAACTGAGGACAGCCATCTTGGAAACGATCTACTGTACCTACAAACAGGCAGCCCACTGGATTCAAAGGGAAATCATAGTTACTAGATCCTGGGCCTTCTCTACTCTTTATGAAAACTACTTTGAGTATTTGCACCTATGTGTGTTAGGTGAGTTAGATCTTAAAATCATGAATGAGTGAAGGAAAACCACTTTCATAAGTCAAGACTTCATCTCATTAGTTGCATATTCATTATCTGAAAACTCACTCTTCAGAATTCATTGCCTTTTCTTCGTTCCAATTTTTTTTATGTATTGTTCCAAAAATACAGTCTTGTTTCACTTTCTTTAAACACTTCTGTGAATTCTAGCCAAGGTTCTCTGTTTTTTCCATCTCTATGTTCCTGTCACCTGTTCCCTTCCCCGCCACCACATCTCCTCATTAGCTCAAATAGGCTTATACAGGAGGAAAAAGTTAGTTCTAAAATAAGAGCTAGAAAACAGGATTTGAACAACCAAATGCAGTTATAAATCAAGGCGGAGAATTAGAAGTTGAACTATTATTTCAGTGATCGGCTTCTATTCGGTTAGGATGCCATCATCTTTGCTTCCAATGGGTCTCACTAGCTACACATGAAAATCACATGTGGAGCCAAAACAAACCAAAAAGAAAATAAAAATACTGAGCTTTACCCAGACTTATGAACCAGAAGCCTAAGGGGTAAGGCTGGACTCCCATTTTTTTAAATCCACGGGTGACTCTGATATTCTGTCAGCATGAATTACCTCCCTTGGGTTTCAAGATACCCAAGGAAAGGAAAACCTAGCTCTTTTATAATTATAGTTTATCGTATTAACACACACTTATTATTCTTCCATTAAAGAAGGGACTAGGAATATTAGCTAAGTCTCCCAGTGTGATTTTATGTCCCAATTTCTGGATGAACATATTTGTACGTTTGTAAGGAAACTTAGTAAGAAGATAGCTTTCAATATGCATAGATTCACTTTCCAGGCATCTTTTCAACATTGATCCTATTCTGCAAAAGACATTGACCTCACAAGAAACAGTTACAGCCAGGTTCTCACTGTGCTGAATTTCCTCAAGTGCATCCTGTAAGTGGGCCACAGCTGCAGCCAGCAGATTTTGCACTTCTCTTGTTCCTGCTGAGGACGAAATGTGCTGAGGCCAATAACCTGGTGAATAATTCATTTTCCCGAAGAACAATTTGTAAGCCTCAGAATTGCTTTTGCCAAAATAAACAGCAAATATAAAAGATAGTAATACTCTCTGCATGTGTATGACTTGCTGTAATTTTCTAATTATTCTCCTAACAATGAGGATGGGGACTATTGCTGGTATTTGTTAAGAGTTTACAGTGTGCTTACAGTGTGCTGGGTTTTGGGCTAAGTGCTTCAACATACATCATCTCATTTAATTTACAAATAACCCTCTGAAGTAAATATTGTCATTTTCATCCCTCTACCAGAGGAAGAAACTGAGACCTACAAAAGTTAAGTACCTCTCCTGGGGCCACACAGAACTTGAATCCACATCATGGTCATCATGCTAAACTCCCTCCCATGTCCATATGTCCCTATATCTCTGTCAATCTATCTTTTGCTCTACTGTTGATCAATACATAGATTAATAGATAGAGGTAGAGGTAGAGAGAGGTTCATTTGACAATCGCAAAACCCTGGGTGATAAACAGAATCAAGTATTATGGTCCCCACTTTGCAATGAGAACACTTAAACTACGGAGTTAAAACAACCTGTTCCTACATAGGGAAACAAAGTCAGTTTTCTGACTGGAGTCCTTTGGTCTTCCCATAGCCCTGAGGCAACTCCGACAAAGCCAAAGGGATTTCTCTAAATCTTGACTTTGTAGCGTGAAGGGGGGAGGGGGCTGGTGCAGTGGGATTCGGCAATATGCTGAGCCCTATGATGACATTTTCAGCCAAGAAGAATATTTTATCAAATCCCCATCAGCCCAAGACTAGATCATACCAAGATTTTGCAATATGAACATAATGTTCCCTACTGTCCAGGATCTAATCCTTTTCCATCGGGGAACACATTTGCAAACAATGGCTCCTAACTGATGAGGGACAGGATCCAACTCTTACTCCACACACCAGGACCTTTACACCACGTTGGAGGCAATAGCCCTGAGGTTAAAGGGCTGTTCCGTGTCTAACCACTGAAGCTCTTGCTTGAAGGAAGGTTTCCCAAATGAACCCCCAAAGAAACCGAAAATGGCATGAATGTACATCCTGTTACTCAACACTCTCTGGGTTTCATAACGTGAAGTCAGGAAGAAAAGGTGCCAACATTCCTGAATGTTATAATCATTAAGGAGCAAACTCTAATGTTCCCACACTTGAAAGTTAAAGAGATGGGATTATTCACTCTCCTCCTCACTTATGGAATCACTGCAAAACCATATGGGCTGAATTAGGCATCCAACATGAATGCTCCCTACCATTCCCTCTGGGGGGCCTTGGGGCTCATCCCAGGCAATTGGCTTTAAAGACAAGGATATCCTATTTGGAAACATAATCATGAGTCCTGATATTAATAAGTACTTTCTAACTTCAAAGCATTTTAATAACCATTGCCCTAATTAAATCTCGGAACCTCCCAAAGAAGAGGCAAACTTCATCATTTCCACCTTACAAATGGAGAAACTGAGGCAGAACCCTATGGAGTATGAAACCATGGTCTACCTGATTGTGGAGCCTCTGAAATACTTGCTGAGTTTTATGCTAAATTAAAAAGTTAAAGTGGAACTTTTTCTGTTATCATTTGGTGAGAGCAAAAAAAAAAGGCATTTAAGACTGAGTATTAGGATGGTGAAAAGCACCAGACCCACCAGATGTATAGTCTTGGCCTAGGGGTTTAACTTCCCTCAGCTTTAGTGTCCTCATCTCAAAGATGGAAATGATAATAGAGCCTACCATAATGTCTTGTTGTTTGGATTAAATGAGATAACACAGGTAAAGTTGATGGCCCACAATTAAACATTCAATAAACCTTAACAGTTCTTATAAAGCCAGCTCCTTCTCTTACAGCCACCCATTGAATCATTTATTGATTTGCAGGTATTTATTGATGGTCTATTGAGTGTTCAGAAAGGATACAGCAGTAAACAATACAGACAAGGCCATTTCCTACATACGGAATGTATCTTCTTTTTAATAGTAATTTTATTTATTTATTTACTTACTTATTTTAGAGAGAGTGTGTGTGCAAGTTGGGGAGAGGGGCAGAGAGAGAGAGAGAGAGAGAGAGAGAGAGAGAGAGAGAGAATCTTAAGTAGACTCCATACTCAGTGCAGAGCCTGACATGGGTCTCAATCCCATGACCCTAGGATGATGACCGAGATGAAATCAAGAGTCAGATGCTCAACTAACTGAGCCACCCAGCTGCCCCTTTTATTTCTTATTATAAATTATTTCACACCAAATGTGGCCATACTCTGCTGTTGATTCTAGTTTGATCTCACCATTTACATGGCCAAAAGATCTCTGATTGTTCTCCCAGCTGGGCTGCCATAGTCATTGTGCAGGCTGTGGTGGCTTTGATTGAGTTCTACTAGCAAATGCAAAAGGATTTGAAGGCAGTGGTCTGATCTTGGCATTTTAACTGAGGTCTTGTAGAATTTGACACCTACTTATTTTTTGTCTCAGTCCATGCCGTTGTGGAAATCTGTTTTAGGTTTCTTAACACAGGCATTATGTGGGGTCCTCTGCTGGGAAGTAGGAGGAGGAGGGAGATCCAAGTAATGCTTCAAGGCCAATTGCAGTCATATTGCATTGGTAGTGTTTTGAAAAGAAGCAGCATCAGTAACTATGGCGTTCCACAGAGAGGGTACATACAGAATTAGCAAACCTGGAGGTTCTGTTCTCTGGAGATTCTTGTTTGAGGGTTTCAATGGTCTCAGCACATACAACTCCTCTATGCCCTTCTAATTACATTTATACGCAAATGTATACACACACACGTACACGCACACATGCACACACATATAAACATACATGTGTGCATTTTTTCAACCAACAAGCATCTGTTGAGTAATAACTGAAGGAGGTGTGTATTGAGCTTTTATTCAATCCCAGAAATGCTGATGGATGCCCTAAAATATATTGGCACATTTCATCTTCCTGAGATTTCTATGATGTAAGCATAATGACTTTTCTCATTTTACAGAGGACAAAACTAATGTTTGGAGACGTAAAAACTTAGGTCTTATAAGTGACAGAGTTGGAAGTCAAAGCCAATGTGGCTCACTATATTCAAATGTTTACTATACTAGGAAGGACGAAAGAGAGAAAGGAAGGAAGGGAAATAGGAAGGGAGGAAGGGAGGAATGGAGGGAGGTAACAGAGAATAATCTAGGAATCTCTCAGGCACAGCAAAAGCAAAGTCTACAACTCATAGCCACATTTTAAGGCGCAAGAGTTTAGTGTTGGGACCCACAGTGAGGAGACGAGTAAGAGCCTGTTAGAAGATGCGGTGGGAGGAAAAAGGGGTAGTGGGGGTGAAGGCAGAACTGTGGCCCCAACCTCCCTAGCCTTGCTGAGGAGAGCCCAGCACCCTGAGCTCCATAGCAGTGCCAGTGGAAATCACCTCCCAGGGGAAGACAGACCGACCCCTGGTGCCTCTGAACATCCACTGCCCTAAACTCTCCATGTCAGTCCCAGCCAAGGAGTCATTGCTGCCCGGCCAAATCCTCTCATCCTTCAAGACCTAAGTTAAATTCTTCTTTCACCAAGAAGTTTTTCATGAAAATGACCCCCACGACAGTGCTCTCTCTTGTGTCTGAAGCCCTTGTAATTATACAATTGGCAATAGTCACCATGACCTTGTGTCATTAAACACTTCCCATATTTTTGTTATTTAGATACCACTTTTTGAATCATCATGACAGTCTTTTGAGGAAGTTGACTTTTATTCCCATTTTGCTGGGGCCATGATGGTTAAATAATTTCTCAACATCATCTTGCTCCCAAGTGACAGACAAGGTTGCTAACCCAAAGCCCAGATTTTTTTTTCCACTACAGCCTTCCTGGTGCTTGCTGCCTGAAGATTTAGGCCAGGTGTTAAAAGGAGCAATGACGGAAAGGGCTGGCGAGCCATCCCGAGCGGTTCTGAAAGAGCACAGCAGCAGCAGAGGGGAGCAGAG
This sequence comes from Panthera onca, assembly GCF_046562875.1. NCBI lineage: Eukaryota > Metazoa > Chordata > Mammalia > Carnivora > Felidae > Panthera > Panthera onca. The sequence continues at coordinate 69,982,210 of NC_138356.1, forward strand.
GAGGAATTCTCTGCCTGGAAGCCGGACCTGCTCTGGAAGGTTCCCAGCTCAAAGTGTGATATCATGGGGACTGTCAACAGGAATCAGAGATGCATATCCGAGGGCAGAATCTAATTTAAATTCCAGGACATTTCATGAAACAAAGTGCAAGGCAACAATTATTTGCTAAATAGAAAATTAAAGGCATAAATAAAGTCAAGGCGTAAACCACTGAGGCAAAAATCATGCGGGCTCCAATTTCCTTCTGCTGCTTGTAGCTGCCAATTTGGAAAGAAGAAATCATGGGGATAGTAAAAATACAAGATCAATGGACCGTGGTTGATAGATGGTGGTGCCTCTGATCCCACACGTTGCCCCCATCCCCATGTCGGCCGTTCCCCACCCACTGCCAAACCCAGGCACGTTGGAGGGAGTAGGACCGTGAGAAAGTGGCCCCCTGTTTCTCTTATAGGAAATCCGCTTTCCTATGATTGAACTCCAGCACTGAGCACGTTCTGGTAAAAAGAGCTTTATTTCCCTAGACTCCTTGTACCTCCACTTATGCCAAAATGTATTTCCTAAGTGTTTTAACCTTAAACACACACGCGCTCACATACTCTATCTCTTGGTATTTTTGAAATACTGAGTTTGCCCCTTTTCTGGAACTGCTGCTAAGGCTTCCTGTTTGATGGATAAGTGGTGACACAGGACAAGGTATAAGCCGGTCTAAATCTTTGTTTCCCATGGGTACATATGGAAGACACTGGGTCGAATGTCAATCGCTCTGGGTCATATTTACAAACCACTGCTTAATGAGATCGAACACTGCTCACGACTTCCACCTCCCCTTTACCCTCCGTATTCGCTCCTCTCCTTTGAATTCTTCCCTACAAGTATCTCTCAGATCTTTCCCCTCCACTGCTCTGCTTGCCTAGACCATTGCAAAATTGACCACCTCCACTCCACTCTCCATACAGCTACAAGACAATGCTTCTAACGGTTTCTAATCCATGCATCTGATTATATTTTATCCTTGTTCAAAAAACACAGTGGATTCCCCACTGCCCATCAGATAAAAACGATTGTCTTTGGTCAGACATTCCTGAACCTTCACAGACCTCCTCTACCACTCCTGCCATTCATTTACCTTCTCACTCATTCATTTCAAACCAGGAAGCACTTGCCATGCACCAGCCAGCATTCTGGATACATGGGAAGTACCTAGGAATGTTTGCTGACTGACATCTACCTCCATTGTCTCCGCCCAAAAAGCCACGCTGCCATTCCCAGTCGTTCTGAGGAGTGGGCACGGTGAGTGGCTTACCAACACAACAATATTCAGGAGGTCTCTCCCGTGACAAAACTCAACTACAACGAGCGTGCTCTGCCCCAGTACCCAGGGTTGCCCCCCTACACGTTTAATTCTTAGCACACACCATCTTTTTAATCTCCTCCAGCCCGTCTATTTTCTCATCCAATATAATGTCATCCTTAGGAACACAGACCCTGAAGCCGGAGTGCCTGTCCTCACTCACCAGCTTCACTGCCGGTTCTTGGGCAGCCCCACACAGTTTCCATTCTTCTTTCATAAAACAGGGCTTCTAATAACCCTTACCTTGCAAGGTGGGTAAGAGGCTTACCGGAGGTAATTCATGAGAAGTGTTTGGAATAGCAACTGGTACACAAGAAGGGCTATTCATGCGGTTGATATTATTTCCTTTTCAACTCCAAGGTCACTTTCCATACCGACGTTTTCACAGTCCTCAAGCTCATCCTTACCATCCAGGTCTCCCTGCCATTCCTCTGCTCTGAATTCCTTCCCTTTTTGTCTATTCGTTCTTCTAGATGGAGCTCGAGTCTTGTCCAGGAGCCACTCCTGACCACTCCTCACTCAGATAAACTTGACCCCTTTCTATTTGTCTCACATTGAAGCCTTTGCACTCTTGGATGCCAGGTTTTCCAGTTCTGACTTACTATCCATTCCCCTTGTTAAGTCCAGAGTGCCATGACCCCAATGACAGTGTCTGTGAACCCAGCACTGCCTCACTGAGGCACTTTCCTGTGCCAGGCAGCTCCGAGGGACCCACATAGCTCAAACACAGTCCCTGCTCTCAAGATGCAGGTAAAAAACTAATCTTAAGATCTGTGGAAGCGATAAATGCCATCATATGCTGTCGCTTTAAAGGAACTCCTGTCCCTAGAAGAGCCCTTAACAGCTATTAAGAAATCAGTAAAGGGGCACCTGAGTGGCTCAGTCAGCTGAGCATCCAACTTCAGCTCAGGTCATGATCTCGCAGTTCGTGAGTTCCAGCCCCGCGTCGGGCTCTGTGCTGACAGCTTAGGGCCTGGAGCCTGCTTCGGATTCTGTGTCTCCCTGTCTCTCTACCCCTCTCATGCTCATGCTCTGTCTCTCTGTCTCTCTCTCTCTCTCTCTCAAAAAGAAATAAATATTGAAAAATTTTTAGAGAAATCGGTGAAGAAAGCAAAAAGGAGACAAGAAACTTTATTAAAGAAACTTTAATGGCCGATGCCTTTAACATAGCATTTCCCAAAGAGTCGCCAACATGCCAAGGAAGGCAATTTTCCACAGTGTGTGGAGCCCGATTTTGTATTCAAATTACCACAGTTTTCAGACGTGCTGGTACTAAATCTCTAGCCTGTCAAACCTGCCCTTGCACAGATACCATTGCTTTGTTTAGAGTGAGTTCAAACAAATTACATGTGAGCGAAATTGAGGGGCCCTGGTTTCAGGGCTCACCTAAAGAAGATTCTGAGGAAGGAATGCCTGGTGGCACCACGAAGGGAGTAGCCAAAATCTGAGCCTGCAAAACCCACACCTGGCCCTCAGCCCAACTGACCAACGCCCTCCAATGTATCTATCCCACACTCAGCAACGAGAAGGGGTCTGGTCATCATTTTCAGCGCACAGACTCCTAACGTCTCACCCACAAACATGCTCCCAGTTCCTAGATGAATAGACTGAGGGCCGGGGAGCGAAATTAGCCACTAATATTTCATCAGTTACAACTAAATCTAACTGCAGAACAGGAAGCCTGACCAATGGCACTTGTTAAATAAACTCTGTCATCCCACCACAGGACTTGTGTCAGAAAATAGCTTATGTGGCTCATTCTTCCCCCGCCTAAAGTTCAAAGCCACAAAGAATCTCATTTGGACCCGGAATTTCCACAGAAACAATAGGAGTAGAAATGGCACAACGCCTCATTAATAGCTTTCTTGGCAGGACATACCTTTAAAACATATATACTAAGTTACAGTCACGATGGGCTCACACTTCATTTCAAGCAGTACCTGGGGCTCCGCTGCCTGTGGGGTGCTGGCCCTGGGAAACCAGCAGCTTCCAAAAAGGAAAAGGTTCAATCAGCCTGCTTGTTATCTTCCAAATAAAGGACTTCGTTCTCGCTCTTTTTCTCAGACTTATTTTCCCTTGTATTGTGCCAGGCTTTCTGTACCCTGTTATTGTAGGATATTGTCCTGACATGCTATGACACCACATTCAGCGAATATTGACACAACGCAAGTGCCATAATCAAGGCAAAAACATACGCACAGGAAGAGCAGACTGAAGACTCCGGACATCGATCCAAGTAGAACAGCCTGAGGCCAGGCAGTGATGTGTTTCATTAACTAGCAGCACACCAAAGACTCCTGACCATCTCCAGGGATAGAGCTGAGCATTTATCCCTGGAGAGGAAGGAGAAGCTACTGTGTACCCCCAAGGGGTCCCTTGACACCATACCCAGGTAGAGTGTCAGGTAGATGATTCATCCGCTCCTGCCTCAGGCTGACTTTCCATACCTGGAAAGCCTCACCAACGGTCACTGCCAAAGCCACTGGTTGAACAGAGACAGGCAATTGGTTTAATTCAAGACTTACTAGTTGCTTGACTAAATTGTACCGTGTGTTTTCATCTCTCTCCCCCTACCCCAGTATCTAAGCTATCTTGGGTATTAGGCCCAGCTTTATGTGGGACTGTCTAGGAAAATTTCTTTCCTGGCTTTTATCCATCAGCTGATTGGTTAACTCTTATTCTCAGTTATGAAAACACAACTTCAGGGCTATTATACCTGACCAACCAGTCTAAGTCATGAGCCTCTGTTTTAAGTTCTCATTAACCCTGTATTCCTTTCTCTTAAGATCAGCACTTATCAGAAATGTAAGGGTACGTTGACTTGTGTGGCTATTTGAATTATGCCTCTTTTCTGTATTAGTCTGTAAACTCCCCCAGAACAGGTCTTTTGTCTGCTTTTGCCTCTGTTCAGTGACTACCATGCCTAACACACAACTGACCCTCAATTAATAGTTAAGTTTATGAGTGAATGAATGAATGAATGAATGAATGAAAAAGGTGCCTGCAACACCTTTACGATATCAGTAATCTGAGCTCGGAATAAATTCATTCCTTCATTCCTGGGCATACTGCTGAATTGCGTTTCTCAGGCTCCCTTGCAGTTAAGGCATGGTCATGTGACTTTGGGGCCAGTAGGACATAACTTCCAGGTCTAACTGATAAAAATCTCCAAGCTCTTTCCCATATGGCTGGCTGGGATGGAGATCTTCATGGCCACCTTGGAAGCAAGTGGTAAGGATAGCAGAGCTCTATGAGACTGTCTCACAATAAGTAAATGAAGGAGAGCCAGTCTGGCCACACGTTCATATATTTCCAGAACTATTGTGTTGAACCAAATAAACTTCTAATAAGTGTGAGCCTTTATATGCATGGAGTCTATTTGTTACAGCAGTTAGTCTTAATTGGACAAATATACCTCTTCCCAGTGATTCTCAACTGGGAGCCCATATGATGGTGATGGGAGGAGGGATAGTTGGGAAGAAAATCCCCCCAAGTGACTAAGACACTCCCACCTCCATGTCCCCCCATTATAATCATCATCCTACACATTTTCCATGGTTTTCCATGAAAGCTGGGATTTAAAGATACATTTAACTAGGTGAGAGGCTTTGCCAATGTAAAGAGCACACACATTCACCCGCATATCTGGACATAGGCAGACACAACAAAATCATGGCTCGTCATCAGTAGTATCAGGTGATGTGTTATGATCCATTTCTTTTCAGAGCAATCAGAATTTCATCAGTGATCATTATCATACCAGTCCCCACGGGGGAATGAAAGATGTAAAACACGTGGTTGGTGCCCTTGAAAAATACAGCACAGTGAAATAGAAAGAGCACAGAATTGAGGTGTAAAGGACTTGGCTTGCAAAAGTGACTCACCAGCCGTGAGACCTTGGCAAAATTGTTTCACCTCTGCCTCTCTTCATTTGTTACCAAAGGATTTAAACTTGCAACTCAAAATTGCTGTAAGGTTATATGATTCAATGCATATAAAAGGTCTTGTGGGGAAAAGAAACAAGTACATCATGGATTATGACCAAGTCTTTCGCACGCTATGGCAAAGTTCGATACCAAGTGTTGTGAAAACATAGCCTGTGGAGGTTGGAGAGTCAAGAGGAGAGACAGGGACACTTTGGGGTAGGAAATGATGGCTGATCCCAGGACAGATGTGGGATTCAAATGGTAGAGGTTACAGCTGTTTAGAGATGATCGGGAAGTTTCCCGGATCCTCTGGTCTTAACTCAATGCTGAAAAATGAACACGAAGGCGAAGAGAAGGAAAACCGGTATGACACCATGAAAGCATCATCAAACATTTCTTGAACACCAATTAAATTGTTAGATACGCTGAAGTTTCAGAGCTGGCGTAGAGAGATACTATAGCACAATGAAGTGGAAACCACTTGGGACTGGAAGTTAAGAGACAAGATTCTAGAGTCCGCTCTGTCATTAACTACATATTTGATTTTAGAAAATCACAGCAACCGCCCAAGCCTCATCTCCTCATCTGGGAAATGAAAACATTGGCAAGATGATTTCAGATCTCCTTTCCTGATCTTAATGTGGGTTTCCACTTCCACCTTACTCCTTCCGTTTTTACCAACTGCATCTCTCAATACAGCCTGCAGGGGGCACTGGACTAGGAATCAGAACACTTCTCTTCCCAGCTCCACCCCTGACCAATTGTGTGACCCTGGTCAAATTGCTTAACCTCTCCATATCTCGGGTCCCCATCCATAAAACAGAGGGACGAGCAAACTCTCCACCTACCACTAAGGGGTGTAGCCAGAGTTAATACCCTCATCGTCCTTTGAGCTCAGCAGATGAAAGGCACTGAAAAAAGTACAAAGAATTTTTATGTGCTATTGACTTTATTTTATTTTCTGTGGGGGAGGGAGTCTGCCCCAGCTGGAAAGCTGCTTTCTCTGAATCAAAGGGCAGGAACCCAGCAAGTTTCTCAGGAGTACCAGCCAATCCTCCAGTTCAGTTTCCTTTAACCCGGTGCTCGGGGCAATAACTGTGCAACTTTGCAATTTAACAATGTGTTCTTTGTCCCACAACTGTTCTCATTTCGCAACTGCCCAGGTAATATGTTTGAGCCTGTAGGAAGAGTCAAATAGTTAATGAGGGAAGGGTTTGGCATGCCCTACATAGGTTCTACCAGCAAGTCTCAACAAGAAGGCATTCTCTCTTTCCTGGTTTCCGACCTACCCCCAGAACGTACAAGTGTCACTACCAGGAATGAGCCTGCGTTCCCAGCAGGCTGTAATACCAGTTTGGCTTTTATCGATGCATTGGTGAGGTGTGTTTTGTTTATGGTTTTATGCTGTCTATTTTCCCAGGGATATTATGTTTTGCACAGAGCCCCGGAGTTTGCGTCAGCTTTTAAAGCTACCAGCACCTTCCCAGTTCTTATTAAGCTCTTAATATGATATGAATAGGGGAGCTATTAGACGAAAGAGCCATAATCGCCCTTGAGGAAAACATCCATCACCAGCCAGCCTTTATGCGGTTCCTGAACCTCTCTCGGGGGTGTATCTGGTGAGAGTGTTCCCTGGGAATGCCAAGAAGCCAGTGCCTTCAATGGTACTTAGAAAGGCATTTTTCTAACCATTACAAATTGCCTAGTCTAGTGTCTCAATTCCATCTACGTGCTGAGCCTCAATTAAACTTGTCGGGGTTTGATCCTTTGTCCCCAGATGTGGCTCTGACAGAGATTGCTGACATAAATACGATGGGCTCCAAGTGCTTGCCAGGCTCCAGGCTCAGCTGGGACAGCTGTGGCTTTTTAAATGTCATTCCCAAGACATCCTAGAGGTGTTCGGCTTCCCTCTTTCTAATCTGGGAAGGGAGCCGTGGGCAACATCAGCCCAGATGACACTGATGTATCTTGACACAGCATTCCTGCTAGACAGGCAAGCTACCTGCAGACGCTTCCAATGGAAAAGAGTGGCCACTGTCCATAAGGAGGGTCTTGCCGAACTGAGGGCATTCCATGCATAAATCTTGAATCTCACGTACCTCAGTAAGCTTCCTTTAAAACTGCACACACACACACGCGCGCACACACACACACACACACACACACACACACACACCTGAAAAAGTTATCAGGGTTTGCCTTACTTAACTGTAGTATTCCAGGAAACGGTCCAGGGAGCAAAATCTTTTCCCCATGGTTTCCTGGTTCCTCATTCCTGACTTGCTCTCCTGCTGTCAGCTGAAGCCAACGAGAGAGGTGTTCTCATTCTGGAAGCTGTTGGCTCATTACAGCCCAGGCTGATTTTAACTGGCTCTGGGTGGGTTTTATTCTGAGGGCTGGCTGGTAAAAGCCACAGCCAAGTTTGCAACAGGGCACTCAGGTGCCCTCAACTTGAGTTCCACCTCAACTCCGACCTGACCCTAACTGACGGCCCTGCCTGTTTACTCAGAGGTGGTTTTACTGCGGGTGACATAGAGCAGTGAAAGAACAGGCATTCGAACCCGCAGAGCTGGGCTGGCATCTGCTCCTGGGACTGACTCGCCAGGTGACCTGGAATACATTTCTTCATCCAAGTCACAGTCTCCTTACCCACGACCCAGGGTATTGCGTGAGTTTTCTCACACCTCCCGCATGTGCAAGTTCACACGTTCTTTCTATCTCAAGTGACTCAGCCACGCAAGGATCAGAGTGGTTCCGAGGCTGACCTTCTTTCAAAGGCGCTCTACAACTGGTCTAAGGAGCACAAGAAAACTTCTGCAACACGGTTGCAAAAAAAAAGGTGAAATATATAAAGCACTTTCATTCTTTTTCCAGTAGAAATCCCGTCAAGGAGACCATCGTTGCCTTTGACTCCATAAACCACCATTATGCCAAAAGCCGGGAAACAAATGTCTGCCCAACCCTGGCCTGTTTTCAAGACAGATCCAAACCGGTGATGCTATTTGAAACCCTGGCTCTATGAGTAGGACTGAGGAGGGTCCCCACATCACAAACCGGGCAGCTGAAGCCCAAAAGGGTTAAATAATAGTCCAAAGTTCACATAGGTCTAAATGGTGGATCAAAAACCAAGATCACACCCTATGAATCCAAATCTGGGGTGCTTTCACATCTACGGCACTGCAGCTCTTGCCTCATTGACCTGTGGGCATTCGTGATGTCCTCTGGTTGCTAAATGTTAAGAGGAACCTATAGTAAGTTAACTGCAAACACAAAGCAAACGAACAAAAACCACAAGACCATAGTCTTCCTAGCACAAGAAGGATGCCATTGCAGATACAAAGCCCTTTGCAAATAGACACCAAGAGCATTAGTTAGTTCTTTCTCTCACTTCTTCTTTTCCATTTTCCCCTACTCCCTGTCCTCCTCCAATAGAACTTTACTCGCTGGCCTCAGAGAAGGACTGGTCATTTTCCAAAGATTCCATGCTTCTTGGCCCCTTTGACTTGTCACAGCTTAGACCTGCTCTGTCTGTAATACCTGCTACACCTCCCACCTTAGCCATTAGCACACAGCATACAAGTGAAAGGGAGCAATCCCAGACCCTTTGGCAAGGCTGGGGGGAAAAAGTCAAAGCCTTTTAACCAGACGAATGTAACTTTAATAAGAACTCTTAATCCTAGCTGTACCTCACTGCTTTACTTCTCTGAGAATCAGAGGGAAATTACATTGTTCCCCCCCAGCAAGTGCAAAGATTAAACCAGACCATCTATAAGGCAAAGAGCGCAGTATTTGCTACCCCGTGGACACTCCAGGAATACTATCCACTTCATCTCCTCCCTGCTTCCCCATATGTATTCCAGAGACTCACATGTGCCCATCAATTATAGTGCACTGTATTGCAATAATTTGTGTCTTTCTCACTAGACAACTAGTAAATTCCGCAGTGACACGAATGGCCATTTTGATCTCCGTGCCCTAGCATTCAGGCCGGTATACATCAGGCACTCAATATGCAGTGAAGGAAAGAGCCATACAAGAGCAGGAAGTTGTAAAGAAACTGTTTTCCCTTCTTTGCCTAGGAGAAAAGTACGTTACCTTTGATTTTCTGCACCTCTTTAAACCAGCCTTATCTGAATTTTCTGAACTTCAGATGACTTTAAGTGCTAGTTCCGAACTGGATAGTTCAAGTTAGCAGGGTATCTCCATCAAGAATTCCCCTTCTACATTCCACACACACCTGTGCTTGTGCACAAAGTCGAAAGGTAAACATCTGAGTAGAGTCCGTCCTCCTGCACCTGGAGACCCAGCACACATACGGCTAAACAGTTCTTCAGCTTGGCCAGGAACCCACACATTATAAAACTGCCCTGACAAGAGGCACTAGTCAGACGGAATGAAAATCAAGCCACGGGTCTAAGGGAAGCAACGAATACACTTGATCTTAGCCAAAAGGCCAAGAAATGATTGGGAAGCAAGGAATAGAAGCAAAGATACTCTTCTTGGCCTCCCTCATTCCTTTGACTCCATCTTGTGAAAATCTACATTTATTTGAGGTACTTTGAAGTTGAACGACTACAAAATCACAGATTATTTACCATCTCTTCACATCAGTTTTTTCATCAGTTAAATGGGAGAATAATGCTGCCACAAAATAAGGATATCACGTGGAAATATCCTCACACTACGAAATTTCCACTTGGACCTGCTTTCCCCCGTGCAGACCCAGCCTTGAGTCGCATCTGCTTTACTTACAGAAATCTCTGAGAACACTTCATGAGTAACCTTGGGCAGACAAGTCAGCATTGTCCCTGGACCGCCCCATGAACAGGACAATGGCTAGTGAGTATGTCTGTGTGAGCATTTCTTACCCCCATGATGATGCCGGTGACATTCTGTTCACTATCCCGAGTAATGGATGTCACAGAATAAAGATGCACCCACCTGAATGGTGCTGGAATTGTTTCTCAGACAGCAGCATTCCAGGGAAAGGGGCCACAAAAGTCACGCTGAGAAATAAGGGAAAATGTTATAAGCTCCAGAACGCCAAAGTTTGAAAGGATCCGTGGCACGATTGGTTCTGAGTATAAGGATACTTGGTGACATTATGGAGGATGGATTAGAGAAGAGGACACTGGTGGTAGAGAGAGCCAGTAAAAGGCTTTTGTGCAGAAATGAATGCGAAATGGTAACATCCAGACTTAGGCCACTGGCAATGGCCACTGGCAAAGGACACTGAAGTACACTGTGAAGGTAAAAGCCACGTGGGCGGGAGACCAATTTTATAAATGAAGATAGAGGAGAAAGAGAAAGAAAACAAAGACACTTCTATTTACACAATTAAGTACTTTTAAAGCCTTCATTCCCTAAAACCCAGGATAAACTTATCCATCTGTGACAAGAGCTTTGTCAAAATAATACTTGATTGGGAAGATGTCCTTCTTAAGATATTTGGTTTCACCACTTAAATCACCGCCGCCCACCCCCCCACCCCCGCCAAAACAAAACAAAACAAAACTGAATTAAGTAGTGAATGTGATTTGGTCACTAAATAAAAGGATTGGATTGACCACACCAAGCCTTGGGACTCATTTTTATGATTCATGATGAAAGAGCTTTGACTACCTTGAATGGTTGAAATGGTAGCATTCCACTGCAGAAAGACCTAGTCTAATCCTGGCTCACCAAGGTTGTATCCTGAGGCCAAGTTTATAAATTCCAACCCAGGACAGATACTTTATGGAGATTCCATCTCTGACTCAAGTGGGCCATCTCCAACAGCAGGCATATGGCAGGTCCATGATCAGTTTCTATTCTATGTTTTAGTGTAATGGAAAGAGTTGTCCTATGTTTGAAAATTTCAAGAATTCTGTGTAAACTTGGTTCAAACTCCCTAGAGTTGGGGAATAGAAAAAAAAAAAAAAAGAGAGAGAGAGAGAAAGTATTCCCCAGAATTTTCCATGAGTTGAAGAGGGTTCTCTTAGGTACTAAGGAAAAATAAAAATAAATAAAATTAAAAATGAATAAAATTTAGAAAAACATCATCCTGTATTTTTGGGAAACAAGACTTTGTAAAGTTTACAGGTTAATGTATCAGTCAGAGTACCAGCAGGAAACACAGAGCACACTCAAATTAGATAATTTGGAGAGTTTAAAAATTTTTTTTTAATGTTTATCTATTTTTGAGAGAGAGACACGGAGTATGAGTGGAGAGGGGCAGAGAGAGAGGGAGAGACAGAATCTGAAGCAGACTCCAAGCTCTGAGCTGTCAGCACAGAGCCTGATGCAGGGCTCAAACCCACAAACTGTGAGATCATGACCTGAGCTGATATCAGATGCTTAACCGACTGAGCCTCCCAGGTGCCCCTGAAGAGTGGTTTTAAAAGACGCTATTTGCAGAGATGTGAACAAGGCATCGAGAAGCCCTAAGGAATATTGCAGTACCCATGGTTAGTTATAGACTTAACACCCCAAGGTCATAAGGGACAAGGGCGTAGAGTATTCACTGGAACCTGGAGTCAGAGAGGGCTGGGTAGAACCAGGAGCTGGAGGCTTTGGTGAAGCCGAGCCTGCAGGGAGGGAGCCAGTGGAATAATTGTGCCAAATCTACTGTCCTACCTCCCTCCAGACACTAGAAACATGGGAACCTATTGATTTGGTCTATTTAGGTCAATCTTGTGGGAAGTAACTCAGGCTGGAGGGGGTGGAGATGGCATCTGGAAAGGTGAATGCCAAGATGCACAGATCAACTGCTTTCCAAGAAGCCTCACATTCTTTAATAGGCTAGTAAGGCATTGGGTTGCTTCTAGAGCTACACCTGCCGTAGCAGTTCCCAAACTAGTATGATGGCAGATGCATTCACTGAGCACGTCAAAGCAAGCGCTTTGAAGAAATGTTAGTGGAATGGCAGATTTGGAGATTTGGTTTAGCGTACTAATGACTGGCAAAGGTCCACTGTGACTTATGAAGAATTTTGTGTAATGCTTCTACCCTACAAATATCTGTGGTTTGGAGCAGAGATGGTTACATTATCCTCATTTTTAAGTTGAGGAAACAGAGAAATCTTCCTGCTCATTCTAGTTCACATACGTCCACGAGAAGCTTCTCCCTGGACTCCATTAGTATCCCTGGATTCCCATGCCATGAATTCCAAGGGTCTAGATCCACCTCTGAAATTTCCTTGGGAGGTACTGATTTGAAAATAGGATGATCTCTGCTACGAACTGAATGCCTATGTCCCCCACAAAATTCATATGTTGACACTCAACCCCCAGTGTGATGGTATTAGGAGGTGGGGCCTTTGGGAGGTGTTTAGGTCAAGAGAGCAGAGCCCTCATCAATGGGATTAGTGCCTTTATGAAGGAGACCCCAGGGAGTTTCTTGTCCCTTCTGCCTTGCGAGGACATAGCAAGAAGAGAACCATCTATGAACCGTGGAGTGGGCTCTCGCAAGACACTGAGTCTGTTCCCACCCTGATCTTGGACTTCTCAGCCTCTAGGACTGTGAGAAATAAATTTCTGTTGTTTATAAGCCACCCCGTCTGTGATACTCTTTTAGAGCAGTCCCAAGGGCTAAGCTGATCTCTCTGAAGAACTGCTTGTAGAAAGCTCACCAGCTTTAGCCTCAGACACTTTAGTAAGCCTCTAGATTCTCACTCGACAAGCCCCTCCATGAACAAACATTTTCAAAACCCTTCCCTGTGTCAGAACTGTGCTAGCAACCTGGAGAAGTGAGCCGGTGATAGGAGTGGTAGAGTTTGGGTTAAAGTGAACACAAAATCAGGGAAATCTTGTCCTGCCCTATGGGTATTTACGATCTGGAGGGGAACCACCCCATATGCCCATCAACAGGATAATGGAAGACAGACTGTGATGTATCCATACAATGGGATACCATACAACAACAAAAGGGAAGACATTGCTGATGCTGTCTAAACCATGGGTGAGCCTCGAAAATACATCAAGTGAAAGAAACCAGACACAAAGAGCACATACTGTGTGATTCAATTCATATAAAGTTCAAGATGTGGCAAACTAATCTATATTGGTAGAAATCAGAATATCAGGTCTCTCTTAATGTGGAGACTAGGAAGGAACATTGAAGAAACTTCTGGGGCGATGGAAACGCCCTATTTCTTGCCATGAGTTGTGGTTTCACAAATGTATACACAGGCAAAAAATTTCCATCGGTGGTGTCCTTAAGATTGGTGTAACGTCTGTTTGTAAACAATACCCACATTTTAAAAATCAACTAGGCACTGTTACAGTATGATGGGCGTGGTCATTACGATGCTGGCCGCCTGGCAGTTTTCTCCGCCTCATGCATATCCAAGGGCCTTCACACATATGCTTTGGGAGACCAAACCACATGAGCCGTGCTGAGTGGCAGATCTAGGTTCGCATGCCAGCTCTACACATCCTGATGTGTGACTTTGACCAAGTCACATAAACCCTCTGATCCTGAACTTTTTCATCTGTAAAATCAAGCCCCAGCTTACAGTATTAGTATACGAATTCAACGAGAAAATTACTAACTTAGCAGATTCCCTGGCACATTGTTAATGCTCAAGATACACAGGTCATGATCACTGTTGCTATCGCTGCTCATCTGCCCTCTACTCCACTTCACCTGTAGAGAGAAAGACCAGAATAGAGAGGGGAGGGTGGGCAGAGGGAATGAGTAATGTCTATGAGGTCTCTCTGTCTCTCTCTCTGTCTCTCTCGTCCTCCCATCAGTCTCTTATAGGGAAGCTTGAGGCTGACTGCAGTGGAAGACCTAGCCAACGGGACAAGATGGGACAATGGGCAGCCCGCCTGCCTGCCTGGCCTGCAGGCCCTTGTAATGTGCGGGGCAATGGCTGCAGTGCTGGGCTCCTGTGCGCACCTGCCCCAGCGGAAGTGCGGGGCTCTGGTGGACTGAGTAGTCGCTCCCTCACCCACAGCCCTCACAACTCTGACCTGAGTTCTTCGCAGAGCCTGTGTGCCTAAAGGCAAGAGGAGAGGCTCCCGTGTGTCTGCCAGCCAGCTGCTTCCATAATAGGATATTGATCTCCACCAGGAGGGTAGCAAGCCCTGAGCCAGGCATCGGCTGTTAAAGGCAAGGCCTCTGCAGATGGCAAATCCATGAGCCGTCAATTTGACATTAACAAGCAATTATAATGCAGTCCCTGTGTTACCTCCATGAGGGGATATCAGGGTGACTGTTTCAAGAGGAAAAAGAGAGGAAAAAACACATTGCTCCTCTAGAATTCTGTCTGATGAGGGTGAGGCTAGATGGTGTAGCAGAGTGAGCACTGGACTTAAAGTCAGGAAAATAAATGGGCCTATATCTAGAGACCATTACTGTCCTTCTCTGAGCCTTACGGCCTTGGTTCTCAATCCTGGCTGCACATTGGAATGACCTGGAAAGCTTTTCAACCTCCTAGAACCAGAACGTCAGAACAAGTATATCATAAACTCCAGGGAAGAGACCCAGATATCCTGTTTTTAAGGCTCTCTGGGCTTCTGATGTGCAGCTGAAAAACTTGAGGATGTTCAAAGTGAGGTGGCTGACATCAGTGATCTTTAAGACAGTGACTTCCAACCTTGCATATGCATGCAGGTCATCTGGAATTGTGTTCCAGTGAAGATTTTGACTCAGTTGCTGTGACTTAGCACATCTGAGACTCTGCATTTTTTAAAAATTATCTTCATGTTTTGTTTTTTATTTTTGAGACAGAGAGAGACAGAGCATGAGCAGGGGAGGGCAGAGAGAGGGAGACCCAGAATCCGAAGCAGGCTCCAGGCTCTGAGCGGTCAGCACAGAGCCTGATGTGGGGCTCGAATTCACAGACTGGGAGATCATGACCCGAGCTGGAGTCGGACGCTCAACCGACTGAGCCACCCAGGCACCCCTGAGACTCTGCATTTTTAATGAGCAACTAGGTGATGCAGTTGTAGCTAGTCTTGGGACAATATTTTGAGTAACAAGACTCCAAGGTACTTTTTCTCCTAAACATTTGAAAAGCGTATAGCAGCATTGTCCAATAGAACTTTCTACAATGAAAGAAATGTCTCTATCTGTGATGTCCAGTGGTATAACAGCCAAATGTAATTATTGAGCACTTGAAATGTGGCTAGTACAACCAAGGAACTCAGTGTTTCATTTTATTTAATTTTAATTTAATTTAAATAGCCACATGTGTCTAGTTGGTGCCATGAGACTAGAGGTTTTAGAGCATGAAGCATATGACAAGGTTAAGAAAAGATGTTTGTACCATATACCCACGGGCAGGATCACATGTACTCCCATCCAGAAACAAGCCCCAATTCATGGCGCAATGTTCTTCTCTTGGCTCAAATTAAGCCTAAAGTCTAAGTCAATATAAATAGAATGTGTTGATTCTGGCTATATCATAGAATGGAAGTGGCTATAGATACAGCTAAAGAGCTGATCATTGTACTAGGCCTCCTAGGAAAGACTGAATTTGGGCTTTAGCTCAAGGACAAAGATGAAGGTAAGGCCAAGCTTTTATGGCCGCCCAGAAGAGGGAATCCTTAATATAACCCAGAGCTAGCAGGGGAGGCAACCAGAGAAGGTAACATTGGAGCTGTGTCTGAAAGATGAAGAGAGGTTCACCAGAGAGCCAAACTGGGGAAGAATCCTAGGAAAAGGGAACAGCAGGTGCCAAAGAAAGAGGGCAAAAATTAGAAGCTGAAGGGCACTAAGCGTGTGGCAGAGAGGAGAGAAAGTGAGACCCTAAACGGCTTGGGGATGCGTAACCTCGACAAAGGACAAGAAAGGACAAAGCACAGTGGTGACCATGCATCTTCTTATTTCAAAGGGCAACAGGCATTATTATTGAGAAGGTTTGGGTTTTGGTGTTTTTTTTTTTTTTGAGAATTGTCTCCTAAACAGGACCACTGTATACAGTTATAGACATTGCACTCCACTCAACTCCAGGAGGAACTGTTTGCATAAATACCGTGTAAGTGGTATCCCATGGAGTTGTGCAATGACCCTACTCTGCCTCGTTTCATTTTTTTCCCATTTCAGTGCCTTCGCTTCTGGTCCAGAAAACCCCCAGAGAATGGAAGCTTCAGACAGGAGATACCTAGAAGATAAGCCCCAATCCCTGCAGCTTCAGTTTCCTGATAACCGAATGGGATGAAGAATGACAGGTCTCCTAGACGCCAGGTACTGTTCAAATGCTTGTTGGGATGAGCCCTGGGTGTTATATGTAAGCGGTGAATCAAGGGAATCAACCCCCAAAACCAAGAGCACACTATATACACCATATATTAGCTAACTTGACGATACATTTAAATAACAAGTACATGTGTCATCTTGCATTTCTGATAGCCATGCCATGAGGGGGAGAGCATGCCTGCATTTTTCCTCGGAGGAAATGGAGCCGAGACATTAAGAAAGTGTAGGGTAGAAACTGTTGGAGCCAACATACTCACCCAGTGTGGTCTAAGTCTTAGAACCCCGTTCTGTCCACTACTTGATGCTTCCCTGACAGTGTTCAGGGAAATCCATGAGTCAGTTTCAATGTTTTACAACTCTCCTGGAAATCAGTTATTTGCTTGTGATTAGGACACATACCTTCAGACATCACGGGGCTTTGATGAGGCTTAAATTATATCAACTTATTGTGGCAACACTAGTTATCTCACACTGATTAGAACCTCTCATTGGCAACGGTGTCTGCCTTAGATCCATTAGAAACTGAAACTAATTGCTTTAAAATTTTCATTTATTTGGCATCTTAGCAAAATATTACTACCTGGGGGGAAGGGTAATCAAATGGATCCTTGCTGGTGTATCTACCACATCCTGCCTGCAATCATAATTATGTCTGCAAATCTGTATACCACCCTCAGTTGTCTCCCAGGGAGCTCACCCATCCTCTCTGTTAATTATTGACACATTCACTCGCTAGCTTTCCCTATCACACACATGCTAGTTATGGCCAAGTCTGTTTCTCTTTCCGTTTTCTCACTTCATGGCACCTAACACCTACATCCAGCTGCCTGTGGGATACCTATGCTTCACTGTCCCATGGCCCTTTTGGACTCGCTATGCCCAAGACCAAACATATCCCCTTTTCTCAAAATCTTGTTTTTCTTCTTGTTTCTCCTTTCTCACTGAATAGGACCACCACCCACGTGGTCACCCAAGCCAGGAAGCTGGGAGTAACCAGCCCCAATCCTCCCTCGCGTCCATCTAATCACTCCTCAATTTATGTTAGGATTAAGATCAGTTGCATGTGACAGAAAATCTAAATAACAAACGAATAAGAGCAATTATTTAAATAACAGCTATTTAACCATCTCTCCCATAAAAGAAGTCCAGATGTAGGAAGTCTGAGCTCCATACGCTAGTAGAGTGGCCATCAGGGATCCAAGACCCCTCATTCAGCTTACCGTATAGCTTGTAACTTCCTTCCTAACGTCACCTCACAGCCCCAGATGGCTCCCGGAGCACCGCCATCATGTCCATTGTGTGGAAGAGCAGAAGGAAAGGGCTTTAGGGTGGAGCGAGAGGGGGGAAACTTCTGGAAAATTTAACTTCCTATAATCAGACTTCTTCCAGATTTCACATTATACTCCTGCTGATGCTCCTTGCCCATGTCGTAGAGCTCTGTGAGAGCAGTGAATACAGTCTTTTAGCTGGGCTGCCTGCTGTCCCACAAAAATGAGATTCTGTTACCAAGGCAGAGAGGGGAAACAGATCTGGGGAAACAACTAGCTGTTCCTGCCATCCCAACTGTCACTGCTTCTACTCACTTTAGATTTAACATACCTGCCTGCTTCTCTACATCACACCGTCATGGCTCTAGCGGAGGCCCAACCCCAGAGGAATAGCAAGTTAAATGACAACTGGGAAAATTTGCACAGAGCAAGAAAAACCACCTTTATCCTACTTAGAATGGCTTTTTTCAATTTACCTGCTCCCCCCACCTCCCCCGCCCTCCAAAAAAGCTCTTAGTTCAGAGGGAACAATGATGTAAGAAGGACTAATGTTTCTACCTGCCCCTCAATTTAATAGCAAGAGATCCCACATGTCAGACAGGAAAGAGGCCTAGGAAGGAAACTGTGCATTACGATAAATAATTGATGTTAATACCAACAACCAAGACAAACAATGGTGATAAATGACACAAGAGAACCAAGGAAATTGTTCCGCTGTGATATCTTGATTTCAAGCAGATTGACTCTATAATCATCCAACACAGTTTCATCAAGAATTTCATCAATGTCGAAGCCCCTGGGCTGCTAGTTTCAGTGTTTACTATCAGTGTGTGTCTGAGTAACGTGAGCTGGCTTTCCATCCATCACCTAGTTCACAGGGGCTGTCTGCCTGTCATGATCTGGAGACAAAAATGAAACAGTATAATAAGGTTTGTACCTCTCCTCTACCTTGACATTCCCATAGAACCCTCTTTACTTCCCTCTGCCCCTGTATCTAGTCCTGTGCCTGGCCTGTAGCATCCCAGAAATCGTTATTGCACTAAACTAAACGTAACACTTGATTCCATGGATTTAATAATCCATTCTTACTTGTACTGTGTAGTCAAATGAGTAGTCAGCAGGTCACAGAATTTAACCAATCACTCTGCGAGCCCACATTGCTCTTGTCCTAACATTTCAACAAAGCAGAGCATTATCTCAACTTCCCAGCATCAAGTCTAATTACCTGTGAGGCTTAGGCCTACCTACTCACCTCTTATTTCATTATCTGCTAAATGGGAATAATAATATTGACCTTACTCTATTTTTTTTCAAAGAATAAATAAAAATAATCTATGTAAATGGTAAGCACATTTTATGGTTCTTAGGAAAAGGCAGTACAGCTACACTTGCCTCCCAAAATACACACACTTCTCCCAGATGGTATTTAAAATATTTTAGACCTTAAATGAACTGAAGATAACCATAAATATGATGAGCATAATAACTAGTTTATTGAGTAAGTTACACACATTATCTGACTTAAACTTCACAACAAACTTGAGAAAAGCTTATCACTCTGACAAAAGGGAGCTCAAAGTCACCAAGGTTCACAAGTGGAAGCGTCTATATCTAATCCCGTGTTAAGCTTATTAGAAACATTCAAGACCCCAAGTGTCCAATGACTGGTGAATGGATAAAGAAGATGTGGTATATATATACAATGGAATATTACTCAGATGAAAAAGAATGAAATCTTGCCATTTGAGACGATGTGGATGGAACTAGAGGGTATAATGCTAAACGAAATAAGTCAGTCAGAGAAAGACAGATATCATATAATTTGACTCATATGTGGAATTTAGAAACTCAACAGATGAACATATGAGAAGGGAAGGAAAAATCAGATGAAAACAGAGGAAAGCAAACCATAAGAGACTCTTAAATACAGAGAACAAACTGAGAGTTGCTGGAAGGGAGGGGGATGGGTTAAATGCGTGATGGGCATTAAGGAGGGCACTTTTTGGGATGAGCGCTGGGTGTTATATGTAAGAGATGAATCACTAGGTTCTACTACTGAAGCCAAGACTACACTGTATATTAACTAACTTGAATTTAAATATTAAAACAAGAAAGAAACATTCAAGAATGGCCAATAAGCATGAGAACTTGGGCAAGATTGGAGAACATTTAAGTTCCCTTTGCAACTTGTATCCCAACTCTGGAATCTAATTTTTGTCAAAAAAAACTATATTCCACAGGGTAAAGGTAAAGGTGGCCTCCATGCAGAAGCTGGCAGTATGGCATGGTAGAAACAGAAAGGAATCAGGAATCGGTGTGTGTGTGTGTGTGTGTGTGTGCGTGTGTGTGTTTGTCTGTGACTTCACTATTCTGACTCAGACTTATATTTGAGAAGTGGAGAGAGGGAGTGTTGCCTTGTAAAGAAACAGAAGTAAGTCCATTTTTTGAACACCCACTTTGTACCAGACATTGTTCTAACAGCTTTATCTCTATAACCCGTAAATCGTGCCAGTGAACCTGTGAAGTTGGTTTTATACGACCTTCATTTTATGGTTGAGAAACAAGGCTTAGAGATATTGAACCTATACCCACGGTTCAAATACCGGAATGTCTGATACCAAAGCCCCTTTTCTGTTTTGATGATATCTATGAGGAATAGAAATACAATATTTGAGTGGCAGATTACAAACATGGCCTACCTAACCGATTATGGTGGTTTTAAAATATGTCCGCCAAGTCTATGATACTCCTCCATTCAAATGGTGAAGACTAATTCCCTTCCCCTGGAGTATGGGCTCTATCAGTGACTTCTAATGAATAGGAAAGGCAAAAATGAAAGTATGTGACTTCTGAGACTAGGTCATCAAGAATACTGCAGCTTCTTCCCTGCCGTCCTTTCTTAGATCACACTGGGGGAAGGTAGCTGGCATAATGTGAGGACATTCAAGTAGCCTTATGGAGATGTCCACGTAGTACGAAATAAAGACTTCCTCTCAACTGCTGGGAAAGAACTGAAGCTTTTCCCAACAGTCACGTTATTGAACTATCAAGACTGAAGAATTAAGCTAGGGAGTTCATTTTGCCTTAAGCTGCTCTGCCTCGTGATTGTCAATGGTAGAACCATTTCCCCTCAATCTGAAGAAAATCATAATTGGAGACAAACACTCACTATTCTATGGCATAAAACACAAATAGAGATGTCTCCCGTGAAGAATCTGGCAGGGTATCATGGTGGAAACAGAATAGATTCAGAAATCATGGCACCTAGGTTCGAGTTCCACTGGCATGACTCCTCTAAATCTTGATGTTCTCACCTACAAAATGATGATAATAATTCCCAATTCACAAGGTGATCATAAGAATGTAAAAATCATTTAAAGAGCGCTCCTAGCACATTTGTTCATTCAACAAACAAAGATGCGTTAGGCATTGTGTTCATTACTGGTGAGGATAAGACACATAGAGCCATACCCTGACAAAGCTTGCAGAGAAAAGTAAAGATAATCAAGTAGTTATATTTTTAAAGTATGGTAAATTGTATATCGCTTAGTAGGTACTCAATAAATATTTGTTTTTTCCTCCTGTTGACTTTCTACTAGAGTCCCACTTCGTGCTGGTGGTAGTAGGTTTTCTTCAAGACATCTCATTTATCATGAGACAATACCCCTGTGAACACTAAAATCATGGTCACAGTCTCCCTCCATTTCCGGGCATGTTCCACAAAAATTGGAGAATTGACCATTATCCATGACCCCGATACTTTATTTTTAAAAGAACATAATATTCATCTTCCAATTCACTGATGAGATTTGACATTAGTGTCATTATTAATAAGGAATGTTAGGAACTTAAAGCCTTCCCATAACAATAGGCTTATATACAGTCCTTGATCCAAGGAGGTGCATATAGTCACTCTGGACCTTCCTAGAAGGACATGGAAGGGAGGCTGAAACACACTTCTTTCCAAATTCGCTCTGAAACTGCATCACCAAAAACTGACATTCATTTTCCAATTGATGACTCAACTGGCAACAAAATCCTCAGGCTATTATAACTCAGTAGAGATTAGTGAGTACAAGTCCTGGTGGCAGTCAGGGGATTTGTTCGATTTTCCAGGGCTCTACAGATGGTCTGTAAGTCCGAAAACCATCATACGTCTCCTGACGGCTTGGCTTTCTGCTGTTTGTCCATTGGTGATATTTTCACATGAAATGGCAGGGCCTGGAGAATACAGTGGATATTAGAAAACCTGGGTTCTACAAACTAATGGGGTGGTCCAAGTGAGTCATGTCCTCCCTTCCAGAGTTTCAGTTTCCTCAGACATAAAGTAAAGGCAAGCCTTTTTCCTGGATCTAAAATAATATAATTGCTCCTTTTCAACAATGACTGCTACCACTGTTAAGCATTCTTTCTTACTCACTGCTTTGGACTTTTTTTTTTTACATTGTTTTTCTAATCTTTTAAACAAACCAGAGAAAAGTGGCTTTATGATGCCCACTTTTTAGGTACAAAACGTTTGTTGAGTAACCTCCCTAAAGTAAGAGGCAGGGCTGGAGTTTGGACTCAGCTCTGTTCTGTTCTAACCTGTGTGATTCTGGATCACAGACTGACATAATGACAAATTATTCCAGAAATACTGGGCGGGGGGAGGGGGGGGGAAGGCTGGTGCCATATATCACACAAGGAAAAATAAAAAATGAGAAACGTAACAATATTCAGCCAAAAATATATTTTATTATGATTTTTCTCACCTCTCATTATCATTAAGGAATCCCAGGGAATAGGCCTAGTATCTGTGGACTCGATTTGAAACTTTTAGTAATGCTTAAAACCAAAAGAGTGCCAGTTACAATAAACAAGACATGTTCAACCTGGAAGAACTCTGCATATTTTGGGGTCCAGAGCACCCTGTCAGCTCCATTTTTAGCTCCAGTATAACCAGAAGGTGAGGATCCCCTTTGGACCTTAGAGATTTGATTTTTTTTTCCACAGAAATTGCTGAATACCTGGCATGTGCCACGCCATGTCTGTGCTTCTATGTATGCATATTTCACTGTCTCCCTACATCTAACCAGTGAGTCAGGTGCGATGAATCTCATTTTGCGTATGAGGAAAATAAGTCTCAGAAAAAGGGAAGACATTTCTCAAGGTCATACTGCAAGTGAGAGGCAGTGGAAGAAGGAACCCGAGACTCCTAGATTCCCTCATCACACCATGCCTGCCTCGTGAACATGCTAATCTCCCATAGCTTGTTTGGAAAGGCCTACTCCTCTTTCATTCATGAGCAGGCAACTCTATCCAACAAACCTAGAGGCAGACATGAAACAGGAAGTTATGAAACCCAGGCAGGAAACAAGTAGAGTGCTTTGGACATGGCTGTCATCTGGAGTGGGGAGCAGGAAAGTCCCTGGCAATGCAACCCTAAAAATAACAATGAGCAGCTGGAACTGGGAAGGAAGAATCTTCCAAGGACCCTGAAACTGGATATTTTCTCAAATCCCACCTATGATCAAAAACAAATCACAAAGAAGTGAAGATACCAACCTCCAGGAAATATCAGAGTTAAACTCATGCTGAAAAATCTCCTGCCATTAGGGAGAATGACACATTTCTGAGAGATTTAAAAAAAAAAAAAACAATTCAAAGGGATACATGCATCCCTATGTTTGTAGCAGCATTATTTACAATAGCCAAATTATGGAAGCAGTCCAAGTGTCCATCAATAGATGAATGGATAAGGAAGTTGGGACATATACAATGGAATATTACTCAGCCATAAAAAAAGAATCAAACCATGCCATTTTCTTAAAATTTTTTTTTAATGTTTATTTATTTTTGAGACAGAGAGAGACAGAGCATGAACAGGGGAGGGGCAGAGAGAGAGGGAGACACAGAATCGGAAGCAGGCTCCAGGCTCTGAGCCATCAGCCCAGAGCCCGACGTGGGGCTCGAACTCACAGACCGCGAGATCGTGACCTGAGCTGAAGTCGGACGATTAACCGACTGAGCCACCCAGGCGCCTCATACCATGCCATTTTCAACGATATGGATGGAGCTAGAGAGTATAATGCTAGATGAAAGAAGTCAAAGAAAGACAAATACCATGTGATTTCACTCATATGTACAATTTAAGAAATAAAACAAGTGAGCAGGGTGGGTTGGGTAAGAGACAAGCCAAGAAACATACTCCTAACTACAGAGAACAAACTGATGGTTACCAGAGGACAGATGGGTGGGAGGATGGGAGGAAATAGGTGATGGGAATTAAGGAGTGCACTTGTAGTGATCAGTACTTGGGTGATGCATGGAATTGTTGAATCACTACATTATACACATGAAACTAATATAACATTATATGTCGAATACACTGAAATTACAATAAAATTTTAAAAAGAAAAAACAAAACAAACAACAACAGTGACAAAAAATCAGCAAAAAAATGTTAAGAAAAAAGATCAGCGGACAATGCTGCTGAAAAAAGATCAGCAGCAGATGGCAAGGAGAATAAGAGCTGTATTTTATTCAGAACATATTATGTACAACCCTTTAACTCCAGTACAGACTCTGTAAGGTAGGTGGTTAGGATTCCCAATTTATGGATTGGGAAATTGTGCTTGAAATTCTTCATTTGCACCTCCAGATCTTTTCTCCACCCTTCTCCACCTGGCCCACACCCTAGGAGACTGACATTTATGGACTACATCAATGAGCTCCTTGCCTTCTGGCTTCCAGTTGGGTTTACTCAATGGAAGTCATCAGCAGGAGGATTGGAAGGTAGGAGAATGACATCTGGCTCTTTATTGTTCCAACTCCTTTCCTGCTGGAACTTGGATTGGCAGCAATATTCCATTGGAAGTTATAGCTCTCTCCAGGCAGCTCTTTTCTACAGCTGTAACTACTTGCCAGACTCTGGTAAATGCTTTCTCTCCTTGCCCTCAATCCCAGGCTCAGAATATAAATGGATTTCTGCTGTCACTAGCCTGAGATGCTTCGCCATCCCTTGAGAATGTCCCTTAGCTCTGTCTGCATCTTTGTAAATAGTCTTGCCCTTGAACTTCCTCGACTGAGGCTTTTAAGTGTGCAGATTGGTTACTTTGGGAGGGACCCTGACAAATATGGAATCCAACACAGAAGGGTTAAGTAGCTGGCACAAAGTCACACAAATGGGGTTTTAGTTGAAGCAATGCTAGTTGCTATAAGATATAAACTCCTAAATCTCAGTGATTTTAATCAAGATGCATAAATTTCTCACTCACCCAAGTCCAGCATAGGGGTTCCTGAGTAGCAGGTGGCTCTCCTCCAAATGGTGATTCAAAAATCTGGCTCCTTCAACACCCTGGTTTCGCTATATTCAACAGGTGATTTCCAAGGTTCCCCTGATCATCCGCATCAAACTGGAAGAAGGAAAGAATACATGGGTTCAAACACAGAAGCTTGTGTGCCAGGGCTAGTAGTGGCAGGCATCTCTACCACTCATATTCCATTGGCCAAAGCTCAGTATATGGCTGTCCAGTTGGAAGAGGCCCAGAGAGAACTTGTCTGGGAGGATAAAGGAAGGGGTTGGGAGCAAAGCTAGTCAGTGGCTACCTCAAGGAGTGGGTGTGAAAGTACAGGCTCAAATTCAAAACTGTCCCATTCACAACCCAAGACCTCTAGTTCATGGTGTACACCATGTGTTTTTGAGAGAGAGAGAGAGAGAGAGAGAGAGAGAGAGAGGACACAACCAGGGGAGGGGCAGAAAAGAGAAGGAGAGAGAATCCCAAGCAGGCTTTGCACTGACAGTGTCCAATGTAGTGCTTTAACCAACGAACCGTGAGATCATGACCTGACCCAAAACCAAGAGTCAGACACTTAACTGACTAAACCATCCAGGCACCCCTACACCATGTATCTATTGTGTGCATCAAATAACAAGATTCAATTATATGAGTTCAGGCGTCAAAAGAGACAGAGCGAGAACAATTTGAGTTACATGGTAGGTCCAGCCCATGATTCCACCAAGGGTGTACCTGCTCTAGAAAGAATATAAGATGGGAAATGTGAACTGCTGCTGCCTCAGTTTATCTCAAAGAGTGCTTGCCCGTAATACAGCATCTCATTGCATACCGGTCTGTGATTCTAGCACTTAAGGACACCCATTTTTCTATCACTTATCTCCTATTTATTAAACACACACACATAAATACATTTCATCATAAATATTACTGTAATGGGATTATATAAACAAAATATGCTTTCTATGACTTATAGTCCCTTTTAGAAATCTGAAGGATAATTTTGATTATACACCTGTTTGCCTTATCCACTGAATTTAGAACATGCCCTGATGTATCCTGAATCTCCATTCTACCCAGACTGTAGATCTCTCTCCCCACTCACACCTCGCTGAATTTCTCTCTACTGCATGTGAGTTTTATAGTGTTAGTACACACCCTCTGAAAATACAGACAGTGGAACTTTTCGCATTGCTATGTAAATCTGCAGATTCACCGCTCAATAAGTATTGAGCTGTTGACTTTGCCTTTTTTCTACCTTGTAGGCATTTCCAGTGATCCAGAAGTTTGGAGAAAGAATATGTCTCATGAAAGTCACTTTTCCCTAAATGAGTAATCTAGGGGACTCACGTAAAAGCAGGCTGGCAAATGTTATTTCAAGATTTAAAAACAATGTCTTTGAATCCTGCCTCAGTAAGTAAAAAAATCACAAGCTCTCAGCTTGCTGATCATCTCCAAGGCACTCTCTCTTATTATATATTGACCACATGAAAAAAATATATGACAGGAAACAGAATTTCAAGCATTATTAGATTATCATAGTTATGATTCTATTGATCTCATCATTTGCTAAATGTGCTGTATTATGCCAGAGCAGTGAAGAAGTCCCTGTCCCTGCCCTCCAGGACTGTACCCAGCGTAGACAGACAATGCATGCATTATCAAACAAAAACAAGATAATCGCTAATGGCAATAGCTGGTGTGAAGGAAATCAAATTCAGGTGGAATGTTGGAAAGTGTCCTGAAATGGGAAAGTGGCACGCAGCTTTAGATACGTGGTCAAAAAAGGCCCCGGGTGATGAGAAGTCTTGCCTGGTGAGGCGTGGAGGAACAGTACTCCAGGCATCAAGACCAACCACTGCAATGGCTTTGAGATTAGGATGGTTTGGAGAAACTGGAAGAATAGCATGAGCCTTTGGGGCTGCACTGGAGACATTGGACGTGAAGTAGAAAAGGAGCCAGGGGTGTGGCCATGGCCAAGGTGTTTCCGTGGTCTGTAGAGCCTGGAGGGCACGACATGGCAAGTGTGAATTGTGTTCTAAGAGTAATAGAAACTGTATATGAGGGGAATGAGCAGAGGACAGTTGTAGTCTGTTTTGTTGGTTTTACTATAAGGATCACTTTGTTGGTTGTATGCAGAATAAGCTTTTGCTGAGGATGGGAAGGCTGGCAAGAGTAGAAGCAGAGAGACCAACTGGATGATAAGAAATGACAGCTTGGACTGCAGAAGGAGACTTGGAGGTAATGAATGTGTCAGATCGAGGACACAGTTCGCGATGGGGCTTTTGGGATCTGCTGATGGGCACGGCATGGGCTGTAAGGGAAAACAAGGAATCGAAGTGACTGTCAGGGGTGCAGCTTTGGCAGCTTGCAGAAGAGTTGACAGTAGCTACGAGGGAGACGGCTGGACGAGGTGTTCTACAGGAGTGGTAGAAAGACCACCACGACCCCAGCCCATCACTTTCAAAGGGCTCCTCTGGGACCAGTTCTTCCAACAGGCATTTGCCTATAGGAAGGCAACATGGGCCCTGCCCTCAGAAAGTCCTAAGCTGCAAGGAAAAATGGATGTGCAGACAGATCATCATACTGAGAGAGAAAGCCCACAGGCATTCTCGGAACAAAGGGAGAGACAGTAAACCCAGAGAGTGGACTCAGATGAGTTTTCTGGAGGATACGGCACCTAGCTAGGACTTGAAAGATGAATAACAGCCAAAGAAGTTCCGTAGGGGCAACTGGGCAGAGCAAATGCCGTGAGCAAAAGCAGAGCACTGGGACATCATTACACCTGAGTGCAACCAGTAAGGGCAGAAGCAGAGGACAATCAGAGATGGTGTTGGAGATGTCAGCAGGTCCCAGTCATGGACAGAGCTTAGCATCTATCCCATAAGCCTAAGGAGAAAGCCACTGAAGAGTTTAAGAAAGAAGTGCCAGGGTCAGACTTGTAGGATCACAAACAACTTGTAGGTGGTGCTGATGGTAGCAAAGAGGGAAATGTCTTTGCCATTCATTGCTTCTGCCACTCATTTTGTCCTTGACTTTGATTTATTTATTTCCCTATTGCTGTCTGTCATCTCCTGGTCTGGAAGACGTGATGTCTTATCCTCTATTGAATCCCTGCCTTGTCTCAGACGACACCTAGCACGGAGTGAGAAATCTATAGCGTTCCCTGATATATCGCCTGGCTAGGATTTCAGCAAGGTCTTCATCAAAAATTTGGGGATCCTAGGAATAAAAAAAATCCCCCCACAAATTCACCCCACTTCTGCAGCCCTGTGGCCTTTTAATATCTCATTCAAGAAAGTCTTCATTTACTGTTGGACATGTATTTGCATATCCCCACCTAAGCCTTTAGTTGGGGATCCCTCCCAAAAGGATTTTGCGAGCCCCATGAAATTAAATAAAATTGTGGATATGTATGTGTGCTTTTCTTCTGGGGAGACCGTCCATACCGTTCTTCAATGATCATACACCACTGAAATAGTCTTAAACAAAGTCTTCTCTCCCAAGTTTCCTCAACTGAGTTCAACTCTTCTTCCATGAATCTTTCCTGCCTACCAGGAAGCATTCCCAAACTGACCCTCTTATGGCATATGCATTCTGTACCATATCTTTGGGTAATTCCACTGTGTTTATCATCATAAAAACTAAGACTTATCAAAAAATTGGTAACAAGTTTGTTTCAATTATTAACACTTTAAAAGAGCCATAAGGACTCTTTTCTTTTGCTGCTTATACAAAAATTAAGTATTCCACCCAACATAACTACCATACACACATATGCATACCCAGCACACATACATGCACACACACACACACACACAAGCACACACACGACTTTGGCCAAAACAAATAGTAGAAGAAATTTCCAGCAACTTCTGAACCAAAGAAAATAGGAATAAACCGGGCCATGCCACATTAATTGCAGCAAAGTGTGTGGGCACCGGAGTCAAATTGCCTGCAGTTGAATGTTGGCTCTTCTACTTGCTAGCTCTGCGACTCTGGGCAGGTTAATTAATCATGCCTCGATTTCCTCATTTGCCAAATCTGTCATTTGTCTCACTTTACCCTGTAAGGCTCTTGGGCGAGAGTCACACTGTCAAGACGACTTGTACCTTATATTTTACCTTATAATGTATCGGTTCAACTTTTGCTGAATTTGACGTCCGTTATGCCTATTCTGCATGGTTTAGAGCATCAAGTATGATGACTTATCTAGAGTTGATGCCCATCTGTCTCTAGAGCTGAGGCTTTGAATCCCACCTCCATTCCTCATTAGTGGTAGGAATGGAATTTACAAGGATGATGTGACCCAAAGCTCTCCTCTTATCCTGAAATTTAGTACAGCCCAGGAGAGTCAAGTGTCTTGCCCAAGGTCACCGAGTGGGTTAATGATAAAGCTAAGACTGGAACTCAAAACTTCCAGTACCCAGCCCAGTCCTTTTTAGCAAGTATTTACTAAGTGCATCTTAATGCTCCAGGGTCTGTGCTTATAGACATGATTGAGGCACAGCCCCTGCTCACAAATATGTCACAGTCTAGCAGATTTTATTAAACCCAGCAGGTGGCCAATTGCAATGCTCCCTAATTTTGTTTGAGCTGGGGTCTGAGAGGGAAGGGAAATGCATGGTGCTTTCCCATCTTGGGCTTTTGGGGAGTTGATTCCCAGCCACTGAGTATTCACAATCTGGACAGCTTCTAAGTCTTAACCTGTGCCAGTTCCCAGCAGAAAACATGCATGTTCAAAGCTGTACTATGTAAACTTCAAATGGAAGATGAGAATGCTTCTGAGGAGGAAAATGCTGGCAGTAGGAGAAATCAGACCAATGATTTAAGCTTAAAGGAAAGAGATTATGTTTGGCAAGATGTTTGGAGCTGGGGGCTCCAGGCCTGGCTCGATAGATTTGTGACTTCAAACCATGCAGCTGATGTCTCTCGCCTTCTCCCGTTTTCCCCTCATAGTCTCAAAGTGGCTACCCTGTCTTTAGGTGTCACAGTTTCACATAACCACATTTAAAGGCAAGAAGCAGGAGGCATCCAAGGCATAGGAAGTGAGAAGGGGAGACAGAGAGAGAGACAGAGAAGGGGAGAGAACACCTCCATGCATCTCTCCTTCTACAAAGGAAGAGAACTATGTCCTGGTTATTTGGAAGACGTCCTCTTCCACAGAACATTGCACAGAACTGGGTCACGCGCTTGCCCTGCTGCAAAGGAGGCTGAGAGAGCATGGATCTGTCATTGGTCCTTCCAACCGACATGACTAGAGGCAGGTAAGGGGAAGTCAACTTTGGGATGGTTATTGGGAGCTAGTCAGAAAATGTTTGCCATGCCCAAGCTGTTTAGGTTTGTCCAAGGGCTACCTTATCCTAATACTACATATTAACTTGGGACTTAGCTGTTTAGGCACACTAAACAGCTCTACTTGCAGACTCATATCCAGGAGTTGGCAAATCCCTGCTCCTCCGGCACAAGAGCACTTCCCAAACCAAGTTAAAAGGGGAAAGGCAGAGGCCAGTCAGATTTCAGGGACACCTGCTGTTCTACCACACACCATGCTCTGTCAGACCTTGCCCTCCACGCCTCGGTCCTCAGTGGCCGATAATAGTGGAACTCTGTGATTCACGAGGTTATGGAATTCTGCCATTTACTAGGGCTCAAAAGTCTACCACCCACTGATACTGAAATTCTACTTCAAGCAGATCTCCGATTCGGCCATCAGCCAGGCCTCAGAATCTTGGCATCCCCAGAACTGCCGTCCACACCACTTTTATTTCTGAGAACTCAAGGGTAAGAAGAGAATTTCAACCCCCAAATTAAGAACGGCCAATTCAATACATCAATCTAGTGAATTCCGAGTAAATTGTCAGTTGCCAAACAGCCTCTCAGGATAGCTGTAATTAAAAAACTAAGTTCTCACAGCCAACTTTGGGCCCACCCATTGGTGACTGTGCCCCCTTCTCCCTCGGGGAATATTCCAAGAGTCTGTGCTGTCCTGGGCAGCTTCTCTTCCCCCATATGAGTAATAGCTCCTGCAAGGGGTGCGTCGGAGATGTCCTGACAGGAGAGTCTGGCTTCCCGCCAGAGGAACCTCTCACTATTTTCCTCTTGCTCGCCTCCTCTCTTCCCTTTTCCTCCTAAAGGGAAAATCTGAGGGTAGGCGTTCAGTTTAGTCAGCCAGGGTGAGCCGCTTTGACTTGTGGGCGGTAAATACTGCTCCCTCATTCTATGCCTGACCTACAAGCATGTTGTTTCAGCCTACTGCCCTGAAGCTTCCCTCCAGAAACCTCAAGGCAGCAGTACATGTTTTCAGTGTTCCTATCGGCTTGGACAGAACATTCCAGGGCAGCAAAAGTCCGCAGCTCTGGCATCATTCAAATTAAGCCACACTTTCACCTTCCAGCTCTGGGTATTGGCCAAGCTCTTCAACCAGCTTCCCATTCTCTGTAAAACAGGGATAGCAATGCCTCCATTATCGGGTTGTCGTGAGGATTAGAAGACGCCACGTAAATAAAGGGCTTACACCTATAATGATTCCTGGGACATAGGAAGTAATTTTTAAAGGCCAATCACATAGAAATGTGTGTGTGGGGGGGGTATGTATGTGTACATGTCTGTGTGCACACATGCATATTCACACATTTATTCACATGTCCATCTGTCAAGTGTCTCTTGCCTACTAAATGCCTGGACTTCGTGTAGATGCTGGATCCATAAACACTGAACAAAAGTGATAAAACTCTGTCCTCTATGTTCTAGAGTAATGATAGAACGACAAATAAATATATATGATGACCGGCGTCAGTACGAGCTATGGAGGAAAATCAGGTGTGGTAAGGGAGAGGCATGTTGGAGGGGCTATGGTGCTAATTTGCAGAGAGTGGCCATAGGAAGTCTTTCTGAGAAAGGGGCATTTGAATGGGCCTGAAGGAAAGGAGGGAGTGAGCCACGCGGATGTGCATGGCGGAACCTTCCCGACAGAGCCGGTAACTCATAACATAAGCACTGAGGGGAGACAGCTACCTGGCCTGCTGAGGACAGGAAGGAGGCCAGGGGGTCAGAGCAGAGGGGGCAAAAGGGACAGTGACAGAAGCACAGAGAGGTCACTGAAGGTAGCTCACATGGGACTTTGTGGGCCAGTTTAAGAGATTTGTGTTTTCTTCTTAGGAAGATGGGAAGCCACTGGAGATGTGCAGACAGAGATTTGTCATTCTCCAAATTATGTTTTTGAGGAATCACGCTGGTAAGTCTTCAGGGAAGAGACTGGAGGGCGAAGTGCAGAAGCAAGGTGACAAGGTAGGAGGCTCCAGCAACAGTGTGGCCAGGGAATCACGCTTGCTCGCACTAGAGCAGTGGTAAGAGGGGTCTCGAGAGGTATCGATTAATGGTAACTGTTGAAGTCAGAGCTGACAGACATTGCTGTTGGAACAGGTGTGACTGTGTAAGAAGTCATGGGTGACCCTTACAATGAAGTTCTCATTTCCTGACACTAGAAATACCACAAAAGAAGGAGTTTGGGGAGAAATCAAGAGTTCATGCGTCTAGTATGTCTGCTACGGAGACTGTGTGCCAGGCATCATGCAAAGCCTGGAATTCTGGAATGACCGGACAACACAGGTTTCGCACTCAGGAAACTCAGGTTGCAAAAACAGACATTTACTGTATCCTTACCAGGAGTCAGGTATCGTGCTAAGTATTTTTCATTTAATGAATTTTACTGTCTGTCTGATGGGGGAGACAGCCATTAAACAAATAATTACCTCACTATTTATTTAATTATGAGTGGGAAATTATGGGGCATATCCCTGGATATAATCTGGGAGAACT
Source organism: Panthera onca (assembly GCF_046562875.1). NCBI lineage: Eukaryota > Metazoa > Chordata > Mammalia > Carnivora > Felidae > Panthera > Panthera onca. The sequence goes on from NC_138356.1 coordinate 70,015,034, forward strand.
GCTCCCCAGGCTTCTTAGGGAAGGTTATACTGGATGAGAGGAGAGAAGAGATATTTTCAAGGGTCTGGCCATCATGGAAAGACTTCCTGTCATACTCAGTTTGAGACCACTCATTATTTCACAGGCACATTACTTACCCACTGACCCCGGGAAAGGAGAGGACCTCCTACCTGAGCCCAGACATTACCTGCTCAGACCCACTCTCACACACCTGCTAGCCATTTCCCCGAAGGACAGACCATCCATTCTCCTCCCCACTTCCCTATCCCAATGGAGCCAATCCAGTAGGAAATATCTTGATTCCAGAATGTAACAAGCTCTCCCTCTGACCACCACACTTCTATAAGAACCCCATTCTCAGTCTCCACTTTACCTCTCCAATCCCATTGGGATGTATAGCACTCATCATCTGATCAGATCACGTCTTGTACAATTCTGAGATGTACGTTATTAGTGCTTGTGTAGTGCGTTCGTGCTTATTAGCAATAACTTCCCAGAAACACCACAAACTCCTTGAGGACAAGGACAGCGCCTTGTTCTGCTTTTGTGGCCCCCAACAAGACACATCACAATGCGAGCCACTCAGATTTGAGATCATTCAAGAGACTATGAACTGAGGACCTTAACCTCTAAAGGAGGATATTTGGGGGAGAAAAGTCATCTTGTGAGTACTCAGAGTTCAGCCTGATTTAGGCTAAGCAATGTGCCCATGAGGCCAAGAAGCAGGCCAGAAAGTCAGGTTATTAAGTTCCAAAGGGAAAAAGGAATAGACCAAAATGTTCAGGTTGGCCTGGTCTGAGTTCGTGAGATTCCTTCCCTGAAGCCAAGTCACAGGGGAGCTAAGTCATGATTGGAAACCATTTTATTTTATTTTATTGCTATGAGAAGTCATTTCTGCAGCAACCAGAAAATAACTGAGCTCCTTACAACATGATATCGTTTCTGTGCGAGGAATCATGGCAGCATAAATTGCCAGTTATAACTAATGGAGTTATTTCTCCAACCTGGGTAACCCTTTGACATTTCCCATGTAGTTAATGGAGTCCAGATCTCTGCCTAGCTGGAATAGTTTTACCGTCCACTAGAGCTTATCAGATTAGCCTCTTTAGGCTGAAAAAGATGCTCAGTAAATGATGTCGAACAGACAATGGGGCTCTCCTTGCGCTGGGCATAGCCCAGTGGGGCTAATTTAGGTTTCTCTTTTCTTTTAGGTGTACTTGTGGAGAAAATCTACCACTCTGTTGATTTCTGACTCAAAAAAGGAAAAATTGAGGACCCGGGTGTTCTAGAAACGATCTTTATCAGGAGATAACTATGTTTCAGACAGCTAGTGGAAATACCTTATTATCAGCAGCATCAAGAAACATTAGAAGCATTTAGAAACCATGGTGATTTCAGATACGGCCACAAGAAAGCAAAGATTCAACTTGAAATGTATTGAGTGCCTAGAACTGTTCAGTCAATCACTCTTTGATTTGGCTCAGGCTTGTAATGTGTTAGCACCTGTGCCCCAGTGCACCACGTACTTTGTGTTACGGGTGAAGAAACCAATGCTCAGTGAGGCTGGGTGAGTTGCTTATTGTCAGCAAGACCTAAAGGGCAGAATCACCAAAGTTGGAGCTTCTGTGACCTCCCTCAGCTCCATTCTGCATCACTTGGTAAGAAATGCCACTTAGGGATCTGGGTCCGGCTATGTGGGTATGGTTTCCCAACTGGCTGCACATCAAAATCACCTGAAAAGCTTGTCAGACATCGATCTCTACACCTTGCCTCAGAGGTTCTGATCGCATGGGTGTGGCATGGGCCCCAGAGGTATGGATGTTTGCATAGACAATTCCAGGGCCAGTGTCAGTTTGCCGTGGGTATTCCAGGTGCCTGCCTTCATAAAAAGCACCACGAAGTAACAGGTACGAAGTATTCTAGTTCTTGGTCCTATTGAGTGCATATTTATCCAATTCAAGACAGTAGCACTTTGGGTGTGTAGCATGCCCTGCCTCGTTTGATAAGTATTTCTTGAAGTTGGGGGTGAGAGACAGCAATGGAGAGAAAGCTCTATGATCTTGCCATGTACCGATACCAAGAGACTTGGACCTAGCCACCTCACCTCTCTGAGATTCACTGTCTATATCAGTAAAAGTGGGACTTACAGGCAGTGCCTGGATGGCTCAGTCGGTTAAGCATCTGACTCTTGATTTTGGTTCAGGTCATGATCTGACGGTTCGTGAGATCAAGCCCTGCATCAGGCTCTACACTAACAGCACAGAACCTTCTTGGGATTCTCTCTCCCTCTCTCTCTGTCCTTCCCGCACTTGTTCTTTCTCTCTCTCTTTCTCCCTTTCAAAAATAAACTTAAAAAAAAAAGTGGGACTTAGAGTAACCACTCTAGGGGTATTACGAGGTTTAAGTAAAATAATACATGTTTGGGGGCGCCTGGGTGGCTCAGTTGGTTAAGCGTCCGACTTTGGCTCAGGTCACGATCTCTCGGTTTTGTGAGCTCGAGCCCCGTGTCGGGCTCTGTGCTGATGGCTCGGAGCCTGGAGCCTGCTTCGGATTCTGTGTCTCCCTCTCTCTCTGCCCCTCCCCCGCTCACGGTCCGTCTCTCAATAATAAATAAACATTAAAAGAAAAATTAAAAAAATAATAATACACGTATTCATGTTAATAGCCAATATCTATCAGAGCTGGAAGTCAAGGGCACAGTATGTGGCCAGACACCCCAGTTTCATCCCAAAGCACCCTCTCACCAGCTGTCAACTAAGGGGAGTTACTTACTTCTCTGTGCCTTGGTGTCATTATCTGTAAAATGAGGAATAATAATGCTACTAGTACCAACTCAGAGATTGTTGGAAGAACCAAATGAATTAACACAGAGCAGGTTTGATTTGGATCCTGGTTAATATCAGCAAGGACTTAATAAATAAACTAGTACGTATGCAGGGCATACATATTCTCATCTAGTTTTCACCAATGCTTTTGAGATAGTTACTCTTAGTTTCCCCATTTCACAGATGATAAAACTGAATCCCAGTACCTTGCTCCAGACCTTATAGCTAGCAAATGGTGGAACTGCATTCTGAACTCAAGCAGGCTCCAGACCTTGGAAATGCTATGCAGTATTGCCTCCCAGGACAGCCCAACCCTCGTTGTGAATGTGACTCTTAATGCACAGTCCTACCTCTCTTTCTGGCTGTAGGCTTCTGAAAAGGTGGAAACAAGTCACACTGTACCCCTGACATTTGCATAGAATCCTGCTCATGTTAGAAGATGAGCCTAGAACAGCTAGGAAGATGGGAAAGAGGGATAACTCCTGCATTTGGGCAGACATTTTTAAATTTTTGGAAACCCAGAGGAGCACTTGACCAGTCATGCCCCCACCCCCGTGCACGCTTCCTTGACTACAGTTTTCTTCTCCAGTCAGAGCTTCACTGTGTTTCTGCAGGGCTCTGCTAAACAGTATTTTGCTGTGGTTTACACTGTGCTGCTAAAGCCTAGTCATAAATGCTACTCTCTCTGACAGCAAGATCTTAATCCACACGAATGGGTCTCTGGTGCAGGAATGGTGACACTTTGGTACATCTATGAGGGTTTTCATAGGCATGAAATATGTTACTATGCAGAAGGTAACCTTCAGCCCTCTCTTAGAGTCCAACCTGCCACCAAGAGAGCAGAGCTCAGAGACCCCAAGCTGACCTAGTGGTCAGCCCAGTGCGGACACTTGTCTCCGGACCTCCCATTTTCAGGCTGCTGAATCTCAGGGAGGGTTGTTTCTCACGCTGCTTTTCCAAATCGTAGCACCTTTCCTGGCTCCATCTAAAACTGGCCCTCCCCCCGTCTACTTTTAGATTCTGATGTCCCCAGTGCAGAGAGATTTCCTGGAAACAGAGCCAGCCCTTCCCGTAAGCGTATATAACAGAACAGTGATTGCAGAGAGTGGGGCCTGATGGAAAGAAAACCCAGACATGTAAAATTTGACACCTGAACCAGCATAAGCGCCCACACTCCCCCCAATCCCCTCTCCCTGCTTCACTCCCCCCTTCAATACGTCCCTAATTTTATTTGGGGGAAAACCACAACCAGAAGGTAACACCAGGAGCCAAATTCCCTGGCAGCAGCCATGCTTTTAAAAGGGAGAGATGAAAAAATTGTCAAGACCTGTGGGGATTTCTAACACATTAGGAGGGCCCCCAAAAGACTGTGTTACACCAAGCATAATATTTTATTTTTCTTTAAGAGCTTTCTTAATTGATTCCACGCAAAAGGCTTGCAGGTAATGAGTTTTAAATAAATAATAATTATGTGCCACCATCCTGTCTGGCCAAAAAAAGTAAATGTCTTTTGCTGTGACTTAGGTAAGCGTGGGGGATAGGAAAGAGGTCTGTGTGACAAATGTGGACCTCACTGCAAAGGCAGGGCCTTGATTCTTGGGCCCAGACATAATCGAATCTGACTTAGACGCTCACTGCTTTGTCGACAATTTTGCCCCAAACATGGTGCTGGGTCTTGGTGAGGTGGAGATAATGGACTGCACACCAGGAGGCTGAGAATCATTAAAATGGGAGGTCTGCTTGGGCTTCAACCTTTCTGAGACACTGCAGTACCAAGGTGAAGTCCTCCAGGCCTCCAGCCTTTCCACACGCACATCTCTGGCCTGGAATGCCCTCCCTCTCCTCCGATCCTGGGGATGGTCATTAGGGCTCTTTACCAGGTTTTGGATTCCTTTCCTTCCAAGCATATGGTAACACTGCAACTCCCCGTCCACTTGACGAGGCATTTGTGACCATGGAGCTAGATTTGGTTAATGAAATATAACCGAATGCAATGTTTGTCCCTTCAGGCAGAAGCTGTGAGAGCCAGTGCTTACTTGTGTCTCACTGTCTTCTTCTCACGACTTTTCAGATGGTAAAGGCTCTATCAGCCTGGGCTCTGGAGTAATGAGACATAAAGTGAGATCCTCAACTGACCAAGATGGTCATAGCATGAGAAAGAAGTAAGCCTTAATCTACATTTCATATACCTTAAATCTTACAACAGCTAGAAGCTGTTTGTTACACAGCATAGCCTAGACTCAGCTGACAAATGGATGCTCCCTCCACCTTTCCCATTTACCTGGCTAATTCCAGCCATCCTTCAGATCTGCACTTCATGGCTCTTCCCCAAAAGAAGACTTAACTGACCACTCTATGCCCCAGTTTTGTCTGGCACCCATAAGCTGGTTCCTATCATCTCCAAAGCACCCCAGCATAAGACTTAGCTCATTATCACATTAACAGGTTTGTTAGTTCGCTTATCCACAGCCACAGAAGGCTATGAACTCCTATGGAAGAGGCTATGCCTCATACACCATTTCATCCCCAGTATCTAGTGCAACACTTGATAAGAGGTAACTATATTTACATGTCCATATATAGCTGTGTCCATAACAACTTGTTGAATTCATTCTCTATTTCTGTTAATTCACTATGATAATAGTTCTCAATTAATGCTGATCAGAAGCCCTAACACACACACACACACACACACACACACACACACACACACACACTCCTGTGTATTTAAGACATATACAATAGTAATAGGCACACTATTATTTTAGAACTAAAGGAAAGAATGGTGGCTGACCTAAAGAAAAGCACTCCCTATGCCTGGCCTTAATTTTACTCATTTTACTTTTTTTACTTAATTTTACTTGTAAATTTTGTTGCTGGAAAAGTAGATTGTGGGCTTCGGAGTCAAACAAGCCTATGTTCAAATCTCTGCTCTGCCGTTTTTCAGATGTGTGACCTTGATCTCTTCAGGCTTTTGTTTCCTTATTTACAAGAAGAGGAAAATATGCCTATCTCTTACAGTTAGTCATAAAGGTCAAATAAGATAATGGGTGTGATGTGTGTTGTGCCCATCATCTGAAACATGGGAGGCAATCAATGAAACTGAGGGATATTAATATTGTTAATATGATAATAACTATGTGTTTACAGATTTCACTCTTGCTGCTAGCCCTTGCTGAGGGCTTGGACCTCGTCTTATTTATCTTTGTGCTCTCAGTTTTTAGCAGTCCTTATATAAGGCAAATGAAATGACTATTCATTCATAAATGACTATTCATTCATAAATGAATGATACGAGACTTGGGATAAAAATAAATGTATTTGTCCTAGATACCCTTGATTCTCCCAAGACTACAAGCGAATGGAGAAATAAAATTTATATCCTATAGGCTTGACTCATGCCCCACTCTAGTCATTTACTTATTTATAAAAGGGTTCAATGTTCAATGCCTAATAACCAAAGCTGTGATTATGACTAGTGACATTAGAAATACAAATGAAGAGATGCCACAACCAGCATATCATCCTGCATGCAGTGGGTACTCTGTAAGCCTAAGTCAAATTGAATCGGATTGGACTGGATAGAGATAACTTGAATTGAATTGAATTGAGTTGAGTTGAACTGAATTATAATAATTTCATAAATCTGAGAGAATATTAGTGTTTTTTTAAGGAGAGGCTCTGTTTTGTTTTCTCCTATCTCCTTAGTGCCTAGCACAGAGTGGGAACCTAATGAATATTAATGAAAAAATGAATAAATTGGCAGCCAGATAGTAGCCTGTCAACATGACAGTCCAGATGCCCTGTGGAGAACAAGGGATTCAGAAAGCCTGCCAAGAAAATGATGGAATCTGTTTAATCCATCTGCACTGATGAACATGAAAAGAAAGTCAAGAGCAAATGAAGAAATAAGGACAGTTTACTGTTCCATGATCACTGAATTCTTTATAACAATTAGGAAGCTGATCAGCCCTTCAGGCTATATAATTGCATGTAACAAATAGTTTTACCCTTTGAAAAGTATAAAACTCCAAATTGCACAACATTGAAATGCCTTGCCAAAGGAAGAAACTAAACTCCAAGGGATTCTCAACACCTGTCACCTTGTGGAGTTCTGCAGGGCCTGCTTACTCTGTCCTTTCCAGCATCTCCAGGCGTGAGGTAGCATCCCTCCTCCACACTTACCATAGTTGAACACCCATGCCAATGGCTGGTGAGTGGCTGGGATGGGTAAGGCACTTCCAAAGAGAGGAGGAAAATGCTGATTGTCACTTCAGCCAGGATAGGCAGTCTCTAACCAACCCACATTGTTGGGGAAGAGCTTAAGTCCCCCAGCTCTCCAGTCCAGATCCAAACACAAACACCGTCATGGATGAGTTATAAACTCATAGAACTTTAGGACCAAAGAGGGGAATCAGGCATAATGTAACCAAGGTCCTTCATTGGGGTGGGGGTGGGGGTGGGGGGGTGGGAGATAAAGCCCAGCATGGTGAAGAAACTGGTCAATGTAGCATCAGAGACAAGCCTCATATCTCTCAACCACCAAGACAGTAGGCTATCCAGGTCTCTCCTGCCTGAGAGCTTCATGACCACCCTCAAGGTTGTCCTATGTTGGCCTTCAAAAGGGTAACTATTTGGGCAACCTGATCGTGAATTAGTTTAGTGGAGAAGAGGTAAGAGCCCATAAAATGGAAAATGTAGACTTGTGTGATATTGACATTTGATCCAGAGAAATTCCTTTATTATGGCTATAAGTGTTAACAATAGCCTCTTTAATACGGGCTGTGGAAAACATTATCTGGACCAAAGCACAAGTCTATGAACCAGTGCAAAACCAGAAATAAGGAAAACTGTGAAGTTAGAGCATGACGTCTCTGGTGTCCCAATTCAGGATCTCTTTATATCTTCCTGCCACTTTTTATCTCTCCTTGCTCTGTGTGTATCAAATTCTGGTCTCAGACTCCTCATTCACACTGAGGTAATAAATGATTGACAGCAAAGTGGCCGCTTAGAGAGGCATTTGAGGTTAAAGACATGAAGTGTGATTGTTTTAATTATTATATTAATTATAAATAATTACGATATAATTGATTAATTATAAATAATTTTTAATCATTTATATTAAATATCAATAACATGCAGTATGGCATTAGTTTCAGGTTATTTAACAATTCTACACATTTCTCGGTGCCCAATTTCTTTTATCTGTTGCACTGATCCCTCAACCCAACTTTCCTCTAGCAATCACCAGTTTATTCTCTCATATTTAAGAGTCTGATTTTCTTTTTTCTTTGTTTATTTGTGTTTTGTTTCTTAAATTCTATATATGAGAGAAATCATGGCATTTGTCTTTCTCTGAATGACTTATTTCACTTAGCATAATACCCTCTAGATCCACCCACGTTATTGCAAATGGCAAGATTTCATTCTTTTTTATGGCTGAATAATATTCCTGTGTGTGGGTGTGTGCGTGCATGTGTGCGTGTGTGCATGCGCACACACACACACACATACACACAATCTTCTTTATCCATTTATCTATGGATGGACACTTGGGTTACTTCCATACCTTGGTTATTGTAAATAGTGCTGTAATAAATATACGAGCACATGCATCTTTTCAGATTCATGTCTCTTTGGGTAAATACCCAATAGTAGAATTACTGGGCATATAGAAATTCTATATTTTTTGAGGAAACTGTGTACTGTTTTCGACAGTGGCTGCACCAATCTGCATTCCCAGCCACAGTGCACAAGTGTTCCCTTTTCCATACACCTTCCCCAACACTTTTTATTTATTTTGTTTTTCATTTTAGCCATTATAACAAATATAAGATACTATCTTGTGGTTCAAATTTTCATTTCCCAGATGATTAGTGATGTTGAACATCTTTTCATGTGTCTAATGGCCATCTGTATGTTTTCTTTGGAAAAACGTCTATTCATGTCCCCTGCCCAATTTTTCATCGGACTATTTGGTTTTTGGCTCTTGAGTTGTATAATTTCTTTATATTTTTTGGATATTAATCCGTTTAATCCACTAATTCATTTTAAATGTTTATGTATTTATTTGAGAAGAGGGGAGGGGCAGAGAAAGAGGGAGGCAGAGAATCCCCGGTAGGCTCCGTGCTGTCACCACAGAGCCTGACAAGGCACACAAACTCATGAACCATGAGATCCCAACCTGAGCCAATATCAAGAGTTGGAGGCTTAACCAACCGAGCCACCCAGGTTCCCCTCCATTAATCCATTTTAAGTCATTTTGAGTTTGTGTATATGGTGTAAGAAAGTGGTCTAGTTTCATTCTTTTGTATGTGCCTGTCTACTTTTCCCAGCACCATTGGTTGAGGAGATTTTTCCCATTGTATATCCTTGCCTCTTTTGTTGTAGACTAATTGACCATATAAGTATGACTTTATTTCTAGACTTTCTATTCTGCTCCATTGATTTACATGTCTATTTGTGTGCCAGTACCATACTGTTTTGATTACTACAGCTTTGTAGCATATCTTGAAATCTGGGATTGCAATACCTCCAGCTTTGTTCTTTTTCAAGATTGCTTTGGCTCTTCAGGGTCTTTTATAGTTCCATATGAACTTGAGGATTATTTGTTCTAGTTCTGTGGGGAAATGCTGTTGGTATTCTGATAGGGATTACATGACATCTGTAGATGGTTTTGGGTGATATGGACATTTAACAATATTGGTTCTTGTGAACTTGTGGTTATTGACCTATCACACCGGGGACATCAGAACTGGAGAGAGACATGGAGTCTGAGATAAAGAACATTCCCTACAACAATCATCCAGCCCAAAGTACCAGTAATGCTAAGGTTGGAGCGACCCCTGCTCTGGGTTATCGCAAGTTGCTTAAACTCCTGGCATGAACTGTCAGGTGAACAATTGACAGCAACCTGCCATCTGCATAACTATGCACCTCAGCCTTTCTCCAGAAAGGAGGTGTCCAGGCCCCTGCTTACAACATTCTCAGTCTCTCATCAGCACCATCAACATGGGAGCCCTGCATGTGTGCATGCTACACAGTCTCATCAAGTATCTCCCACCCTTAACGTCATCCTGGGACAGAGGCAGTATTTTTACTCCTCTTCCACAGACTAGGAAACCGGAGGGGGGGGGCAACCTATCAAGATCATTCAGAGAGAAAGAGGAAGAGTCAGAATTCCCACCCAGATCTTCCCCAACTCCAGAAACCAAGTTCTCCCTATTCATACTTCAGACAAGAGTGCTGACTCCAAAAGCTGGAAACTTTTAAGAAGTGTTCAGGGGCAGATCAACAGTATAAAGTGCCATCCAACACTATTTGTAAAGATTATGTATCCTGAGTCACATTTCAGAAACTGGACATTTCTACCTGGGCTAAGCTAGGTGTGGTAGGTAGAATAATGTCCCCTCCCAAGCTGTTGCTGTCTTAATTCCCAAAACCTGTGACTATATTCCCTGAGATGGCAAAAAGAGATTTTGCAGGTGTGATTAAGGACCTTGAGCATATGTAGCCTAGATTATCCAGGTGGACTCAAGATCATCACAAGGGTCCTTATAAGAAGGAAGCAGGAGGGTCAGGATCAGAGAAGATGTGATGACGGAACCAGAGGTCATAGGCGTATCGACCAGGAGGCAAGGAATGCGGGTGGCCTCTAGAAGCTGACAAAGACAAAGAAACAAATTCTCTACTAGATCATCTGTGAGGAATACAGTCTTGCGGGCACCTTGATTTTAGCCCAGTGAAACTGATTTCAGACATCACCTCTAGACTATAAAGATAGTAAATTTGTGTTGTTTTAAGCTAACAAGTTTATGGTAATTTGTTACGGTAGCAATAGGAAAGTAATATACTCCAGTATTCTCCAGTAATATATTCCAGTATTCTCCAGTAATATATTCCAGTATTCTCCAGTAATATATTCCAGTATTCTCTAGTATTTTAATCCAGTATTTAATCCAGTTGCCACATAAATACAGGACACCCAGTTAATATTGAATTTTAGAAAAACAGCAAGTGATTTCTTTAGTATAAGTATGTCCCATGCAATATTTGTTTGTCTTGTACTTAAAAAAAAATGTTATCTACTTATTTTGAGAGAGAGAAAGCACAAGGGAGGGGCAGAGAGAGAGGGAGACAGAGAATCTCAAGCAGGCTCCACACTGTCAGCACAGAGCCTGATGCAGGGCTCGAACCCACAACTGTGAAGATCGTGACCTCAGCCAAAGTCAACAATTGGATGCTTAAGCAACCGAGCCGCCCAGGCGCCCCTGTTTGTCTTGTACTTTTATTTGCTCAGTCTGGGAACTCTGATCAACCCAGATCCTCCCTCCTAACTAACCTCTGAGTCCCCACTATTTTCCATCCTGCCCATCTACTCAGTCACCATAGTGTTGTTACACCTGCCACTCTGGGGTTAGTCTATGACTCAACAGAGTGAAATTATCAAGACCTCAGACAAACAGCTCTGAGGCAAAGTTATTATTCTATATCATTGCCTATCAGTTATTTATAGTCTATGACGCAATGCCATTTGTAATGGGTACTATGTTTTCCTATTGTGTTGTAACATCATCCAACTCGTCAGAACCACCATTGGAGGGATGGATTGGCCTGGTGAAAACAGCCATGCCGGGTTTTTGGGTTTTTTGTTTTAGCAATCTGTGTGCATTTTTGAACCTGAAAATCATTGCTCCTTTTAGATAAAAGAAAACTCTCCTTTGAATTCAAAGAGAAAGATAGAATTCATCTTTTCTGACAAATTGATTTCCTAAGAAACAGGGTAAGGCAAACGAGGTGCCTACGGCACAAAATTTAAGGAGACTCTTAGATGCCAATCCCGCATTTGCACAGCCTGTGGAATAAAGCCCCTTTTTAAATTTGGCATTCTCTGAACCTCCCCTGCTTCCCTCTAGCCTGTCCCTGCTAAGAAATCTCACCTGCATGCATCAACAGAAGCCAGAGCTAGTCTGGCCTGTTCCCATGGCCTATGGGAAATTGAGGCCCGGAAAGATGTAGATAATCCAAGATGCACTTAGCTGAGTGACTGTGGTGGGCCTGGTGGTGGCAATCCCACCATTTGCGGCACCTGTCCCTTACTGGGCTACAGCCAGATGATGAAGTCTATACCTCACTCTAGCTTCAGGAAAAAGCCCCATCCTGACTGGATTAAACATATCAGAATAATTCCTTATCCCTGGCCTCAGTGATTAGGCACCTGAACCGCTAACAGATGGTGTGTCCTTGGCCACGTTAGTTAGCTCCAGCTCCAGCAGATACACATGGGGCAGAGTGAAACCCATGCCTTTCAATCCATGGGTAGAGAAGAAGATCTCTCTTTCTTGATGGTGTGGAATACAAATGAAAAGGCTGGAACCATTGCACCCATTTCATCACTATGAGGAAAGCCAGCATGAGAATAAAGCTGTTACACAGGGAAGGGCAAAGGTGAAAGAATCATAGAAAGGAAGCCAGCGTCTTCGTCAAACCTCATCCGAAAGATCAGCTACTTTTGTACTGTTCTGTTATGTGCACAAATGAGTTCTGATTAGTATTTAATCCAGTTTGAGTTAAAATATTCTACTAATTTCACGTGCCTGTGTGGCTCAGTCGGTTAAGCATCCAACTCTTGATTTTGGCTCAGGTCATGAGCTCACCATTCATGAGACTGAGCCCATGTTGGGCTCTGTGTTGAGAGCTTAGGATTCTCTCTCCCTCTCTCTCTGCCCCTCCCCCTCAGACACACAGGCATTCTCTCTCACCTTCTCTCTCTAAAAAATAAAAGTATAAATATTTTAAAAATCCTTAAACAAAAAAAAGAATTTTCTGCAGTGATAGAAATGTTCTGTGTCTGTCTTATCTAAATGACCGTTGAACATTTCAAATGTGACTAATGTGAATAAGGAACTGGCTCTTAAATTTTATTCATTTTAATTAATTTAAATTTAAATAGCCGCATGTGACTAGTAGCTACCATACAAGACAGTGCAGCTCTAGAAGCTTCTTTACCTTCATTTCAGTTGTTGCTCCTTCAGAATACCTCTCCTTGATCCTTTCTTTCTTTCCCCCAGAGCTGGATTAGGCTCACCTCTTCCCTGATCCCATAGCAAATGGGCATGCCTTTAACATTGCAATTACCTCTCTTAGAATACTTTCTTACCGTGCCTATCTTCCTCCTTTGCTTGAGATTTTTGAAGGCAAGTCTATTCCTATGCCATAATGCCTAGCAGAAGCATAGTTTTTGTAACTGTAACTATTGTTAACGGTAGTTGTATTGTAACTATTGAATTGCATGAGTTTATATGCGGTTCAGCTGTGTATTAGACGTTGAAAGGCTTTATAACTTATAATACTTTAAGGCAACATAAAATGTTTGCTATCTTTGTTAGTTACTGTTAATATTCTTGGTTATTAACCTTGAACTGCAGAGGGGAGGGAACTGATTCCCCGGAGAGACAAAAGGGAGTGGGGGAGAGAAAGTGCAACATCAAGTTTGCACAAGAGGAAAACCTCTCCAGACCTCAGACTGGGGAGCAAGAAGTACTGAGCGTCCCTTTTTTTTTTTTTTTTTTTTTTTTTTTTTTTGGCAAACAGTGCTTGGAGATCAAACTTAGAGGTTTTGGAAGTGCACCACTTTCTCTGCAGCAAAGCTATGGCACAGGCTCCTGGTGAGGAAAGATTTGGCCCCAGAGTAGATAGCATTGTATAGGAATCTCTGGGGCACAGTGGGAAAGAACATTCCCCTTCCTGAAGTACTTTTGGAAGAGGGTATATTGCCTCCCCAAGGATAAAAAACCCTGTAGGTGCCATTCAAAGGCCTTTCATCAGCAGGGGATGGAGGCACACCCAGAGGGAATATAACCTTTCCTGTTTTTAGTACTGCTACACCATAGACTCTATGCACTGTGCAGGTAGGTGAGGGACTGTTTCTCAGGGACAGAGGACTTCCCACAGCATGGGGAGTCTCTACTCCAGAGGAAGGGAGTGGATCTGTGTGGTGCCAGGTCCTTTAAGACTTGAGGTTTTAAATCCCAGCTGTGTTCCAAAGAAAAAACACAGGAGAGCTGTGGCACAGGGCGAGCTGACCGCCCTCCCTAATCTGCAAGGGCTGCCTGAACAGTGCCGAGTGTGAGATCCCCAGCCCAGGAAGGAGAGATTGAAGTGATGCCATTCTCCCCCCTCAACACGAACACGGTGGGGCTTCAGAGAGCAGCTCCCAGTGGAGGGGGGACCCCTGACACCAATGCCCGCCCTCTCCCCTTCCCTACCCCCATGCCTGGCAACTACTTATTTACTGGGGCAAGACTAACTCTGAGCCACCAGAGCCGGCCTCTCCTCCAGAAGACCAGTACAGTCAGCAGCGCCCCAATGACACTGAAAATCGAATGCTTCAGAATGACACCTGCAGTGCCGGTGGAAATGGGACCAGGCTTACTTTTATTTTTCTTTCTTTCTTCCTTTTTTCTTTCGGAATAAGTCTCATAGTTTCTTGTCTGTTTTTTCATTTCCTTTTCTCCTTTTGGGGGGTGGGCTTTCCCCCACCCCTTTTTTCTAGGCTTATTTCAACAAACAAATCAAAGCACACTTAGTTAAAGGTGCAAACACTCCCCAGTACAAGTAAGGAGGAGCTCTGCAGAGGACTGACCAGTAGGAAAGAGCAGCCAAAACACAACAGCAGAGTGCACACAGCATACAACAAAAACACGTCCTGGAGTGCCAGGTCCTGGAGAGTGTCTGATCCCCTTTTAATATAGCGGTATTCTCGGGGGCAGGGCACATACCACGCTTTTTTTTTTTTTTTTAATTTTTTTTTTCAACGTTTTTTATTTATTTTTGGGACAGAGAGAGACAGAGCATGAATGGGGGAGGGGCAGAGAGAGAGGGAGACACAGAATCGGAAACAGGCTCCAGGCTCCGAGCCATCAGCCCAGAGCCTGACGCGGGGCTCGAACTCACGGGCCGCGAGATCGTGACCTGGCTGAAGTCGGACGCTTAACCGACTGCGCCACCCAGGCGCCCCCATACCACGCTTTTAAAACATGCAAAAGACAGAACGCAGCCAAAATGACAAGAAAGAGCAATTTTCCCTAAAAGAAAGGTCAGGGAGAAATCACAGCCAGGGACTTGCTCCAAACAGATATAAGTAATGTATCTGAACAAGAATTTAGAACAACAGTCATATGACCACTAGCTGAGCTTGCAGAAAAGCACAGGAGATACCAGAGAAACCCTCGCTGCAGAGATCAAAGACCCAAATAGTCAAGCAGAAATTAAAAAGGCTATAACTGGGATGCAAAACTGACCGGATCGAGTCACAATGAGGATTGAAGAAGCAGAGGAGGGAATAGGTGATATAGAAGATCAAATTGTGGGAAAAAGAGGGAAAGGAAATGATTCGATCACAAAGGCAGACTTAGAGAACCTAGGAATTCCACAAAACGAAACAATATCAGTATCCTAGAAGTCCCAGAAGAAAAAGAGAGGAAGAAGGAGCAGAAGGTTTCTTTGACAAATTATAGCTGAGGACTTCCCTAATCTGGGGAAGGAAACAGACATCCACATTCAAGAGGCAGAGAGAATTCCCCTCAAAATCAACAAGTAGGTCAACATCATGATATACCATGGTTGAAACTTGCGAAATACAAAGAGAAAGAATTCTGAAAGCAGATAAGGACAAAAGGTCCTTAACCTACAAGGGTAGACACATAAGGTTAGCGGCAGATCTGTCCACAGAAATTTGGCAGGCCAGAAGGGAGTGGCAGGAGATATTCAATGTGCTGAATGAAAACAACATGCGGCCAAGAATTCTTTATCCAGAAAGGCTGCCATTCAGAATAGGAGAGAGAAAGAGTTTCCCAGACCAACAAAAACTAAAGGAGTTCCTGACCACTAAACTAATACTGCAAGAAAATTTTAAGGGAGACTCTCTGAGTGGAGGGGAAAAAAATAAGACCAAAGCAACAAAGACTGCAAAGGACCAGAGAACACCACCAGAAACACCAACTCTACAGTTAATACAATGGCACTAAATTCGTATCTTTCAATAATCACCCTGAATATAAATGTACTAAATGCTCCACTCAAAAGACATAGGGAATCAAAATGGATTTTAAAAAAAGCAAGATCCATCTGTATGCTGCCTACAAGAGACTCATTTTAGACCTAAAGACACCTGCAGATCAAAAGTGAGGGGATGGAGAACCATCTGTTATGCTAATGGATGTCAAAAGAAAGCTGTGGATCAAGTCCTGCATCGGGCTCTGCACTGGGTGTGAAGCCTGCTTGAGATTCTCTCTCAGTGTCTCTGTGTCTCTCTGTCTCTCTCTCTCAAATAAAATTTAGAAAAAGAAAAAAAGAAAGAAGAAGAAAGCCAGAGTAGCTGTGCTGATATCAAACAAATGAGTTTAAAACAGAGTGCAACAAGAGGTGAAGAAGGGCATTATATCATAATTAAGGAGTCTATCCACCAAGATTTAACAATTGTAACTATTTATGTTCCCAACTTGAACACCCAAATATATAAATCCATTAGTCATAAACATAAAGAAACTCATTGATAATAATACCATAATAGTAGAGGACTTTAATACCCCCATCTACAGCAATGGATAGATCATCTAAGCAGAAAATAAACAAGAAACAATGGCTTTGAATGACACACGGGACTGGTTGGACTTAACAAATATATTCAGAACATTTCATCTTTAAAGGAGCAGAACACACATTCTTCTTGAATGTACTTGGAACATTCTCCAGAACAGATCACAGACTGGGTCACAAATCAGTCCTCAGCAGGTACAAAAAGACTGAGATCATACCATGCATATTTTCAGATCACAACACTATGAAACTTGAAATCAACCACAAGAAAAAATTTGGAAACCTCTCAAATACATGGAAGTTAAAGAACATCCTACTAAAGAATGAATGGGTTAACCAGGAAATTCAAGAAAAAGTTGAAAAAATATGTGGAAGCAAATGAAAATGAAAACACAACAGTCCAACTTCTTTGGGATATAGTAAAGACAGTCCTAAGAGGAAAGTACATTTCAGTTTAGACCTGTCTCAAGAAGCCAGAAAGGCCCTAAATATACAACCTAACCTTACACCTTAGAGGAACTGGAAAAGGAGCAGCAAATAAAGCCTAAAGCCAGCAGAAGAAAGGAAATATTAAAGATTAGAACAGAAATAAATAATATAGAAACAAACAAACAAACAACAACAACAAAATAAAACAGTAGAACAGACCAATGAAACTAAGAACTGGTTTTTTATTTCACTTTTTATAATGTTTTATTTATTTTTCAGAGACAGAGACAGAGTGTGAGCAAGGGAGGGGCAGAAAAAGAGAGGGGGACACAGAATCTGAAGCAAGCTCCAGGTTCTGAGCTGTCAGCACTGAGCCTGATGTGGGGCTCGAACTCATGGACCACAAGATCATGACCTGAGCCGAAGTCAGACGCTTAACAAACTGAGCCACCCAGGCCGTAAGAACTGTTTTTTTTTAAAAGAATAAACAAAACTGATAAATCCTTAGCCAGACTTCTCAAAAAGAAAAGAGAGAGAACCCAAATAGGTAAAATCATGAATGAAAGACGAGAGATCCCAACAAACACCACAGAAATATTAACAAGTATAAGAGAATACTATGAAAAATTATATGCCAACAAACTGGGCAATCTGGAAGAAATGCACAAATTTCTAGAAACTCACAAACTACTAAAACTGAAACAGGAAGAAATAGAAAATTTGAATAGACCCATAACAAGTAAAGAAATTGAATCAGTTATCAAAAATCTCCCAACAAAAAAGAGTCCTGGGCCAGATGGCATTCCAGGGAAATTCTACCAGATATTTAAAGAGGAGTTAATAGCTATTCTTCTCAAACTGTTCCAAAAAAGAGAAATGGAAGGAAAGCTTCCAAACTCATTCTATGAAGCCAGCATTGCCTTCATTCCAAAACCAAAGACCCCACTAAAAAAAAGAATTACAGGCCAATATCCCTGACGAACCTGGATGCAAGAGTTCTCAACAAGATACTAGAAAATCAAATTCAACAGCACATTAAAAGAATTATTCACCATAATCAAGTGGTATTTATTACTGGGCTGCAGGGCTGGTTCAATAATCACAAGACAATCAATGTGATACACTACATAATAAAAGAAAGGATAAGAACCATTTAATCCTCTCAAAAGATGTATAAAAAGCATTTGACAAAATACAGCATCCTTTCTTGATAAAAACCCTCAAGAAAGTAGGGATAGAAGGAACATCCTTCAACAATATAAAGGCCATATATGAAAGACCCACACCTAATATCATCCTCAATGGGGCAAAACTGAGAGTTATCCCCCTAAGGTCAGGAACACAACAGTGCTGTCCACTCTCACTTTTCAATATAGTCCTGGAAGTCCTAACCTCAGCAATCAGACAACAGAAAGAAATAAAAGTCATCCAAATCGGCAAAGAAGTCAAACTGTCATTCTTCACAGAAGACATGATTCTCTATGGGGAAAGCCCAAAAGACTCCACCAAAAAACAGCTAGAATTGATATATGAATTCAACAAAGTCACAGGATATAAAATCAAAGTACAGAAATCGGTTGCCTTTCTATACACCAATAATGAAACAACAGAAAGAGAAATCAGGAATCGATCCCACTTACAGTTGCACTGAAAACCATAAAATACCTAAGGAATAAACCTAACCAAAGAGGTCAAAGATCTGTATGCTGAAAACTATAGAAATATTTTGAAAGAAATTGAAGAAGATGTAAAGAAATGGAAAAAGATTCCATGCTCCTGGATACGAAGAACAAATATTGTTAAAATGTCGATACTACCCAAAGCAATCTACATATTCAATTCAATCCCTATCAAAATAACACCAGCATTCTTTGAGGAGCTAGCGCAAACAATTCTAAAATTTGTATGGAACCGAAACAAGACCCCAAATAGCCTACGTAATGTTGAGCAAAGCTGGAGGCATCATAATCTGACTTTAGCCTCTGCTACAAAGCTGTAATCATCCAGACAGTATGGTATTGGCACAAAAAGAGACGCATAGATCAATGGAACATAATAGAAAACCCAGAAATGGACCCACAAATGTATGGCCAGCTAATCTTCAACAAAGCAGGAAAGAATATCCAATGGGAAAAAGACAGTCTCTTCAGTAAACAGTGCTGGGAAAACTTCACAGCAACATGCAGAAGAATGAACCTGGACCACTTTCTTACACCATGCACAAAAATAAATTCAAAATGGGTAAAAGACCTAAATGTAAGACAGGAAACCATCAAAATGCTAAAGGAGAAAACAGGCAGCAACCTCTTTGACCTTGACCGCAGCAACTTCTTACTAGACATGTCTGCAGAGGCAAGGGAAACAAAAGCAAAAATGAACAATAGGGACCTCATCAAGATAAAAAAAAACTTTTGTACGGCAAAGGAAGCAATCAACAAAACTAAAAGGAAACCGACAAAATGGGAGAAGATATCTGCAAATGACATATTGGATAAAGAAATCAATAAAGAACTTACCAATCTCGACACCCAAAAAAACAAACAATTCAGTGAAGAAATGGGCAAAAGACATGAACAGACACTTTTCCAAAGAAGACATCCAGATGGCTAACAAACACATGAAAAGATGCTCAACATCACTCATCATCAGAGAAATACAAATCAAAACCATGATAACATACCACTTCACAATGGCTAAAATGAACAACTCAGGAAACAACGGATGTTGGCGAGGAGATGGAGAAAGAAGAATGGTTTTGCACTGTTGGTGAGAATGCAAACTGGTGCAGCCACTCTGAAAACAGTATGGAGGTTCCTCAAAAAGTTAAAAGTAGAATCACCCTATGACCCAGCAATTGCACTGCTAAGTATCCAAAAGATTAAAAAATGCTGATTCAAAGGGGTACATGCACTCCCATGTTTATAGCAGCGCTATCAACAATAGCCAAACTATGGACAAAGCCCATTGACTGATGAATGGATAAAGATGTGGTGTATATATACAATGGAATACTACTCACTGGTCAAAAAGAATGAAATCTTGCCATTTGCAATGGTCTGGAGGGAACTAGAGTGTATCATACTAAAGGAAATAAGTGAGTCCGAGAAAGACACATATTATATGATTTCACTCATATGTGGAATTTAAGAAACAAAACAGATGAACATGGGGGAAGGGAAAGAAAAATCAGACAAAACAGAGAGAGAAGCAAACCACAAGAGACTCTTAAATACAGAGAACAAACTGAGGGCTGCTGGAGGGGAGGTGGCTGGGAGGATGGGCTAGATGGGTGATGGGCATTAAGAAGGGCACTTGCTGGGATGTGCAGTGGGTGTGACATGAATCACTGGGTTCCATTCCTGAAACCAATACTACACTATTCGTTAAGGAACTTGAATTTAAATAAAAAGATACATCTTTGTTACCTTTGGATCAATAGCTTGCTCTTTTTTATTGCTGGGTAGTATTCCACTGTAGGCATGTACCATGGTTTGAGGAGTCCACTTAAAACTTTGGGTTTTTTTCAACCCAATAAAAACGTTGCTGTCATTATTAAAAAAAAAAAAATTCCTCCTGGCTGAGCCCATTGTCAGAGCCTGGACCAGACAAACATTAGGATATTCATTTCACTTCCCTTCTCTGGGTCTGTTTCCCTGTGAGAAATGGAAGATTACACATGATCATCTTTGGTGCCCCTTCCAATGCAACATCTTATAATTGTAGTCTAAGGTTTTATGGAATAAAAGGATGAAGAGGAGGAGAAGGAGGAGGAGGAAAAGGAGGAGGCACCAGGGGAAGCAGCAGCAGCAATGTATAAAGGATGGGATATAAATTCCTCCTCATGATAAATACTACACAGTGAGGCCTTCAAAATTGGCCAAATGAAGAAATACCTGCATGTAAGCCCACAGGTTGGCCCTAGACCCTTCCTGCAGACCCCTGTTCTTCTGAGCAGCTCTGAAAGGGCTGGCAGACCCTCTCCAGCAGGAAGACCCTGCTGCTGCTCTTTTCCCGGCTCATCTGAGCATCATCTAGTGCTGGGGTCCGACAGAGAGGATCTGTATCCTAGTCTGCTTCTGCCTACCCTGCTCAAGGCACACTGGGAAGTAACCTCAAGTGTCCCCTGGTCCTTAGTGGGACCTCGCACATCTTAAGGAGCAGTGAGGCGAGTGACCCAGGGCAGCCTGCTCTGCACCGATCTCCTTTTCCCAGAGGGTCAGTGGTCCAAGTCCCATTGCCAGCTTTCCGCTTCACTCTTTACCATGAGTTTTTCTTCTCTTCTGGCATTCAGGAAAGTATCGTTTCCATTTTCAAGTTGTTTCAAGAGAAATGACTCTGCCTTACACTTGAGAATTTGCCAAGCACTGGTTTTTATTATTGCTGCTAATTCTTTATTGTATTGCATTTTATTTTGGCTATTTAAAACCCTTTATGTATGCAGTTTGAATTGGGGGAGACTTCTGGCTTAAGAGGGTGTGCAGAGAATTCTACAAGAACCAAAATTTTAAAGATTCTTAAAGGGTGGGGGGAATCTATTCCAGGATGGGCTTATATTCTAGAATAAGCCCAGAAAGACTTAATGGAGAAATGATCACAAATGAGCAAACTCACTCAGAAGGAAGATGCAAGAAACAACATCACCCTGGTCTTTCAGGTTGGGTTCTAGGAATAAGGACACAGGTGCATAGCAGACTGCCCTGGGCCCCCAGCCTGGCTGCTCCTTAAGACGCAGGAGATTCTCAGCGAAGACAGAGGAGAAACATGAAATTCCTTCCGGATGTGCCTCAGGACAGGGCAGTGCACATAGTAATGACAGACACAAAAAGCTTTTTGCGAACCTCCCCCACATCATCCTATGGGAGCCTCGCAACTACCCTGTAGGATGGGGCTAACAATCTCTTTAGAGCTGAGAAAGGGCTCTAAAGATCCAGCCACAAAGCTTGAAGCTGACAAGAGCCACACTGTCTTATTGTTTCCATCTAGGCCTGTCTGATTCTCTTTCTATAATAATATGGGCCTACTTTCTGATTGGGACCATTCCAAGTTCAAAGTCCCTGTATAGTCCATATAGTATCCATAATGGGAATAGTAACATTTTCTATATGAGGAAACCATCTGATACCTTACACGCACTTTCACATTTATCTTCCCATTTGATTTTCCCAGCGAACCCGTGGGGTTAAGTATTCATCCCCTCTTTAGGAATAAAGAAATTGAGGCTTACATTCCAGGCACCATGTCAGGTGGCCCAGCCCACACAGCTCTAGGCCGGCTCTGGGGTCAAACAAACTTGGATTCAAGTCTTAACTCTATCAGTTCCCAACCCTGCGACATCATTTGTTTACTGTGTGTCTGTCTTCCCTTCACAATGGAAACCCCATGAGAAGAGGGGTTTTCTCTGATATGTTCACAGCTGAATCCCAGCTCCTAAAACAGAGCCTGGCACATAGAATCCTTTCAATAAATGAATAAATGAATGATGAGTGAACATGATTTATGAAAGCTCTTGGCCAATGGGACAGCACTTGTTCTCATGATTCATCCAATTTGCCTGCTTGAGACATTTACATTTTGAAGGCTCCCAGGGTTGTTTGTTTCCTTCACAGATCACCCCATAACTTTAACCCCCCTACTTGAGTTTCCTGCAGATTACAGCTGAATTTCAGGGTGACAAAATTCCACATTTCCCTTCTTTCTGGTTTCCCCTCTCTTTTTCCCCTCCATAACCCACCAACCAGTTTCAACACATCTCTCATTTCAAGTGAAGAGTATTTAAAAGACTGTAAAGTTTATTGAACTCTTACAACACCACATCTGTATTTGTTAAGTGCCAATGACTCAAAAAACATATTAGTCTCTGCTGAAATTCATGTGGTTTTACAAATTAGGGAGAAAGTTCTAGGTTCAGAGTCTTTTGCCAAGTTATAAAAACTTGTTACACACCTTTTGCAAGGCTCTGTTTTCTTCCTTCCTATTGTCATTTAGTCTGTAGCTTGAAGCAACAGAGTGAACTGTATCTCTGTATTCTCACTGAAAATATAGAAAAAAGATCATCCCTTTTTTAAGGGCACCTCCAAGGGGGGATTTGAGGGATTTGTGTTCATCCTTGAATGCAAATTATAAACAAAGACATGTATCAAACAGCAAAATATCTGCACCATCTCCAGCAAAACACAAAGACCATCAACATGGCTCAACAAGGCAAAATCTTCCCTCTGCCATTTTTAAGATCAATGCCTATCACAAAATACACATAATACAGTCAAGAATATTTATCACGCAGTATTCATATTAACATAAAATTGGATCTAATCAAAAATGGCCACCCAAAAAGAGGTTCGTTTAAGCACATTATGGTTTACCTATATGAGAGAATACTATACAGCCCATAGAAATGATATTCTCGATGATTTAAGGAAAGTGAGCCTGACACCTTGATAAACGGGATTCATTCAAAGTAGAGCATATAAACTGAGCCTCATTATTATGTGCTGACCCCTTCTAAGATGGATTTTGTTTTCTCCCCTCTCTCTCCTTTCTGTCTTCAGTCCCTGGTCCCTCCATACAGTAGAAGACACAGAACGATTTTGACTCTACTCTTGTTTGATTAAAAGGCCATGGTTGAGTTTGGGAGTCCAGACACCCAGAGATAAATGCCTGCCGAGGGCCTGTTCCCACAGCTGCTGCCCAGGGAGGCAGCATAGCACCTTGAGAACCACATAGGCTTGGGTGCTTTGGAATGAAATAAACCTGGATTTGAATCTCAGTTCTGCCACTTATTGGCTGTGTAACCTTAATCTTGGATTTGTTTCTCTGTTTCTCTATCAATAATATAGGGTTAATTAAGCCCATCCTATATAGCTGCTGTGCACAGTAATGGAGAAATGAGATTATTTCTTAAAGCACCTAGCAGAATTCTGAAAAGGAAGAGGTGCTAGATAAAGTTACCCACCCCCCGACACCCCCTCTGATAGCATCTGTCCCCCACATCTCCCCTGTCCCTACCCCAATGTTCCCAAAACACTGGGAGGGGGAGAGGCTGGGGGGGGGGGGGGGAGACTGGCAAAAAAAAAATTGTTTTCTCATGGAAGAACTTACCCACCAAGCTCCGCACTTACCCCTAGATTTATTTTTCCTTTTGTGCATAGAGAGAAAAAAGAAAAAGGAAGCCTCTGGCAGCCTTATTAATAAATTTATCATTTTCTGGATTTAGAGACTTTTTAAAATAAGTCATCCAGTGTCATATTACACTGGTTCCCACAACTCAGATTCCATGCCCCTACAAGGATTCCAAAGCACTGGCCTATCTTGGGATATACCTTTTATCAAATAATCGAGGACTAATAATAAGCAAACTGATATCATTTTGATGAGGGACAAAGAACTCTTGTACACTTTCACACATAATGACTCTTTTAATCCTCCCAGTGATTCTCTAAAGTAGGCACCATGACCGTCCTCATTTTACATATGAGGAAATTGAGGCACACAGAGGTTAAATGACCCAATGAAGCTTCATCCATCCATCCACTGTCAGGGTAGATATGAGCTCAGATAACCTAGCTCTAGAGCAAAGTCATCCAACTACAAATCAGTCTTGTGAGCCAAATCCAACCTTCCAGACTTTTGCATGGCTCATGAGTTAAAAATATTTTTTTTACATTTTTAATGAATATATGTTAAATAGCTCTATAAATCTTTACGTACAGCTCTCAGCATTGCCTCGTGGCCCTCTAAACCTAAAACGTGTACTACTCAGCCCTCGATAGAAAGAGTTTGCTGCTTCCTTCGCTAGAAGATAGCCCCTCTCTAACACTGAAGACACTACCTTCACCCTGGGCATTTGCCATCACAGTTCCCTAGAGCAGTCCATCAAGAGCTACACAAGTCTTTGCCTGGCCTAAGTCCTCAACAAAAATATTTCCTGGAAGATTATAAAAGCAACTACAGAGAATAATCCCTGCATGACTTTGAGGAAATTCTCACTTGCTTCGTGCCTCCATTTCCTCATTTGTTCAATGGGCTGGTGACACTGCCTAGCTCACAGGGTCATTGGCGGGTGACGGGGATAATATGTGGAAAGTAGTGAGCACCTCCCCTGACCTGTCTATGCTAGAATAAATGGCCCTATTGCTATTATTATTACCCCAGAGTTTTTAAATGTTGGCACAAAGGAAGCTCCCTACAAAGGGGCTTCAACAAGTTCATGGGACACCCAAGACTGCATGCAAAATTTGTATTTAAGATGCATTTTTTGGAGAGAGTTTCCCTAACTTATTTCAGATTCTCTAAAGGATCTGGACTCGAAACCTTAAGAACAAGAGCTCAAAACTATACCAGTTATAGAAAGTTCCTGAAGACGCTCAGTAGAAAGGCAGGTGCATCCCAAGAGTTCCTGAAGCACCACAGGAACACGTCTGCTAGGTCTGCTCTGTCCTCCTCACTCAACACACACACACATCCTCTTCCTACGCTCGAGGACTCAGGGAAGGAGAAAGAGGCTAAAGTTTAAGACTACATATTGGTGCCACCACTCTTAGGACACCTTCACAGAGAGGCTTTCCCCAACCAGGCTTTCTTTCTCAATACCACTCATCCTCCCTCCACCCCTGTAAATTCATTCCAGTGCTCATTTTCCTAGCTATCTGGACTTACTCTATTTACGCATTTACTTATGAATTATCTCTATCTACTATGTGAATGCAGCTTCCATGAGAATAGGGGCTTGGTCTATCTTGCTCTGACCGAATCCTCAACATTTGATTCAATAAATATGTAATCAACAAATAACGAGACCCAGGGGTCCTCAGGAAGTTTCAATTCAGCTTGAACATAAACATTCAAAGGCACCGGGGGGCTCTTGATTGTACTAGGACTGGTAAGCCTCCTCCTTGACCAAGTTGCCCCAATTCCGCTAAAGGGTGCATCAGAATGCACATTATGCATATTCTGCAAGGAGACGGGAAGAGTGAGGGGAGGGTATGCCCATTCTCAAACAACTTATGAATACCCAGTGTGTAACATCCACGATGTTTTCACATTTGAGCTTCCTACATCTGGCTGCTGCTACCTTTGGGCCAGTACATACCTCAGTGGTAGAGTGGCTATACTTTGGGAACTAAAATCCAGTCTAACGAAAGGACAGAATATCTAAATTGAGCCTGTTCTTTAAAAAAAAAATGGATTTTAATTTTTTTTATTAATTCAGCAAAAACGCATTGAGCATTACGATGCACTAGGTACCGAGCACTGACCTGTGAACAAAACAGACAAAACCTTACACTTGTGATGTTTATGAGAACTCCCCTCCCTCAGTCCCATTCCCTACAGCCTCTCGTATCTAGTTTACGCAATTTTCCCCCAAATACTTTTAGCATAAGGTAATGCACACAAACGTACTCATGTACACACAGTGCACCAAACATATCATGATCTAGATCAGTGGTTCTCAACCAGGGGAGATTTTGTCCAGGGGAAACCTGGGAATGTCCAGAGACATTTTTGGTGTAGCAACAGGGGGCAATGCTACTGGCATCTAGCGGGTGGAGGCCAGGGATGCTGCTAAACATTCCACAATGTACAGGATAGCTCCTCACAACGAAGAATCATCTGGTCCCAGATTTCAAGAAGTACTGAAGTTGAGAAGCCCTGGTCCATAGTTTAGTACTAATTGCAGACCCAGACAGCACTGGTACCTTTCTCAGATTTTCCTTAATGTTATCCAGCTTCAAAAACTATAGTGGGTATTTGAAGTTTCCCATATTTTAGAGACGTTCCACATCCTTCTCACTCTCCTTTGCAATGCTCAACCTCAGCCCCACCAGTCACATGTCCATATGGGAATCTAACTGAGAAGTGATCGAGGTGAAAAAGGACGTGCTAGATGGAAGCCATTTTTTTGGCTCGAGATGGCAGTGACGGCTGCCTTTGAGGAATAATGGAGGTGGACTGTCTGGCATCCTAAGTTCCAGATGTGAGCTGTGGTCTCTGTGCTCAATGGCAGTGATGGATACACTGTTGGTCCATTCTCGTGATAGAGTTTGGATGTGGCTCTTGTCCCTGGAGCTGCCAAGTTTTTGACACTTTAGCTTCGCAGAGATCCAAAAAACTAACTAATATACTTTAATAAGTTCTCCTCCTACCCAAGCCCACTAAAGTGGCTCCACTGTCTGTTTGCACTGTCTGATAATAATAAGCAGGAAAAGTTCATGACCAATCTGTGATACGAAAGGGATGTATTTATATTCACTTAGATCTCTACTGACTCACAGCAATCATTTCATTTTGAGGTGAAGAGCACCTTGGCTGCTAACATAGTAAAACACCTCATTGTGCACTGCATGGGGGGAAAAGACCACAGAAAGTTAATAACTTCTTCAACAGCAAAAGAAGAAACCTTGTTCTCAGCCCTATAAAGTAGCCTATGTCTCCAGCCAGCCAGGAACTTTTCCTGGCTGTAAATACAACCTACGTGCTTATGTCTCTATTTTGCAAGCACACACACACACACAAAAGGAATCATAAGCCATCTATGCAACTTTTCATATCAAATTAAAAGGAAGGGAAGGAAAGAGAATGAGAGAATGAGTGGTGCCGGGGGGAAGGGGCGGGGGAGGGAGTTCCATAAAGATTTTAAAGCCAGACTGCCTTTGAGCTTCCTTGAAGGTTAGTGCAAGGAGGTTATAACACGCGGCTTGCTGAGGATCTGCCCTACCCCAGGAAAGGAGGACGGCCAACCCATGGAAGATGCACACTTTCATCTCGGCTTTGCTACACTGGGGAAGGGCAGACACATCAACCTCCTCTGCTCACCAGTTCACCTTTTGCCAGGAGGGAGTGGGAGTAGCATTCTGGTCACTTTCCAGGCCGGACTAGGAAAATCACAAAGAGGCTATAGATCTGCAGCTAGTCTCACAGCAACAATCTGATCGCCCGGGAAGTAGAGTCTAAAATCACGCTCACGCTCAAAGCAATAGTAACCATTCATCTTGCGCCTCCCGTGCGCCTGATACTTTGCTTACATTTTCTCTAATCGCCATGGCCATCGTACAAAGTAGATTAGCACCGGTTTATATGTGAAGAAGCTGGAGATCTAGGAGGATATGCGATTTGCCTAAGATCCTACAACAATATCTTAGAGTCTGTGGGAACTGATGGTAGAATCTGTCTGAACTCAAAGCCAATTCCCTTTTCGTTGTGTCAGGATTCATCTCTACTCCCCTCCAACCTCATCTTCCAGACCATCTCCCTGTCTGCTGCCATAACAACCCCACCCTTTTGGATCTAGGCAACCTCCATCTCTCAGTCAGCGCAGCAGCGACGACAATGATTTGGATACAGTGGAAGATTGGTAAGGGCTTGTCAACTGAGATCCAGCTTCCTGTCCTGGGTCGGGCACCAAATGGAAAACCAAATGACTATGTATTTTGTGTACTCACTTCACTCTCTTCGGTCTTGATTTGCTCATCTATTACACAGGGGTATTGGAACAAAAGTCTAGAAGGACCCTTTCAAACAGTTTATTTAAATTTTATTTGATAAAATGCTTGTCACTGATGTTGTCAATAAACTCCCCAAACACACACACTCAAAGAAACACACAGAAGCTTTACCTAATGTTTTGAGCCATTAGCTCGATGTGTAAAATCTCGCTGTGAAGGATTGGTACAAATATTCTGTCTATAGACAACTACTCATTATCTCCTTAATAGCACCTTATGCGATGTATATATATATTATTGATTTGATAACATTGCATTTATGGCCAACAACAGGAAAACCCAAGCTTACGTACACATGTATTTTCTCCAGAAGGCATATCACAGTCTTCTTGGTCTCAGGAACACTAGATAGCACTTCTCAGGGACCATTTTAAACAGCAAAGTCACCAACCACGAGCATAAAAAATGTGAAAAACTTGGCACTAAATAGACTGTAGAAAGGACACTTGTTTACAACGTGAGAGCTAAAACAAGAAGGCAAAGGGTCTCCTTGTTCGATCTCAGCTGGAAACATATGTGTTGAGTGACTCAAACTTTTGCCACTCTGTGCATGTTCATAAATGACTGTAAGAGCACAGCCAGTCTTCTGACCACAGAATGAACTGCTTTGGGGGTTAATCCCATTACTTTCTGGGTTGGACTGACAACTGCCCAAGGATTTCCTCATGCCCCCTGGGATATAGATCTTCCAGCAAGGGCCCCTTTCTATGCTGCCACAGCCCAAGCAATTTAAAACACAACAGATGAATCATCACATTCTATCCATATCCAAACCCTTTGTTTTTCAAGCCTGGTTATAAGCTGTCCCATACACCTTGGTCTCCCTGCTCTTTCTTCTGTCATGTATGTTTAAATTCACCTAACATTAACTGAGAACCTACTGTGTGTCTCTTTTGTTTACAAGTATTACTTAATTATACCTCCAAAGAGCACTGAGAAGTAGATTATTGTTGTCATTTTACAGATGGGCTCCCCAAGGCTTATAGAAAATAAGCTACTGTCCCAGTTACTAATCATGGTGGACCTCCAAACTCCAACCCACATTTCCAAACTCCACTGGCAGTGTTCCTGTCTCTCAATGGCACTGCCCAAACTTTGGGATGACCTGGGAAAATGGATGGATGGATGGATGGATGGATGGAAGTATAGATAGACAGATACAGAGATGATATAGATTAGATATAGATATAGATATAGATATAGATATATAGATATAATTTTTTTCATTCCAGGGTCCACCCCGAAACTACTGAATCAGAATCTCTAGAGATTCTTAGGCAATTAGCCCAGCTGTTTCTGCCAACTGGAATTTATGAGCCACTGCAGGACTCCACATGCAGTTTCGTCTGAAGCAAATTCTTCTTTTGAAGCACACAAAATGGGCGGTGACATGAAGAGTGGGCAGGAAAAAGTGTCCTTGCCCAAAACTGTCTCTTCCCCTCATCTCCATGAGCATCCTTGCAAAAATAGCTACTAGAGAATGTCAGAACACATGTTACCCACCACTAATAATTCAGTTTATTTAGCAAATATTTATCTATTCAGGGGCGTGTCAGACACTGCGTTAAATGATGGGGCTGCTAGAGAAAAGGGTTCAGTGCTTCCTCCACGTAAGACAAATAAAGATGATGGCCCCGAAGTTGAGGAGTTGTCACTGGGGATATGTAAAAAAGACTGGGGGCATGGATGGTGCTGGGGAGCCTGGCAGAAAGAAATCTCTGGGGAATTTCTGCTCTGTGGTCTACATGGTGTGCCGCACCAAAAGAGAATCTGAGCGAGAAAGAAATGCAAGAGAAGGACAGAGACTTTACAAAATTCTTTGCGTTGACCTCGCTGTTCTTTCTTTTTCCTTTTCTCTTTTTAAATTTTGGTTGATTTGTTTATTGGTGTTTTAAAATTTACACCCATTAGTTAGCATCCAGTGCAATAATGATTTCAGGAGTAGAATCCAGTGATTTGTCCCCTACATATAACACCCAGTGCTCACCCCAAGTGTCCTCCTTAATGCCCCCCACCCGTCCCCCCACCCCAAACCCCTCCAGCAACCCTCAGTTTGTTCTCTGTATTTAAGAGTCTCTTCTGTTTTGTCCCCCTTCCTGTTTTTCTTAAAGCGCTTCCCCTGGCACAAGAAGACATTAACTGGAGAGAAGAGATTTCACAGAGGCGGTGATAAATCAAGATATGTTTGTTTTATTTTTACACATGGAATTTTGAGTGATTTGCTGTTCATCTCCACCCTTTTCCATCCAAAGTCATTATGAATCTCAAATTCAGCCCTAGGTTGACTGGTTGACTCTTCCTCAGATGTCATAAACTGATCCCATTACAAAGAATGGAAATGATGCCAATAAATCCACCCTCTTCTTCTCAAAGGATCAGGGTGAGTCCCTGCGGAGGGGGGATGTTAGGAATCACACTTCGCAGAATCAGACCATCAGCCCTACTGGTCACAGTTAGAACCCCGAGAACTCTTCCTTCCCACCCCCAGGCTGCTTCCTCCATCCAGGGGCTCATTGCCCCTCCCCAACGTCCAGCTAGTGGCTGGTGCTTTCTCCTCCATCCCTGACCGTGGGGAGAATTCTACATCCAGAAACATACTTTCACCTCACCATCTGACTCTGCAGTTCAATTTGCTTTCTCCCAGAAGCCCTCCACTCTCTCCATCATTGTTTCTCTAAAAGGACCATGGCGTTCCCCTCTAACCCACCTGCCACCAGACGCTTCCTTCTGAAACATGAATCTCCCTGTTTACCATCTTCCATCTGCTCCTTTACTGGACATATTACATCAGCCTCGACCCCACAGGACACTTGGATTGCGTACACCCCTGCCATTCCCATGGGCAGCTTGTGAAAGCCCAGGCTTGTTCGAAAGTTCTCCATGCTGTTTGTTATGCCATTGTCTCCTTCTGGAGTGGCATCTTTCCCATCGACAGCAAGAGATCTACTAAACTCAAAGCTCCGTGGCCGAGTCTGGTCTTGTTCCAACTATGTCCCCGGCACCCAACTCTACATCTAGCAAGTGAGCAGGTGCTCAATAATATGTATGAAATGAGCAAGTGACCAAAGGAGAGAAAAGTAAGGAAGAGGGAATTCTTGCTGAGCCAGTGGCTTCGTGATGAGGCCCCTCCAAGATGTCCGAGGACAGTGCCAGCCTCTTTCCCCTGTGTCCCCACAGCATGTCAGATACCCCTATGCTGTCATCCTTACCACTCGCATGGCACCAGCACCAGCATCCCTTCTTGGGCACAGTTTGTGCCATATTTCAGTGACACATGATAACCGCGTAATACATAATCACTAACAACTTAAATTTAGGGACATACTTCATCCCCTCACGTCTTTCTACAGTTTTACCTGATTCCCTACCTTTCCTCTTCACCTTCCTATCTTCAGAAGATTTCGGATCTCACCCTCTTACCCCAGAATTACTAGCTGAGATGCCTTCCCCTGCACCTTTCCCCCTGCTTCGTTAAATCCTATATTCCTCACAGCCAGCAGAAACTATCCTCCTGAACCTCCTCACCCTACAGGAACATTCCTCCTGTGGCTCTCAGGTCTCTTTAATAATGGTAACGATAAGCATCATGGCTACCATTTTTCGAGTACCAGAATGAATCACAGGTGCTTTATAGAGTGCATACACACAGACATTTTTGTAACTTACGTACACCATTGGCAAAGACAGGAAACTGAGGCACAACCAGATTAAATAACTTTCTTGAAGTCAGGCAACTGGTAAATGATAGAATATGCAAACCTGGTTATTATCCATTTCTTCATCCATTCATTTATTCATTGAACAAATCATTACTGAATGCCTGTGGGGTATTATTCCCAGACTTGGACACACTTTGGGGTGGAATAATTCATTTGGCAAACATAACCAATTCTGCTGTTTAGACAAAGTGAAGGCAGACAAAGGAGGGAAACCAGAAGGGATTCCAGATTAATTGACTCAGAATTAAAGCAAGGCAGGAAAAGGGAAGAGTGGGGAGATGAGTTTCAGTTTCAGACAAGAGCCCTGAAAAGAGAGCAGTTTGTAGGGAGTAGCTTCCTTCCTCCAGGGCTCCTGGTTGAATGAACTCCCTGAATGAGGAACGAATGTTGAGACTTGTTTTATTGCTATTTACAAAAGTAGGTTTTAAAGAATCAGCGATTTGCAGATTCCACTCGGATGCGTCACACCCGTCTTTCATTCATCACACCAAAGAGAGCAGGGAAGTTGAAGGCACGGACTTTGAAAGCCTACGTATTGTGAAAGGGGAAGCCTGGGATCCAGTGAATGATTGTTCCAGGATGAAGGCAACAGCAGTGTCCTGGACAGGGGTTTATCTCCCTCTCCCATCTTCCAGGTAGTTAGATGCTTGTCAGTTTACCCTTTTAGGCTCTACTCGATCACGGTTAGTGCTTAGCAAAGATGACCTACATTTGGAATTACCCTTTTCACCTGTAGATCCTCTCCTTTAGTAGACTGTCAACCCTTCAAAGACAGGGACTTTTCTATTTATTGTTCACCTGCTTCCATGCCTAGCGTGTCACCTAGCGCCATGATACTGAGCTGCTGGGAAACAAAGGATGGGCAGAAGGAGAGAGGAAAAGGAAGAAAGGAGAAACAGAAGCCAAGGAGGCCCATTGGATATTTGATAAGGTAGTACTAACAGAGCGCACTTGCAGTCAAGAGTTCTGTGTTCCAACTCCAGTCCTGGCATCAATAAGCAAGTACTACAGACCCTCAGATCCCCAACTTCTTATGCTGGGAAATGGAAATAAATAATAGTGCCTCCTTCATCAGATCGCTCAGGAAATTAAATAAGGTAACGCGCTGGGCAACATTTTGTAAATTTACCCAACTGTAGATGCAAAAATGGCTACTGGAAGATGGTCTGACAAGAATGAAGTGCTCTTCAAGACTTCAAGGAATTGCCATCAGACGTTGAAGCCGGTGGCTTTTACCAGGACCTTGCTGGCTTATATGAGCTGTGTTCCTCTTTAAGACGACTCAGGTGACCAGCAAACACAGTCCCTGCAAGGTTTTATATTTAAAGAAGAGAATCTTAGGGGAGCCTGGGTGACTCAGTTGGTTAAGCATCTAACTCTTCATTTTGGCTCAGGTCGTGATCTCATGGTTCATGAGATCAAACACCATGTTGGGCTCTGTGCTGACAGCATGAAGCCTGCTTGGGATTCTCTCTCTTCTTCTGTCTCTGCCCCTCCCCCACTCTCTCTCAAAATAAATAAAGTAACTTTTTTTAAAAGGAAAAGATACTTGGAGCGTGCATTGAAAAGAAAAGATTCCAACTGCCATTGTCAACAGCCACACTGGTTGTGTTTGACAGTGAGTGAATTCTGTCACTTCTCTTAGCATTTATTGAGCTTTTATTGTGAACACAGCATTCTGAAGCATACTGCTAAGGAACGGAGAGCAAAGATAATTAAGATTCACCTCATCCCCCATGATGTTCAGTCCACTTCCTTCCCTACAACTGGTTTCTCCATTTGCCCAACAAGAGGTTGGGAACAGCTATCTCAGACTTTCTACCAGGACCTTTTACAATCCTATAATGCTCGAATGCTAGGGATCAAAGGGTAATTGTGATTACCATCTTCTTGATGATTCTTCTGGGATAAAGCTGTTTGCTAGGAATCCCAAATTGATGTCAGCTCCAAACAATGGCAAGTATACAATTCACAAAGCCCTCTCTCATACATTTGCCTACTGTATCCTCACTACAAGCCTACAGGCTAGTGTTCTCAGACGCCTTTACAAAGAAATAATTGGGTCTTAAAAGGACTAAATTATTTTAAAAAATTAATTAATTAATTAAAAAATAAAAATAAAAGGACTAAATTATTTGCCCAGGTCATTGACAAAGAAATTAGCTGGGCCAGGGCATAAAACCAGATTTTCTATTCATTCATTCATTCATTCATTGTTATTTTAATTCCAGTTACAAAACATGGAAGCTTCACAAATTTGGGTGACATCCTTGCACAGGGGCCACGCAAATATCATTCCAATTTTTAGTGTATGTGCTGACAAAGCCAGCACCAGATTTTCTATTCCTAAACAGAATTTGCTTCATCCCCTTCACTCTGCAAGAGCTTTTCTGACCAGGTGATCGAGTAATATTGGCTCAGGGAAGCTGAATTTAGCCGGAGGCCAATAGGACCCTTCCAAAAACCCACGGTCCCCCCTCAAGCACTTGAAAGCCCAGAGTGGGTTAAGTCTTCCCTGGCTCAGTCCCAACAGACATTAAATTCACCTGTGCTTGCTCTGAAATAAATCAGTGTCCTTTTCTGCTGTTGCTGTTGTCTGGAAATAATGCAAATGCAGTGGGCCTGCACTGACATTATGCTTCCCTGGAAGGATACACATAATAAATTGTCCCTTAATGCTGTTAAAGAGACATTTTCCTCTTATTCAGGAGCTCTGGAGGTTGGTTTGGGCTCCTCACCCAGCGAAGAAGAAAACATGGTGCCTTGTCACTGGGCCCAGTCATTCATGTGACCCCTCGGTGCGCCTCGGATTCCTGCATTGCCAAGTTCAAGGATGCATTTTCTAGCCCCCGTGTCAAGTCACGGGATGATCTGGTAACCTAGACTGGTTTCCTGGTTTGTGACTTGACTGTATTTATTTTTATTTTATTGTAAGCAGTTAAATGTTTACTTATTTTGGATGCTTCGAAGCCAAGGGAGACTGGAGCTCCTGGTCCACACCATTCATCCTTTGGAAGAACGCCAAAGCTGTTTCCGCAGAGGACAGAAGGCATTGGTCTCCCCTGCAGGAAGCCACTGCCGCTCCTTAATTGTTTGCTAGAGGAAGAATCAAGGGTAAAATTTAAAGTAAATGGCTGGCCGGGTTGCGCTAATTCATCAAAGCATGTTTCAAGTCAGTAGTCAAGGCATGCATCAGCCCCGGGCACCACCACCTTCTATGCAAGTAGAAAACCCAGCAGACCTCCAAGCAGATGAAATCATTAGGAGGCATTCAGCAGTGCTTGAAAAGCAGAGAGGAGGCAGGGATTTCTGTGCACGTTCCGCTTTGCCACATGGGGAAACACCAGTTGTCTGTGACCTAGTTATCTGGGAGAGATACCCACAAAACTGTTCACTGCATGGGAACCCCATCCTCCAGTGTGCCCTGTGTGCTCAGAAAACAATTAGAGCTTCCTAGTTGGACTCTATTCCACTTGCTTAGAGATTTTTTTTAGTTGCAGTAAACACAAACCCACTTAAAGTAGCTTAAGAAAAGGATAATTTTCCAAGGAGAGACCATGGACAGGAAATAAAACCCAGGGTCATTAGAGGTTGGAAGTAGGCACTGGAAAGTTTCCAGAAAACCCATCAGCATCTCACCTCTCTCTCAATACATAGCCCGTTGTCTGTGTAATGCTTCGTTCTCCTGCTTATCTGTGAAATCTCCTTGCTCTTAAGCATGGAGTCATCGATTCATTCAGTAAATATTGAATTCTACCATGTGGCTGGCCCTGTTCAGGATGCTGGGGATCCAGCAGTGAACACAATACTCAAAAACCCATGCCCCTGTGGAATGTGCCCTGCAGTAGAGAGCTAGACACGAAGAGGACAAATACGGTGTGTTAGCATTAAGTGCTTAGAAGAAACGATCAGGACAGGAAATGAAATGTTGAGACAGCACTTAAAATCTTGAATAGGACGGTCATGTAAGACTCCACAGGGAAGGTCATTTTTATTTTTTTTTTATTTAATTTTTTTTAATTTTTTTTTAACGTTTATTTATTTTTGAGACAGAGAGAGACAGAGCGTGAACGGGGGAGGGTCAGAGAGAGGGAGACACAGCATCTGAAACAGGCTCCAGGCTCTGAGCCATCAGCACAGAGCCCGACGCGGGGCTTGAACTCATGAACCGCGAGATCATGACCTGAGCCGAAGTCGGACGCTTAACCGACTGAGCCACCCAGGCGCCCCGGGAAGGTCATTTTTAAATAAGGACCTGAAGGAAGTGAGAGAAATAGCCGCACAAATGACAGGCCGAGCACACTGGGCAGAGGGTACAGCAGGTACTAAAGGACCTGAGGTGATTCAAGGAGTGGCAAGAGCCCAGTGGGGTGGGGAGCAATGAGTAGAGGACTAGTGAGAGACGAAGCCTACATCTGGGGGTGGGGGGTGGGGAGGAATCACAGAGTGAGGACGCTGCCTTTTTCTCTGAGTGAGGTGGGAAGGTCCAGAAAGGCTACCTCCACCTGAGTAACCACATGCCCCGCCCAATCCAGGAGTGGTTTCTTACTGCTAACCTATTACTGAATCAAAATCCCTTTGTCTCCAAAAGAGAGAATCCAAGAGACATTGACCATGCCCACTCTGCTTCTGCAGTCATCCTGAGTTCTAGGGGCTTGCCCAAGTATCAGTCCAGCCAACTAGGCTAAAGCCCCACCTGACAACCAGTGACAGCCACTGTCTGTATATGCAGATGCCATTTCCATTTTTGCCTATTTCACTCAAGAATGCAGAGCAGTGGGGCCAGCTAGTCAAATTTCGGGGATATGGAGACCCAGCTATATCTCTTGGGCAATTTCTCTCTCTCTCTCTCTCTCTCTCTCTCTCTCTCTCTCTCTCTCTCTCTCCAAAATACTTGAGGAACAGTGGAGGGTACAGGAAGAGACTTAGTATCTGGGAGAAAGTACCCCCACCCCACATTGGGTCTCACAGAATCTTTGCCGACTAAATGAACTGACAAGTGTTAATAAGAGTATCAGGACCTTAGGAAATGAAGATCCTTTTCGAAAACTCCGATTCTCAGGAAGATTTTCATATCAGATCTTCCACAGAGACAAAATTAGAACACGTACAGCCTCAGCAATCTCTTTACCCAGAGTCCTCAGATATGGCAGAAGGATCCACAAGAATTGTCATGAACATTTGCGAGGGGGTGCCAGCCATGTTACTATTAATAAATACCATACTAGAGTTGGACATGTTTTTGAATAAATTAGAGTGAATTCAATATGAACCCCAAAATATCATCATCATTCTCACTGCTAGCATCCAACGCGCCTTCTGAGTGCAAGAGAAAGGGTGAAGCTATGGCTGGACTATCTGAGCCGCACATAACCCTACGCATGTCCCACACGCGTCCATCTTCCCTTTTGTGACTCTTGCTGGAAAATAAAAACACAGCCACTTCCGTGGGGAATAAGATTGCTGCAATAAGGTACTTCTCTGCAGGGCAACTGCCACTTCTTTCTCAAATGACTGCCACAAGGACCGGCATGTTCCAGAACTTTCTTCTCTTCAATTCTCAGAGCACTGAACTCGTGGAATGGCCAAACAAACGATGACCTTTTTCTAAGAACAACCCTAAAATGGTTTCCTGTGTCATTCTTGTAATTACATGCAAGAAAGTTACCATCTGTAGTTCAGCCGTGGCTCTTCACATGGAAGAGGAAATGACTAAATATATATTTACATAGCTCTCATGAATATGCATTTTGTAAATGCACAAATATGTACAATTACTTGATAGACTGTTTTGGTTCCTATCTTTCGAATATTTAATACAACCATAAATGTTTAATTCATATTTACTGAGTTGATTGAACAGTGTTAAATTGATGCCAAGTCTTGCTAGAAACGAGATTGAGTGTCTCTAGCATATTCGTGCAGCAGGATCTGGCCAGCAGAAGCCACACTGACTGGTTAAGTGATGGTTTTCTTGTAAAGAATATCGAACAAAGCTGCTCATGAAAATTGACTTGGCTGTAGCCGACGGGAATGGGACTGCATTTACGTCCCACATCAGCCTGCAGAGCCCTTCGTCATTTGGCCTCCCTGCCACCCCTTCGCAGCTCTTTCCACTCTGTCCCCTGTCACTCAGCCACCTCTCATTCCACCTTAAGTCCCTGCACCAGCCGCATCCCGTGCCCACAATGCTCTCCACACAGACACTGAGACTTTGCTTACGCACCACTTGCTCACGGTTTATCACGACCAGCCTTTTTCAAACTGCAGGGCCCAACACTGTCGAGGGCTCCTTCTGCTTTTATATTTTATAAATACAAAATATTTTTCCATGGCACTCGCCTCTCACATCAAACATCATTTACTCACTTATAATGTTTATGATTCATGGTCCGTCTCTGTCTGCCCTTACTAGAAGGTAAACATCGTATGAACAGAACTCCGTTTGTTCACTGAAGGAGCCCCAGACACCCAGAACAGAGCTGACACTTCAGGGCCCCAAAGTGGAGGGAGGGAGGAATGGGAACCAAGAGTCCTAGGTTCCAATCCAGCATGGGAATGAGGCAAGGCCAGGGCAGAACAGCAGCAGAGAACTCTCCTGGGTACATGTCAAGTTTCTGCCAAGGTGGACCACACGTCGTTTGGAAGATCACCTCTAGGGGCGCCTGGGTGGCTCAGTCGGTTAAGCGTGTCGACTTCGGCTCAGGTCATGATCTCGCGGTCCGTGAGTTCGAGCCCCGCGTCGGGCTCTGTGCTGACAGCTCAGAGCCTGGAGCCTGTTTCAGATTCTGTGTCTCCCTCTCTCTGACCCTCCCCCGTTCATGCTCTGTCTCTCCCTGTCTCAAAAGTAAATAAAAAACGTTAAAAAAATAAAATAAAATAAAATAAATTAAAAAAAAAGATCACCTCTAGAGGTAGCACCCACGTGGAAAGGTTTTGCCATCGTACTATGTAGATGCAAAATGGGGGTGTCGGCATCGCCTTCAGAGATCTGAAAAACAAATGCCATAGAGTAGATGAAAACATACCCATCTATCAGGGCAAGAGAGGAAGTAAAAGTGGAGTAGGCTTCTCATGAAGCAGGGGATTGTTTTGTAGGGTGATTCCTACCCAGAAATTGTTCAGCTGCAACCAAATGCCAGGAGAGGCTATGCAATGTGGCCCATCACTGCAGTGTGGACACAAAGCACTCCAAGATGTAGCTTCTGCAGCAGAGTCATTTTGCAAAGAACGTATGAGGGGAGGCCACACCTGCCTGGGGTGTGGTGTTGCACCCACGTCCCAAATAGGGGACGGTATCCTTGCAACGACAGAAACAGAGTGGATGAAGATCCTGGATCCCACAGTGTGTATGTTGAGCAGTTCGTGACAAATTGAACTGTTTATGACACAGAATTCATCGAACATATCAGCCCAAACCAAATGCAAGGGATCATCAAGATGTGAAATAGATTATGTAAAAAAGGGATATGCTATTGAATGGGACAAGAAGACAGCGTGAGAATAACAGAGAAACAGAGGACAAAGGATAAAGATAAAAAGGAGGGGCTCATCCTAGAACCAGGATAGAGACACCTCCCTAATTCTCCTGTCTACAGATGTCACCAAGATTCTGGTGAAGGAAATTGCTGGTAATTACCAGAACCACACACTCTAGTTATAAATGGAGAGTATTTATAGCTTGTCATACACGTGCGGGAATGTTTAAGGGGATGTTTAGTGAACTGTAAATAGCGTGGGTTCAGTTCTGCCCAACTAATCCTATATGCCATAATTATAAAGACTCAAGTAAATACAAACCCTTCAATTATCAAGAAGAGATATCCGAACCAAACAGAACTAACAGACAGTAGCAGTCAAACTCTTGATGCCCACAAAAGTGTGGAAGACAGAAGTACTTTCAGACCCTCTTAGGGCTTTATAAGCTGGTTACACGACACTTAATTTCTGGCAACTAATTTTGCAATTATTTTTCAAAGGCTATAAAAACGTTCCTAATATTCATCCCCCTACTCCTGTCTATCCACACTTACAACTTCCGGGAATACGGTCCACGGTCCATAGAAATAAGACAAAGAAACCAAGTTATTTGCCCACAGGTGTTTGTGACTGCACAGTTTGGGATAGTAAAAAATGAAAAACAACAGAAGCATTCCGTTTTCATATACATGGTTAAGTACGTTATGATGTTTCCCTTTTGTTTAAAAAAATTTTTTAAGATTTATTTATTTTTGAGAGAGAGAGAGAGAGAGAGAGAGAAAGACAGCACGAGCAGGGGAGGAGCAGCGAGAGAGGGAGACATAGAATCGGAAGCAACCTCCACACATGGGGCTGGAACTCACAAATAGTGAGATCATGACCTGAGCCGAAGTTGGACGCTCAACAAAATGAGCCACCCAGGCACCCCTTCCCTTTTGTTTTTATTACACTGAGGTTATGGAGGTAGTTTTATGAGTTTTGAAAAATGTATGCTGTTGTGTAATCACCACCACTATCCAGATACAGAACACCTCCATCACCTCCAAATCTCCCTCAAGCAGCCAATTCCACCCCCCAGGAAATCCACTGACAAGATTCTTTCCCTGGGGTTTTGCTTCTTCCAGATCATTACCTGAATGGAATCACAGAGTATGTAAACTTTTGCATGCCTTCTCTCACTCGGCATAACCCATGAGAGATTCGTCCAAGCTGTTGCTGGATGGAATTCTTAATACAGATGCATCCATTTTTGTTTATTCATTCACTACCCACTTTGCTTTTTGGAACTTTCTATTTTGAAATAATTACAGATTCACAATCTATAATTATTAACTCACTAAATTAGAGATTTGAGAGAGAGCGCAAAGAGGTGTCATGCACCCTTCACTCGGATTTCACAAATGGTTACACCTTACATTTTGTAACGATGTCAAACAATAGCAACAGCAGGAAATCGACAGGAGTGCCCCAAGTTCTACACCCTATTATCACAGGCCTAGAATCCCCATAAGCACCACTGCCATCATGATAACAGAACAATTCACTCACCACGGAGATCTCCCTTATACTTCCCCTTCCTGCTCACACACCCCCACTTTCACCCCTTTTCACCCTCTGCCATCGATAAAGTCATTTTAAGTATTTTCTGCTTTGACGTCCTCCGATAACCACATCAGACGGCGCTATCATTTTGGCTTCAACCATTCAACACAATTTAGAACCTTCGGGAGGGGAAAGGAAGCCTGTCATATTTATATATGTTTTTACCTTTTCCATTTATTTTCTGTTTAGGGGAATTCCTTTAGAAAACTTGCTCTGCTGGGGGCAAATTCTCTCAGTCGTCCTACACCTTAGAATACCTTTATTTCCCCTCTGTGCTACAAAAATATGGTCTCTGGGTATAGAACCCTGGGTTAAAGGTTCCTGTCCTTCAGCACTTAGAAACAGGACAGCACTTCCTCCCGGCCATGGAGGTGGTTTCTGATGAGAAATATGGTGTCATTCATTTTGTCTCTCCCCACCCCCCCACACCCCCCTGCCGGAAGTAACCGTCATGCCTCTCTCCGTGATTTCAAGATTTTGCGTGTTGCTTAGTTTTCAGAAGTTTTATTATGACGTATCTTGGCACAGGTGTCTTTGGGTTTATCCTGTTCAAGGTTCACTCGGCATCTTGAAACTGTAGGTTTATCTTTTGTCAAATCTGGGAAAGGTAGCCATCATTTCTTCAAATACTTTCTCAGTGCCACCTTCTTTCTCCTCTCCTTCTGAGATGCCAATGTCATGAATGCTGGATATTGTGTTTTATTTTATTTCATTTCATTTTTAAAGTTTATTTGGGCGAGGGGAGGGGCAGAGAGAGAGGGAAAGAGAGGATTCCACGCAGGTTCCATGGTGTCAGAGTGGAGCCCAAGGCGGGGCGGTGGGGGGAAGGAGGTTCGAACCCAGGAACTGTGAGATCATGACCTAAGCTGAAATTAGGAACTGGATGCTTAACCGAATGAGCCACACAGGCACCCTGAGATCTTTTATTTTATTCCCACACTTCCCTGAGGCTTGCCTTTTTTTTTTTTTTTTTTTTTTTGTTCCCCCTTTAAATTCCATTTTCTTGCTGTTGTTCAGACTAGGTCATTTGTATCGCTCTATCTTAAAGTTTTACCACTTGTTTGGCCTATTCCTCCATTTTACTGTTGAGTTTTTGGGGGTTTTTTGTTTTGTTTTGTTTTTTGTTTGGTTGGGTGTGTTTTTTTTAATATAATTTATTGTCAAACTGGTTTCCATACAACACCCAGTGCTCATCCCAACAGGTGCCCTCCTCCTTGTGTTTGGTTGGCTTTTTCAAAAAAATATTCTAACATTTCCATTTGGCTATTCTTCGTATCTTTGCCGAGCCTTTCTATTTTTTTATTCTATTTTTCAATCATGTTCATAATGGCTCACTGAAGCACTTTTATAATGGCTGCTTTAAAATTCTTGCCAGACAATTCTAACATCTTAGTCATCTAGGTGTTGGTATCTCATAACTGTCTTTTCTCATTCAAGAATTTCCTGGTTCTTTGAAGTGATTTTTTTTTTAATTGAATCCCGGATATTTGGGGTTATAAGACTCTGAGTCTTATTTAAATCTTCTCTTTCAGCAGACTTCCTCTGATACCAGCCAGAGGGAGAAGGGAGACACCACCTTATTCTGCTGGATGGAAGTGGAAGTCCAGGTGTCCCCCTTGTCCTCTGCTGACTCTCAGGAAAATGGAGGGAGCCCTCCTTACTCCTGGATGGGGGAAGGGATTCAGGCTCCCCTCAGACTTCTCTGGCAAGCAGTGGGCAGTATGGGGGGGTGCTCATTAGTGCCCAGTCAGGATAGAAGTCCCAGGTCCCTATTTAGCCTTCTCAGTCACCACCCCAGCTAGGTGAGGGTGGAAGCCAAGACCCCCCATAAAGCCACAGTTAGTAAGATGGTACGAGGCTGCTCTTTTCTCATGGTATTTGGTAACCCGTGTCTAAAAGTTTTCTTTCTTGCTAAGCCGCCCCTTTTTCGAGAAATCAATCTTTCCTTGGGGCCTTTCTGTCT
This sequence comes from Panthera onca, assembly GCF_046562875.1. Lineage (NCBI taxonomy): Eukaryota > Metazoa > Chordata > Mammalia > Carnivora > Felidae > Panthera > Panthera onca. The sequence continues at coordinate 70,058,151 of NC_138356.1, forward strand.
GAATGCATCAACATTGCTAGGATGCCAATTTCTCTAGCACCCAGTGTGGGATATACAAGGCAAAAAAGAAAGTCCAGAGAACTCGTTGCCATGTCATTCCCTGCGTCCTGATGTCCCCTGGCCGGTCTGCCTACTTTCGTCCACCTCTTAGAGTCCTCTTACATTGGTTTGATGTGTAAGTCCAGAGTTTCAAGATATACTTATCCAGAGATATAGGGAAAAGTGCCTATCCATTTCGTTTCAAAAGCTTTTTTTTTTTTTTAATGTTTATTTATTTTTGGGAGACAGAGAGAGGGCGTGAGCAGGGGAGAGGCAGAGAGAGAGGGAGACAGAATCTGAAACAGGCTCCAGGCTCTGAGCTGTCAGCACAGATCCCAACTCAGGGCTCGAACTCACAAACCATGAGATCATGACCTGAGCCAAAGTCAGACGCTTAACTGGCTGAGCCACCCAGGCGCCCCTCAAAAGACTGTTTTATAAGACTATGTTGGAGCACAAGAAAATAAAGATAAAGCATTAAGTGAAAAGAAGATTATCACATTTTCTGCCTAAGGTGGTTACTTACCACTTCTTTTTTAAATCACAAGTGTGTAAGAAAAAAGACTGGAGGGACATATACCCAATGTTAATGGGTACTGAGTTTGTAAAACAGAAAAAAAAGGGGCGGAGCTTTTCTCCTCTACTTTCCAATCTTCTGTACGATAGCAACATCACATTAAACATTCACATTAACAGAATAACAAAAGCAATTTGCCACTCAGAGAAGTAAAGCAAAGATTCTGAAGAATGGAAACTTCAAAGAGCCCTATTCCAAGGTGGCTATGTTACGTTCATAAAACTGCACTGTAATGTAAACCTTACCATTTATGAAGTCTATGAAGAATAGGCAGGGTTGTTGCTTTATGTTGAACAAATCCAGCTGGTATTTGAGCGAGGAGAGTAATACGGTCAGTGGAAAGCAGTTTTATGGAATCGGTGGAGAAAGAAGTGGTGTTTTATATTGAAGCACGTATTCTCTGGCACAAGCCCACAATAAATTGAAATCGACACCAACAGTTGGCTCAAAAATAATCAACTACAAATATGCTCAACATAGAAGCATTCTCGTGGACAGAACCACAAGTCGCGCTCCGCATTGTTCCTAACAGCTCTTTAGAAGTCACCAGATGCAGTCCTAGCGAAAATAACCCAGTGAGGTACAAGTTAATTACATAGTTACCAGCAAAATCACACACATTTTTTTGCAGTAATAATGTGGTAAATAAATACATGCTCACTCCATGGGAAATGGTGGCAATTATCAGGAGCACATGTTCACACCATCATATTGCTTACTGATAATCGTGCAATTAACCAATGGCAGCATGCGAACATGGATATTTATGCTTCTCTGAGCTTTGCGTGCTATGTGGCACGCATGTGAAAAGCACAGATGGGAAGTTTCAAGGGTGAACCCCAAGAGTGTGAGCATTTATACTGGTCACGTCTTAGTCTCCAAACCTCCCCAAAAAGGGAGCTTCTGGTTTATTTCAGTCACAACTATTTTTAACCAATTGCTTCACATGCAATTAATGCTCAATAAACTCTCCATTAAGTGAATTAATAAAAGGTAATAAAAAATGTGTGTGATGTGAGTAACCCAAAAGGAACAAATAAACAAGAATAACTTACGTTTGTGTTGGGGTTTCAGAAAGAAGCTTCGGGTATGAAATCAGAAGTTCCTAAACCAAACACCAGGTCTCCAATGACTAATTAAGGAATTTCAAACAAATTACTTCCAGCCTTTGAATTTCAGTTTTCTCAACTATAAAAGGGAAGTTAAGAGGTTTGTTATGTGGCTCAAATGAGCTAATGTACGTGCAAACATTTGTAAACCAAACAAAAATATACGCATAGGAAATAGTTTTGCTAAGATGCTACCATTTCAACAGCAACAAACCCAGACCTACCTTCGCAGAAGCATGTGTTATCTGCGAATTTCTCACTGGTAGCAAAAGAGAGAGGGGAAGAGAGCACAATTACTGGTCAGGAGGGTGAGGGGGTAGCATAAAAGCCTTCCATAATGGCTACTCTGCAGAGTGAGTAATCCATACAAAAAATTCTGGACATATTGGGTCTAATCCAGAACTAAGCCTATGGCAGGAAGTTCCTAAAATTATAAAAGCAGTGGGAGTTGTATAACTTCCGTACCTCTATGACATACACATCAGCTCAAACAATCTATTTTTCTCATTTCAGTGGACTCACTTGGGAGAAACAATATACTTTCTAAATAATAAGGATAGAGGAATTTTTTTAAAACATGGCAATTCTTTGCTTACCAACCAATGATTCCCCTATCTCTCTAAATTTCTGCTTCACGCCATCAAGAACAACATGCCGATCGTTAGGCTAATTGAAGTCAGAGAAAAAGCATCATATCTAAAAGAGCTTTGTACGTCAGAAAGAATTCAACAAAGTTTTTCTCACTTATTGCAATTTGCCAACCCAGTAGAACCTTTTATTTAATATGAATGGGTCCCAAGGTTGGCTGGTTGATTGAAAAATCTGTTTATATGGATTCACATCTTTTACATGCTTTATTTTAGTTGAAAATATATAAATGTTCATTTAGTCACCAATCTTTTAATGTAACGACAAGGGTTTTTTGTTTTTTGGTTTTTTTATGGGTCCAGTGATTGGAGATCAAAGCCTGTGTCTTGTGTAAACACACCCATTATGCATTGTCCACAAGTCTGAATCTTTCCTGGGGTGGAGTGACAACGTCAAACACTCAGGAAGAAATCTGAGTACAGATCTCTTACCGATTCCTATGAATGTTTTCCCAATGATTTATATTTGTCTCAATCACACCTAACTCAATAGCAATTTTAGGAAAAAGTTGTCTTCATCAAGTCTTTCCAGAGCATTTAGCTTCAATTTCATGGACATCTCAATTCTCATTTTTGTACTCATATATCATCAGTGTATATAACAATTAAATGACAGAATTGCAAGAAATAGTTTAACTGACATAAACAAATTTATGCATAAACATAACTCAAGTGCAAAATAAGTCCTGGGTCTCCACTTCGCCTTCTCCTACATGTACAGAACAGAATAAGAAGAGAGCATTTCTCAAACTACAGTAAACTAAACTGAAATTTTTAAGTTCTTTCAGTTTCCACTCTCCTGTACAAAAATGCGTGCTCTGTATTTATTGCCATCGTCAGGGATGGAGTCTCTCTCTTCCTTTCCCCTACAAGGTAAGTAACCTTATCTTGCTCCTCTGATAGCTATGGAATGCACTTTTGAGTTGTTGTAAGAAGATACATTTTCCTACTAGTTTCTATTTTTAAAGTAAATTTTCATTTTAGACTAGTTTCAGGTTTACAGAAAAACCTCAAAGGTGGCACGGAGCTCCCATATACCCCACACCGGGTCTCCCCTATCATTAATGATTGCTGGCTTTTTTTACGTAACTTTGAAGCATTTTATTCAGAACCAAAGACCCTCCCACGTTACAGAAGCCATCAAAATGTGCAACATTTCTTTTGTAATGTTATCACGCTTTTTTGTATTCCTCACCACGGATCCATGACGACAGCTACCAAAGGTTACGTACACTTTTATTGTTTTGACTGTACAGCACCCTTTCCTTCTACTAGGATAGTAGAAGCACCTGTTTCTACAAGCACCTGGTTTCCGGTGTGAAGAACCACCCCACTCCCCTCACAATTTCTGTTATTCCACCATTCTAGGGGTGGACCAGTGACCAGGCCTGGCTAACCAGAGCACCCCTCGCTGTGGCCACAATAATCGAGGCACTGTTAGGGTAGGTTATAACCACCTTGTGGGAACAGCCTAACTGAGAATATGATCTAAGAGAAAAGCAAAGAAAGAGAGAGAGAGCAAAAGAGTATTCTAATGACATACGTGCCCAATCATTGGGACTAACTAAGTTTTTAACTGTTATTCTGAGGTAATAACTCATGGAATTTTCTTTCACCCTCAAAATAGTAAATGATACAGTCAACCTAATGGGAGCCCTGGATTTATCAATGCATGAAGCCAGCCGCCTCCATTGTTACATGAACCAAAAAATAGTTTTAGGAAGAAGAGAAAGGTTGGCTTCCAATAATTTGAAGAGCAGAGGGTTACTTGCTGTGTTCCTCATCACACATCAATCACAAAGTCTGGTTGACCATTTACAGTCAATCCATGCATAACCTGCAGAGACCACACTTGAACATTTCCCTACAGGAGGCACATGCAAAGACCTAGAAGCAAGAAAGGGAACAACGTATTTCAAGAACTACAGGGAGATCAACAAGGCCAAAGTGGGGAGAGAAGTAAGAGGGAAGGGAAGGGAAACAGGGGGCTGGCCGAGTTGCACAGCTTTTAACGGCGACTTGGACTCTATTCTAAGTCATTGAGAAACTGGCAAGGGTTTCGGTTCAGAAGGAGAGTTGCCATCACTTATCCATTTTGCAAAGGCCACTCAGCCTGCATAGGGAGGATGTAAAACAGGAAGCTGACCCAAGAAGCAATGAGGTCTTGAGTTGAGGCCATGGTAGCGATAATGGGAAGAAATGTACGTATTGGAGGTATAGTTAGGTTGCTCCCGCATGTCAAATGTGGAGTCCTGTTAACAGAAACCCTGCCTGAGCCTGGTCCGCTTTCTCTCCTCAGACCAAATCACTAGGGTCTGAAATCCAGCCTTGCACAAATCGATATTTGTTCAATGGATGAATCTCAAAGATTTGGTAGTTCTGAGTAATTGGTGAAAACGAGACACCTCAAAATTCTCTGATGAAAATATTTTGTCTCAGTTCCCAGGTTTATGCACTCACAGAGGAAGTGTTCAGGCATGACATACTTCAGTATGGCTGCCTCCGTTTTCTTGGGCAAAAGCAGAAGTCATACTTTTAAGATTTCAAATACTTTATTAAGGGTAATCAGCTCTGGACTGATCGGAAAACACTTCCAGTAATTAAACATCAGTGTTTTAGTGAAAAGACCAGTGAAAAAGCTTAAAGATCTCAATTGGAGTTTCTACCACCCCTGTTTCCCCACCTTACCTCTTATCTTGTGAGGTGGAGAGAAGAAAACCGACATCAAAGTGATACCGCGAAACTCAAATAAATAAGCATTATGAAAACATTTTGTGATATGAAAATCCTAATACATTAGTAAGAAGGGGTTAGTTTATTCACATTGAGGATTTATACGGTGTCACTCTTGCAAGCTAAACAAAACAAATGAACAAAGGAAAAAGAGACAAACAAACAAAAAAAAACAGACAAATACAGAGAACTGGTGGTTGCCAGACGGGAGGTGGGTGAGGGGATGGGGGAAATAATAAACGGGATTAAGAGTTCAGTTCTCATGAGAAGAACTGAGAAATGGATAGAATTGTGGAGTCATTATATTGTACACCTGAAACTAATGTAACACTGTATGTTAATGACACTTCAATAATAACTAAATAAATAATAAGTACTCCGTCAGCCACTACTTTTTGATTTGTTTCTTAAGAGGCATTCCACTATTGGAATCTTCCAGATACCCTTAGCAGACACCTGTGGGTGCCTACATAGGAGGCCTTCCCTCTTCTTTCTAACAGGATCCTGATTTACAAGTGCGACCACCACTCTTCCCCATTTTAAATCATGGGATTTCACCAGTGACCAAGCGGGTTCATCTGTCAGTGACACATTTGCTAGAGATTCTGGAAAACAGACGTTCCCTTCGTCTTTCACGAAAACATTGTGTCCTCCCCACTGGATGTGAGCAAAGACAGCCATAGCCTCCAGCTGCAGGGGTATTAGAAGTATGAGTGGAACAGAAGAGAATTGCCTGAATATCGTGGAAGCAGAACCAAAAAATGGAAAAAGAAACAAGACATTGGTCACGTCAATTTATCCTTAAATCAAGTCACACATAAGTTCCAGGTCTGTCTGTTAATGGCCGAGTGACCTTGGCAAATGTCCATTAACTCCCCTGGGCTTTTGTTTCCTCATTTGTATAACAGTGATAACTGTCCACTCCTCACGGAGTTGTGGTGAGGGTTGAATTAGATGACAGTTGCCACATCTTAGAACAGACCTGGAGAACAGTAGGTGCCCAGCTGATGAGGGCTCTCTCCCATGGCCCAGCTCCTAGGAAGAGGGCTACACTGGGATGGTACAGTAAAGACATGAAAATGAGATTCTTGTTTGGGGTTTGAGAAGAGCCAATGCCCTTCACTCAGGCTACTTTGTGCAATACCTCACTCACCTCTGCAAAGGGCCGGGGCGGGGCATGCTCCACTAAACTATTTCTTACCGTCTTATTTTCATTTCTGTTTGTGTAATTCAATTTGCATTTCCATTGGCATATGAATTCACTTTCCAAGAACAACCCTGGACCAATATGCAATATGATGTGTTTGTATATGTGTGTGTGTGTGTGTGTGTGTGTGTGTGTGTGTGTGTGTGTGTGTGTGTATGCACAGTTACAGCTATCCCAAACCTCCTCATTTCCAATCTCTGTGACCATATCCTAAGGCCCTGGTCTTGCTCGGTGCAGAATTGTCTAATTTTAATGTAATCCTGAGAAAGGAAAGAGACAGAGACAAAAAAAAAAAAAAAAAAGATAAGGAGAGAAAGAGAGAGCGAGATCTTTATTATTAGAGGAGACAAGGTCTTCTCTTGCTATGCAGATGTAACTGGGAAAACCAAGGCCCAGCTGGCTCCTTCTCAACAGCAGCAGCAGATAAGGAAGCAACATGTCTGACCTATTTGAACATCATCCAAAAGGAAATCCTCTCCCCACCTGCAGGAAACTCCAAGACTACACCTGGCAAGAGAACACAGGCAACAAAAGGCAGCGACATTGGCGGGCAGAAGCATAAAATCAGCAATTTGCAGCCAGCTCTGTCCCTACCACATATTTCCCCTTTTCCAGCCCGAGGGTCCCCAGCTGTAAAATGGGCTGTCAGAAATAACTCCCCAGAATGAGGACTAATGTCAACCTCCTGTCAGCTGCTTCCAGCCCAACCCTTCAAGCATATGTCCCAGACAGGAAAATAGGGGGTGTAAAAGCAGGAGTACAATAAACACCCCAGTACTCCTTCCAAAACTCCTTTTGTTTCATAAGATCTTCCCCCCCCCAACCCCCCACAGCAAAATCCTTTTCATCTCCCAACTGAATGGTGCCTCTTTTGTGATGACTTCACAACATTCATTACCCAGGCCCACCCAGGCATCCTCTCCTCCGGGTCCCATAGCACTCTGAAAGTCCACAAGTCCCTGAAAGATTCTGATGCATGGCTGCTTTCAATGCCTGTGCCTCCTGCCAGGTTGTGAGTCTTCTGATGAATGCTGCAGGGTCTTTCCCAAGCCACCAAAGAATCAAAGTCAAATAAGGTGAAGAGCCTACAGTCCAGGGGTGGATATGGAAGGGAAAATATAATTACAAAAGAGATCAAAACAGACATAAAGGACAGAAGTAGCACAGAGATAGAGGGATAGGTTCTGTTGGGAAGGGGTGGGAGGTACAGGGAGGCCTTCCAAAGAAGGGGTACCTCAAGGATTAGGACCTGCTGCAGCATCTGAACCAACTGCTCCCCCAGAAGTTCTCCTGGCTGAAGAAATGGTATCAATGCCTCTGAATATTCAAGATCCCAGGGACATCTCAGAAAGTTACCCACGGCCTCATTCAGTTGTTCTAGCAATAAAAATCAACTTGGAACTCTGCGAATCTATCCTGGCATTTAGCATTTTAGATTCTAATGGAAGGTACCAGCCATGTGGCTGAGATCAGATCTAATTCAGTGTTCAGCCCGAGATTCATCAATTATTAAAGAATGATTTTGCTCTGCTCTCTGTGAAAGCTGGAAGTGGCATCATCTACTCAAAGACCCGTGTTCAGCTCGGCCCAGCATTAATTCATTTAATGATTCAACAAGAATGTGCTGACCACCAACTGGATACTGAGCACCATTCTAAACACAGGGAAAACCACAGAGAGTAAGAAAGTCGTCTCTAATCAGATCTAGTGGGGTTGAAAAGCCTGCCTTTACCTGTCTGCATGTTTCAGAAATCACTTCTATGTTAAATACTCCTGGCTCGTCAATCACAGTATTGATTGAAAGTCCCTGTATGTAGTTCCCTGCACACACAATGCAGAGCACTTTTTTTTGTCCTTTTTGCTCTCTCTATATTAATGCCATTCCCTCTTCCCCTGCCATTGCCTCTTTCTTCCTTGAGATTCCTCTGTGTTTCCTCAAGATTCTCATAGCAACTCCATGAAGGCAAAGAAACTTGTCTGATTTGTTTGCTGCTGTGTCCCCAGCACCCAGCCTCAGGCCAGACATACTGTGAGGATTCAATAAGCATTTGTTGATTGAAGACATGGTGTGATGGATGATAAGATAAAGGCATCTCCTCTTCCAAGAAGCCTTCTCTGATTCCAAAGCTGGGGTAAAACACTTCTCCCGGCTGCTCCCACAGCCTCTCTGCCGGGTCCAGGAGGACACATTCTCTATTTGTCTCTGTATCCACCGTGAGCTCCACTAGAAGAAAGGCCAAGAGTGTTTCATCCATAAGGCCCTGGCTCTAGCCGAGGGACAAGCCCAAGGATGTACTCAGATGTACAGTAAATAATGGAAACCCTCAACTCCTAGGTAACTCATTGCAGACCGGCCCTTGATCAGTTCCGAAGGACTCACTCTACCACCCGAAAACTTCCCAGGTACTGAAGAGCTTCTTAAAGCCAAAAGCAGCCACAGGGTGGAGGTGGAAAGTATGTTGGATTGACTGTCAGAAGCCAAGAGCCCAGTCACAGCTGTGTGAATGGGGGAAAGAGTGAATTATAAACGTGTTATTATTTATTGCCATTAAAACTAAAAATTACGTTCTGACTCCGTATGCAGAAGAATCCTGTGCATTCTCCAGAATTCAACTGGCACGGACCCAATGATAGGAAGTGCAGGATAACAAGGACCACAGTAGCAATAGGGCATAAATGCTGTTCTGTTTATCCCAAGGAGGCATTTCAGAGGCTCTTTCTTCTCTTGGTTTCCTGGCAGGGATGGCAGAGGCCAATTCAAGGAGGCACCACTTGCTGCCTGGGATAGCACTATGGTAAGAATCCTCATCAGCTGAGAGTGCTATGCCCAGGAAGCTCTGTTGTGATGGCAGTTTTGGTCTGGGGTGAAAGGGGGACAAAATGCAGGTTTGGCCATGGACCACCTTAACTTTCTCCCAGTAATGCTTCCCTCACCAATGTCCCTCAGTAACCACAGAGGTGTGCAGTCCCAGCAGCTATTAACCTGTGGACACATCCTCAAGTTATTCATGTAACATATTCATGTAAGTGCATTGTGGGAGTCTCAGGGTGGCCACGGGGTCAGCTCACCCAAAGCGGGGCATCATTGGTCTATCCCTCTTGCTGCTACTCAGAGTGATACTGACTTCATTGAGAACACATAAAGCTGCAGTAACCTTTCTAGAAGTAACTCCTTACTGTGCTGGAGCCAGTGATTCCTGGAGAGAACATCTGGTAAACTGCAGGATCTTTCTCTCCTTTGCAACATCACCCAGAATTGCATGCATTATGTAGCAGAATGTTATTTCTACTAGGAAATCTCCCCAACATGATAGTATGCCAGAAAAAGACCTGGCTTCACTCGGAGCTAATTGCTTAATTTCTCTGTATCTCACTTCCCTCGTAGGTTAAAGAGGAATAAAAATACGCACCTCCTTCCAAAGTTGTAAAGGAGAAGGGGCAGCTCCCTTGGAACACATGATATCTCAGTGGTGTCAGTCACTAAGTGGAGATTGTTAAACTTGCCCACGATAAGAATAATAAGGACTACCTAGTGAGAGAATGTAGTTTTGAGGGTTTAACCATGCGCTAGGAAGTGTGTTAAATACTTACACTTATTATTACATTTAATTTTCACAACAAAGCTATGAGGGAGGTTTGGTTATCATTTCTATTGGGGAGACAGGGACACAGACTCGGAGAGACTGAGTGCTATGCCCAAATCCCCATGGCTAATTATGCGGAAGAATTACATAGGCCGTTCGCATCCAAGTGGCCTGGTTTCCAAGCCCAGATTTAGTTAGTCTAGGTTGGAGTAAGGAGGAGATTGGTGGATGCATGAATCAGAGAATAGTCCAGATTTTAAAAAGCTTGAGGAGTGTCTCCTCCCAACTGCCTTGACTTTGCAGATGGGGAAGGCTTATGAAATTGGAAGCTCCTTAAGGCGTAAGCTGTTGTCAGCCAACACCTTGGCAAGAATGAGTTTACCCAAGCTGTTTGCAGTTCCAACAACTAAGATCATAGGCTAGTAGCACACTTTGCATGTAATTACTCAAGTAATATTTATTTAAAGAAAGAATGGTACCTTGACTGAGACCAAGAAGGTCTAGATCTATATCCAGACTTCACCATTAAGTGTGATGATCCCTTCTCTGGGGCCATTTCTTTGTCTATAAATGGAGCGTGGTGTCTTTTTTTTTCCCTCAGCCATAAGACACCAAAACAGGTGAGACAAACACTGAGGTGTATTCCGACAATGTATTTTTATATAGATCTTATCTTTCTGATGGCTAGGGAAAGAGAACCGTCATAAAAATTAAAAAAAAAAAAACAACCATGAAGACATAATACATGAAAAAGTTCATCTTGTTGCCAAACCGAAGATTCCCTGGAGATAGAGACCAAATTTCGTATTAATCACCACCAGTGTATCCTCAATGCTGAGGATTGCAATGGGCTGGCCAAGTCTATAGGTTTGGAAAATAAAGGAGTGTCACCAAGAATGTTTAATATGATGGAAAGAGATTTTTCAAGATAAAGGTAGGTGGGAAAATACGGTACAAAAAAAATTTGCACATACTGCGTAAACTCATCTCCATTAAAAAAAAAAGTGCATAGGAAAACTTTTTTTCATCTAGAAGGAAACATGAAAAACACAAAGTGGTTTGCCTCTAGATAATAGGATAATGGGAAATCATTTTTCTGCCCCATTGAATTGTCTCTGAGTTCTCCAGATTTTCTGCAATGATCAGTTGCTAACTGATCATTGCAGAAAATAAATAAAAAATAAAACTGCACCCAGAGCCCAGCTTCATAACTCAGATCCTAACATAATGAGGAGGTAACTCTGAGTCTCAGCCGTGAACTGCCCCACTTTATATTAGAGTAGATGCTTAGCCCTGGGACCTCCCCAGCCATGTTATGAACACGTGCTTGCTTCCTGCAACCCCAAAAGCTATGCAGCACTCTTGCTGAAAGCCTCCTGTACCTCTTCAGTGCAGGCCAGGAGGGAAGACACTGTCAGGGTATCTCAAGACAGACAAGACCCAGATGCATCCCAACACAAACTCACAGCCATGACTATGTATCAAGGGAAGCCAGAATCTAAAGGACGGACCTAGAAGCACTTCGCGCAGTCACGTCGTATCTCCTTCACCAGCCTCCTCAAATTTTTGCCACCCATACATGAGCATGTTTCTGAAATCCCCAACACATCTCCAATGGGGCCAAGAAGGATAAAGAGATGGGACCCAGTGTGGATAAGTAAGAAGGGAGAAGGAGAGCTATAGCTGTACCTCAGGTGGGTATCTCACAGCACCTGAAATTCCTGACTTGCAGAAATTTTACACAGTGATGGACTGGTGCCGGACCTAGCAGTGCATGGGGCGATGCTCATCTTTGAAGTGATGATCTGGGCCCTGCTGCTTCCATGAGCCCGCTCTGGTTTACGGCTCTGTCTCCGGTTGCCTATTAACATGAGTTAGTGCCAGTATTTTACAGTCTGAACCTCTGCAACAACAAAAAAAACAGCCATTCCTAGGGCTAGGCAGCCATCCACAGGAACGGCAACATACGGAAAAGGAACATGACTTCTCTGTGTGTTCCCTTTCACCACCTTGCCCTGATAGAAAGCTACAAGTCTTGTCATGACAGTGCTTCATTTCAGTAAGTGCTGGACCCTGAGCCTTTAAGGCAAAGCCCTGCCTCTCTCCTTTTCCATCTCCACCATTCAGGTGATAGGTGCTAGACTCCTAGTCTCTCTCCTGCACTGCCTGCTTCCACCCTTGCCCACCCTTGACCACCTCCTCCGCCTGTGGTCAGAGTGAGCTATCCGAAAAGAGAATGAGATAATCATATTACTCCTCTGCTTCAAACATCTGATGGCTTCCCATCAGGCGGAGAACAAACTCAAAACTCTCTGCACTGGCTTACCTAAGACTACATGACTTGACATTCCTCCCTGACATCTGGATTCACTTGCCTCCTGTGCTGTGGTTCAACCATGTACTCAGTTTCTTCCTACCCCAGGACCTTGGAACTGATGACTCTTTCTGCCAAAAAAAGTTTCCCTACCCTACCACCTACCCCTCAATCTCTTCTTACTTGGCTCCAACTAGGCTCTCAGCACTTTGCCACAAATTGGTATCCCCCAACCACGCAGTCCCTCCCTATCACATCACCCAGCTCAATTGTCTGTATGCTTACTGCCAGCTTTCAAATGTAGTGTCTTGCATTGCCTATCTTCCTCCATAAGAAAGCAAAACTCATAACAGGCGAAAGACCTTGACATCTTAATTTAAAGCTGTGTCTCCAGAACCTAGGATACATCCTGGCAATGTCAATTTCTTTAATGCATTCCTGAGTGAATGAATGAGTGGACCAAATTCAAGCATAAATGCAAGCCCAAATCACAGAGCGGCTGTTCTTTAATGTTACCATTTGCAAATGTCCCTTTCACCTCAAATCATCAAAGGTAAAGACAAACTTCAAGAGAAAAAGTGAATCTGAATCCTAGTTTTACCACTGACTCTACGTTCCTGAACAAGTTCTCCTAAATTCCCTGGTCCTCCGTTTTCTCTTCTAAAATAGGGGAAGCAGAGAAATAGAGACACCTACCTCATAAGCTGTGGTGCCGATTGGATGAGTAGACATGTGCCAAGAAGTCCTACACGGGTGGCCCGTGTTACCACCATCATAATTCTATTCTAGCCACTTTGGCCGCATTGTGTACTAGAGGAAGCCCTTCGTTCTGCCGTTGGAGGGTCATCTGTGCTACGGGGAGCAAATCTGAAAGCAGGTTGACAGCAAAGAGACCAGTCACTCCCACAGCTGAGTGGTACTGAGGCTGGACCTGGGGAGGGGCTGTGCAGACAGACTTGAGCCGCTGGATGAACAGGGCAACGCAGAGGTAGTGTTAATAACATTCGAGGCCATAGCTGGAAATTGGCCGTCTGCAGCTCAGCAGAAGTTCTTCGCCAGAACCTGGCCAGGATGGCAATTTGCTGTTGGACCTCCAGCCTCCAGAACTATGAGAAAGAAATTGCTTCTGTTGATAAGCCACCCACTGTGTGATATTTTGTTACAGCAGTCCTAATGGACTAAAATAAGGAATCTACTTTCTCCTTCATGGGTTTTTTTTTTCTGAATGTGTTCAAAGACAAGCAGCAGGGGGGACTGTGGTGAAGAAGACACACACCCAACAACACTTTCTCTCTTCCATTCCCTCGCTCTCCGCTGTGGCTTTCCAATCCCTCACCTCTGATGAAATACAGTCATCACTTCACTAGCTCCTCCTCTGAGTATCCAGCTCACGTACCTTTCTCCCTGACCAGCCATCCAGGCAGACTCTGTATGCCTCCCTGGGCCCAGAAACTCTTCTTTTCTGTATTATTTGGGATACATAAGTAACAAGGGCTCAACATTCTTTCATAAAAAAAAAAAGTGTCCTCTTCTAATATTATAAAGAAAAGGAGGTAGCCTAGAGAACATTCTATCCCCTTAATCATCCTCCCATAGGCCCACCAATCATCAGGCGATTGGTGAGACATAAACACAGAGACCCTAGGAACATAGAAAGATGACAACCATGGACCCTTAGGGATCAGTTAAAGCCTAAGAAGCAACAAGAATTGAACCAGATACCTTAAAAGCTCGCTCGCTCTCTCTCTCTCTCTCTCTCTCTCTCTCTCTCTCTCTCTCTGGATTCCCCAGGGATCTCAATACTATCTGTATATGAGGATGTTCTGAAGTCAGACATTTGTAATCCTGAGGTCTCCTGTGTGTAATTGGGAAGAATTAGACTACTCAGACGTTAAAGTCAAAGAAAGTCAAAGAAAGATGAGTTCCACGAACAACTTTGGGAGGAAGGTGGACCCTAAGCCTACATCTGGACATACACATGTAAGAAATCGCCTTTCAAGGGGTCAAACAAATGTTAATTTGGCAAAGAAAAGTTCCTGCCATTGAGTAAGTTACTGTCTATTGGGGGAATGGACGTCTACCAGGGGTAACAAATTCAAATGCCTTTAGGGGTTAGCAGATCCAACAACATTTATCATGACCAAGGAGTTGTGGGGGCTGGGGAGGGGTATAAAAACCAGACAGTGCAGCTCCCTTATAAAGGCTCTCAATTTCAGAAGCATTTTCAATTCCATGGCTGACAAATAAACACCCTTTGAGTAATAAAGTTTCATAATCTCACACAAAGCTCCTTAGAACAGAGTCCCTCATCCTGAGCACTGTTGACATTTGCGTCCAGATAATTCTTTGTTGTGAGGCATTGTTCTGTTCATTGTAGGATGACTGGACTCTTCACACTAGATGCCAGAGGCACCCCCACGGTTGCACAATCAAAAATGTCCCCAGACATTGTCAAACGTACCCTGGGAAACAAAAGAGCTCCCTCCTCTCACCACTTGGGAAAGAAGTGCAGGATGTCACCATAGCAAACAGCAAGGCAAGAGGACAGCCCCACACTTGAAACAGCATCACAAACAATCCAGTTGCGTCTCCACAGCAGTCTGGTGAGGAAGGATTGCTTCCCCCAGACGAACAGATGAAGCCGAGTTGCGTTCGGGTCTGGCAGAAGTACTCCTTACCTACGTCAAGCCCTTCTGATTCAAAGCTGCCTTTTTGAGCAGTCTGTCATGCCTCAAGCAGGGAATGTCTATGCTGACAGCCAGAGAGAGCTGGCCTTAACTGCCGTGTTTGGAACGTCTCTCCAGCCATTGCTCTATCCACAGCCCGGAAGACGAGCTGGGGAGAGGCCACAGCAGTTCTGGGGCTATTGCAGTCATACTGATGGTAAATGACAAGGCTCTGCATCTGGGCAGTGCGGGTAGGGATATAGAAGAAGATATGACAAATATTTAGAAGACAAAATTGGCAGGATTGGTGATGAATTGAACTAGGATTTAAAAACAAAAACAAAAACAAAAACAACGGCAGATTCTAGAATGAACCAGCATTAGTGGTGATAATTCACATCAGCTGTTTTAACAAACAAGGCAAATATCTCAGCAGCTTAACAAAGGTTATTTCTCACACACGTCATAGTCCCTTTGGGTGCCTGGCTCGAAGAGTTTGCTGTGGTGATTCAGAGATCTTAAGTCCTATGGTGCACCATCCTCCAGGTCAGAGGTCAGCAAACTACAGCCTATGGGCCAAATCCAACCACTGCCTGTTTTATAAATAAAGGTTTATTGGAACACAGTCACGCTCATTTGTTTACACATTGTCTACGGCTGATTTCACACTACATTGGTAGCGTTGAGTAACTGCGGCACAGAGCATATGGCCAGCAAAGCCTAAAATATTTGCTATCTGGCCCTTTGCAGAAAAAAATTTCCCTGGGATTCCCTGCTGAGTCCTCTTCAATCAACCAAAGACCAAAAAGAACAAGCAAGAAGGATCACACATGAAGTTTTATAGCCAACCCTAGACACTATGCAGACCATTTCTCTGGCCATACACCTTGCATTGGCCAGAACTCAGCCACATGGCTGCCCTCACTGCAAATCAGGCTGGAAGATAATGGAGGAGCCCACGGCTAAGGGTGGAAACTACCAGTGCCACGTATCCATGGCTCTGGACAAACCTCCCTTTGCCTGATTATCATCCTGTGGTTTCCTTTGAATGGAAAATCCACACATTCTTGCAAAGCGCTATAAACAACCATATCTCACTGGAGAAGCATTAATGACCAACATAAACTACTGAGTCCTGAGTTTAAACAAATGTGTTATGTTAGTTGATAATAGTAGAATAAACATGACCCCAATTAATGAATTTTCTCAGAGTTATATCGTCTTTATTAGTTCAAGTAGAGATATAAATGGAAACTCCATTTAACTCAATAATACAAAGTGTCTACTTTATGCCCCGTGCTGTGCCAAACAGAAAGGAAAATAAAGACATACCGGATACCTGCCGGGGGCTTCATCCTATGCGTGAAATGCATAAATAGAGAAATAACAAAAGAAGTATTATGGCTAAGTTCAAAAAAGGTGGCGCTTTATCTTTTCATCAGCTCGGAGAAAGAATATACCGTGAGGACTGGGATAGTTGAGACTTACTTCCTGGAGAAGAAAAATAAAGCCCATTGTGATTTATGCCTGTTTCCCATAAAAGTTAAAATAAGAGTGAAGGTTGACAAAATCTTAAAAATGCTTTACTACTTAGAAGTCATTCTCACTAGGTAATATCCTTAATAATCGCCAAACTCCTGTGAAATTGGCATCATTAGGACTATCTCACTGCCACTGAGAACCAACCTGCGGTTATGACTTGCCCTGGGACACAAAGCCGGTGAGGGGACCGTAGGCCTGAAACAAGGTTCCAAATTTTCTTTTTCCTTTTCTTCCCTTTTCCTGATTTCTAATCCAGAGCTCTTTCAACTCTATCACATTGTCATTAAAAATAAAATAGTGTTCTTTGACAGACTTACGTTGCGATAACCACAGAGAGCTCATGATGTGTTGCAAAGCCAACAGCGGCCAAGAAAAACCTTTCCACACAGACAGTGAAATTTCTATTGGCTCGAAGACAACCCAGCCAAGGGCGAGGGAAACAAAGCCACAGGCTGAAAGTTCTCTCCAAAGATTTCTCCATCCAGTTCTCAGGTTGAAGGCAGCTTTGAAGTTAAAACGCAGCATCCCGACAGGTAAAGGAAGTAGACCCGTGAGGGATGTCAGTGCCAAGAAGTTCAATAAATGAATTAGACACAGAATAGTTGACCGAGGATATAGCAGCCCTTTGCAGATGGCCCCAAGGAATTCTGGATCCTACTTAGGGTCATGTTCCTTGACCCCAGAGCCCCTTCCATTTGACTAAACAGGCAGCTAGGACAGTAAGCTCCTGACTAACCAAAGATAATCTGAATATGTGACGTATACGTATACGGTTTTCTGTCCATATTAGCAGCAAGTTCTCCCAGACCAGTGGAACAGAGAAGTGCCATGTCCTGGTGGAATATAGACCTGTTATGGTCCATTTGAGCCAACACTTTCATGGGGTGAACAGCAGCAGTTACAAAGACCAGTTTAAAAAGAGAATTTCTCCTGGGGCGCCTGGGTGGCTCAGTCGGTTAAGTGTCTGACTTCGGCTCAGGTCACGATCTCACGGTTTGTGGGTTCGAGCCCCACGTCAGGCTCTGTGCTGACAGCTTGGAGCCTGGAGCCTACTTTGGATTCTGTCTGTGTCTCCCTCTCTCTCTGCCCCTCCCCAGCTCGTGCTCACACTCTCTGTCAAAAATAAATAAACCTAAAAAAAAAAATTTTTTTTAAAGAGAATTTCTCTTTGGGAAAGCCACCCATGGAAATGGGAAACAAAATGAAGTCCAATTTGCCTTGGCCCTAAACGATAAAGTCTACACCCCCAGCATGACATATAAGCTCTTTGGGTTCTGGTCCCTATCCACCTGAGCTATCTTCCTGCGCCCACTCTTCTCCCCCATGCGCCATCAGTGTGACCCTCTCGACATATCACTCACCATGTACCTAGGCTTTCTCCCACTTTCTCCACCTGAAAAATTCCCACACAAGTCCCATACTCAATCGCTAATGTCAGTTTATCTATGACAATCTCTCCAAGCTGTTCTTTAGAGCACAAGTCAAATTCTGCTAGAATATGTGTGCTCTTATCTGTCTCCCTAACTGGTCTGGAAAGTTGAGTGAACAGACATGATGTCTAATTCTTCTCTGTTTTTTCCACATGCCTATCATATTGCCTGCCATGTAACAGACACTCAACAAGTGTTGAGGGTGGTAAATCTCAGACAAAAATCTGGCCAGAGGGAAACTGTGAGAAAGTAAAAAAAAAAAAAAAAAAAAAAGGCCTAGAACTGAATCTTGAAGTACCCTAGACCCACTGCTACTCACCGTGGGACCCAAGACACATCAGCAAGCATCTAGAAAGTAAGAGTATTTTGTCTACCTCATAGAACTAAAGTCAGGATTAAATGATAGAACGCCAGGGGAAAATCATTGGTTAATCATGTCAAAAGTGAATCACTAAGAACATGAAAGGAATTTTCACCATGGACTGTTAGCTGCACCAATCCATTGCTACAGAGCGTTAAGTCAAGAGAAAGAGAAGACTGTATCAACCAATAGGATAAGAGGAGGTCTTTCAGTAAGAGAGCTGGACAAAAATTCAGATTTATAACCAAATGGCCATTTGGTCCCATAATCATGGAGCACAGAGAAATAAGAAGACAGAGACCCCACTTAGTGAAATCATGACTCTCTTTATGCCTCTGGATGCCATTTAGTCCCACTGTTGGTTGGTACTTTCATTTGCTTATTAACATCTGTGTTCACTCAAAGACCCGTACGGCTCACTCTCAGAGTTTGGCAACTCTGAAGAGGTTGGTTCCACTGTCGATGGATTCTCTCTTCTAGACCGGTTTTATTTCCTTAGAGAGCCCTGTATCTCCTTACTAACCAGTGGTACCAATGGTGGTGGAAAGCATAGGAAGCAAAGGTTGTCCTAAGGATATTCACATTTATTGAAAGCCCACTGACAAGCATGAGCCAGGCAGTCATTGAAGCCCACACCTCACTATACCTTCAAATCCCACCTGTAAGTGACTTACTCTCTTTTGTCCAACAAATATGCAACGAGATGTTCTAAGCGCTGGAGATATAGCTGTGAACATACTAAGCAAAATCTCTGGTCTCCTATCAATTGTTACCTAACGGTGGGAGAAGAAAGACAGCAGATAAGCCAATGGTAATCACATTAGATATTGAGTTTTCTGAGAGGTAGATGTGACAGAGGAACTTAGAGGTGGCATTATTTTAGATAGTAGGGAGGTTATTATTAGTCTAATTTGATCAGTGAGGAAATAGAGGCTCAGAGAAGTTAAACAACTACTCCAAGGTCACATAGCTACACACTGACAGAGGAAGACCTTAAACACATGTCCTTCTGAGCCTGAAACAATAAAATAGCCCACACAAAAGAATATAGTCAAGAAATAAATGTATTATTCTCTTAGCCTTTCTTAGTAACTATTTAGGAATAGGACAAAAGTCAGTGTTGGCTGGAAAGAGTATAGAAGTCTTCACGATGGAGGAAAAACTGAAGCTGGTCTTGAAGTCAGGATCTGGAAAAGAAGGAAAGAAAGAAAGAAAGAAAGAAAGAAAGAAAGAAAGAAAGAAAGAAAGAAAGAAAGAAAAAGAGAGGGAGAGAAGGGAGGAAGGAAGGAAGGAAGGAAGGAAAAGGAAGAGAGAGAAAGAAGGAGGATTGGTTATTAAGATAATAAGAAATGGTTATTAAGAAGAAATGGTTATTAAGATAATGGTTATTAAGGAAGAAAGGAAGAAATGGTTATTAAGATAATAAGAAACTAGGGGTGCCTGGGTGGCTGAGTTGGTTGAGTGTCTGACTTCGGCTCAGGTCATGATTTTACTGTTGCCGAGTTCAAGCCCCATGTCAGGCTCTGTGCTGACAACTCAGAGCCTGGAGCCTGTTTCAGACTCTGTGTCTCCCTCTCTCTCTCTGCCCCTCCCGACTTGCCCTCTATCTCTCTCTCTCAAAAATAAACATTAAAAAAAAAATTTTTTAAGATAATAAGAAACTTACTAAGTTTCAGGCACCAGACAAAATATTTTAGATCTGGTATTTCAATAAGCACTTAAAAATTGTTTTTTTAATATTTGAATATATCCCCATCACATTTTTGTCCGCTTTTTAAATTTAATTTATTTTTTTTAAGCTTGTTTATTTATTTTGAGAGAGAGACAACAGGGGAGGGTCAAAGAGGGAGGGAGAGAGAGAATCCCAAACAAGCTCCATGCTGTCAGCACAGAGCCCAGCACAGAGTTCTAACCCACAAACTGTGAGATCACGATCTGAGCCAATGTCAAGAGTTGGACACTCAACTGGTTGAGCCACCCGGCTGCCCCAGTACTTAACATTTTCAAATAAACAAATAGCAAAGCAAATATTTACTCATTCTACAGATAGAGAAACTGAGATTCAGGATAATTAAGTGGTCTTCCAAGGTGACACAGTTGGTGAGCAATGACACTGGCCACTAAGCATGTAGGTAGGAATGGGCATGCTGGGTGCAAGGAAGGCTAAGAACGTAAGATGCCTGAGTCAGAAGTCCACATCTGGGATGACTAAGAACTGTAGCTCAGTGGGTTAGCAAACCAATCAGGGATTGCAGAGGGGCGCCTGGGTGGCTCAGTCGGTTTAAGCGTCCGACTTGGCTCTGGTCATGATCTCATGGTTCACGGGTTCGAGCCCCACCATCGGGCTCTGTGCTGACAGCTCGGAGCCCGGGGCCTGCTTTAGATTCTGTGTCTCCCTCTCTCTCTTTGCCCCTCCCCCACTCACATTCTGTGTGTGTCTCTCTCTCTCAAAAATAAACAAACATTAAAATGTTTTTTAAAAAAGAGATTGCAGAGAATATTCAAGTGGATGCAGTGGAAGTAGGAATTGGCACAGGAGACAATAGGAGGTGACAGCAGGTTTTTCAGCAAGAAAGTGAAATTCAGAGGTGGGAACTGGAGCTGTCTCTGACTCTCCTCTGTCCCTCTAAAGTCATCACTCCTAAGTGTGGTTCCCCAACGATGTTCTCCTCTCCTATTACCTTGGAGTTAGTCAGACCTCTGCTAACTGGGCTTCTCAGCGACGTGGACTACATCATTCTAGTCTCTCCATCCTCTTGGCTTTGGGCACAGGACCAGGCACAGAGTGTGGCTGGCAAAGCTACACTGAGCTGGCTGAGCAAAGCTCAACAGGCAGGCAGAGAGGCTACCTAGTGGATGATGGAAGAGACAGCACCAAAGTGGAGAGTCCCAGTGACAGTGACAAACCAGGAGATTCACCCACAGCGACCTGAGGCAGCGGAGCCAGAGAGAGCTGAATCCAAAGCTACTAACAGAAGAAATCAGGGTCGTCACTGTGAAGGGAGGGCAAGCAATCACCTCTAGGTGTGAATGAGGCAAACTGAAGAAAAAAAGGAGCCAGGAGGTTAGAAGGAGAATCTAGAACAAAGTGGAATACGAGGTGAAGAGTGAGTTGGGCCAAGGGATCTGAAACGAAGACCATGAACAATGAGATCCCTAGAGGGAGTTCCCCGTTGTACGTTGCCTGGAACTGGTACCAAGGACAACTCACGGTGATGGATCCCGGTTAAGCACACATTAAAATAAAGATGAGTGAAAGGTGATAGGAGTGAGAACTTACGGGAAGGAAGGAAACCAGCGAGAAAAGGAAAAGAGAATAATGTATGGCATTTTCAGGAAGCCTTTATAACAGGGTCAGAAAACGGTGGCCCTCAAGCCAAGTTCAGCCCGCTAACTGTTTTCATCAAGTTTTATTAGAACACAGCCACGCCTACTCACTTACGTAACGTTCAGGGCTGCTTTCACACCGGCGCAGCTGTTGCCACGGAGACTGCCAGGCCCAAAAAAAGCCTAAAATATTAACCATCTAGCCTTTTACAGAAAAGGGTTGCCAACCTCTGGTTATAGTAATGGAGTATCGCGCTTTGGCCCGAGAGTGGTCAAAGATAAAACTGAAACCCGTGACTGGAGCGAGAATCTTGGGTGCCTTGCTGAGAAGCTTAAACCTTTTTCTACAGGCAATGGGAATCCACCTTCATAGCCTCAGGTACCAAACGCATCTCTCCAGAAGCATAACTCAAAGCCCATCAAAGAGCTCACCCGTTTCCACCAGTGTGGCACTCACGTGACAGGAACAGTCATCACATGTTCTGCTCGGACTTCGACTCACTAAGACTTACAAACGACACGCTGGTCACCAGTCTATCATCCTTGAGCATCACATCACCTCTCTGATCTTCACTGTTCTCATGTCCAGAACGCCACCCATAGGCTCTTTGTGAAGTACAAAGGCAGACAATAGAGAAAAAGCGATTTGTTAAACGCATAAAATACTGTGTAAACATCAGGGATTTTTTTCATTGATTCACACAACCAAAAAATGTGTTGAGCACCTATTCTATGAAAGGGGATTCAGAACTGAGTGAAGGTAAGACCCACAATCTAGAAGGAAAGGTGGCATGCAAACAACCCCGTCAAAGCACTCCCATGAGGTCACACATAATGCAAAGTCAGGAGAAATCAACTCTGCTTGGGAGAAAGCGGAGCTCCCAAGAAAGAGTCAAAAGAGGGGTCTCGAACAAGGGAAAAAGGTTCACCATGCCGAGGAAGGAGATAGACAGCATGTGCAAAGGCCCAGGGTGGCTCAGAGGCGTGGCTGGGAGCCAAATGTGGATGCAAACAGAAACGAGGCAGAAATAAGGTAGGACACAAAAGGTTTTTCTGTGCTGTGATAAAAACTCAGACTTGCTCTGTAGGGGGTAGGGAACCACTGAAGGGTTTGGCACCCAGGAGGAACTTGGTCAGGGTTGGGGCATGAATGGCTCATGATCAGGCTATTAGTTAGGTTCCCAGCATTTCCTCCCCTGCATGAACAAGGACGCTGCAGCAATAGTGGCCAATGGAAGATCTTTGGGTGGCTTTGGACCCCAGGGAAGCCAAGATTACCACTCACGGTCATTGTCTCTGCAGCCCTCAGACAAAAGCAACAGGACCAGAGACTAGAAGGAGAGCACTTGAGAGACCCTGGGCTAATCCCCCTAACGTGCCCCCTGGCTCTGGGTCACCTGCCTCCAGAGAGCTGTTGCCTACCTCTGTGCCATGTTTCACATTCCCCAAACTGGGATCCTCCCCAAACGTGATCTGAGCAGCCAGTGTAGATCAAGCAGGACAGGAGATAATCAAGTTATCCAGGAGTGGGTGGAAAAAGAAAGATAACTTCCTGATTTGGGCTTACACAGTGGGTCAGGGTTTTTGTTGTTCCCTCAGTTCCCCAAACCTCAGTGGTGTCTTCTCCACCTCAGAAAAAGGGGGGTGGGGATTAGGAAGTGATTAATACAGAAAGAGTTGCCGTGGGAAGGATGCCCACGGGAAAGAGTGCCAAAACTCCCTCCTCCTGACTGGCCCTTCTGCTGATGGGACAGCTTAACGAAAGGGGCCAGTTTCCTATTTTTGTTCCTGAAACCTCAGAGTGTCACAGAAGGGGGAACAGGACCAGGTTGCAGTCTGACATGCACAGAGGTCCAAGAAGGACCCCCTCAGAGGGAGTCTCACCTATTAGGAAAGTATGCATGGGTCTGAAACTAGATCCCAAGTTTCACTTCCTGTGGGATCTTAAGCCACCTGCTAAACGTTTCTAAGCCTCACTTTTGTCATTTATAAAATAAGGACAATAATTCTTACTCCCCTGCAATGTTATAAAGTGAAATTAAGTAATAGATTTTAAAGCCAAGCACAGTATTTAGCATGTGCCAAACATACTGTGTCTATTATTAAAATTATACCTTCAGGGGCGCCTGGGTGGCTCAGTCGGTTAGACGTCCGACTTCAGCTCAGGTCATGATCAAGCAGTTTGTGGGTTCAAGCTCCGCGTCGGGCTCTGTGCTGACAGCTCAGAACCTGGAGCCTGCTTCAGATTCTGTGTCTCCCTCTCTCTCTGCCCCTGCCCCACTCGCGCTCTGTCTCTGTCTCTCTCTCTCTCTCTCTCTCTCAAAAATAAATAAATGTAAAAAAAATTGTTTTTTAATTATACCTTCAGCTGAGAGCTTGATGCACAAGACAAATTCCTAGCTTCACAGTTCAGTCATGTATGATACACTTTAAAAAATAAAAATAAAAACCCTGCAACATGAAAAGCTTAATAGACTGAAAGGAGTGTTTGAAGAGATAGTTATCCTATTACTGGCCAAGATTTTCCAAAGGTTCCTTGAATGGCATCTAGCAAGTGCCCCAGAAATTGTGTTCAATGATTAGATAAATAAATTATTTAGTTAATTAATTTAATACATGAGATAAGCAGACTTTAAGAATATACACCTATATAAAACAAGTTCTAATATACAGGAAGTTTATATATACTGGCAGGACTGAAAAAGTAAATTGCCAAAGGGTTCAGAGAACAACTCAGAGAAGAGGAATTTGAAATCACAGATTTCACTCATATGTGGAATTTAAAAAACAAAACAGATGAACACAGGGGGGAAAAGAGAGAGAGGCAAACCATAAAACAGACTCTTAACTGTGGAGAACAAATTGAGGGTTGCTGGAGGGAGGTGCGGGGGGGGGGGGGGAGTGTGGTAGGTTGTTGCTGGACATTAAGGAGGGCACTTGACGTGATGAGCACCGCGTGTTGTATGTAAGTGATGACTCACTAAATTCTACTCCTGAAACCAATATTACGCTACATGTTAACTGATTGGAATCTAAATAAAAACTTGAAATAAAAAAATAAGAAGAAATCACAGATAGGTACCTAAGCAAAACCATGGTCAACTAACCCATAGTTATATGAACATAAATACAGACTGAAGCAGTATTCACTATCAAATTGGAAATTATTTTTGGGGGTGCCTGGGTGGCTCAGTCGGTTAAGCGTCCGACTTCAGTTCGGGTCATGATCTCACTGTTGGTGGGTTCGAGCCCTACGTCGGGCTCTGTGCTGACAGTGAGGAGCCTGCAGCCTGCTTCAAATTCTGTGCCTCCTTCTCTCTCTTCCCCTCCCCCATTTGCTCTCTCTCTCTCTCTCAAAAATAAATTAAAACATTAAAAATTAATTTAAAAAAATGATTTTTAAACTGATAGCATTGATGACCTGGGTCTGGTGTGATGAGTCAATTCATGTACAGTTGGTCAGAATGCACATGTATCAAATTTTCTGGAAAGCCATTTATCCAGTTCTATTAAGAGCCTTTAAAGTATCTGAACATTCTGACGCAATGATTCTACTCTAAGAAATCTACAGTACAGAAACACCACAGACAAAGATTTCATGATAGGAATGTTCATCACACTATTATTTAACAAAAGAAGAGGAGGAAGAGAAAAGCCAAGTAAACATTTGAAATAGCCGTGGATCTAATAGAAGGAAGATCCAGGGAGGCTCTACAGCAAGGCAGCTGGGTGTGAAATTAGCGAGTTAAAGTGTTATACATTTTTTGTGTGGTTCTAGGGTGCAGGAAAAATACTAAATTTAGAATTTGTTAACATAATAGGTGTGTTGAAATCACTAGGTAACTTCTGAAACTATACTCAGAGCACGTAGCTGCCAATGAGTCGAGAAAAAAGTGAAAAGAGAAAAAGACAAAAAACCTAAATCAATCACAATGGACACAGGAAAGAAAAACAGTGAAAAGAAACATGAAAGACAGGACAATTGGAAAGTACATGATCAAACTGTAAAAATAAATCCAAATGTATCAGTGTGTTAGTGACCTTCCAGTACTATAATAAAATTCCACAGTCTGGGTGGCTTAAACACTGGGAGTTTATTTCTTACAATTCTGGAGGCTGGAAGTCTAAGATCATGGTGCCAGCCCAGTCCGTTCTGTTGAAAACCATCTGCACACTCATGGAAATAAAGAAGAGAGCATTTAACCCTAATTACCTTCTTGAAGGCTCTATCTCCAATACACTAGCATGGGGTAGGGGGTTAGGACTTGAGCATATTAATTTGGCAGGGACATAATTCAGTTGCTTATCAAAGAAAAACACCTTATTATTTATCCTCCAAAAAGCAGAATGTAAACTTGTAATTTACATATATTATATTAAAATTAAGTCACTCCTCATGGGAGAAAGGTTGAAGTTTTGTTCAGCATTCATAAAAAGTGTCTAAAGGGCAAAAAAAAAAAAAATCAGTGAATCAAATCTTTTCCAGTAAAAATAAGATAGAAAATATAACTCTAAAGAGATATATTTACAGTGGCATTATAAAATGTAATGCATGCAATAATTAACAAAAATATGTGCACCATTTATAGATACTATAAAACTTAATGGGAAGATATTAAAGAAAATGTAAACAAATGGCGAGCTCTACTATATAATATTCTAAGCAAGAATCAGTTTCTTGAAGATACGAATTCTTACTGAATTGATCTATAGATTTTAATATTATTTCACAAAATTTTCTCATAAAACTTGATAAACTGATTTTAAAATTTGTATGAAAAATAAAAGTCCAGGAATGGCCAAGATGCTCCTGAGGGTGTAGTACAAAGTTATGGGGCTTCCCCTGTAAGATATCAAAAAATATTATGAAGGTACAGGAATTAAGCCAGCATAGTACTCACGAAGAAACCAACAAAAAGGAAGAAAATAGAGACCTGTGAACAGACACACACACACAAAATGGAAAGCTCACTACTACAGAATAGCCATTGCTGACCAGTGGGGAAAGGATAAACTATGTAATAAATTGTATTGTGATAACAGTTATTCACAAATGCTGAAATGATATTTGACTCCCAGCCAAAAATCAACTCTAGTTGAATAAAAGTTTGGATGTAAAGAACCAAACTATAAAGCTTTTGCAAGCAATATAAGAGACTACATTTAATGTTTGGTGGTAACAAAGTATTTTTTAACAAAGCACAAAAATCACAAACTTTGAAAGAAAATACTGACAAATCTCATTACGTGGAAGTTAAAAAATTTCATCAAAAGACACAATATAAAAGTGAAAGGCTCCAGGCTGGGTAAAGATCTTTGAAACCAACCAATAAAGTCTTTGCATTTGGCACGTATAGATATTTCCTACACACCAACTTATTTTAAAAAGACAAACAACCAGGTAGAAAAAGGAGAAAGTTGGGGCACCTGGGTAGCTCAATTGGTTGAGTGTCTGACTCTTGATTTTGACTCAGGTCATGATCCAAGGGTCGTGGGATGGAGCCCCACATTGGGCTTCATGCCGAGCACAGAGCCTGCTTCAGATTCTCTCTCTCTCCATCTTCCCTTCTCCCCCACTCACCCTCTCTCTCTCTGTCTCTAAAATAAAACAGAAAGAAAGAAAGAAAGAAAGAAAGAAAGAAAGAAAGAAAGGGAGGGAGGAAGGAAGAGAGAGAGAGAGAGGGAGGGAGGGAGGGAGGGAAAGAGGGAGGGGAGAGAAAGAAAGAAAGAAAGAAAGAAAGAAAGAAAGAAAGGGAGGGAGGAAGGAAGAAAGAGAGAGAGAGAGAGGGAGGGAAAGAGGGAGAGAGAAAGAAAGAAAGAAAGAAAGAAAGAAAGAAAGAAAGAAAGAGACAGAGAGGGAGGGAGGGAGGGAGGGAAAGAGGGAGGGGAGAGAAAGAAAGAAAGAAAGAAAGAGAGGGAGGAAGGAAGAAAGAGAGAGAGAGGGAGGGAGGGAAAGAGGGAGAGAGAAAGAAAGAAAGAAAGAAAGAAAGAAAGAGAGGAAGGAAGGGAGGGAGGAAGAAAGAGAGAGAGGGAGAGGGAGGGAGGGAGGGAAAGAGGGAGGGAGAAGGAAAGAAAGAAAGAAAGAAAGAAAGAAAGAAAGAAAGAAAGAAAACAGGAGAAAGTTAAAAACAAGCATTGATGATGGGGATGGGAGGGAGGGGAGGGTGGGTGATGGGTATTGAGGAGGGCACCTTTTGGGATGAGCACTGGGTGTTGTATGGAAACCAATTTGACAATAAATTTCATATTAAAAAAAAAAAACAAGCATTGCACAGAAGAGGACATACAAATGATCCCAAAACATAGCATGCTCAGTCTCTTTGGTTAAGGGACATTTTCAACAAGGAAATGCAAATCAATCCAACAGTGAGTTACCATTTCACACATAACAGATTGGTGAAAATTTAAATGGTACGTAACACCAAGTGTTGGTGAAATTGTGGAACAATAGGCCCCCTAGCCGATTGCTATTGAGAAAACATGTTGGCATGGCCATTGGAGAAATATTTTGGCATTAAAGAGTAAAATTGAGGGGCACCTGGGTGGCTCAATTGGTTAAGCATCCGACTCTTGATTTTGGCTCAGGTCATGATCTCGTGGTTCATGAGTTTGAGCCCTACATCAGGTTCTGTGCTGACAGTGCAGATCCTGCTTGGGATTCTCTCTCTCCTCCTCTCTCTCTGCCCCTAGCTCACTTGCTCTCTCTCTGTCTCTCTCAAAATAAATAAATAAACTTAAAAAAATTGAATAAAAAGTAAAATTGAGCATGCACATATATTCTCAGCAACTGTATTATCAACTCTATAACCTTGTATTACAAGATTCTGATACCGTGAGCCCTTGGGCCAGTCATCAACTTCCTGACCTCAACTCCCCCACATCTCATCCCAGCCCGGCAATAAGATTCTCCAAGTCCCATCAGAGAGAACTTTACAGACACAACACAAGAGCAGATGACCAATATCTGATGATCACTGCTTCACTAGGACATGCTCAGCATGGACGAAGATGCGACCATGGACACAGGTCCCATCTAGGATCCAACATGTGGTCACTGACTATTAGAGCCTAAAATAAGGGAGACCAAGTATGAAGTCCTGATGCATATGACCACTGGTACCAGCTACCTACTGGATAGCTCCCAACATCTACCTACTGATAACATCCTAATGGTGGTTCCACATCTCTGACCATTTGTCATAGATGTCACACG
This sequence comes from Panthera onca, assembly GCF_046562875.1. NCBI lineage: Eukaryota > Metazoa > Chordata > Mammalia > Carnivora > Felidae > Panthera > Panthera onca. The sequence continues at coordinate 70,086,900 of NC_138356.1, forward strand.
CTTGTGTGCCCTCTCAGTGGTACCAAGGCCAGCTCAGATGAGCTGCCTTTGCCTTTTAACCAAGCATTGGTCCTGAACCTCCATACGCATTAGAACTAGAGTCTCATCGTTATTTTGAAATGCTTGATAAGACACTGCTTATTGGGATTTGAAACCTGTTTGCATTGTGAGAAGTAATTTTAATACAGCATTTGCCAATAAGAGAAAAGTTACTAGATCCCGCCACTGCTGTAAAACGTTAGAGTTGAAAAATATAATGCTCATTTTACATCACCTACCAGTGCAAATTTTCTCATAGACAGTGACCATCAAGAATTGAACAGATCACCCTTAAAAAATTTCATTGGAAATCATACATAGCCACTCTAGGCAAAACGTTTCACACAAAGATTATACTTATGGAAACAAATTCACATTTACTAAAAATCTGGAAATATTTTATTTTACTTCACTTGTGCTATGATTATTTATGTAATATAAGTAAGAGGCAATGGTTTACTCCATGTGCTCTACTAATAGAGTCATCATTTTCTAAGAGTTTCATGACAGGAGAAAGATTGGGAATCCACGCTGGAGAGGACCAACTGCACATACGTTCCAGAACACACATTCAGGAGTGTTCTTACCAGTCCTGTTCATTATGGCAAAAATGGAAACTCTCCCAGCCGCCCAACACCAATAGAATAAATGTCGGTAAGCCCACCCTGTGCACCACTATGCAGCAGTAACAAGGAATGTTCTACAACTGTAGGCATCAATATGGATGGATCTCAAAATCACAACTAAACATCAAACATTAGGGAATTATCTGTAGGCGGCAAAGTTATAAAGAAAGGCGATGGAATGATAAACACAAGAGGAAGGAGAGGCGTGTGGTAGGAGATGGAGAGCAATCTTCTAAAGAAGGAGTGACATGTTCCCTAAGCTAGATAGAAGCTTCGTTATTATTGGAATGTTCTTTATGATTTAAAAGTGTGTGTAGTGAATTATGTAATTCAATAAACAACGAATAGGAGCTCTTACATTTGCCTGCCCCTTGGTCAAACATAAATGGAGCAGAGGACAGAGGGATGTGGGGGAGGGATGGCTGGCAGGGAAGCAATGGAGAGGAAGAGAGAGGAAAACACATAAGCGCATCCAAGTCCATTACTTCAGAGTAAATTCCCTGATGCCTTCTTTACGGAGTTCTGCAGAAGCTCTAATCACCTTTGCCCTAGGTTCCAGGAATTTCAATTTGCATGTTGATAATGACTCCTCAAAGCACCCTGCTCTAAAGGGAAAATGCTATCGGAGAAGAATAAACCTGTTACCAAAATCCTGCACCAAGCCATCCAAACACCCCGCCTTGGGAGAGCTGGCCTTAAAACAGAACAGCTCTTAAGAGATGAATCAGGTGAAGAAATGAACTTACAAGTGAATAGAGAAAGGGCAATTCTAATGTGTAATTTACCTCACATAAACCGGTGTTCTTAGCTACTTCTTTTTATCACTCTGCATTTTCATGATGTCTATCATCACAGCACCAGGGCCATTAGATGGGAAATATTAGATTGGGAGAAAGCTGTTAAATAAATGGGGCTTCCGAGAGCCTAATGAAATGTACTTTCCATACACAACAGGCCCTCAGAGGGAAGAATCACCAGTTTACAGGATGATTTATGTGCTCCCTGAAGTTAGGTCTATGCCAGATTTTTCCGTGCTGGGTAAACTCATTTAATTCCGTATTTATTAAGCACAGGTTAATAATTTCCGACAGTTTTACATGCCGGCCATAGCACAGAGCAGGGGAAATAGAAGAGAGTGCTGGCTTAAACACTACAATTCAGCAACTGTGTTACTTTGAGCAAACCATTGACCTTAACTCCCTGTGTGTGTAATTCTATAACATGCCTGGCCCCCTGACCTGTGGGTTTGTGGGTGTGTCAAATGCTTTATTCCATGGAAATGTGAACAGGTAGCAAAAAAGTTTAGATCCGTTTAAACGGGCAATCACATACACTTAAGTTCTAGAGTCTCCGAACAGAATTTTAACATGGGTTCCTTTCCCTTTTCGAAAACCCAACAGATGGTAACCAAAGCGTAAGGACTGGGATTTTTGCAACCTACCTCCTACCCAAAGCAAGATCAGGTTTGCACTTAGGCTGACCAACATGTCGAATTCCAATGAGGCCATATCCTTATCTCATGAAATAGAAGAGGAAAATTCAAGGAAGATTCAGAGATGTAGATGCTCATCCATATTCCTAGTGAGTCCAGTTCTAGAACTCTCTCTAGAGTACAACCCACAATATAGCAAAGTCCAAAATGCAGTGGAGGGCGAGGTTGAATCTGTGCCCGGAAACATTCATTGCAGAATGACTTGCAATTCAAAAAGTCCCGGGGGGAGGGGATAAGTCACACATGAAAGAATCAATTAGTCGTGAACACTTGTTGTGTGCTAGCCACTGTCCTGGGCATTTTACATATATTTTCTCATAGAGTCTTCACACTTATGACATGCATATGTCCAACCCCATTTTATGGAAGAGGAAACTGAGGCCCTGAGAGGGTAACTCTCAAGTAACTTTGTCTAAGAATGTATGCCTAGACTAGATCTACCTAACTCACTCCACTATGAATTCTTGCCATTATTCCCCAGATTCCAGACTCTGGGGAGGGGTCAAGGGGGGGGGGGGGCACGTGCAATTAGGTGGATGTGCTGGCTACCTTCTGTGCGCCCATCCAACTCCGCTCTCCCTCCTTCTCTACCTGCTCTCAGCCCACGAGGCTGCCCTGTGTGGGTTGGATCCGTGGACTCTCCCCATCCCTCTGGCTGCCGCATGGCAAGAGATCAGAAGAGGGGAGGCAGGGAAGTCTGAGTATTGGGTTAAAGGCTGGCTGTGTCCCTCATGTCAAAGTTACGGTCCCTTGTCTGGGAAAACTCTCCATTTTCTGAAACCACTCCCACACCTCATTCATTCAAGCCAGGGGATAGTACTGCCCCACTGTGCTAGGTCAAGACACTGCACTATCCCTGTGGGTTCCCTCTATCCTTTCACGTTTATATAGATAGACCTTTATGGAACTCTCCTCAAACACAGACTCAGTGTGTCATTTGGGTCCTTGTACAGACCCTGAATGATACAAGTAACAGGAAAATCCAAACAGAAGATGGCAGAGGTCAGGGTAGGGCCAGAACTGGTGAGGTCCTAAGACAGTACAAGGGATCTCCCATGTGGTTCTTGATCAGTCAAGTCAACGTCACACATATTTATTGATCCCAAATGCTTCGGTTCAAACGGGGTATGTCGCATAAGGAGCTCACAATCTTATAGTAGAGACCTAGATGTCATGAACAATGCAGGACTCTGATAGGTGCCACGCCAGTGGTAAGAACAAAGTGCTGAGTGGGCAGGGGAGAAAGAGTGTCTAATTCTGCCTTGAAGCAAAGCCTTCGGCGGGGGTGGGGGGCAGTGAAATTTGAGAGATGAGCTGAGTTTTGCGGGCAGAGAGAATGAAAGCTCATCTAACTAGTAGGTAGCTAGAAGAATTGATTGACACCTGGAATTTCGTATCTAGGTAGATTCAGACTGGTCTTTTCCAAGCATCTCCCAAGAAGGGATTTAAGTCACCAGACCTCACAGGTTGACTGGGACAGCCCTGTTCTCTCCCCTTGGCCCAGGACTGCAGGAGGCTGATTTCTCTTTGCACTAAGACTCATCCTCCTGGCAGCCCCTCCCCAGATGGGACCAGAATCCCAGCAAATGGATTTTAGGTAGCTTTCAGCCTTAAAGACAAGATTTTTGTCATATAACCTGCCTTGGACAAAAATTGCAGAATTCTGCCTTAATTAGCACATTAAACCTCTTAGTACATATATGCCTCATTAATGTTCAGACATGCAAATTCCACACAGGGCAAGTCAAACTGCCCCCTCTCAAACAAAACTCCAGGCAGCGAATAAAGACTATAAATCTGGTTCGACCTTCCAACGCAGTAGTTTCTTCCCATAATGCCTATTCCTCTACATAATGGCACACAACTCAGTGTGCTTCAAAAGCAGTGCGTTAGTCAAAGGCAAGGTGGTACGACGAACTAAAATGTCAATAATTTTTTTTTAAAAAAGGGCAAGGTGGTGTAAGCCTCCTAAATGACCAGCAAACTGGCCCTCTCTGAAGGATAAAAAGGGCCACTGCATAAGTGGCTGTCGGTTTCCTGAGCTGCTGGAATTACATTCCCAGGATCTCTACTCCAAAAGCTTAAGGAGAACACTAGGTCTGGTGACCTATTTCCCAGAGAAACAGAGACTCCTTTCCTCTGGACTTTACAGTGATACGGATGCTGTTATTTGGCTACATTTAATCCCTTAATTTTTATCTGGGGAACGGCAATATTCGTCTAATGAATATGGTGGGTGTGTTGGGCCAAGAGCAGGATTATGGTGCAAGGCCTTGTACGAAGCCTGGGAGTCCAGCAGATGTAGACTCGATTCCCTGACTCACCAGCTGACCTTGGGCAATCCACTTAACGAATCCATTCCTCAGTTTCTCCAGCCATAAAATGGGGATAATCATAGTTCCCACCAGAGATACTCTTTGTGAGGAGCTTTGATGTCAGTTTCCACAGACAAAGGGCTGTTATAATTATCCCGGGTGCAGTAATAAGGAAGGCAAAAAGCCAGACAGATTTTTATAAGATCTCTCAGGTGCCAGTTTCCAGCTGCTGCCCATGAGACACGTTGGACAATAGGCCCACTCGCTCGTGGAGAGAAGCATACTCATGCTGTGGGGAGCAGAGTGAGGCTGGAGGGATGTTTGTTCAAATTTTGCCGGTCTGAGGGTTACCGTGGTTGAATGCAGACTTCCGAGCCTGACAGGTGTGTGCACTCATATCTCTTTTCTGTTCCTTATTTTTTTTTTTTATGAACTTGGAAAAGTTAAACGTTCGGAGCCTGAGTTCTTTAATCTCCCGTTCCCCTGTTAAAAGAATCCATGAGTAGCGTGTGCAAAGTGCCCACCACAACACCTGGAACATCGTAGGTGCCAAAATATTAATTCCTTCTTTAAGTAGACTTAAGGGCGCCTGGGTGGCTCAGTGGGTTAAGCATCCGACTTCGGTTCAGGTCATGATCTTGCGGTTCGTGGGTTTGAGCCCCGACTCGGGCCCTGTGCTGACAGCTCAGAGCCTGGAGCCTGCTTTGGATTCTGTGTCTCCCTCTCTCTCTCCGTCCCTCCCCCACTTGTGCTCTCTGTCTCTCTCTCTCAAAAATAAATAAACATTAAAAAAAGAAAAACAAAGAACTTAAAAAAAATTGACTTAACCTCTTTAACAATTTTAGGTTCATAGCAAAATTGAGTAGAAAGTACAGGGAGTTCTCATACCCTCCTGCCCCCAGACACCCATAGCCTCCCCAACTATCACCTGCCCAACTAGACTGGTACATTTGCTACAACCGATGAACCTACACTGACATATCCTCATCACCCTAAGTACACACTTTACACTAAAGTTCACTGTTCACATTGTACATTCGAGACTTTTGGAAAATGTCTTTCGAGCACTGAATAATAGTATACTGTCTGGAAGTACCACGGTCGATTTATCCATTCACCTCCTAAAGGACATCTTAGTTGCTACCAAGTTGTGACAAAAATTAATAAAGCTGCTATAAACATCTGTGTGCCCGTTTTGTGTTAAACGTACATTTTCAACTCCTTCGGGTAAGTACCAAGGAGCACAATTACTGGAGGATGTGGTAAGAGTATGTTTAGTTTTGTAAGAAACAAACCATCTTCCAATGTGGCTGTACCATTTTGGGTCCCACCAGCAAGGGATTTCACGATTCTTGTAAGTGTGGATTTCTCTTTTTTGGAATCAAAAATATCTCGAATACACTGGCATTAATCTAAGACCTCGAGAGCAGCAGTACTCCAAAATAACAATAAACCCCCAACTTCTACAAGTTACAGGGTATTTCTCTCCAATGTTGAATACATCACCAACTGGTATTTATCACACCTCCTATTCAGTCTGTCTTGATGGCACTATGGGTAAATTCTAGCCACAGAATCCAGGCGCAGAATTGGTTAGGCACATTCTCACCATGCCCAGGGCCCAAAAAATGAGCAAAAGATTAGAATTACACAGCTACTCACTTTTAACTTATTCCATTTGTAACTATCTATCCAGCAACCTACTGGATTCTTGAAAGGCTTTGACAAGAAAGAGCAAATGTTTTTGCAGAGAGATGAGACCAGAGACCATCAGAGTAAGAGTCAGGTTGGGATTGGGCAAGGGTTGAAGCTCTTCCATTTGGAGAAAGCTACATAAGCCAGGGCAGCGAGAAAGTTTTGCTCTTGGGGCAGGAAGATGACAAAGGAGAATGGCAAAGGCTCTAGTTTGTCTAGACCCGACTAGGCTCATGACTGGTACAATCTAAGTGGATTACAGTCCACCTTGCTGATGAAAGAGGGTTGAGAGAAAGGATGTGTGCTGGAGTCAACACACTTTGCTTCAGGACACCTGCTGACATCTCATGAAACACACTAATACACTTGTTATGGTGCGATGCTTTCATTAGTCCGTGGAGAAAGCATTTAAGAGTTTATTTAAATAAGGCAGAAAACAGTTATGTCTGTGCAGTTTAACTAAAATATAGGACAATTTGGGTGGCCAGCCAGTTGAAGTATTTGACACTCACTCCAGTGTTCTTTCTTTGTGTGTTGGGGGGGGGGGGTTTCCCCAAAATGAGGACATGACAGAAAACAGCCTTTTAGGTCCTTGTTATTCTATGCATATAGGATTTTGTCTTAAGATAAGCCACAACAATCTACCTCAGTTGACCACCCAGTTGTTTTGAGTGTCATCTTAACTAGCAATTAAGATTAGCATGCTACTCAAGGTCACAGAGGAAGTGGATGACGTAGCTCAGATGAGGACATGCGTTTCCTGCTTTTGGCCAGGTTATTTGCCCCATTGAGCACTACTGGCAAAAATGAACAATAAAGTATAATAAGAAAGGTAACCGATTTGGACTGTAAATAAAAAAGAGAGAGAGCAATGATTGAAATTCATCCGTCCTCAGACCATGAGAACAATTTGCTCAGCTTTATTAATGGGCATCCTCACATCCTTACTGACTTTAATTACTAATTAATTAAAAGATGATTGGATAAACAATAGGTTGTACTATAAAATGCAGATAACAAAATTTGCTGTCATGGTGCCTAATGAATATTCTTGACCCTATCGCCCTACCAATCTTTCAGCTCCTGGGTTTCTGAAGTAAAGAAACCCAAGAGTTATTTCTTAAAAATTAGAGTTAAATCACATCAAAGTTAAACGGCTTCTGGGTCAAACTGTATTGAGGGCCAGCCTTAGGCAATCATAACTTAATTGAAGTGGAACAGGAAAAAAAATCACAGCAAGTTAAACAGTCTGGAATAGTGACAAGAACCTTGGCCTTTTTTTTTTTTTAATTTTTTTTTTAACGTTTATTTATTTTTGAGACAGAGAGAGACAGAGCATGAACGGGGGAGGGTCAGAGAGAGGGAGACACAGAATCTGAAACAGGCTCCAGGCTCTGAGCGGTCAGCACAGAGCCCGACGCGGGGCTCAAACTCACGAACTGTGAGATCGTGACCTGAGCCGAAGTCGGACGCTTAACTGACTGAGCCACCCAGGCGCCCCAGAACCTTGGTCTTAAAATCAGCATGCCTATGTCTCAAACACTTGCTAGACACCATGGGCAGATACTTCCATTTTTCTGAGCCTCATTCTTCTCATCTGTATAATGGAGATCATTAGTTCAGCTGAAACAAACAGAGACACAAAAATAACAGTGGTCTGCACACAGTAGACGTTTATTTCTCTAATCTGTAAAAGATGCAGAGGTAGACAGTCAGGGACTTTTGGCAACTACACTCTGCATAGATTTCAGAGCCTAAGTTCCTCCTATCTTGTTTTCCCTTCATGCAAAGGGACTCTATTTCCAAGGTCACCCCGTAGTTTAAGAAGGCTGATCCAACACCTGCCTTCATACATTCGACTCAATAGATATAAATGCCTAAAGGAACAAAACATTTATACCAATCTCTAGTAAGGAAAGTTTCTGGAAACGTCCAGATAACACCCCAGCTTACATCCCATTGGCCGGAACTTAGTCATGTGGCCATATATATCTGCAAGGAAGGTTGGGAGAATTTAGTGTTATTCTGGATAGCTATGTATCTAGGGTGGGGGATTTTATCACTATATAAATAGTGGGGAGTGGAAACTGGGGGATACTTAGTTTTCCCTAACCCAAGATATAGCTCAAAGGATTGTTATGAGAGCCTGATAAAATTATGGATGTGAAATAGCTAACACAGTGTCTGGCCTATACAGTGTGTTCAATAATTACTGGCTGAAACTGATGGACAAGAGAAAATAGACCCTCGTGCTCTGTTGGTGGGAATGCAAACTGATACAGCCGCTCTGGACAGCAGTATGGAGATTCCTCAAAAACCTAAAAATAGCACTACCCTATGATCTAGCAATTGCACTATTAGGTATTTACCCAAAGGGTACAAAAATACAGATTTGAAGGGGTACATGCACCCCAATATTTATAAGAGTGTTATCATCAACGAGAGCCAGACTATCTATTGAGAGAGCCCAAATATCCATCAATGGAGAGTGGATAAAGATGTGATATATAGATATAGGTACAGATAGAGATAGAGATAGAGATAGAGATAGAGATAGAGATAGAGATAGAGATAGAGATAGAGATACATACAATGGAATATTCCTCAGCCATCAAAAAGAATGAAATCTGGTCTTTTGCAATGACATGGATGGGGCTAGAATATATTATGCTAAGTAAAATAAGTCAGAGAAAGACAGATATCATATGATTTCACTCATATGTGGAATTTAAGAAACAAGATAGATGAATATATGGGAGTCAGGTGATGAGAAGCAAGGGAAACACACCATAAGAGACTCTTAATGATACAGAACAAACTAAGGGTTGAGGGAAGGAGGTGGGTGGGGGATGGGTTCGATGGGGGATGGGCAATAAGGAGGTCACATTGAGATGAGCACTGGGTGTTGGATGGAAGTAATGAATGACTGAAATCTACTTCTGAAACCAATATTTCACTGTATATTAACTAACTAAAATTTAAATAATAATTAATAATAATAAAGAAAAAAGGGAAAATAAGGCTTTTGAGAATCTTGAACTCTTTAAAGAGTAATGGGAGTGTGCTTCTTTAGCACATGCATACACAAAGAGATCCAAATTCCCCAGGGGCACTGATAAGCCAGGGAATGACCTGTCTTTATCTTTATTTATTTGGGGGGGGGGCAGAGGGGGGAAATGACTGTCTTTAAGCCCAGCTTCTGTTCGAGTCTTTAAGGGACCAAGAAGTGCTACTTGTGTTCTGTTTCTCAGTCCTCTGTGTCTTTACACAGTTTTCTCTCTCCAAAATCTCGCTGCTTCTCTACTTTGCCAAGACTCAGTCCAAATATCACTTCCTTCCAGCAGCCTTCCTACTCCCCCAAACTGGACTAGGTGCCCTTTTTGCTGAATTATCACATGTTGGTGCATACTGCTGTCATAGAAATAACTGTATTGACATTCAGCCACTAATATGTCTCTATCACTGAACCGTGAGATCCTTGAGGGAAAAGATAAAGCCTCATCCATCTCTGTATTCCCAAAACTGACCAAATCCCAGGCCTCAATCTCTTATTCTCATCCAGGGAATTAGAATATATAGTTGATGAACATTACAAGGGATCGTTGGCAAAAGGTTTTATGTACAACTTGGGAATAAAATAGGTACAATTCTCTTCCTTGACTTGCTGAATGCCTACGGGCAGGACCCGGCACATATTGGATCCTTAGTGAATTCCTGTTCTACACAACTAAATGGATTGAAGACTAAAATTGAGAAACCAGTGTTCCAGAGTCGACCATGACAAGTTTGGGAAAGACAGAAATCATACGTAAACTCTGTGTGTACATGAACTTGGATAAAAGAGAAGGATGGGAAAAACAAAACTAAAAAATATGCTTTGACATTGTGTGTCAACTATACTCATATTTAAAAGAAAAAATAATTTTGGGGGGGCAGCTGGGTGGCTCTGTCGGTTAAGCGGCCAACTTCAGCTCAGGTCATGATCTCATGGTTCGTGAGTTCGAGCCCCGCGTCGGGCTCTGTGCTGACAGCTCAGAGCCTGGAGCCTGCTTCGGATTCTGTGTCTCCCTCTCTCTCTGTTCCTCCCTCACCTGCACTCTCTCTCTCAAAAATAAGTTAAGATTTAAAAAATAATAATAAAAGAGAAGAAAAAATAATTTTTAATTGCAAAAGTCAGATCTGGCTTCTTCAAGAAGTTGAAGCTTTTTCGTTACCTCCTGAAATTATATTAAGGGAGCAGCTAATTGTTTATCATGGTAAACTTCCAGAATCAGAATAACTAACAAGCTTAAACAAATAAGGCATTTAGGAGGAAATGGAATTAATGTATGTTTTTTATAATAGTCAAATAGTTATAAGAATCATAGATTTACCCACCCCAGAATATCTAGGGTACACCCCAAGATTAGGGCTGTGTTCAGGCTGATTGTAGACTATAAATGAAAACAATGCCTAAAGGGAAAAAAAAAAGATATGGAAAAAAAAAAAAAGATATGGAAAAAAAAAAGATAGTGGAAACCTAGTTAGAAGGCAGAGTAATGAGAACTTGGTGATTGGATAAATATGACAGAAGATAGAGAAAGAAAGACATCAGAATAACTCTAGTTTAAAATATGAGTGGGGCACTCAAGTGGTTCAGTCGGTTAAGCCTCCGACCCTTGATTTTGACTCAGGTCATGATTTCAGGAGCCCCCAGTAGTGCTCTGTGCTGAGAGCACAAAGCCTGCTTGGGATTCTCTCCCTCCTTCTGCCCTCCCCCCCCCCCCCACTCACTCTCTCTCTCTCTCTCTCTCTCTCTCAAAAATAAACTTAAAACAAAACAAAACAAAACAAAATAAAATAAAATAAAATAATTAAAATAAAATAAGAGAAAGCATTGAGAAAACAAAGGAAGTTTGCCTTGGAAAGAAGCTTTTGTGGAGGCAAGCCTGTTGTCTCCATGTATCAAGGACTTTATTCCATGAAAAAATCGCTGGGTTTGTTTAGTGTTGATATCAGAGGTTGAAACTGGAACCAGGGTTGGAAGTTCAGAGAAATTCTGCTTTAATGGCATGAAGGATTTCCTGAGATCCATTGCCATCCAAAAATTAACACAGGTGTCAGCAAGAGGTAGTGAACTGCCCATCAAGGCTGTGCCCAGGGCGACGTTAGATACAGCTGCTTTAAAGGACATCTATGGACATGGACTAGTTTCTCATCTCACTTCTGGTAACATCCTGTCTTTGAAGAACCACTCCTTCCCCCTTCCCTCTGGTGGTCTTGTGGCCCAGATTGCACAGTGAAGAGTAAGTCTTAAAGAATGGCTGTAAGTGAGCATGGCATCCAAGCCTGAAGAATAAGGGTCCCCATCAGAGTTTTTGCAGAAATCTTAGGGAAGTTTTGCTCTCTGTGCAGAGCACCTTTAATGGTAGATAGAAAGTTGAGCCTGGCGCTCCTGGGGACCATCCAGCTGCAACCTAGGGAAAAGAGGCCTAGAAATGAAGACAACACACAGGAAAGCCAAGTGGAGAAGGAAAGAGACAGAAACAGAGAGACAAAGAGAGAGAGAGTGAGAGATTCAGGGAAGAGAGAGGAGAGATTGAGATGGAAGGAAAGAGAAAGATTCAGAGGAAGAGAGAAACAAAGAGAAAGGGAGAGAAGAAGGGAGGAAGGGAAGAAGAGAGAGAGATTCAGAGAGAGAAACAGAGGTTGAGAGAGAGGGAGAGAAAGACAGAGAAGTAGAGGAAGAGAGAGAAACCCAAAGAACTTTTTAAGAGAGCCCTGCACATAATTGTATCTTTTTAGAAACTTAAAAAGAAAAAAGCCTTTTTTTCTTTAGCCAGCCAGTTCAAGTTAGGCTTATTGTCATTTGTCCACCCCCCCCCAAAGAATCCTTATTATGGATGCTGTATTTAAAAATCCAAGTATAGGGGCGCCTGGGTGGCTCAGTCGGTTAAGCGTCCGACTTCGGCTCAGGTCACGATCTCGCGGTCCGTGAGTTCGGGCCCCGAGTCGGGCTCTGGGCTGATGGCCTAGAGCCTGGAGCCTGCTTCTGATTCTGTGTCTCCCTCTCTCTCTGCTCCTTCCCCGTTCATGCTCTGCCTCTCTCTGTCTCAAAAATAAATAAACGTTAAAAAAAAAATTTTTTTTTTAAAAAATAAAAATCCAAGTATAAAATAGCTCCCAGACAAAAGATTAATGTCAATGAAGCTTTGAAAAAAGCCTTTTTTTCTTTAGCCAGCCAGTTCAAGGCTTATTGTCACTTGCCCCCCCACTCCCCCCCCCCCCGCCTCCCAAGAATCCTTATTATGGACAGTGTATTAAAAAATTCAAATATAAAATGGCTCCCAGACAAAAGATCAATGTCAATGAAGCTTTGAAACCAGTGTGTTTCGATAGCAATTGGACAATTAGGTTAAAAATAATAATAATAATATTTGACATACTATAAAGATTAAAATAAACCTGAACGATAGTGTTGGTCGACAACCCTACTGGGAGCTTCCCAGGTGTAATATGAACCCAACAAGCAGAGACTGAAGAAAGAGGCAGGCTACTCCAGGTTGGTAAGTGGCAATTTCAATAATAGCAAAGACCCTAACGGGGCACAGTCACATATACCATGCAGTGTTTTCAACACCACACCACTCTCTCAAGGCCATGTCCTTAGAGCAGGCTTTATAAACAGGAAGAGCAAGCAGAACCCACATTCCAAGGACACGGGAGGGGGCGAGGAGCCTCCAAGGCCCAGGTCCAGCTTATGGGTCAATCCGTCTTTTTGATGATGTTCCCCAACAAATAACAATAACAAAGACATCTTTTACTGTCATGGTACTTAGAGAATTCACCAAGCACCTTCTAATGCATCAAAGGGGAGCATATTTCTCTGCTGATTCCAGTTATTATTTGTAGAAATTATAGCACTGCCCTTCAGAAATATACTAACAAAAAAAGAAAGGAAAAACAGTAAAAATTTCCAAAGTGGAATGACAGAATTGGCCGGGGGGTGGGGGGGAGGGAATACAAAACACCACAAAGCAACATTTAAATTCTAAGTACTTTGGACCTCACAAGCACCGTAACATTCTGGTGTGGATCTTCCTCACTGAAAATGCCTTTCGATGCCTTTTAGCAGCTCCCCCTAAGACCAACAGCATAGTAAGTAGAAATGAAACGTTCTTCATTACACCGCTGGATCATGCTTTTAATAGGAGAGTATAATCTCATTACAAGCTCTAGTAGTCATCCAGATCACAATCTTAATTGCCAGTATAGGTAAAAGTGTAATAATATACGCTTATCCTTTTGTGGGATTTTTTTTTTTTTGTAATGGCATAATTAAAGAAAAGCAAGAAATTTTTTCTGTGCGCATGCCTTCTTGGCCTCAGGCTATTACAGACTTTCCCCCACCTTTAAATGTGGTATTTAAGTGGGATCAATTCTTAGAAAACTATACAACACGTTAAAGACTTACATTTTTGGGAAGTCACAGGGTGGGTCATTTTTTTGCCCTCCCCAAATCTCTTCCCTTTCCTCCCTTCAAATGCTTCCATGTAAACCATGTTAAGAGAATACATTTAGAAACAAAAAAATCTATGTTCATGTGCTGACATGTTCTGTTGACCTTGAGTAAATCAGTTAACATCTCTGGGACCCAGTCTTCCTCATCCATGACATGGGACTGTAAATGCCTCCTACACATGTGGACCAAGTTAAAAAAAAAAATGTGTAAGGTTTCTACACCTATAAACTATTATATCACTTTAAAGCGGATTTTCATTGAGCACTTTGTAGGAGTGCTACACTGAGACGATACCCTTATCTACTTTTTGCTCTTCTGATATAGAACCCTAGAGTTGGAAGGGATCTTAAAAGCTCTCAAGTACCAGGTACATCCCTCCGAGTTAAGTAGCCATCCTCTGGTGGTTTCCTCTGTACAGCAGGTGTCAACCCTCTCTGGAGAAATGGGTTTCAACATGTAGCCATGAGTGGTATGCCAGGAATGGAAGCCAGCCTTAGAGTCGAACAGGAAGATATCTACACGCATGGATGAGGGTCAGAGATGGGAACACACACACAAGCCGATGATGTGAATCAGATCAAGATGGAGGAAGGGACATATGCCCAGTGTAGACCATGAGGGTGAGGACCAGGAGCTGGAAGTGGGTCAGGAAGAAGCAAGGATCACTCGATGACATGAGACTTTGTGGATTTACGTTGAACGGGAAAGTCCTCAAGACTTGCTCCAGCTTTGGAACCTATTTGGGTTCTCAAACCTTTGGATATTGAGGGCCCTCCGAGGAATAGGAACAACTTCTCAGAGTCATTACTACTTCCAGTAGATCCCTACCTCAGGAGGGATCCATGAGACCCAAGTTGAATGACTGCATGAACTTCTAGCAACAAAATTACATGACTTCAAGTTTCTCTAATTTTAACGTTTCTTGCTCTTCCTTCTATCGCACTGGCACCCAATGCATAGTCAGGGTTGAGCACAGCCTTCAACAAAAGGTTAATAAGTATGAATTTAGATAGATCATGTACCATGCACTGAGCTTGGCAAGGGAAATATGAAGCTGAAAAGACAGGAATGGCCTGTGGCCACATGGAAACTATGGTCTGACCATGAAGACAGACACTTAAAAGCAATTCTTTAATTCCTGTCCAGAAATAAAAGAGAAACAGATGCAAAGGGGAGACAATTAGCTGAAACAGGGCTGATGGACAGATACAGCACCAGGAGGAAGTAACCGGTTAGAGACCACACCCTTCAAGGGGCATGGCACCTGCAACCAAGGTCCAATCCAGTCATCATACACAAGAAAGGTTTCCTCTGGAGAAGAGCATGTAACCTCAGTGTGTAAAGGATGGAACACAGCAGAACATGCAGCATGACAGGTGGCTATGTCAGCGTGCAGTGCACAGCCCCAGAGGCCTCCCTTCACAGAGATTTCCTGGCCTCACAGCCAAGATAACCAGGGCGGTGGACATGAGCCAAGTTAGCCAATGGGATTTTTCTAGAATACGATATGGAGGAGAGAAAAGGATTGAGCTCAATCAGGGCATGTTGACAGATGTGGTGGGTAGTCATGCATAAAAGCCAGCAATGTGACTTCGCTAAGATTTCCTGGACACCTACAATGTGTTTAGCGTTCTTCTAAGACATACATACATTTTAGAATAGAATATTCGTGTGTGTGTGTGTATGTGTGCATGTGTGTGTGTGTGTAGAAATATTCATTTACTCTTCACAGCAAGAAGAGTAGGTGCTATTTTGTCCCCATTTGATGGATGGGAAAACTGAGGCTCAGAGAGGTAAAGCGAGCGATAGAGTTCACACCGTCAGGAGTGGGGCTGGGGCACAAACCAGGAAGCCTGGCTCCAGAGCCCATGAGAACCAGTGCCTTGGGGAAGGAGAGATGGACCTAAGTGATCCAGCAGAGAAGGGCTAACAGAAGCATCCTTCCCCCTGCCCCCCACCCCCCAGTTGGAGACCAGCAGCTTTTGCTGTGGCTGTGGCCCTTGGGCTTCACAGCCATTCTCTCAAGAATGATACAACAAAACCAATTTCTAAACCCAACAGTTCATGAAACTAGGACCGTTGATACAGTGGCTTCCGTCAATCTAGAAAGAATTGGAATAACCTACATCTCACTGGATGCTTCTGAGGAACAGCTTGGGCAGGGGCAGCTGACAGGGCCTGACAGGAGCCTCCGGCAGGATCAACACAAATAATACTTCTCAACTGGAAGTAATGTGAATCTAGCGCTGGTCAGCTGTCCCAGAAATCAAATTCAGGTCCAAAACATCTACCCTATATTAACCTTTTATGTTTCCAAATTGCAGCCTTAATCTCTTTCCATCAGCTTACTTGTAATTGCACCAGAGACCCCACAAACCTATCATTATTCCTCTCTGAGGCCCCGAGGCAAATCATTTGTGTGCTCTCTGATTGAGTGCCCTGTTAGTTAAGTGGGGAAAAGGAAAAAACCTTTCTCACCACAGTGCTGTGAAAATTCCCAAGATTCCTGTACGTGGCACTTGGAAGATATGTTTTTCCCTTCAGAAAAAAACCTTGCCCCTTGCTTTTCGAGATGCCCAGGATGTATGAGGAAAGGGGAAACCAAGGTCTTGATTCTTGCTTATAGAAGTCTCCCATTCATTCATTCGTTCATTCGTTCAAAAAGTAATTCTTGAGCACTTACTATATGTGAGGCACTGTGCTACGTGCTAAGGAGTCAATGATGATCAGAACACATCTTCAAGCAGCTCTCAAGCAGCTTATGGTCTGTTTAGAGCAATGCTCCTCTGTCCTGGCTGCACATTATAATAGACCGGGAGACTTTTTTTTTCATAGAACTTATTGTCAAGTTAGCTAACACACCAGCGTATACAGTGTGCTCTTGGTTTTGGGAGTAGATTCCCATAATTCGTGACTGACATACAACACCCAGTTCTCATCCCAACAAGTGCCCTCCTCAATGCCCATCACCCATTTGCCCCTCTCCCCCATCCCACCCCATCAACCCTCAGTTTGTTCTCTGTATTCCAGAGTCTCTTATGGTTTGCCTAGACTGGGAGACTTTGAAAAAGACCCATGTTCAGTGGCCCTACCCCGGAACAATTAAGTAAAAATATAGAAAGTTAGGTCCCTGCCATTTGTATTTTTCAACCTCCTAAATGATTATGATAGCTAGAGACAGGTGAGAACCATTGGTTTAGAATGAATGAGTTACCCTTTCTGGCTTTGGCCCAACCTTTTTTAGAACACCATTATACTCACAGACCTTTGGCACCTGCAAGAAACACCCTTGTCATTTTGTCTATATGACAGTCAGGTGGTCATTTCTAGCTTCTCTGAGGCATGAATTGAAACTTTTGAATTGAAAGGCTGGGTACAGAAGTAAAATCATCAGCTAGTGACACAGTCTGGGTGACCCTTTGGTATCCATGACTCCATGTCCTTTGAAGGGAAGGATACATTCTCTATGGATAGCCAAGAAACTGAATTTAATAAACGATCAATTAATCTATGGAAGTGGGAACGGACATATTTTATTTTTATTTGCCTGGATCCCTTGGTCCAAGAATTCCCCTCTACCATTTGAAGAATGACTCATTCTTCTCTCTCTCTCTAAATCCATGCATTTTTTATAGGGCTACCCTCAATCCCTTAGCTCCAAAAGATGTCACTTGGCCCAGATGAAGCCAATGTATAACACTGTATACGTTTTGCCTATGACCTACACCAAACCAATCAATGTCCATCATCAGCCTTTGCTGAAACAATCAGACATCATTTTTGTTCACGGTTACACAGCTGGCATACAATGAATTGAAGTTTCTGGTGGGTCTCTTAGCCATCAGCTGGGGAGACTCTGGCTGAGAATAAGGTCAATTCAGATTTCTGATGATCTGGTTTGAATACCTGGGTCAGGTAAGCCTGAACATCTATCCTTGATCTTCTCCTTACGTGAACTAATAATTGCCCAGTTTGGGCTTTACGCCTATTTGAATCAGATTTCATCTCTCACAGTCAGAGACAGTTCACTAATAAAGTGGATAAATGAGTGAATTCTCTGCTCCTTACTCTTCAGGTAAGGAAACAGCTTGGCTTCTTCTCTAGCCCTCTAAATAGTTGAGAAGGTTATGGTGCCATCAAAGGTACTGACCTTCTTGTCTAGTAAAAATTTTCCCAAAATGTGCCCCATCGAACATTACATTTTTCCATTCAAATAAGTTTAGAGTGGAACTGTTGAAAGGTCTCTTCAGTGCAAAATTTCTCAGACCTTGACTTATCAGTGAGAATTGTAAATCTTTCACAAGAACTGTAGTAGACTATATTTTCCCAGCTTATTTAAGTACAAGACTCTTTTTTGTCCTACATCTCCTGGGACTAGAGTTTTGGAGGGAGTGGCATTCAAGCTGCAACCTAAAGAATGTTCTTCCTTCTGCCTGTAACACTCTTCCCACACCCTCACTCCCAAGCCTGTCCAATTCCTACTCCACAGTCATGCCTCAGCTTAAATTCCATCTTCTCCAAAAAGCCTTTAACAGAACCACTACTGTCACCCTCCCCCAACTTCAGAGAAGGCAAATTATACTCATCTTTTGCTGTCTCAAGCTCTATGCTTCCTATTTTACGCGATTTATCACACAGGATGATAATTATGCATATGTTTCCCACTTATATTCCAT
Source organism: Panthera onca (assembly GCF_046562875.1). NCBI lineage: Eukaryota > Metazoa > Chordata > Mammalia > Carnivora > Felidae > Panthera > Panthera onca. Next base: position 70,105,244 of record NC_138356.1, read on the forward strand.
GGAAGCCATTCTACAATATGGCTGGCAATGAGCCTTACCTACTGGTATTCATGCCTTAGTGAATCATCTCCCACCCTGATTCATGACTGGCCAACTAAATATGGCAGAAGTGAAGATGTGTAACACCCATGGTTAGGTCATAAAACGCCTTGCAGCATCTGGCTTGGGTTCATGAATTGCTCACTCTGGAGAGAGTCAACCACCAATACCATGAGAACACTCAAACATCCTCATGCAGAAGCACTAGGCCCCCCACCAACAGCCAGCACCAACTGGCCAGCACTAGGAGAGTGGTGGAACCTGGAAGTAGATCTTTCAGCCCCAGGTAAGCCTTCAGAAGAATAAAGTTCCCAGCCCACATCAGCCTGAAATCTACTGGGAGACCACAAATGATATCTATCCAGCTGAGCCCTTCTCCCATTTCTGACCCATAGAAACCATGAAACTATAAATTCATAAGGACGAAATCTGAATTGCTTGCTATTATACCATACCCTCCCCAACACACATGCATACATGCTCGCACACATACAATTACACACACACACACACACACACACACACACACACACTACACAGATCCTACTTACAGCACTTGAAGCAAAAAAGGCACTCCACATTTATGAAATGGATAAATAATAAATGAATGAATATGTAAATTATAAATATATATATACACACACACATAAATACATATGTGTATGTGTATATACAGTGGGAACTGGCTGATAAATTGGGTTGTGAAGTAAGAGAGCAGAAACTCTAAGTTATTCAACACTTAAACCCTTAGAAGACTCTCAAACAGAAATTCATATATCTCACTGTGACTACAGCCCCAAAATGGGAAATTCAGAAGACATGACGTTAGCATGAGATCTGTATGGTTTTAGGCAATTGCCATATTCTCCCTGGACCTCACTCAGCCTGCTACGGTAGAAAACAAAAGGGTTAGGCTAAAAGGCATTTATCAAAGGCTGTGTCACCTCTGAATGTTAAAGATTCCGAGATAGCAAACTTGAACAGCAGGAACAGAAGTCAGCTTGGCTAGCACAGAGTTCTCGTGTGACACAGCCATGGAAGGAAGCCCAAGTCACCTGCTGATGTCCTGTCTTCTTCTGTCCCTCTTCCACCGCTTTTCATCTTGAACCAGGTAGAGCTAATGGGTCTCCAGTCTACAGAGAGCAGGCGAAGGCTCTGTCCGGACAGCTGTCAGATCTCTGGAGCAAACCACCCTCCCAGGATTGTCTTGGAGTGGTGTTGGTCCTTGGCCATGGTGGCAGTGGTGGTGGCACTTATAGCCTTTGGAGTCCTACTTCTGAGTCAGCCCTCAAAAAAACAGCTTCTGCCAATGGTCTCACATAGTCAGCTCTTAACAGATACAACAGCTGCTTTCTAAGAACATAGTGTAGCTTTTAGGCATCTTGCCTAGAAATTCTTTTTCACTGAGTTCCTGGAAGAGGCTGCTTGATTTTCTCCACACCCAAGACTCAGCGGAGCCCAGCAGGCCAGAAAGCCAAGAACAGCCACACACCGCACCTGAGGAAATTATGTCTGCTCAACCCAGGCTCATTGGGGAAGTGGAAAAGGCTGTTTGTTCTGTGAGGACCTTGTGAGTGTTAGCAAAGAAGGAGAGGCTATCATTCTGATTTAATAGCATGTTGGGGGAGGACAACGGAGATTAGAGCTGCAAATGACATGTAAAGAGCCCGTAACATGTGTCAGGCACCTGACATATGTGTCTCATTTCATTCTTATAAGTTCTGAAAGGCATGCATATTTTTTACCCATTTTATGATTCACAGAATACTGGATAGCAATGCACAGAAGAGTCTTGTCCCAACCCAAGCCTTTTTAACCACCAGGCTGTCTTGCTTCCCAATCAAAGTCACTGAGAGTGTGAGTGAGCATGTGGCATAGTGGAAAGGATAGAAAAATCAATACACTTTAGAGCAGGGTTTGGCAACCTGTGGCCTGTGGGCCAAATCCAACCCACTACCTGATTTCATAAATCAAGTCCTACTGAAACACTTGCAAGCTCATTCATTTCTCTTATTGTCTATGATTGCTTCCACACTGCCCTGCTTGAGCTGTATGTACGGTCTGCAAAACCTAAAATATTTACCATCCTGCCCTTTAGAGCAAAAGTTCCTCAGTCCCTACAAGGCTGTGGTAATATAAGCTCTTATTGCCACAGTAGGTCCCAGACTAGAAAGACAGAATTGAAATTTCTAATTAGCTTTGCTTGGATATGGAAAAGAATTAGAAAATTGACCAAATACTTTTCACAATTAAATGTCCATTTACAGGACAACTTGGACTAACATTGTTCTTGTATTCTAGAAGTCACTAACAGAGCTACAGCCATTGGTAAAATTAAACCAGACATTAAGTGTAGAGCCACGCTGAGTAGTCAGCTCTCTGAGGGGTTAAATCCCACACCATCCTCTGAAGTGTTCAGTGTCATATTAGTTCAAAAGAGCTGTCCCCCTACCCCGTTCTGTGGGCCAGTTGGAGCAGTCACTCAGACAAGAGAGAACGTTGGTGAGACTGAATGAGTGGTAACTTTTCCCACGGTCTCCACCATTTCTAACTCTGGCCACGGGCTCCCAAACCTAGAGCACGAGGTGCCCCATTAAGAATTATTGAGCTCAGGGGTGCCTGGGTGGCTCAGTCGGTTGAGCGCCAACTTCGGCTCAGGTCACGATCTCGCGGTCCATGAGTTCGAGCCCTGCATCGGGCCCCTGTGCTGACAGCTCAGAGCCCAGAGCCTGTTTCAGATTCTGTGTCTCCCTCTCTCTGACCCTCCCCCATTCATGCTCTGTCTCTCTCTGTCTCAAAAATAAATAAACGTTAAAAAAAAAAAAAAATTAAAAAAAAAAAAGAATTATTGAGCTCAAAGAGCAAAGGGAGGGGAGATATCGCCACAGAAATCTGGGAACTACTGAAGAACCCCAGAGATCTGTGTAATTTAACAGAAACAAAGCTCTGAGAAGGTGACTCCCCGTGATAGGGCAGAAGTTCTTACTCAAGCCCCAAAGCCCCGTGCAGGTCGTGCTTGAAGGTGACTCTGGGCATGGATGTTTGTAGGCAAATGAGAAACTTCTTCTCACTGGCACTCTGATCTCTGCCATAAAGGGACAATATGGGCCTGGATCAGTGTTTCTCAAATTTCAGACATTTCTGGACGACTGTTCCAATTTTGATAGGTCTGTGGATGGCATATACCATCATTGACTTCATATATTTAATTAAGTCACTTTATCTTAATTTACCATAAAAGGAAATTATACCATCACATCAACGGGAAATCAGTATCGGTTACCCAATAAAGGTAAAAATGCCACGTAAATGGGACAATGGTGTTAAATTCCAGGTAGATGACATTGCTCGCCCAAAGCTCTGTTCCAGAGCCCTCCTCTCTCCTCCTTTCAAAAGGTTGGCACAAACGCTGGAAAGGTCCAAAGGAGTAGCAGCAAACTGAGCATCTCTCCAGAAGGAACAGAAGAGAATTAAAAAGAGAACAACTTTTCTCACAGCCTCATATCATTAGCAGTGTTCTCCCCAGACTTTTGGGCAACACTGAAACCAGACAGTCTGATTTCATGAGAATTACAAAGCCAGACAAAGAGTTGGGGAGAGGGAGTAGAACGTAAGAAGGAAAGATTCCCTTCCTAAAATGGATTACATCCCTCCAGTTTCTTTGTTGGCACCTCATGCCCGGCAGAACCTGATCGATGTTTGGTAACCCCCCGGTTGGAACAGCACGGTAAAGCTAGAGCTTGGATATCAGAGTCAGATCTGAATTTGGATCCTGATTACCATATTTTGACTGCCTGTCTTTGGGCGGGTTACATAAAACCCTCTCTGAGTGTGTTTCTCATCCAGTTGAAAGAAGGGGCAGGAGGAATTAACGGGAGCTATGCTGCAGAATTCAATAGCTATGAATAGTGTATGAATATAACAGTACATGAAAAAGTGCCTGGCATATAGTCGGCACCCCCACAAGATACACTTCCTTCCTTCTTCCCTGCACCTTCCCACCCAGAATTGATTTCTCCTGTTTTGCACTTCCTGTTTTTGAACTTTTCTTACCTGGTCTTAAAGTACTTAACAAACTAAATGTGTTCTAATTTTGGAAATCAGTTGACTATTTTCTGAGACAAGCAAGGACATCCAGAAACCTTCTCTTCCCTTTAAGTTCCATGAGCTGCCCAAAGACCGAACTGAGTTCTGTACTAAGGGTCTGAGAGTCCCTAGCCCCTACCAACACCACACAGCATACCCCCTCACGGATAAGGGGCTGAAGGAGAATGCCACCTCTAATGCCAAACACAGCCCTGGGGAACACATAGTCTATGTCGCTGAATACTCAAGATCACCTGGAAGGCTGAAACTTTATTCCCATCTTGGAGATGGCAAAACCAAGGCGCAGAGAGATTAAGTAATATACTCAAGGTCACGGGGTTTGTAAGCGGACACAGTAGTGTTTGAGGCCACAGTCCACTTCTTTCTTCTCTGCCACGGAATAGCTGAACTCTGACTCCATCATAATCTCAGTTGTCCCACCAGAGATCAAGCCCCTGCTTCCTGGCTAATGAGCATAACTGGTCCCAGTCCTTCTCAGCACATCCTTTCATGTGTCTGCTACAGTCTGAACACCTCACGTGGCTCAGCCTTCTCTGCGCATCGCCCAGTCCATCTTTCTCAACCTCCTCACATAAATCCAGCCCTGTCAAGCTTTTCTCACTCTCTGCTGCGTCCTTTTAACTGCGTCCACTCCCTCAGTGTCTGCTCATTAGTGGGCTGTCTGAGACCAAAGGCAGTCTGTCGGGAGACCCCGAAGGCACATCAGCGCTGAGTTGAGTAATTACCTGGTGCATCGTGAATGAGTTTCTTACTGAGTCCAGCAATGGGAAGGTGCCAGCTAGAGGTTCAGGGTGACAAGAGAGGGTAAAGGGGCAACCTTCGAGAAAGGTTGGATGCTGACCCAGCATAGGGCATGTCCTAGGCACAAGGATGTTTAGAGTAGAGATACATCAAAGAAGATAAGACAGGTGTCTTCCCCCAAGGACTCACCATCTGGCTTTCCACTGTCCAACATGGGAGCCACTTGCCATGGGTGGCTCTGAGTACTTGAAAGGAGGCTAGTTGAGACTGAGATGTGCTGTGTAAATACATACCACCTTTGGAAGACTTAATATGAAAAAAAGTGTATAAAATATCACACTAGTAATTTTTTACGTTGGTACCCAGATGAACATAATATCATTACTATCCTGGGTTAAAGGAAACATACTATTAAAGGTAATTTCTGTATGTTTCTTTTTACTTTTTTTTAAATACACGGCAGCTAGAACATCTGAAATTACATGTGTGGCCCTCGTCAGATTTCTGTTGAACAGTACTGGTCAAGTCAGCAAGGCAGGCATGGAGTTGACATACAAGACTCGTCAAATTATGACACGTGTTTATCTAGACACAGTGCTCTCTCGTGGGGGGGGCAGCCTTCCGAGTGGGGGAAAGCACAGCTATTACTTATTTACCCAACTCACATCATCCCCCCAACACGCATTACCTACCAATTTTTTTCTACTTCTCTCACTATTTCCCTTATGCATGTCTCCATCAGAGAACAAACTGTACAAATGACATCGTCTGCCACCTTATGGCCACCCAGCACCACCCCTCGAAGTTACTGCAATCCTAGACCCACAAGAAAAGTCGGTAGAAATAGATTAATCCAACGTGTGTTTATCTAGACCCAATTTCACAGGGGCCGTTTCTATGTGGATGAGTAGCCAAACAGTAGAGAAAGGCTTTTGATGTGAGTGCAGAAAGGACAGACACCTGGAGACCCTCGAAGAGAAGGCAGGGACACATATTTGCTACTGCATAGCAGACTCTCAGCGGGATGCTTAGCATGCGAGATCTGACCTCAGCTTCAAAGAACTCTGTGAAAAAGCCCACTTCTATGTTACAGCTGAGGAAACTGAGGCCCTAGAGGCTACGTAACTGCCATAAGTCAGCGCAGCTGATAAGGGGACAGGGCTGGGAGGAGAGATCTCGTCTGCCCGTCTTCAAAGTTCAAGGAGTTTAGCTTCTACCGTGGATAACATTGCCGGCTTTGGTACAAGCCATGTTTCTGAGCACTTGGGGAAAGATGTTGTGCAAACACCTGTGTCTCTCCACAGGAGGGAATCCAGAGGGACACAGGCGACGTGACTTTGCTCCCTTCTGGGCCCAGCTGCCAAGAGTAGCTTCCTTTGCGGCTCCAAATTGTGTTTTATCCCACAGTTTCACACTGGGTAGACTCCCAAACCCATAACCCAGCACTTGGAAACCAGCCAGTGGAGGAGGGAGGGAAAGAATATTTTCGCAATAGCTACAGAGCTATTCCTGGAGCTGGGGAGTGTCGACACCGGGCTGTCAGAGAGGGAACAGAGAAAGACTCTAATTTGGAAACATTTTACACTGTGTACTTGACAACGTACCCTAGGTGGCAAAAAAACAGTGATGAAGGCTCAGATTGGGTAACTGAATATGGCCTGGCTTACTGTTGGCCTTAACATCCACTAGGTGACAAGAAAGCAGTGACGATGGCTCACGTTGGGTAACCAAATATGGGCTGGCTCATCCGTGGCCTTGTTAGTACAGTAACTCCAACTTTCAAAAGGTAATGGGGGATATCGGTTGCTGGGGTTCAAATCCCAGCTTTGCCACTTACAAGCCGCCTGACTTTGAACAGATCAAGCTCTCTGTAGCTCATTCCCTCGTCTATAAAATGAGGGCAAGGATAATCCCTGTCTCAGGAAGTCATTGTGAGATTTAACTCAAGTCAAATATATGACATGTTTTCAACAAGGTAAGTAGCAGCTTACAATTATTACTGTGGTTTGTGTTGGGCTATCCCAGAGGCAGCTCCACCCCGCCATCCTCACTCAACAATAGAGTAAATCCAGGTAACCCTCCCCAAAAGAACATTCTCTTCCCACCGATGCATGGAAATGGTGCGGTTTTCTTCTTAGGTTTATACTTAGCGGGGCAAGAGGTGGAAAATGTCGGTAGAGAGGAGGAAGACAGCAGAAGGCATAAAGACATGAAAAATGAAAGAAAAAACGTTATTAAGAACGTAAACTTTACACAGGATGCGTTCTCACCTTATCCAGGTGAGTGTGACCACAAGCTTTCCTCATCTCTGTAACTTCTGATTATCTTCTCCCCTTGCTTTGAAGTGAAGTGTCCGGTGAGGCTTTATTGAGAAACACTTACCAAGTTCTAATAGCATGTGTTATTTGGAGATGGGGCTAAGTGCTCTCAGAGCTCCTTGGAAAAACTAAAATCCCCAAGTTATCTTGAGCTGATAGAGTTCGACTCTGGAGTGTGGTGTGGTACCATCAGCTATACAAAATGCTCCGTGGGTTCTTCAGGAATCCCGAAGCCGGTTCATTCAATCCGTCGCGGACATCAGACTGAAATAGAGGGTTAAGAACCACCGTGTCTGGAGCTCTTTCTCTTTCCCTGACTTGTCAGAAAGAACTTGGACATAAAGCTCAGGGTAATTGCAGAACCGGACAACAATTTTCAGAACTGATGGTGTTTTGGCCACGGGCTGCAGCTGTTCAACACACAGTGTCTGCATTGAACGGTGATTTCCTTATACGGTAATTTTTATGTTACATCTCACTCGTTTTTAGCACTTGTGAGAAAGACAAACGAAAGAAAGGGACACCCTCCCCCCAAAACCCACTCTCGTGATAATGACCTCCAAGTATGCCTCTGCCTCTTCTGTGTGACTAGTGTCCAGAAAGGTCAAATGGAAATTTCTTAAACGAAACACCGCCACTCATCACAGTCCAGCACAAAAGGTTTAGTTGCAGCGTTTGTAAGATGAGGCTAAAGCGCTCACCCTCGATGGGAGTTTTGTGGACGAGACCTGCACCTACAACTTGTGCTTGTCCCTTCCCTCTGTGAAAGCTGCAAATAAACACACTAAGCAAGTACGGAGGCGAGCACGGGTTTTGTAGCCAACTCTGAGGTCTTGGTCCCAGTTCTGTTATCTCGTAACTATCACCTGGGCAAGTTGCCTCTCACAGCCTCAGTCTCCTCATCCAGAAATTTCCCAACCAGCCTACTCTGCTGATCGGCTCCATATCCTCCCTGCCCTCACGCAATAGAGGGAGGCAAAAATGTTAGAACGATCTCAGGCCATAGTTAAGGACAAAAGTTCTGACTTGTTCAAAAGCTAGATTTGAGTCTCAACTCCACCACTCGATAGCGGTGTGACCCAGGACAAGTTAATTAACATCTCTGGGCCTCTTCTCCTCCTCCATAATATAGGGAAGTATATGCCACCCGTTTAGCTTTGGGCAGGTTGCTTACAATTTCTAAATTCAGTTTCTTCATTTGTCAAGTGAGGTTAATAATGCATTCTCTCATAATTATAACAACAACAACAATAACAATAATAATAATAATAATAATAATAATAATAATATAGCCTTCCCGTTACCAACATCGCACGTCAGAGGGCACACTAGTTACAACTGAGGAAACTTCACTGACACATCATTGTCACTCAAACAAAGTCTATAGTTTACATCAGGGTTCACTCTTGGTGTCGTTCATTCTATGGGTTTTGAAAACTCTACAGTGACATGTATCTACCATTATAATTTCATACAGAACAGCTTCACTGCCCTAAACACCCTCCGTGTTCTGCCTATTCATCCCTCCCCTCCTCAACCCCTTGAAACCACTGATCGTTTTCTTTTCTCCACTTGTTTGGCCTCTCCAGAATGCCATATAGTTGGAATCATACAGTATGTGGCCTTTTCCAATTGGCTTCTTTCACTCGGTGATATGAATTTCCATGTGTTTTTGTGGCTTGATGGCTCATTTCGTTTTAGCACTGAATTGTGTTCTATTGTCTGGATGCGCCATGGTTTCTTTACTCGTTCTCCTATTGAAGGATATCTTGGTTGCTTCCAAGTTTTGGTAATAATGAATAAAGATACTATAATACATCCACGGCCAGGTTTTTGTGTGGTCATACGTTTTCAGCTCCTCTGTGTAAAGACCAAGGAGCAAAGCTGTTGGATCAGATAGCAAGAGTGTGTTTCGTTTTGTAAGGAACTGCCAAACTCCCTTCCAAAGGGGCTGTGCCATCTTGCGTTCCCACCAGCAATGAATGAGAGTTCCTGTTGCCCCACATCCTCACCAGCATTTGCTGTCCTAAAGGTTCTGGATTTGGGCCATCCCAATATGTAGTAGTAACACCTCATTGTCGTTCTAATTAGCAACTCCCTGAAGCCACGTAATATGAAACATCTCTTCATATGCTTATTTGTCATATGCTGTATATCTTCTCTGGGCACAAATCTTTTGCCCATTTTTTAATCAGGTTGTTTGCTTTCTTGTTATTACATGTTGAGAGCTCTTTGTGTACTTTGGATACCAACCTTTTATCAGATATGTCTTTTTCAAGTATTTTCTCCCACTCTGTGGCTTGTCTTCCCATTTTCTTGAGAAAGTATGATTTTTTTTTAAAGTTTAAATTCCTTGGCCTGGAAACCCATGGGCTGATCTTCTATGATTTGGTCTCTGCCTTTCCCTCACGTTCATTTTCCTGACACAGGCCTGAATCTTCTACCCACACAGAACGACTCAAAACTCTCCATCAACCCCAGGCTCTGGGAGGCTCAGATGCCTCTTAGTGGGCTCTCTCTCCCGGAACGACCACTCTGCCCTCATCCCCTGTGCCCACACTCCCTTTTCCTCCAAAACATGGCTCAAACTTCACCCTCTGTGAAGTGTCCTCACAGCCCTGGAGAAGTGTCCACTTTCCCATGAGCCTCCACTGTCCCCTGTGCAGACTTCTCTTCGTCTACACTCAGAAGTTCTTTACTGTGATCCTGCTGGGCTCCAGACACTACAGAAGAGCAGTGCTCTTTCTCATATGCTTACATCCCCTTCTAGACACTGTGATTCTGAGGACAGAGATGCACTGTATCAGCAGGACCCGCCAGGCTCAGTGCAGCGTGCATGCGGCAAATGTTGGTGAATGGACTGGATAAGTGGAGTAAACGAGTGATCACTTAATGCCCCTTTGAGTCCAATTTGTGAGGAAGAGGTGATCAATATGACTGAACCATGATTCAGTTCCTTTCCCGATCACTCCCCAAACCATGCTCTTTTCTCTTATGTACATCGCTGTACTAGCTTCCTATTGCTGATATGACAAGTTGCCACAAATTTACTGGCTTAAAACCACAGAAACTTATTATCTTACAATTCCGGGGGTCAGAAATCCAAAATGGGCTTCACGGAGCTAGAAACCAAACCTCCAGCAGAACTGTGTTCCTTCTAGACTCCAGGGAAGAATCTCTTTTGTTTCCTTGCCTTTTCAGTTTCTAGATGCTGCCTGCATTCTTTGGCTCATGGCCCCACCCTCTGTCTTAAAAACCTGCAGTGTAGCATTTTCCCATCTCTTTATGTCCCTTGTCCCTGTTGTCACAGGGATTTCTATCAGACCCTAACCTTCCCACCTCCTTCCTATGAAGACCCTGTGATTGCTATAGGCCCAATAATAATCCAGGATAAACTCCCCATCTCACGATCCTTGCGTTACCCACATCAGCAGACTCCCTTTTTCCATGTAAGGTTACAGAGCCATACACAGGGATGAAGATGGGCACATCTTTGTGGGGCCATTACTCCACCTACTACAATATCTGATTACAACCCAAGAGATAAATGAGATCATCCAGGGAGAATGTTTGGAGCCAAGAGAGACAAAAACACCGAATTTATGGGGAGCATCTGAACAGAAAGTCAGCAAAAGAAGGGCAAAAGGCTGCAGAGAGCTAGGAGAAGAACCAAGTGGAAATACCATCCCAGAGGCTTAGAAGAGGAAATCTCCAAACTCTGTGGCCACGGAGCCAAATGCTCAGAACTCAGGAGAGGGCCACTCAGGATGCCATGCCCTGTGGGAGACCACCAGTGACCTTAGCAGGGAGGCGGTGGCAGAATGGAAGCCACCCTGTAAGGCCTGCCCCTCTGCTCCCAAGAAGCCTCAACCCTGCCTCTTCCCTCGGCCAGTCCCTGCGTCCTGTGAACTCAGCTTATTGGAACACAAAGAGCCTGCAGCTATCACTTGGATATAATTGGAAAAGTCAGGAGTTAGCCTTTGGAAAAGTTGTTTCAGACAGCAAGAATATTTTAGCTCAGGGAGAAATATATTCAGCTGATGAAAGGGGTGGGGACCAGTGACAGGAAGAAGGCAAGATCCCCCTGGTACCTCCCGGAGCCTCTGTGCCCATTTTCTTTTATGTGGCGTTGCTGTCGTTTTCTACCATGAATGGTGGGACTGTTCAGTGAATATTTAATCATGACGGGGTTCTCTTCTCGGCCGCACCTCCAGTCCCCTAGCTTGAGCCTTTCTAAAGTAATAATTCTACTCATCAAACACCAAAATCGGCACCTTCCCATCTCCATGCTGGGCCTGTGGTGTAGACTCTAGCTTGGGTTCTGAGCGACAGGTGGCTGGTTAGGCTGCAAGGGACAGCTCCCAAGGATGCCGATCGATGCTGGCCTAGATTACCCCAGGGAGGATCGTTAAACCCCAGAAGCCATTTGGCAGTTCTATTAAGGCACCTGCATGCACGGGCCGCTGCCAACAGACCCGTCTCAATTAGGCTCACACACAGTGATTTCTCCCTGCTGCGCTCACTGACGTGCGCGGGATGTCGGGGAAGAGCATGAGCCCTCGCAGAGTGATGGAGAGAGGAAGGAGGCTTGAGGAATGCTGGGGAAATCTTTCCTCCTCCTGCACTGGGGCATGAGAGACAAATGCAACACACCCTTCTTTAGTAAGGACCACTGACAATAGGCAGCTGGCATTGTTCTAGCCTTTACTCCCTGGCGCTCCATGCCATACCCACCCAGAGACCTGGGGTTACTTTCATCCCATTTTTAGGTATGTGGAAATCCAGGCTTCGATAGTTTAGGTGAAGTCCCCAGGGCCCTAAGGATGATGAGGGGCCGTGCCAAGGTTCAAGGTGACAGCCACGTCTACATGACTCCAGGACTGTGGTGGGTACTTACCACTTTTCCTGTGCCTGCTGTTGGGCTCATTGTTTTGCATGTATCATATCGTTTAACAGGTGTGTGTGTGAGAGAGAGACAGAGACAGGAGAGACAAAGAGACAGAGAGAAGGTGGGTACATTTCTGGCTGGCTGAAGGCAGAAACAAACGTACCAAAGTAGAAATGGGCAATGGGGGGCACCTGGGTGGCTCAGTTGGTTAAGCCTCTGACTTCGACTCAGGTCATGATCTCACGGTTCATGAGTTCGAGCGCTGCATCAGGCTTTCTGCTGTCAGCCCAGAGCCTGGAGACTGCTTCGGATTCTATGTCTCCCTCTCTCTCTCTGCCCTACCCCTACTCATGTGTGTGCTCTCTCTCTCTCTCGCTCTCTCTCTCTCTCTCTCAAAACTAAATAAACATTAAAAAAATTGCCAATTAGTGATTAGACGTCTATGAAAAGAACAGAAAAGAAAAGAAAAGGGCAATACTGAATACATTTAGGACATTCTTTCCCTTCTTTGCTTAACAAATATTTACTGACATCGTCTCTGTGTCAGGCACAGTACTCGGCAGAAGGGAAATGGCCATGAATCAGATATGGTCCAGGAGAGAGACTGATAACAAACACATCAATATCGCAACAATTGTGATAAAATTGCAAAGTGATGAGCAAGAATACGAGCTCAGAAGCGATGCAAGGGCCTCGCCCTGTCTGGGAAGTTAGCAGAAGACTCTCTGAAATGGAATCTGTGAGCACATTAGTGAGTAAGAAAGTAGGGTTTCCGCTCTCCTGGGTATGGGCTAAACGGTAACTCAACGGCGAGCTCCTCAGGGAGGTGCATCTTGCTATCAAGCCAGGCCAGCGCTGGGATGGAATCAAAAGCAGGAACTAGCCTGCCGCTTCGTTACCAGCCAGGAGACATGGCATCGATCAAACAAGTCTCTAGGACTCTAGGGTTGGGACTAGATATCTCCAGCAAGAGCCAAGAATATGGGCCTCCCGGGAAGTTGCCAGGCTCCCTGGAAGAAACACCACGCATTGCGGAAGCTCCAGCACCTTTTCCAGACACTGTAACCACAAGGGATGCTTAACATGCATTATCTCATCTGCGCTTCACAACAAACACACGGGGTGGGGGGGGGGGGGGGGGGGGGAGTGGCCAGAAATATGCAAGCCTGACCCAGAAGGCAACTGGGAGAGGGCTTGCCTGAAGGCATCCAGCCCCTGGGATTGGACAGGGGACTTCCCATCCTCAGCCCATGCACAGGCCCTGCACAGACCCCATGCACAGGCCCTGGTCATCGAGGAGGACCAGACTGAAACTCACCTGCTAACTTAGTATTCAGTTATGAATAGCCGTATAGAGAATGCTTGCGTAGCATTTCATTTTTATTTTCCAAAGCACTTTGCTTCCCATTATCTCACTGGAGCATCTCAACAACCCTGCTAAAAACAACACAAAACACACACACACACACACACGCACGCACACGCGCCTGTGTGGCTCCAAGATATCATGTGCTCAAAGCTGTGCAGCTGAAACACTGGTGAAACCGAATCACAAATCCAGGGGTCTTTCCATAGAACCCTTTGCTTTCTTTCACACACCACACCACACCATCCCTCAATGTATTTATTCCACAAATATTTCCTGAACATCTCCAGGGTGCAAGCATGATCCCGGGTACTAGAGATCCAGTTCTCATGAGCAATTCACAGGGAGTAAACAACCCAACACATTACAGAACCATATGGTCAGGGCTCTAGCCATGGAGGGTGCAAAGTACTGAGGGTTGGGGTACTCAGAGGAAGCAGGAACAAAGGCTGAGTGACAGGGTTTGGGGAAATGGGGGGCTCCCTAAAGGAGCTGGCATTTGGCTAATGTGTAATGGACGAACATGACTTTTCCAAGACAACCAAGCTAGACGAATATTTGAGGCGGATGGAACAAGGGCTCAGCCATTCCAGGAAATGTGGCCGGAGCAGGCACAGGTGAGAAATGAAAGAAGGCTGAAGAGGAAGGAGCTGGGGTGCACCGGAAGCAAAGGGAAGCCGTACAGGTGTTTTCAGCAAGGGGCTGGTGCATTCTGCTCTGTGGTTGGCTGCATGAATGTGGAATAAAAAGCAGGGAAAGAGCCTGAAAACTGAAACCTAAGGTTTGAGGGTGACGGTGCAGAAGGAGGGACATTGAGTCTGAGAAAAATCCGGGTCTGCAATTAGCAGAACTGAGTGACTTATTGGATGAGATGATCAGAGAGAAGGCCAAGGATGACCACAAGCCATCTACCTTGAGACGCTGGGGAAACAGCAAGCCATTGAGAGAACCCTTGTTTCTTCAACACACACACACACACACACACACACACACACACTCTACAGAAATATAAGACAAATGGAAATATATTTGCATGTTAGCAGTACTTGGTCTTGAATGACAAAATACTTTCCAGAATTTTCCAAGTGTTCTAAAATGTGCATGTATTATGATGGGCAAAAGTAACATTTTAAAATTACTATTCATAATTAGTTACATTTTAAACAACTACAACACTCATGTTTTGTGAGATAAGGACATCATTAGCCCCATTTTACAGAAGAAAAACTGAAGCTCAGAGAAGGGAAGTAAGATTCTCAATGACACACATCTATTACGTGGCCCCTCATGACTTACGTGGCCCCAGATCTGTTTGATTTCACAAGCTGAGGTTGGACTGAATACCCAATACTGCCATAAAAAGAACCCAAAAGCTGCTCCTGAAAGTTTGAAGCATTGAGGTGACCAGAGATGTTTTTAATGGGCAGGTCAAATTTTAGACCTGGAGCTTGAGAGGAAATTCCTCATTGGAGAAATGGATTGAGGAATCGTCCGCACAATGATGGGAAAAGGAGACCATCCAAGGATAATGCATAGACTGACAAGAGAAGGAAACTGCCAAAGACCACCTGGTAAGGAAAGAGAGGTGGTGGGGGAGACACGAACCTGGGAGCCAAGGGAGAGGAGAATTTCAGCGAGCTGAGAAAAATCAGGAGGAATGAAGTAGGCTTTGGGTGGAGTCTGGTGATGAGGCTGGCAAAGAATATTCAACAGCATAAGTGAGACTGCACCTGGTCAAAGCAGGAAATATGGAAAGTTCTTTCAAGAATGGAATTGACAGAGAATAGACGAGGAAAAGATTGGTAGGTCACCAAAATGGTGGCGACAAGAGAAGGGTTTTTTCCCCCTTGGAGAAGGCTTGACTGGGCTTCTAAGGCTGAGTGGAAAGAGTGAGCAAGCCAGAAGAGTCAGGAAAGAGAGGGGAAAAGACAGAGAACAATTTTCTTGAGAAAGTGAGGAGGGGCGAATCTCATGCACAGGTGAAAGGCTTCTCTGAAGCGTTTCTCAAATGTAATCATTTCTCATTCCAGTTATTGATTCTGTTGAGGCAAAACAAACCACTTCAAATGTAAACTGTAGTGGGAAACTGTTTTATTGGGCTACCTGCTTCTGTGGGTCATCCCTCCGGTGACAGGCCACACCAGGGAGGTTTATCTCTGCCCCACCATGCACAGAGCCACATCTGGGACGACTCTCATAGCTAAGGGCGACTCTGATGATGGAGGACTAGAATCACGCATGTGGCTGGGGCCTGGGCTGGGATGGTTTGAAGGCTGGGCTCAGCCAGGACAGGAACGTTAGATCTCTATGTTCCTTGACCTTCACATAGCATGGTGGCAGGGTCCTGAGAGGGGATAACAACACTCTAGGTATCATCACTACTGTTTTTGCTGAAAACAGAAAACAAAACACAAGAACAAACAAAGAGCTAAAGTTCAGCAAGGCTAGGCCACTTTCTCAGTTTCACATGAGCTTTACGTCATGATCTCAGTTTCACTCCAAAAATACATTCACACCACATACAGGAAAAAAAAAGTCTGGAAGTACACATGCTAAAATCTTAGAAGTAGTTGTCTTTGAACGGTTATTTTTTTTTTAAGTTTATTTATTTATTTTGAGAGAGAGAGTGAGGGAGAGAGGGAGAGAGAGAATGATCAGGGGAGAGGCAGAGAGAGAGAATCCCAGGCAGGCTCCATGCTGTCAGTATAGAGCCCAATGTGGGGCTTGACCCTCTGAACCATGAGATCATGACCTGAGCCCAGATCAAGAGTTGGATTTTCAACCAACTGAGCTACCAGGTGCCCCTTGAATGGTGATTTTTATCTTCCATTACATTATATGTATATTTTGTTTTCATTTTTCAGCAATGACTAGGCATTACTCATATCTTAAAAAAAATTTTTTTTTTAAAGCATTTTCAAAACAACTTAATGACTTCTTCGACTTGGCTGATTTCAGGACAAGCCCGGGTGACATCCTCTGGATGGAAACACAAACCAACCTCTGCCAGGCACGTATCAAGGGCTTCATACTCGGCACCACCTTGTCTGAGAGATGAGGTTCCCACACTTGGTACTGAATCAGACATCGTGCAGGGCAAAGAAACTGCCACTGGCTGAGAAGGTCTGTGCGTGCCACATCACAGGTGGGGCGTGAAGAGGCCAGGATGTCACTAAGTATCATGCCTTGTCCTTGGACAAAGGCACCAAAAACCTGCGTGCCTTTTTTGACATAACAAACTTGGATTCTGGGCAAAGGACCTGAAACTCCTCCAAGATTTTCATAAACCAACTCATACTTTAAACACCTTAAGGGCATCTTGGAACACAATAGCATCTCCCCTGAAATCATGCCCCTCGCATATGCAATTTTTTAAAGTTTATTTTTATTTGTTTTGAGAGAGAGATAGGGAGCAAGCCGGGGAGGAAAAGAGAGAAAGAGGGAGACAGAATCCCAAGCAGGCTCCACGCTTTCAGTGCAGAGACTGATGTGGGGCTTGAACCCACGAACCGTGAGATCATGACCTGAGCCTAAATCAAGAGTTGGATGCTAAACCAACTGAGCCGCATAGGCACCCCAACTTATGCAGTTTTAAATTAGGGTTTTCATTCATCGAAATGGAAATGGAAGAATTTTTATAAATTGAAGTTTTTAAATGGCAGGTTTTGAATTGGCTTTCAACGAACCAATAAACAAAATGTAGGTTCAAATTCAAGTACGCTTACTGAGAGCAGCACCTGGCCCTATGCCTAGTTCATCGCCATGCACATGCACTGGTGCCTTCTCTGTCACCCAGGACTGGGAGAGGCCAGCAAGCATCCTCTGAACTCAACTGCCAAGTTCATGCAGAATCTAGCTGACCTTGGTTGGGCAGCGTGTTTGGGTGACAAGCCAAGAGACCACCCAGGTTAGAGGCTTGGGACCAGTCCTCCACTTAGCTGCCTGCAGCAGGAGGAGAGGACAAGGAACCAGACCAGACAATCTCGAAGACCCTTCCAGCCCCGAAGTTCTGTGTTTCTTCAAGTCCCAGATGCAAACATGTCTCTTGTTACATCAGAGCCGCCCTTCATCTGTCATCAGACAGCCACACGCCCACAAATTACCCATTGAGAGACATGCAAACACACCTCCACACACACATCCTGAGCCCACACCCCTGCAGCAAACAGCCTCACCCAGGCTCACACCCAAAGAGAAGCCACCTGTGCCCATCAGGGCCCAGCAGCTCCCACCATTTGCTATTCTCAGCTCTCTCAAGGTCGCTTAAGAGAAGTATTTTTCTCCCTGACACTTTCTTCCCACTGAAAAGAGTTGGAAGCCCCCTCCTCGCTTGCCTTCCCACTATCTGGAATTTAATCCTATTTATTGCAATTGCCTATTTCCCTATCTCCATATTCCACTAGACTGTAAATGTCCAAGAGGAAAAGAGCCGTGTGCCATTTTTTCGAGCGTTTTATCTCCAGCAACTAGCTCAGAGCTGCGTATAAAGTTGCTGCATGCTGGGCGTCTTTGTCAACCTTCCAGATCCACATGTTCTCCAACGCTTCTCCCACAGACAGCTGGGGTCTGCATCCCCTTCCCTCTAGTCTAGGAAGGCAGATCCCCTTCTTATTATCCCTCCTTTGTAGGGAGAAAATGGGGGCTGGGAGCTATAGAGCCCTGCTCAAGGTCACTCAGGTAGCAGGTGGCAAAGCCAAGATTCGGGCTGAGTGTAACTCCAAAGTCCAGGCCCTCTATCACCAGTGGGGTATCCCGCTTCCTACACAAAGTTACTGAGGGTTCGTGTGTGTGGCATCGAGGGAGGAGTAGGAAAAATAAATACCTTCTATAGCAAGGGTCGGCAAAGGATAGCCCATGGGCCAAACCCAGCTTGTACTTACAGATGACATTTTCTTGAGATGTGGTCACACTCATCCATATACATATTGACTGTGACTATTTTCACATACCTCAGCTGAGTTAAGTGATTGTGACAGGGACGCTTATGGCTCACAAAGCCTGAACTGCTTACTATCTGGTCTTTCCAGAAAGTTTGATGCTATGTATTCTAAAGGCCCAGGGTAAAGGATTACCAACACTGTCTCAAGGGCACTCGATAGGCTTTGTTATACCCAAGGTGTCATAAAGGATGACCCACTTGTCCCGTTTGCTCCAGACTCTCCTAAGTTTTTTCAGGGAACTTCCTGCCTAGTCCTGGGTAAACCAGGACAGTTGGTGACACTGGTTCTAGATAATGCAGCACAGACTTCGGGCAAGGGTACAGCCCTGCTCCACCTGGAAATGCCCTAAGCTTAGTGCAATAGACGCTGATGGGGAATCAGATGCCCTAGGCGCAGGAAGGCACTCTTCCAAGGTCCTGCTGCAGAGCTGACCCAGGGCAAGGTCGTCCTGTTAATGAGCTTAATTGGATTTTGCCAGCTGGGCCATGAGCTCATTGTCCCTGTCAATCCCCTGCCTTCAAGTGCCAAGAAAAATTCCTAGAGGAAATGATAGTGACAGACCTGAGCCCTTTGCAGCCCCCTCAGACCCTGGAAAGGCATACACAGAGTCTTGCCTTCATGCACCCCAGGACAGTAAGGAGATAATACTGATGATGAATCTTCTTGGGAAGCTACATTTTAATACTGAAACAAGGCTTGGGTCTTTTTTCTTTTTTCTAACCATTCAGTTCCATCCTTTTGGGGAGTGTATGATAGGAAGGGGGAAATTGTAATTCTGGAGGATGTATATATATATATATACACATATACATACACATATATATATACATATATATGTATATATATGTGTATGTATATGTGTATATATATATATATATACACATATATATATGTATACATATATATACACATATATATATGTATATATATGGGGATGGGGGATAGAAATAGATATGTATACATATATGTATATATACATATGTATACATATATACATATGTATATATACATATATGTATACATATATACATATGTATATATATACACATATATGTATATATGTGTATATATATATATATACACATTGTCTACGCAAATTTTTCCTCAGAAACATGAACTTTTATAGGCCTAAGAGTCAAACTCATGGTCCCCTCACCTTAGAGATTTGCTTCTTGTTGTGCAGGGGGCCTACATAAATGAGGTTGTATGGACAAGCCAATCGTCAGCATAATTACCAGACATGATGCTAAATAGCCAGGTACGAGCTGAGACTGGGAGGGAATCAGCCCCAAATGCAGCTCTCCCTGTACAGTTACCAGAAAGAGGCCAGAGCGGCAATGGACAGGGCTGAGAACAACGCTTCTTGCCTTCCTCCAGACTCAAGGGCTACACTCTAACGATTCTCAAAGGATGGACTCAACTTCTGCAGCCCCAGGGTCAGAGTCAAGGGAAGGGGGAAAAGACTAGAACAGGGGTAGCACACTGTGGTCCCCAGGCCAAATCTGGCCCACCACCTGTTTTGGTACAGCCCACAAGCTAAGAACAGTTTTTACATCTTTAAATGGCCAAAAAAATTAAAAGAATAATAATATTTTGGGACACGTAAAAATTATATGAAATTCAAATTTGAGTCTCCATCAATAAAGTGTTCTCAGAATGGGGCAAAACTCATTTGTTTTCGCTTTGTCAGGGGCTGCTTTCACTTTTACAGATGAAGAAACTAAGGTCCAGAGAGATGAAGTAAATAAACTCTCCCAACTCCACACTGTTTGTAAGAGTCAAAGCTAAGATTGGAGCCCAACAAAACCATCATAACTCTGATGAGTCATCATCTTGAAGGAGGCAAAGAAGTAGGGTGTTGGGTGAGTGAGGGGATGGGGGATAGAAAGTCAGATGAACGATACGAACACAGGCCTGAGACGCACACAGCATCATCTGCGGACAATGGTTGACTAAAGCAGTGTATACAAACAAATCAAGACCACTAAGCAGAAGCCGAAAGGGTCTTTGAAAAATACGCCATGTGGGCTCTTCATTTTACAGAAGGGAAACTAAGGACATGAGAGAATCCGCCCAAGATTATCCAGCCAGTCAGAACAGGAGGTGAAAACCACCGCCTCATCAACCCCAAGAGATGAGGGTTGGGTCCCTGGAACAAATGATGGAATCAGGGGACAATTCACTGGCGGTCAAGAGCTCTGGCTGGCAGATTCCAGTTCCACAGGTGACCTTGCACAATGCTGGATATAGTCTGTGAGCCAAAGGCCAAATCGAGCCTGAATACACTTACCCTTCCTTCCCCCACCAAAGTTCCAGAAAACAAAATAAATTAGCATTTGAACAAGTGAATAATAAATGTGAAAGAAATTACACACATAAAAGCGTGATCTGTTTGAAAAGGAAAGAAAACGTCCTGAGAAGGACCCAACGCTGGGGCCTGATATTTGTGGTGAGAATCTGAGTGCCAGTTAGTGACTTCTCCTGTGCTAGCTGTCCTTCCTCTTCCAGTCTTGCCCAATCGGAGGCCAGGACAAGGACCAGAGAACCACGCGCAGAAGTCACCAGACTCAGACCGAACACTGGCTGCATATGGGGCTGTCTGCGTGTGCTATCAATCCCGATCCCGAGGGGTAGACGGCACGGTTCCCATTTTACTCACAAGGAAACTGAGCTCGGAGTGACTAAGTAACCACCAAAAGTCACGCAAGAAAGGTATGTTCAACAGATGCAGAGAAAAGTGGCATCATTGCCATTAGATGGCCCAGACTGCCCCTTGGGGTCAAATGCCACCACAAATGTCTTTTTGATACAGGCTTGAGGAACTGATCATGTAAACCTTAACAACCCAGGCAGGGCACTTTTCATCTCCCTGCAAGCTGCGTGGCTCATCTCAGGATGAAATGGGCCGCAGGGAAGGGTTTGTAATTCAACTCCGGACTCCAAAGGCTCCCGCAAGATAAGCCCACACCCTATGCAAAGTTATGGCAGGAAGCCCCACCAGGCCCTTGTGATAAGCTCTCCAAGCCCATGGCCGGGGATTGACGATTGTTTGGCAAAGGGGTGGTATCCACTGCTTCAACTGTGACTTTGGACCAGAGGCTTCTAACAGACAGACGTGCCTCAGGCCAGTCATGGCAGTGTATGTGGTGTCAGGGCCTGGCTGAGATTACTTCGAGAGGGAGATCGATGCTATTAAACCCCTACTTGGTGTGAGTGACAGTCTACTGGCAGGTGACAATCCTGGAAGCGTATCAGAGAGACAAGGGGACACATGCTGAATTGGCTGGAGTTGAGGTTGGGGTTGGAGAGTGGTAATATCCACGTCAGGTATCATGAGCAGGCTTCCACCCAGCTTCGGCTCCAGCCTTTGTATTCTGCATAACAAAGGATTCCCTGCTGCTCCCAGATACCTGGCCCTGTGCTTAACTCTCTCAGAAGACAAGCAGGCATGCATTCACCAGAACAATCTGTGGAATCCTGTTTTATCCGCTTTGGGGGAAGGACTTAAACTGCCCTCCCCCCACCCCACCCCCTCACCCCCCCCCCCCAACCCAGAGAAACATTAAAGATGCTGGCATCTCAGCCCATTTCCACAAAGCTGTCTCTCCTAATCTCTAGCACTTTGTTCCATGTTCCAAGAGGACCGAACTGCTAGGAGCCCCCAGATATATGTAAGATGCTATTTCCTGTCCCTGGGCCTTTGCACATGCTGTGCTCTCTGTCCCAAACTCTGCTTCCCTTCTTGTCCCCCCCCCTCCCCCATCTATCCCCTTCTCCTCCTCCATGGCTCAGATAGCATCTCTGAGCTGACCTTTCCCTGAGCCTCCGGGGGAGCTGTACCCCTCTTCTGTGCTCTCCCAGCGCCCCACCATGACCTCTGTCAATACTTCTCCCAGGAAACATAACCGTGCGTAGGCCTTGGCTTCACCATCTCTCCAGCTGCACAGCAGCCACTCGGCCCTGAGAAGTGTTCCCTAAATGCTGACTTCATTACGCAGCGTGCATAAAGGATCTGAAACAACAGACCAGGTCGGGAAATCTCTTCGCTGGCTTGTTCAGCAAATGTTTTTGCCTACCTGAGGGGGTGGGCAGAGTGAAAGCAGACGGCACGTGGTAGAGAGCAAAGCAGGCCTCTCCCTGCCCGCGGGGAGTTCATGTGCAGGTGATTCTAACAAGCTGAGGTACAACTATTTCGCTGGAGTTTTGATTGCGGGGCCCGCAAAGAACAAGGCCGAGATTTGGGCGAGGCCGGTGAGGCACTCACCCAGGGTGCGAAATTTAAGAAAGTGATCCCCAAAAAGACAAAAAGGGACTTTAAGGAAACATTTTTCAAATCAAAATTAATGCGAAAACATGCGTGCTGAACAATATGTCCAAAATGTAAACATATATCATGCCAAGCCAAGCCCTATTGGAGCCGAAGGAGGAAAAATGTGTACGTACATGTTTTTACACATTTTAATAGATTATCTCTGCCCCCCCCCAGCACATTAAAGTACTTGAAAACATTGAGAACATTTAAAAATAGGTGTATTAAAACTCTGCTTTATGCTTAAATATTTATTTCAGAACCGAATTTGTTGTCATTTTACCATCAGCTTAACTCAGAAACCTCTGAAGATTGCCACTCGGTCACGAGAAACTGTCAAATGCAGCAGCAATGGGGAGTTTGCTTCCAATAAAGCCAGGAGCACGTATCTTCCCTCTGGCCTCAGGCACTAACTTGACTCAGCACGGAATAGGTCTTTATTTAAGACTTGTTATTTTAAGACTGTTATTTTGTTCGTCATTCTTTTGCATGAATTTTGATAGTTTGAAATGTTGAGTTAGAATATTTATCTTGATCACTGAGGGGCTTTAAGGGGGCACCCACTTGTATGTTGCACCCAAAGCAAGCACGTCACCCATTTCACCCTAATCCCAGCCTTGCCAAAGATTAGAGGAGCCCATCCTAGGCCAGGGGTTCAGGAAAGCCACCCCGCCCGCCCCCACCATGGAACAGTGAGCCTGAGGCCTGTAGGGGGCGTAAGGCTGTGAGGGCTGGAGAGAGTCCTGCCTACAGTCCAGCTCTGAGTTGGTAAGAGTCTTAGCCAAGCATAACAAGAATAATGGTGAGCATATATCAGCCTAATATGCCCAGGCACCGTCAGGGGAAATAGATACTGATTTAATCCTCACCATAACACCTATGAGGCAGGGATTGTTATCCCCATTTCAAAGACTAGAAACTGGAACACAGGTTAAGCTACCCATTCAAAGCCATGAAGGCATGAAGTGATAGAGACAGAATGAGAATCCAGGCAACCTCATGTCTACACCGATCTAAAGACCCTCTGCTTTCTCACTTACCAAAAAAACAAAAAAACAAAAAAATGATACTTTGGCTGGAGTGGAGCGAGCCACCAGGAAGCTAGCGTGGGAGGAGGATGAGATTCGGGGCCAGAAGTTCAAGCCTTGGGAAGGTCCCTGCAGCAATTTCAAGGCCCTGAAGGGAGAGTAAATGGCGCCATGTTAAAGCTCTCACCGCCATCGCTACAGGTGTCTCGTGCCTCCATCTTTGAAATCTGGACACATTTGGCTCAAGCGGTCCCTGGAAAGAAGTAGAGAAGGAGCGTTTTAACATAATTTACTTTAATTCAAATGAGGACTGTCTCGGCCAAGCCACAGTGGATTCCACACATCGGTGATGTAAAGCCCTGCCCACACAGCCAGGGGACAAGGGACCTGCCACAAATAGGAACCTCAGCATCTTTCATCACCAACAACCTTCTGAGCACTTTCACTGCACGTGGTGAGGCAGAGGTGCGGTCAAAGGCACAGATTCTGGCATCAGACCGCGTTTTCGGTCTTGACTTTGTGACCCTGGGTGTTACCTACAACCTCTAGACCTCGGTTTCTCACCTTCAAGAGGAGGTATCATTACAGAACTGGCTTAGCTGGTCACAAACTCATTCTCCTTTTCTCCTGGCACACAGCTAGACTATTCACAGCCCCCGTGCCATTAGGTGTGGCTGTGACTAAGTATTGGCCAACAGAATGTGGGAAAGAAGCAATGGGTACCACTTCCAGGCCTGACTCACACACCCTCCCTCACCATCCTCCTCCTCTCTCTCCCAGTCTGCTGGTGGGATGATTAGCCCCTGGGGGGACTTGGAAGCCCTGGGTTGAACATAGAGCCTCCACCGGCTGGAATCCCTGGTCAACCGCATGCAGCAAGGGGCTCCTGTCTTGAGGCACGATCTCTTGGAGCAGGACCCGAGGCAGGGACTGGAGTGAATGGGAGCCTTTGACGAAGGGTCTCAGGGAGAGGAGGTGGGGAAGGGGAGGCCAGGCCAGGGACGGGGAGCGAAGCAAGGATGTGGTTGTAGCAGGGGACTAGCCTTGGCCTGACCCCCCGAAATACATCACGGGGCTGGTTCGGCCTGAAGGCAGGAAGTGGGGCGCTGGCCTTTGTACTTGTCATCCACTGACGGCTGCACCAGCATCCAGGAGGTGGGGGATGTAAACTCCCTCCTGGGCAAGGAAGCCTCTTCTCCCCTCCCCCTACCACTCAGCAGAAGTCAACTTTCTGGAGAAGGGGGGCCGCTGTGAGCCAGCATCACCCACCACGGTACCCCCCAACCTCCCACTCAGGAATTTCTTGTGGAGTTTATTTGAGCAGCAAGTGAACATGGTCTTTGTTCAGCCACTGCAATTTCTCGGTTTCTATACATCACCGTAACAAGCATAAGAAACGTCTATCGATTGAGTTGTGTGGTGATTAAATGAGATGCCATCCGATTCTGGTGATCAGAACCACAGGTTAACGCCTATGTCTGAAATCATCAAATTATGCGGATTAAATACATGTAACTTTTTGGATATCAATTATACTGCCAATAAAGCTGTACCAAAAAAAAATCTTCTGGATTTTTTTATAAAAAATTATAATTTTTTATAAAATTATATTGAAAGGGATACCATGGGCCTGGGAATATGGACCCAAAGCAGCCAAGATAGTAACATGCTCTGAGAAATCTGTCTTTCAAGAAAAATAAATTAAATTATTTGACCACCTCCCTCAAAAATGAGATGCCAGGCTCAGACTGCTTAGCACATGGGATGCGCTCAAGGACTGTTAGCCATCATCAGTGGTGATTTCTCTGCAGCAGGTACTGGAGAGGTGAAAATGCCCGTCCTGCCCTGCTCTGGTGATCCTCACGGTCTTGAGAGCAGAGGACAGGTGGAAATAGATGATTACCAAACTACGGGAAGTAAGGGCAGTGTCCAAAATATGCGCAGGGGAGCTCACCCCTGAATCTACCTAAGGATGGAATAAAATGCTTCAAAGCGGAAGTGAAGCTTGAGTTGACTTTTCGAGGATAAGCAGGTGTTCTCCAACAGACACAGAGGAGAAACCACTCCCAGAGCGGGGGCCGTGCATGAATGATGATGTCGGGGACCTCTCCTTCCGGCTCCAGAGCTCCCTGTATGTATTTCCATAAGCATTGGTATTTTCCGTTGTATTGGTCCCTTCTGCCTCTTGGTTGTATGATCTGGGACAAGTCACGAAACCTTTAGAGCCTTAGGGTCCACAGTTGTCCTAGGGAGATGACGGCACCTGTCTCTTAGGCTCGGGTTTGATTCCAGGACTGGGCAACGCACAACCTGACCATAGTAGATACTAGATTAATGTTAGTTAGCCCCTCCTCCTTCCCTGCATGCCTCCCCCCATCCTGCCCCCAGGGCTTCCCCCATGGTACCTGCCTCAGGAACCTCTTGGTCACATAAAAGCTCCCACCTACCCCACTGCACCCATTCTATCCAATCCAGAGCCTCAGCTTCCTGCTGTGGGCCAGGCTCTCCAAATCGGCACTCCTCTTTGTTCCCCCACCAGTCCCCGCTCACAGCCAAGCCTCACCCCCCCTTCTCTTCCCCCTCCTGCTTGCCCCATTCATCAGCAGAAGCTTGGGGGAGTATGTATGTGTCAGACACAGAGTGGGTTCCAATCCTCTGATGGCCTGACTTATTTTTAGCAGACCCCCAGCCTCCTGCACACCTCGCCCCAGGTCTTCAGCTGCCAGATCTTTCCAACAGGAACAGGGATGTGCCTGGATACAAACAAGATTCGAACTCCGAGTCCCTTTTACCTAGATATTTGCAGCTCCAGCCTGCAAGTCCAACAGTCCAAGCTTCTGTTTGTGAACTTGTTTCTTTTTCCCCACTCCCCAGCCCCTGTCTGTTCTTATTTTTGGTTCGCCACCAGGAGCAATCATTTCCATTTCCCTATAAACTAGCAGGGAGAAGTTCCCCTCTCCAAATACAAAGATATTAGAGCAGGCAGGGAAAGTGGAACCATATTGGGCAATTCAGCAGAACCAGGAAAAACTGAGGATGGGACACATCACACGGGAGAGAAGACATAAGACTTTAAAGATAGGGGCCCCCAATGGGGGGCGTGGGTGGCTCAGTCGGTTGGGCGTCCGACTTCGGCTCAGGTCACGATCTCGCAGTCCGTGAGTTCGAGCCCCGCATCGGGCTCTGGGCTAATGGCTCAGAGCCTGGAGCCTGCTTTTGAGTCTGTGTCTCCCTCTCTCTCTGCCCCTCCCCCGTTCATGCTCTGTCTCTCTCTGTCTCAAAAATAAATAAATGTTAAAAAAAAAGATAGGGGCCCCTGGGTGGCTCAGTTAAGCATTGATTTCAGGGTTCGTGGGATCGAGCCCCACATCTGGGCTTTGCACTGACTGCACAGAGCCTGCTTGGGATTCTCCTCTCTCTCTCTCTCTCTCTCTCTCTCTCTCTCTCTCTCTCTCTCTCTATCTCTGCCCCTCCCTGCCAGGTGTATGTGCAGGGCTCTAGGAAGAAAGAAAGAAATTGAGAAATCAAGAAAGAAAGAAATCAAGAAATCAAGAAAGAAAGGAAGGAAGGAAGGAAGGAAGGAAGAGAGAATCTACACTCAGTAAAGAGTTACTATTATTTTCAGTTTTGACATTCACCTGCACAATAATCCTGTGAACTCCCCCCCTAGAATTAGGAGGACCTGGGTGGCTCAGTCAGTTAGCTGTCTGACTTTGGCTCAGGTCATGATCTCACGGTTCATGGGTTTGAGCCCTGTGTTGGTCTGTGCTGACAGCTCAGAGCCTGGAGCCTGCTTCCAATTCTCTCTCTCTCTCTCTCTCTCTCTCTCTCTCTCTCTGTCTCTCTGCCCCTACCCCACTCACACTCTGTCTCTAAGAAACAAATAAGCATTAGAAAAAATGTAAAAAAAAAAAAAGAATTAGGAGCACCTGAAGGACAAGATCAGTTTCTTATTCTTTTGCAGACCTAGCACCTGCCATCATAACACGCACTCACTGTTGGCTGAAGATGAAAAGGTAACTCGTGCCATCCTTACTTCATAGATCACGACAGTCAGGCTCTGAGGAATAAGACAAACCTAGTCTGTCTGCCTCCAGCCCCTCCAGCCCCTCTCTTCACTAAGCGATGGCCATACTCAGCTGCCTCTTTTACAGAAATAATTTGGAACGACAGATAAGGTCATCACGCACATTTGTCTGAGGGGTGAAGAAGGCTAAGTTTGTCCACATTATGGAACAGATCCAGGCAGGTGCCCTCTGGTATCCTGTCATCACGCGGAGATGCCCTGGTTTACCAGCCCTAATCTCCGGAGTTTCTGGGCTAGTGATTCATTCATTCATTCATTCATTCATTCATCAAGGATTGATCGCAAACCTTGGCAAGGAGGAAACAAAACATAAAGAGACACAGGCTTTTCCTTCTGGAAGCTCACAGTCTACCAACTGATGCGGGCTTGTACGTAAATAATGCTGGTATAGTGTGACACAGGTTTTAAAGGAGATTTGCCCAAGGTCCCCCTGTGAGATGAGACAGCAGGATGTCTTCACTACTTTGGAGGCAAGAAGGAGGATCAGAGAGGACTTCCTCCAGAAGGAAAGGCTGGATCTGGGAGAGCACTCACTGGGGGAACAAGGAGGGAAAGGGCGTCGCCAGCAGTGAGAATAAAAGACCAGGAGGCACAGCTGAGCAGGAAGCCTGAGCCCATAAGCGACTGTGAGTGGCAGGTGTCTAGGCAAAGAGCTCGGAGCAGTGACTGTAGAGGAGGCAGCAGGAACAGCCTGCACAAGCCTCACGGGCAGCTTGCTTCATCGAAGACAATCGTAGACCCTGGAAGAATTTGAGGTGCGGCCATGATATGATCAGATTTGTGTTTCAGGAGCAGGGTGCACACTTCTCGTCCACACATGAGCCCATTCAAGGGAAGATACACTTTCTTTTCTTTTTCATCCTGTCAGCAACATTTGCCCCCTTCTTGTATTCCAGAAGTGAGCACGAGCTTGGCTCTCCTCCTGCTTTTCTGACGGTGCCTTCCCTGCTTTCTCAGTAAGACACACTCTCTCTCTCAGACTTTCTAAACATGGATGCCTCCCCAGTTTCTGCCAAGAGTCAACTGCCTACGTTTTCTCTCCACTCCATCCTCTGGGGATCTCATGCACATCTGAAGCTCCAACACTGAAGTGCCTTGAGGGTGAACCCTGAACCCAAATCTCCAACAGGGTCTTATAAATGATGGGCAGGTCTCCACAATTCTGCCAAATTACCCGAACGTTGTTGGTCAACATTATTTATAAAGCCGTTCGAGAAGAGCAGATTTCTAGTCCTACGAGAGGGTTTGGCTAAGTCCTGTGATGTCAAGATTGCCCCAAGTGTATCAAAGTACCAAACAAAGAAGTAAAAAAGTAGCATCTATGCATACTATTTTGCATATCAAACAGATTCTTCGCCCTCTTTAGCAGGTGTTTACTGGGAGTCTATTCAATATCCAAACCTGTGCTGGGCAATGCAGAAAACACAAGGGCAGCCCTTCAACCCTGTTCTTTCTTCAAAGGGCTTCCACCTCAGTGGGCACAGTACAGGGGACAAGGGGACATCGCGACCAAGAGTATGAGCTTTGTGCCTGCATCCTCGCCCCTCACAAGCATGATCTTGGAGAAGGAATTTCACCTCTCTCAATCTCAGTGTCTCCATCTGTAAAATGGGGACCAATAATACATCCCTTATCGACTTGCGGCAAGGATCCAGTTCAGTAAAACTGTAAAGGGGTGTTATAGATGAGCCACTGCAGGAAAGAGCTTGGTAGTTCCTCAAAAAGTTAAACCTGGGGTTACCAGTTGATGTATGACCTAGCAATTCTGCTCCTAGGTGTGTACCCAAAAGAAATAGAAACACGTGGCCACATACAAAGACGTGGACGTGAATGTTCACTGCTGCATTATTCACAACCACCAAAAGGTGGCCCAACCGTCCATCCGAAGGTGGCCCAACTGTCCATCGATGGCTGAACGGATGAACAATTGTGGTATACCCATATTTGCCATATTATTCAGCCATAACAAGGCAGGAAGTGCTGATACATACTATAATGTGGATGAACCTTGAAAACATTAGGCCAAATGCAAAGAGCCAGACACAAATGGTCACATATTGTGTGATTCCATTAATTTGAAATATCTGGATAGGTAAATCCATAAAAGCAGCACAGATTGAAGGTTACCGGGGATGGGGGAGGGAAGAATGAGAAACAAATGCTTAATGGGCCCAAGGTTTCCTTTTTGGGTGATTAAACTAGATAGAGATAGTGGCTATACAATATGGTGAATGTGGTAACACTGGATGGTTCACTTTAAAATGGTTAATTTTATGTTCTATACATTTCACCTCAATTTAAAAACAAAAACAAAAACAAACGAGGTTTCACTTTTTCCTGAGCCAGTCATGATCATCAGCTTGGCTTGAAATTAGCCCCAAACTCCACAGTGCCAGGGGCACCTGGGCGGCTCAGACAGTTGAGCATCCAGCTTCAACTCACGTCATGATCTCATGGTTTGTGGGTTCGAGCCCTGCTTTGGGCTCCACGCTGAGAGTGCGGAGGCTGCTTCAGATTCCCTGTCTCCCTCTCTCTTTCTCTCTCTCTCAAAAGTAAAGAAACATTAAAAAAAAATACCATGCCAGTCAGGCAGGAGCCCTTGGCACCTGTGCGGCCCTCGGGCCCCGGAGAAAGACAGGAGACTGTCCCTGCCCTGTGGAGCCCATGGACGGTCACAGATGCTCCTGAGCTCCGGAGGCTGATTCTCTGGCTGTGCATCTTATGCCCACCTACTGCAGTCTCTGTGCAAAACATTCAAAAGCTCTGACCCTCCGTTTCCTCAAGAGTGAGATGGAAGGAATAACAGTGCCAGCCGCAGACATGTGAAGACGAAGGGGCGGAACGTTTTCCTGGGCCTGCCCCAACAAATTAACACAAACCCCGGGGGCTCGGGACAGCAAACTTTATTCCCTCACGGTCTAGAGACTGGAAGTATGACCTCAAGCTCTCGGCAGGGCCATGCTCCCTCTAGAAGCAACAGGGGAGAAGCCTCTCTTGCCCCTCCAGCTTCTGCTGGCTCCAGGCATGCCTTGTCTTGTGACTGCATCCCGGCCTCCACCTGCACGGGACCTTCTCCTCTTCCCCATGTCCATAAGCACGCTTGCCACTGGATGTAGAGCCCAGTTGGATAATTCAGGATGATCTCATCTCCACATCCTTACCTTAATTGTATCTGCAAAGCCCCTTTCGTCCAAATAAGGCCACATCCGCAGGCTCTGGGAATAACGACACAGACGGATCTCCTGGGGGGGCCACCATTCAAACCACTACGGGGAGAATCCAGATGAAGTGCTTCTGTAGCACTTAGTAAATGTCAGAGATGTCATCACCGTCCCCATCATTGTCACAGTTATTAGCTAGGCCATATCTCAGCCCCTCTCGGGAACCCTTGAAATCTTCACCTCACTGGGGCTCCTCCCAGGCTGCAGACACTCTTCCTCCTCATTAGGAGGCCTGATTTCTTCTGGTGCCCCCTTCCCCTTGCTAAGTGAACTCTCACAGGGCTTTTTACAGCTCTCCTTCCTCATCACCAACCATCGAAAGCCTCCCATATCTGGGTCCCACCCACTACTCTGATATTAGATCGTAGTCTAGACTGCCTGCATACATTTATGGAGCAGCCCCCAGCTACCTCTGCCCCATCCCTGCCATTGAGGCTCCTGCTTTCCTCCCACTTGCTGCCTCCAACCCTTAACTAGGGAGTTTATAAAAATCGAAGGCTCAGGCTACATCCCCAAACCAACTGAATTGGAATTTCCTGGGAGTAGAAGACAGTCATTCAAGAATGGCATTGTCCCATACCCAGGCACTTGGAATGCCCAAGATACCCATGGGACTCCGCCCACTGTGCAGGCGTTAAAAGAAAAACATCGCACTTACTGGGCAGTCCTGGACCAGAAGGAGATATAGTGACACAGCCTGGGTTTTGGTGGCAGATTTGGGATCAAATCTTGCCACTGACTAAGCTCTATGGCCTTGGCCATGTTCCTTAACCTCTGAAGCTCTGGTTTCTTGTGTTGAAAATGGAGACAACAATGTTTACCTGAGAACTAGTTTGTATAGTGATGGATATTCACATCTAGCAGTGTCTGGACCATAAGAGGAACAATCAAAAGCCCTACCTCCTGGAATTCCTCCCTTCCTCCTGGAATTTGCCAAAAGTTTAAATCCAATTTCAGACACCAAAACTGTACCTTCTATAAGTGGCCCCTGGAAAGGAATTGATTGTTTAGGCTAGATTCCTTAACGTTTTATTAGATAAGGGAGGACTCCAGAAACCCACTCCTGGATTATTAAAATAGGGAGGGGAGGGTGCTGATTGGTCCGCGGCTTCCAGACACTTGGTGATCATCTGCCTGGTTTAACACAGGCAGCACACAGAGATCTGGCCCTGTGACGGGCTACCAAAGCTGGTAGCCATAGACGTGAGCAAGTTGGCCAAATTCTCCATCTTCCTGCCAAAGCAAAGAACCCAGAGGCGCTGGTTCCAAGAGGCTTGAACTTCCGGGGGAGCCGCAGAATCCCTACTCCTGACCACCCAGTGTTTTCTTGGTCATCCCTACAAAGTGAGGGACAAACTCCTCTGAGAAACCAGAAACCAGAACCCACCAGGCTGGGAAGTGAAGAACCCAAACCCTCTGCCTTTTGCCTTCCCAATGAGCACCCACAGAATCCTGCTACACCAACAAAAACTCAAACCAAAAGCCCTTTCCTTGCACATCTCATCTTTTCATCCTTCTCACACCAGTTTGCAAATACCCTGCTGCCGTCCTTCTCCTATGATACAGGAAAGATGGAGGTATCTTTGCTATCTTCTTCCATCTTTTTTCTCTGTCTCTTTTCCCCAGTGCCCAGTGGAACATCTGACACATTTA
The DNA here is from genome assembly GCF_046562875.1 of Panthera onca. Classification (NCBI taxonomy): domain Eukaryota; kingdom Metazoa; phylum Chordata; class Mammalia; order Carnivora; family Felidae; genus Panthera; species Panthera onca. Next base: position 70,137,941 of record NC_138356.1, read on the forward strand.
TCCATTGATTTATTCAGCAAACATTTACGGAGCACCGGCTAGGTGCCAGACCCTATGCATGCTTAGAGATTAGCACACAGAAGACAATCCACCGAAGAATTGTTGAAATGAATTCAACTTATTTAGAACCCACCCATACCAGCCAACTGGTTCGCAGATAATACGTTGGCACAAGTCCCATGGGCCATAACATTCTCATATGTCCTGAGCAAAACGTATACTTCCATGGGGAAGCCAACATCGGTACCTTAAACCTTCACCATAAAAGGAATCTTAGGGTTCATATAAAACCCCGGATCCCAACTCTGGATCCCCAGGTGATTCCAGTGTACCATCAGAGTTGAAAAACACTCATCTAGTCCAACCTCTCACCCAAAAAAAAAAAAAAAAAAAAAAGTCCCTGCTATGTCTCCCCATTGTCTTTTGTATAAAATACCCAACTGTTTTGCCATGGTCTACAGTGCTCTGCATGATCTGGTCCCTGCCTCACCTAACCCCTCTGCTCACAATGCCCAGCCACACGGACCTCTCTCCATTCCCGAGAGCATCAGTCTGGGCCTTCGCCTTTGCTGGTCATGTAGGACTTACTCAAGGCTTATCCCATCAGAGACAGCTTTTCTGAGTACGCAGTATGAAGTATAACACAATCCACACTCCACACACACATACACACAAAAGCACACATATGCACATACAAACACACAGTTGTTCTTGTACATCCCCTTTTATTGCGCTATGACACCCATCACTGGCTACAACTGTCTTTTTATCTGTTTCTTCACTTCTTTCCTGATTGACTCCACCATTAGAAAGGAAACTTCATGAAAGCAGGGACCTTGTATATCTTGTTCACCACTGGATCCAAGTGCCTAGTGCATAGAAGACGCTTAGTAAGCACTAGTTAAATGAATGAATCAATCGACAAATCAGTCATTGAGCCGGAGTCCCTATCTGCACCCCTCTAGTGACAGAGGGAAGTATCTTTCTCCCTCCCAAGGTGATCTCATTCCATTGTTGGCCAGCTGAGATTGTTAGAAAATTGCTTCCAGGGCACTTAGGTGGCTCAGTCAGTTAAACAGCGGACTCTCGGTTTCTGCTCAGGTCAGGATCTCACGGTTTGTGGGTTCAAGCCCCGCGTCAGTCTTCATGCTGACCATGCGGAGCCTGCTCGGAATTCTCTCTCTCCCCCAATCTCTGCTCCTCCCCTGCTCTCTCTGTCTCTCAAAATAAATTAATTAATTAAAACAATTGTTTAGAAAATTGTTTCCATCGCTTCTCGGCCTTTTAGCTAAGATCAAGTGTAGAAAATTGTTTCCAACACCAAGCTGGTGCCTCCATCCTTCTCACCTCCTGCTACTGGATTTACTGTCACTCCCTGTAGCCACCCCAAACAAGGCCAGTCCTCCTTACTCATGACAGGCCTCCAAATATTTGGAGACTGTTAAGTTTCCTCACGGCCTTCTATCATCCAGGTGAATAGCTTCTGGAAGATGTCATCCAGAAACACGGCCGTGTTGGCCTTTGATGACTGTGTCCATAAAACAATTCAACTTCCCGAATCTGTAAACAGCCTATGTTTTTATTTTCCAGAACAGCCGCCTACACGCTGCCAGGGTGGGGCCTGCATTTGCATTCTCCCCATCTCTGAGCTGTCACCGTGAAGGTCCGAGTGTCCTCTTTAGAGGACCCCGAGAAATACGCTCCTGGCCGTTATCAATTTCTATGAGAGGATCTTAGAAGCTACTTAAAGACAAAAAATTTTTAAAGAGGTACGTGGGACGAAGTCCCCACAGGAGCCCCCTGCTGTGTGGGTGTAAGAAGGGAGCATAGAATTTGTTTTCCTTCAGATTCTACCTTTATCTCCTCCGCCAGGCTTCCCCCATCACCCTTTCTGAAGTAGCATATACACCCCCTCTCCATCCTCTACCAGCCAGCGCCTACTATCTGGTTCCAGTGCTTTGTTTTCCTTAAAGCACACGGTCCTATTTATCTACTTAGTTGCCTGTTTATTGTTCCTTCAGGTAGAATGTAAGCTGGGTGAAGACAGGGACATTACCTGTCTTACAAAACATGGTATCGCCGGGGCTAAAATGGCAGCCGGTGCCATGACGGTGCTTGATAGCCAATGAGAGAAGAATACAAGGTTGCCCGAAAGCTTGGGAGATATCGGACAAATCAGATTCTCAGTTTCCTCTTCTACAGAATGGAGAGAGAAGACAGTAATCCCCTCCTCACCAGACAACTGGAAGGACCAACTCAGACGACGTCTGTGGAAGCGTGTCACCAGCTGAAACTCCATGAGATGTTCAGGGTTATGGCGTCATACACAGGCACACACAGGGCTGCATTTACAAGCAGAAAAAGTCAGTGGCTGCCCCTTGAGTGTGATTTGAAGGGCCTAATTGCCCTGAAAGAGTCTCCCTTATTGTTTTACTGTCTCAAAATTCCACCATGAGACATTCCTTTCAGTAAAGGCATCGTGTTTCCACTAACAGAGAAATGCTTCCCTCGATCTGAAGATGGGAGGGTAGAGATAAGGGAGGAGAAGATAGCTTTCTTTCTCTCTACCACAGCTATTTTCCTTTCAGCCCTGGAGTCTTGCTAATTTTTACAACACTTCAGATGCAGGAGCCTGGATTACTTTCACTGCCAACTATTTTTAAAATGGAAGGATAAACTTCACTATCATCAGCCTATCTTTCCAGCTTGGCTTAGGACTTCGGAGGCATTTTCCATCTGGACCTCAGTTCTGTCGCAACACACATTCCATAGGAGGAGAACCTCACCGTCAAGTGTTTCCTGTCTGTCTTGCCAAAAAAAAAAAAAAAAAAAAAAAAAGGACTCCAAAGATGAGACTCCAGGCAAAGCTTTGGCCCAGACGGGTCCAACAGGATTATCACTGTCTGGAAGCAGAGGCAGGGGATCCCCTGTGCCTTCAGGAGTGGTGGGAAGAAGTAAACTTGGGAGAAGCCTTGACCAACTCCCCGTGGTGATGCCTACACTCCAACTAACCCAACTGTCTGCCCTTCCCCGTGCCATCCTTCCTGTTCCTGCATTCCAACCTTGGTGCTGGCTGTCCCTCAAAACCCAGTCACTTATTTAACAAGCAGGGCCTTAGCTCTTGCTCTGAGCTGGGGTCATAAGTGATCTCTGTCCGTCAAGACTTCAGAACCAAGTGAGGGCACCCGAAGAAGATGGCAAGCAGGACGTACGGTGACAATTCCAGGATGCTGGGGTGCTCAGAGGAGGAACATAGAGGGGGGTCATTTAATAAGGTCTCAGAAGGTTTGGGAATGCTTATGAGAGGAGGGGGTAAACTGAAGCTTAAAGAGTAAGTGTGAGTTGGCCCAGGACGGAAGGGAAGAAGAGTACCACAAAACTTCGGGGAACAGAATATGCAAAATGAGAGAAGGGCATCTTCAGGGAAGTAGAGGAGGTTGGTTTGGCCCGAGAGAAGAGAGTAGAAGGCGGAAGCCAAGAAGGGCCTGGAACAGCAAGTGGGGTCAGATGATGAAAGCCCCACAGGGTATGCTGAGGGGGATGGGCTTATCGCTAGAATGTCATATCCCAGAAGCCACTGAAGGATTTTTAAATGATCAGGGTTGCATTCAGATAAATTACTACAGCTACAGTTTGGAAAACGGATCCTGGGGAAGGAGGCTGGATGGAAGAGTGGAGAACAAATAATAAGCTATGGCAAAACCCACCCAAATGGTGGTGACACCTGAAACAAGGCAGTGGCAGTTCAGGGAATGAGAAGAAGCTCAGTTCAGGGCATGTTGAGACCCAGGGCTTTGGTGCCATATGGACCTGGGTCTTTATCTTGGCAGCTGGACCTACTCATGTGGCCCCGGCAAGGCAACGAGCTTTCCACACAGTCACTTTATCTGGAAAAGAAGATAATAATACCCAGCTTGTCAGGTTGTGACGATTTGAACTGCAAATGTCAAGTGTCCAGTGCGTTGCAGAGTCAGGCACACAGTAGGTCTTCAACAGAGAGCAGCTTTTCTGTTTATCTCTATCATTGAAGAAGAGAGATCCAGCATTCTACATCTGCCAATATTCTGCATTAGCAACCCCAGTTCTGGTGGTTATGGGCTACCCAACGCTGTATGCAACTTGAAACCTCGTATTTCCTCCTCAACAGATGTGGACAACTTATAAAACATGCCATCGTCTTAATAAGGAGAAAAAGCAACAGCAATGTGAATGACCATCAACCTACAGGTACCTGGTGGATGCCCTCTGCATGCATAGCCCACTAGAAAATGCAAAGAACCAAAGAAGAACCCAGCAAAGTACTAGATATAATATCTGCCTCAAGACATTTACCAACTGGTTGGGGAAATCAATTAGAAACCCATGAGATCCTGGAAGAACAATATCTCTTTTCATTTCTTATCTTAGAAGAATTTTTTACAGCTTTTGTCCCTAGTGACCTTGCCTTCCTTCCTGAAACTCGCTTTACCCTGAATTTCCAGGGCACCACCCTGCACGAATGATTTTTTTTTTTTCCATTCTCTTTTCTTGGTTCTTCTTCCACCTGCTATCCACTGTTGGAGCTCCCCAGGGCTCTCTTGTCCTCTTGTCTTCTCACGGCACACAGCTCCTGATTCACGGCTCCAAGTCATGGCTTCATGGACCTCTGTGCCGAGTTTATGGCTGAGCTACAGCCCCACCTTCCAGGCACAACCCCTAGGTTTCCCATGCACATACCAGACCTAACATTTTCAAGGCCGAAGCCATTGTTTTCTCCCCCTCCAACCTCTTCTTCCTGCAGGCCAGACCCAAGTTCATGCTTTTACTATCTACTTGGCTGTCCAAGTTCTGCTTTCCGAGTGACAGATAGCTCAGTGGTTATAAACCACAAGTGCTAGAACCAGGCTATCTGGGCTCAGGTCCTATTCCCCTTTCTGATTTGCTCTGTGATATGTAAATTACTAACCATCTCTGTGCCTCAGTTTCCTCACCTATAAAATGGGTACCTCAGTAGTACCTATCTTATAGAGGTGTTGGGAGGATGAAATGAGTGAATATTTACATAAAGGGCATCACACACATCATGTATGGCACGTTACGCGTGATATATGAAGGTTTGCATTTATTACTGTTATCTCAGATTCTTGCTCCTTCCTCAAACCTCTGCAAATGATTTGCCCTCAACTGCAGCAAATTCCTGCTGCTTAGATCCTCACTTACCCATTCCAGTTGCTACGGTCTGTGTGCGGGCCTTCCTTATCTATGCTAGAAGGTCTCAAAGCAGCTGCCCCTCATCCTACACCTCCCCAGGGAAGGGCCCCAGGGTGGAGGCCCCAAAATCACCTGGCTGGTACTCCTGAAACTAATGCCAAGACCTTCTAACCATCAGATGCTGTGGTCCTAGAACCCCGGTGTCCCATCCAGGTCAGCATGAGTCCGTGGAGGTTCAGAAAGGGTTTCCCCCTCACACTCACTCACCCTTAAAATTCCCCCCGGGTTGGGATTCTTCCTACTTGGTTTTCCTGCCTTCAGCCCTCCCTTATTCCCTGGTCCCTTTCAGTCTCAAGACAGGTGAGACTCAACTTGGCCTTTGACTCCCACTTGCTCTCCCCGAGGACCCCTCCTTCTGGATTGATAAGGGTGAGAACACCCAAGCCCCAGATAAGACCTCAGCTCCCAGCTCCTGCCCCTCCACTCCCTCCGGCTCCACTTTGAAGTTCCCAAAACCCTGCCTCTGTGGGCTGATTGTGTTATCTTCACAGCCAAGGTGAGAGCGCGGAGAATGACTTTATGGTTTCCTGTAAGCGGCTCTCCCCAAAGTCATGATTTCTTATAAGAGGAACAAAAAGAAGCGAGAGAGTTTGGACGGAAGGAAGCCCAGCAGTTTTACGGCCATTAGAATGCTATTCCTCGTGGAGTAGAGGCCCCATGCGGGTTTAGAGAACGGAAAGGAGAGGGGTTCAGCGGGTATTTGATTCACGTTTAGAGCAGTGGTTCTAAACCGGGGGTAATCTTGCTCTCCGGGAACATGTGACAAAGTGTGGACATATTTCTGATTGTTACAACCTGGAGGCATGGGTGCTACCAGCATCTGATGGGTAGTCCCAAAAGATTCTCCTAACCATCCTGCAATGCACACCACAGCTGCCCACAACAAAGATTTATTGGGCCCAAAATGCCAATAGCGCTGTGGTTCAGAAACCCTGGGTTAGAGAATGGAAGGAAAAGGGGAGGGAAAGAAAGATCCTTCTGCTAACCTGAAGGACAAGGAGCCAAACCATTTTGTTTGCCGCTCCTTAATTTTTCCAGTGTCTACACTACTCAGAGGTCTCCGATCCCACTCTGATTCAGAAAAGGGGACAGCAAAGTGGGATCTATGGGTTTCCTGACACACACATGAAAAAGCACACACGTTCATGGTTCTCAGAGACGTTATTCCATTGTAGCTCTGTCCCTGGTAACCTGCCACATTTGGGCAAGTGACCTCAGTTGGCTTTTCTGCACAAGGAAGGAGAGGGACCCAGGGCTCCCTGGGAGACACCAAATTCTCTAGGACACAGTGGGTGCTCCTGGAAGCAAGAACCGGGGGGACCTCCAAAGGGGTCAACCAGGTGGGCCGAAGAGCGTACAAGTCCTCGAGGAAAAGAGGCACCAGAGCCAGACCCTGGACAGGAAAGGGTGGGCGTGATTTAGCAAACTGAGAAGGGAAAGAGGTCTACCTGCAGAAGCAGTTTTGGAATGGAGATGAAGTGTCTGCCTGGCACACTGCCGATGCTCGCAAATACCGCCTCTTTCCCCTGAAGAAGATGAGGCGAGTGGACAAAACTAAATAGACCAGGACCACCTGGGACCCCGGCCAGGTCATCTGACAGCTACTGTAATTACCAACAGCACCTCGCAGCCCTTGGGAGCCCCCCTCTGGATGGGAACGCTGGGACAGAGCACCAACACCGTCTCCTTCAGCTGACCCGCCGTATTTCCAGGTATGAGAACCTTTTCAACATAATTTCCTCATAATTTTACTCTTCTCTCTATTGTCAACTCACTGGCACATCAGAGCAAAACTTTTTGTCTAAATCCTGTAAACTATAAATGAATGTGTGTTTTTGTCATCACAGTGCCCATGCATTGTTGTTTTTTCTTTTGTTCTTTTCACAGACCATTTTTTACAAAAGTTTAAGGTTTACAGCAAAATTGGGAGGGAGGTACAGAGATATCTCATGTACTGCCTGTCCCCACATATGCACAGACTCCTCCAGTATCAATGTCCACACCAGAGAGGTACCTCTGTTACAGTCAGTGAACCTACACGGACGCATCGTAATCACCCAGACTCCATAGTTTACAGAAGCGTTCACTCTTGGTGTTGTACATCCTATGGGTTTAGACAAATGTATAATGATGTGTACTTACATACATTAGAGTATGATGTGGAGTAGTTTCATTGCCCCAAAAGTTCTCTGTGTTTCATCAATTCATCCCTCCCTCTCCTCGGCCCCTGGTAACCCCTGATCATTTACTGTCTCCATAGTTTTGCTTATTCGAGAATGACATATAGCTAGAATCGTATAGCTTGTAGCCTTTTCAGATTGCCTTCTTTCACGTAGTAATATGCACTTAAGCTGCCTCCATGTCTCTTCGTGCCTTGATAGTTCATTTATTTTTAGCACTGGGTAATATTCCCTTCTGTTGTCTATAATATTAATATCTATAATATTCTATGCACCTACTTAGTGAAGCACATCTTGCTTGCTTCCAGTTTGGGCAACCATAAATAAAGCTACTATAAATATCTGTGTGCAGTTTTGTGCAGACGTAAGTTTTCATCCATGCGCTTTTGAGAAATGGCCACATATGTGTGAGGCACCTTGTGCTCTGGTCTCCGGGTAATGCTCCGAGGAGAAAATGATGACTGGGTTTCCTGGAGAGACCCAGTAGCCCCCACCCCCCAGATCCTTGGCTACTGATAAATAGTAGCTAAAACAAATTCATATTTCAGATCATCCAAACCAGGCTTCAAGAGGGAATGTGACAGCTAGAAACTCATAGTTCTTTACTGACAGACTCCAAAGGATAGCCCTGGGCTTCTGCCTACTGGCTGACTCTATCCCCTCCCACCCCCACCCCTTCTTCTTTCAGATACCTTTGTCTAAAATCCCTCCTTAGACTAGAGGCATGCCTCGGCCAGTCAGAACAACCCAGCAGCGTGGGTAACTATGAGTGTAGTTAAAGAAGAGTCACATTCCTTCTCTGACAGATAAGTCCCTAGAAGGATCTTGCCAGCTCTGAGGCAGGGAAGCATAATGACAAAGGCCCTGAAGTCAGATTCCGTCCTTCATTTAACAAATATTTTGGAAGATCTATCTGTGTCAGACACCATTCTAAGAACCAGCCATGGTGGGGAGCAGGGTAGCTCCCAACACCCAAGTTTCTGGCCGCCACTTGCCAGCTGAGTGACCTTGAAATACAGTTCATCATCTTTGAGTCTCAGCTTCTTCATTCGTGAAATGGGATTTTTGTTAAGTATGTGCCCTATACAGGGATTGAGATAACATCTGGACATTTCTTGGCCAATGCTGGCAAATCATGAGCACACAACATAAGTTAGCTGCTAATATTAAGAGACCAAAGGAACTGGGAAAGTCCTGGTGGAGATTTATCTTAAAACTCTGAGACAAGTGGATTGTAGGGCCTTCCCCCATGAAATGACACCAAGAGTAAAAGCAGGTGCCTCTGTTTTTAATGTGAGTGCTTACAGACTGGCACAGACCTCCCTTCTCCTAACCTCCATGCAGTGGCTTCAAAGAGAAAATTTTTCCATTTGCCCAGAAGCTGAACCACCCTTTCCTTTGCTTATTGAATAGCCATTAATGACGAGTGTGCCTCCCATCCCTCAGAATCCCACTTATGTCTGGGATGGTTACAGTGGTCAAGACACCTGAGCCTCTGTAACTGCATCTCGAAATCCAGGCCCCTCTGAAGCCAAGCTCTTAGCTTCAGCATTTACAGGCATGCCTACAAACGGACTAGGATATAACAGGAAGCTTCTATACCTTTGACTTTTACAATTGTTTGTGTTTTAAATTCACAATACTTTTCAAGAGCTTAAACAAAGAAAAAAGCCCTCCTTGTATTGATTCAGCAATGGGTCTTCTTAGGCCTGGGCTAATGGAGCACTCAGAGGCTTTTTCATTAGATAAAGTCTGCCCCTTTCTGCTTGACATTCTTATGTCCGTAGAGAAGTCTGCCTTTGTCATTCTAAATAGCTATTAAGGTCATAAAGAATCAATGGGGCCTTCCTCAGCCTATGGGCTTCCTTTGTCTTGTCAGTAAGACCCTTTGAGATGATGGGCTTGACTTTCACCTGAAGATTCTACTCACTGGTCTGGCCAAAGGCTTGAGGCACAGCCAACACCGTCACACCTGTCATTGGACCTTGGGAAGCCAGGTCCCAGTTATGTTAAAACTCTGAGACAAGTGGATTGTAGGGCCATGTAGGGGGAGCCCCTACCATATCCTAGGGGTTCAGGCATCCTTGATGGCAGTGCATCCTTATGGCTCAGTGCAAAATGAGGCCACAGGCACAAGATAATAAGAATCACGCTCTTACACTGGGTGTTGTATGGAAACCAACATGATAATAAATTATATTAAAAAAAAAAAAAAAAAGAATCACACTCCTTGTACCCAGATGAGGTAGAGGGGCAGTCATCATATCCCCAAAGGGAAGTTTTAGGAGGACATGAGGTGAGCCTTTAGAGAATGAGTACAAAATTCCAGAAGTTCTCTGCATCCTAACAAAGCAAAGATAACCACAAATCCGGAAAGTGCCCCAGGCACCGTGATTAACAAACCCAAATCTGCAAGGTTCTAGTGGCCCTCATTGTCTTTGAAGTTCCTCCTTTACCTCCAGGTCATGTCTAAATTCCTCAACCTGGCTGTCGAAATCCTTCAGAAGTTGCCCCAAATCTAGGCAACTTATCGTGACGGCAAAAGTAAGGCCACAAGATTATAGCACCCGGAGCAGGAGGCACCACGTCGGAGGCCTGGCTCATGGTATTTCACAGCACTGAGTGCTGGGCAAGTCTCAGCAGCAGCCCTGTGAGGTGGTTCTTACGGGAGAGAAAAGGGAACAGCAGCCTGGGGGGATCTGGTGACTTCTAGGATTTATGGGATAGTCAAAGGCAAACCGGGAGGAGAACAGGAGTTTGCTTCCCCAACCCTGTGCTCCTTCCCTTAAGCCACACCTGCCCCTTCCCTCCTCAGAACATCTAACTCACGTTCTGTACAGGTCTTTTTGTAGCTTTTGCACTTATGAAAGCTTCTGCTAATTGACATCTTGAGCTTTCCTTACTCTGCTTAGATGCCAGTGTCTCTTTGCATACATCATCTGTCCACGCTTTGCCCATTAGATGCCCTTCGGAGAGACGATGCAGGAGGATTTTCCATCAGTGCAGGAGGATTTTGTTCTCCCGTGAGAACGTTCACTAATTCTCCCATTTCACTTTGTTTTCCTTCTCCCTGACCATGAACCCAACCTCAACTTACAAAAGCCTGAAATTTTCATCAAATAATTATCTATTGGCTAGATAGGCTAAAAATTTATATATATAACTTATGATATATAAAATATGTTGTTACATATATATTAATTATATACACACATTTTATATGTACACTGTAATATAATATTTACATTATAAATATATCATATATATACATATATAATTTATATATACACACATGCAAAGGACTGAAGTCCGAGTGCATACATAATCAACAAATAAGCTTTCAACATAGCCCTGAACCCCCTAACTTGAAGGGTGACCCCCGCACACATGAGAAGAACCCTTGAAGCTTTAGTCAATAGAAGGGGAAAAGATAGGGAATGATTCCCTCTCTCCATTCTCCAAAATGGGTAAGTCAGAGGCTTGGAGGCACAGAGGAGAGATTTGAGAACGAATGAGGGGAAAGCACAAGAATGAGGGAAAAACGGGGCGCCTGGGTGGCTCAGTGGGTTAAGCGTCTGATTCTTGATTTCGACTCAGGTCACGATCTCAGGGTTCGTAAGTTTGAGAGCTGAAAGCAAGGAGCCTGCTTGGGATTCTCTCTCTCTCTCTCTCTCTCTCTCTCTGCCCCTCCCCCACTCATGCACACAAAGTAAATAAACTCTCTCCAAATAAATAAACTTTTGACAAATGCGGGAAACGAACTCCTATGTTCTTCCTTTCTTCCTCAAAGACTACTCAGTCTGGGTCATTATACCGAGCGTGTTAACAAACACCCCCCCAGGTGTCAGTGCTTTCACACAAGAGAAGCTTGTTTTTTCTCTCCTGTAACAATTCAGTGTGAGGACTCAGGGGGCACCTGTCCGAGTGGTCCTGCTGAAGGCCCTCTCGCACAGAGACCCACGCAGACACAGGTGAGGGGAAGCACGTCACCCCTGCCCCTTCAGAGCATCACGGAGCCCAGCCCGCAAGCTACTCGAGCCATCGAGTCCTCTTTCCCCAGCGCCTTCCTATCCTGATGGGGACGAGGGGCTCATGACGTCACCAACTGACTCCCGACCACCTACTTTGCAGAGGTTTTCCGGGCGGTCCGTCTCATAGCACATTCTGGTATGTGATAATCTGTTCCCTTAGGGTCTCAGCTCAAAGTTTCGTGTTAACACCTTTTATACAACCCTTTACTGTTCTGTAACTTCCCCCTGAGCAAAGTGCCAATCTTTTCATCTTTGTCGCCCAGCCCCAGACAGAGTGCTCGAGAGCCATTGGTTGAATGAAGGAACTAATGAACTGACCGACATTGGAGAAATATGTACAGCACGTTTCGCAAACATTAGGACATCAATCTGGCTGGAGTGGAGCTTGTTGAGGAGATGATCAGGAACTAAGCTTAGAAGAAAGCTCAGACGTGTTTGGAGCAGAGAAAACTATAAGTGACAGACTGAGGAACAGATTGAAAAAAGCATGTGCACCAGGAACACATGGGTCCAGGCGGACACCTCGCTCTGTCACTAAGGTTAACTGTGGACCAGAAGCCAGTTACGTAAGCTCTCTGGCTCTCAGCATTCTCATTGTTAAATACATACCATCGTTCCTATCTGGTAAAGTTTATGTGAAGTTTCATGGAAACAATGGATACAAAGCATCTGCTGCGGGGCTTATCACACAGTGGGTAATCGACATGTGATCATAATTATAATTTAAAAGCCATATCTGAGTGCTTGCTGGTCTCATGAAATGACACACAGACTGTGTCAAATGCTTCATAGTCATGATTTCGTATAATCCTTGTACAAACCCCACAAGATGGGGAGAGAGTCAGCCTGGTTTTAACACAAGGAACTGTATACTTAAGTGCCTTGCTCAAAGTCACAAAGCTAGTGAGAGACAGATGGGATTTGGACCCACATCTCTCTGCAGAGCATGCTGTTAGCCTGACACCCCTATGCATCTTTAATGAAGCATCATTGCATATCTCCCATTCAGAAACTCTAGGAAACAAACAAGAAAGAGTGCCAGATCTCAAGGAGCACACCATGCTAAAAGCAATTACAAATTCTTTTTTCTCAATTAAAAAAAAAATGGTGATGTTGGAATCAAAATATTTGTTGAAAATCTCTAAGGAAATGGGAAAATGTTAGTATGAGTGGACCTCACCCTGTGGATAGGAGCCCGTGAAGAGGATCAGAGGAGGGGGTGTGAATAATGCTGGAAAGCTCGTGAAGTGCTTTGGGAAAAGCGGAGGCAGTAGGTTTCCAAAGGTTTGGGGAGAGCTGGGTTATTCTCCCGCAGACCTCCCCCCTCTCCATTGCGGTGTTCTTCCCACGAAAAGTAGAACAAGAATGCTAAGCAGAGAAGGAAAGGCAAGATACATGGGGATACTGTGCAAGGGCACCCCAACAAATTCACAAAGCCCAAATCCCAGAGAGAAGACCACCGCTGAGCTGGAAAAGCAAACAGAGAAAGCCTGAGTAAGGGTGACTCAAAGCATGCTTCATCTGACGCTAGGACCAAAAGCAAGAGTGACCTGGATGTTAAACTCTAAAAAACTTCCAGAATATATTACTACAAAGCCAAATGCTGACACTTAGGAATACAGATGGCAAGCATCAGGCCATCCGGATCTAAGTCATGAGGCCAGGATGGATGGCCAGACACGAGGGCTGGACACCTTTGAGGAGGTCTGGCAGAAGAGCTCCCAGAGGTCTGGTGGAGCCAATGGGCAGAGTGATCACCTCAAGCTCCTTCAGTGGCTTAAGCTTTAAACAGACCTTTCGCAGGACTAGCTGATAACAGCAAAGATAATAAGAACAGCAACAACAACAATATTGACTGTGTGGGGCACGGAGAGTGTGCAGCATACATAACACTTTGCGTAGATGAGTCAACTTAACCCTTATCACAGTCTGATAGACTGGCTATTTCAATCACCAGTTTAATAAAGCTACAGAAAACAAGACACCGTGGTGTTCAATGACTTGCCCGAGGTCACACAGCCAGCAGGGGCAGCACCTGAATTCCTAAGTCCCTGCTGACAATCATTCTGCCACATGACACATCTTAGAGGGTCAGGAGCTAAACCAGAGGCCAGGATGAAGATAGGAAGAGAAGGCAGCATGAACAACAAGCAAAAGAGGGAAAAGACAAGACATTGGGCTCTAGAAGTAGAGTGCTCAGCTGTAGTCTTTGTCAGCTAAATGACCTTCAGCAGGTTACTTCACCTTCCTGTTTCTTAGTTTGCTCATCCATAAAATGGGGATAATAATACCAACTACCTCCTAGAGTTGTTGCAAGGAGTCTTTGAGTTAACAACGCACAAAGCACTTAGAACAGTATCCAGCACTTGGCAAGTGCTATTTTAGCTACCATGGTTATTAAGGTGGGTGGGCCAAGCTGTGTGTTTGAGACTCCATTCTTGAGTGCCAGGATCCGACGGTCTCACAGGAGCTTCAAGGAGCCACCGTGAATTGGAAGAAGTTAATATCGGTTTACCTACAGTGAGGCTCGGCAAACGCTTGGATTTCCCTCTCCTAATAGGGTTTGAAAGCAGAAATGTCCTATGCATAGCAAGCAAAGATTTTGAGGTCTCTTATGACATTCTGGTAGCAATGGGGAGAACTGAGATCTTCACAAATGTTGGAGGTGGTGGTGAATTCACGGAAGGTTGAAGAATGTTCCTGCAGAGAGCCAATCAATTTTCTTATTAGTTTGGAAGAAGACAGAAAAAGGCATGCTTGCCTGGTAGGCAGGTGACTCCAAACTCGAAGACAAAGCAAATGCATGGGATGATTGACAGATAAATGTTTAAAAATTTGTCAAGGGGGGAAGGAGACACAAACGTACATGTCCAGGGATTGATGCAAAGTCCTGCCCACGTACTTTAAAAATTTAGGCTGAGGTCTAGATGAGAGGACTTAGCAACTGCCACTGAAGAAGAGGAACAAGAAGAGAAGAAAGAGAGAGGGGGAAGAAAAGGAAGCAAAGGAAGGAAAGGGGAGGAGGAGGAGAAAGAGAAGGAGAATTAGAGTCTAAGTGCGTGCGCCAGGCAAGCAACCATGGGAAACAGAAGCCCCAAAACTAAACAAATCCTGCCAATATTCATCAAATGTGCAAGCCCTTAACAAGAAGGCAGAGAGAGAGACCTGAGCTCCGAAGCAATCAGGTCAGGACCGAAGTGCCAGGTTCACCCCCAGGCAGTGCTTCCACGGAGGAAACTAGGAACAGACCCAGCTGCGTTTAGGAGACGGGACAGTATCTCAAAACCATGCCACCATGCCATACCTGGAGCAGCTGATGGAATGAGAGGTGTTCTCCTTGGGGAACTGAATTCAAAAGGGACCAGCCCAGTTACCTTCAGTACTCAAGGGCTGTCATGAAGACAGGGATTCAGCTAGCGCTCTGTGGTTCCTGATGCAGAGCTAAGATCAAAAAATAGAAGCGAAAGGGTGGAAATTTCAACTCAAAATACAAGAATGAAGAAACCAAGCTGCTCAAAGGGGTAGATGATGGGCTTCTTAGTGGTGGTGAAATATGTGGAGATGTTTCGGGATCATAGAGAGTTACACAGGCCACCTCTCCAGTTGCCTTCAAATCTGAGATTCCACCATCCCTTGACATGGCGACAAGGACTCTTCCCAATAGGCAGCAACAATAACTACTGGAATTTGTAAAATTCTTTGCAGTTTACAGGTGTCTTTCCTCTACGTTATCTAAAAGAATACTCTATATACTTGGACCATGGCAAAGAGGAATTTTTTTCATTAATTGGCTTATTTACTCATTCAACAGATTGCTTTTGCATGCCTGCCATGTTCCAGTCACCGTTCTAGCTACAGAGGATACCGTTGTCTAAAAATAAAGCAATCCCTCTCTCAGGGGGTTTATAATACAGTGGCCGGAGATGGGCAATAAATACATACGTCAGGTTCTGTTCATCTCTGTAAATAAAACTCAAGCCATGAAAAGACACAGAGGAAACTTAAATGTGTATTACTAAGTAAAAGAAGCCCGTCTGAAAGGCTACATACTGCAGGATTCAAAATATGTGACATTCTGGAAAAGGCAAAACGATGGAGACCATGAAAAGATCAGGGGTTCCAGGGCTCGGGGGTGGAAGACAGATGTATAATCAGAGCCCTGAGGGTGTTTAGGGCAGTGAAACCGTTCCATATGCTACTAGCATGGTGGGTACATGTCTTTATACATTTGTGAAAACCCACAGAATGTAGAACATGAAGAGTGAACCCTAATGTAAGCTTGGACTTTGAGGGATAATGATGCATTATCATCAATTGTAATAACTGTACCACTCTGGGGTGGTAGGGGTGTTGATAATGGGGGAGGCTGTGCACAGATGGGAGATCTTTGTGTCTGCCTTTTAATTTGCCCTGAATCTGAAACTGGTCTGAAATAATAGCCAGATGATGGATGGATGGATGGATGGATGGATGGATGGATGGACAGACAGACAGTTGATAGACCGACAGAGCAGGAAGAGGAGACTGAGCGTGACAGAGAGAAAGCTCTTTCAGGTGGGTGTTCATGGAGGCCTCCCTGACACAGGGACTTTTGAACAGAGATACGAATAACATGAGGGATAATGCAAGGGCAGAGCCTTCCAGGTGGAGGGAGCAGTGTCTGTGCAGCCCGAGGAAGAGCCAGGGCAGCATGTGCTGGAGCAGTGACAGCAGGAAAGAACCAGAGTGATGAGCTCGGAGGTGCAGCAGGGAGTCAGCGCACTCATCAACCTTGAGAACCACTGTAAGAACTTTGAATATTGCCCTGAATATGATGAGAAGCTACTGGAGGGTTTTGAGCTAAGGAGTCCGACAATCTAAGACAGATTTTTAAACTATCACCCAGAAAACAGGCCACCAAGGAACACAAATGGACGCAGAAGAGGAGTTAGAGACCACTGCAGTAGCCGAGGTGAGAGATGAAGAGTTGACGCCCACAGTGGAGGTGGGAGAAGTGTCACATTCTTCCTGCATTTTAAAGGGGGAACCACCGGAATTTGTTCATGGATCCAGCGTGACGAGAAGAGACGTCAAGGATGAGTCTAGATTTCCTAACTGATCACTTGGAATTGAAGGGAATAGTGATTTACTAAGAAAGGGACGCAGGCACACCCTTGGTCTTGGGAGAGACCAGGAGTTCAGTGTTGACCGTGTCACGTTCGAGATGCCAACTGGGCTGGCAGTTGGATATAAAAGTCTGGGGTCCAGAGGGGAGATCTAGGTTTGAGCTAACACTTTGGAGTCTTTGGTATTCGGATGACATTGTAAAAAAGGGGAACACTTTGGAAACAGGAAAAAGTAGAAAGGCAAAGACAGCTTTGCTGGGGCCCTCCAACATTTAAGGATCCAGGAGGTGAGGTGAGGAGGACTTACTGAGCAAGACTGGGAGCAGCCGGCAAGGTGGAGGAGGCCCCAAGGAGAGAGAGGCTCTTGCAGCCAAGTGCGGGAGTGATTCCACAAGGAGAGGACAATCATTTGTGCCACGAGATGCACGGGTGGGCGGGTAAGGCCACTTGAGGATGGAGGCTGAGGCTGAGGCTAAGAACGCTGAACTGATGACTAGATTTAGCAACAGAGAGGCCACGGGTGATCTTGATAGAAGCTGGGTCTAGTGGAGTCCTGTGGCCAAGGCCTGATTGGAATGCATTGAGAGGGAGTAGGAAGACAGGAAATGCTGACAAGTCCAGACAATTCTTTTGAGAATTTTTCTACAACTCTAGGAAAATGGGACAGTTGCACGTGGGCGTCCAAAGTCAAGGACAAACTCCAATGTTTTTTAATACTACTTTCCAAAGACCACACTTGTGGAAAAGAAATGTTAATTTCTGAGGGCTGGAAATAATCTATCGATTGATCCATGCTGACTATTTAATTATGTAAGGGTCTAGAGTAATGAGGCACTTCCTTGGATGTGACACACTGACCGCCCATGGTTACAGAGACCAAAGAGGCCATGTTAAAAGTGTCCCATGCTGAGGTAGGCGCAACACCAATTATCTACAATATTCCCAGAGAGGAAGGTAGGGACCTAATTTTTTTTTTTAACGGAGCAAATATATAGGACAAGGAAAATACCAAAATTAAAATTCTGGAAATCTTATCAAATGATTGTTGAAAGAGAAACACTCTCCTCAGCAATCTCCAGTGCTAAATTAGACACAGGTTGGAGTCACTGAATCCACAAACTTCCTTTAAATTTACATCCATTAACCTATTTAAGCCCCACAATAGCCCAGTGATGTAAGTATCTATTGCCCCTTTCACACTGCTGTGTAACAAACAACTCCAAATGTAGGGAAATAACAGCAACTATTTTATCAGGCAAACAAAATCTGTGGGTCAGGACACACATGAGGCACCGTGTGGGAAGGCTCTTCTCTGCCCCGTGATGTCTGGGGCCTCATGTGAGAAGATTCAAATGGCTAGGGGTCAACGGCAGGGGGCTGCCCGCTATCATCTACAGGTTCATTTACTCACATGTCTGGCTCCTGGGCTGGGATGGCTTGAAGGCTGTTGACCAGAGACCCCTCCACAATGTCCTCGTCATGGTAGTTGGCCTCCTCCTAGGCATCTTAGAGCCCCGTGAACAACTGTTCCAGCAAATGAGGCAGAAGCCACGTGGTCTTCTATGACCCGACCTCAGAAGTCACAGGGTCACTTCCTTTGTGGATCAAGCAGTCAGTCACAAGGCCACCTAAATCCAAGGAAACGGGACACAGACCTCTCAAAGAACTTGCAGCCACTTTTTGAAACCACCAGAAATCTATTTTGCACAGGGAGGAAAATTAGCACAGGTAGTTACATCACTCACCCAAGGTCATAGAGCCGAGTGGTGGAAGCTTGGCTTGGCTTCTTACAACCTCTCCTGCCTGACCACCCTCTACAGAGGACAATCCCTCTGCACCCCCAACACGCACGCCGACCGCACAGCTTCATGGTCAATACAGCACCGGTCACTCCTGCAGGACCCAGGAACACGAGGCCTTGGTCTCGTTCACACTCATGTCTCTGTCCCTCAGGACACCGCCTGACACACAATAACTGCTCCAAGAAACTCTAACATCCTCAGGAGGTCAGACTTTTAAAATTAAGCTCTGCTCAACCACAAGCCTCCAATATGGACATTGTAAGCACTTCAAACACTCTTGACTCTCTGTACAGACTCTTGGGTTTATCTCAAGGAGGCATTAGGTGGTTTTGGCACTTACAACATTGTTTGAGAGGCTGCATATTCAGGGATGTACATTTTAGTGACGTAGGGAAATAAAAGCTGCACACACACACACACACACACACACACACAAATAAACCTACTTTTCCTAAGTCCACTTCATACGAGCCTGCTGTTCCATCTCTAACTGCTCAGCTCATTTGCTGAGATCCTCCCATC
Source organism: Panthera onca (assembly GCF_046562875.1). Taxonomy (NCBI): domain Eukaryota; kingdom Metazoa; phylum Chordata; class Mammalia; order Carnivora; family Felidae; genus Panthera; species Panthera onca. Next base: position 70,156,831 of record NC_138356.1, read on the forward strand.
TCTCACCCCTGCTCTGCTTCCAACATGAACCCCCCCACCCCCCACCCCCGCCATGCCCCTACTCGGGCCCTTGGCCCTAGACATCCTCAACTCCTCAGATCCCACCCACCCCCCACCCGCACAATGCTGTCATGTCTCCTTGCACTTCTGTCACTTTTATGGAAATGTGTTTCCCTCCACCCTTATTTTCCAGGCTCAAATTAAGCATAGCCTCCTATAGTGGGCTGAGTGGTGTCCCTCCCCCGCAAATACCCATTCCTAACCCCAGAACTTGTGAATGTTATTACCTTGTATGGTAAAATATTTGCAGATGTGATAAAATTAGGGATTTGGAGATGAAGACGCTATCCTGGATTACCTGCATGGACCCAAAATGCCATGACAAGAAACCTTATTACAAGCGAGAAGCAAAGAGAGAAGAGGCACAGGGAGGAGGAGAGGCCATGTGACCAGAGAGGCAGAGACTGCAGTGATGCGGCCACAGGTAAAAACAAAAACAAAAAAAATAAAAACCACCCGCCAGCAGCCAAGCTGGAAGAAGCAAGAAGGATCTACCCCTAGAGCCTCAGGAAGGAGCTCCAACCTCAGGACACATAGATTTCAGCTCAGTGCAACTGATTTCCAACTTCTGGCCTCCAAGACAGTGAGAGAGTAAGTTTCTGTTGTTTTAAGCCACGAAGTTTGTGCTCATTTGTTACAACCAGCAAAGGAAACTAACAAGAAAACCTGCCCTGACCCCTACCACCCCCACCCTTCCTCCAAAGCCTCAGGGAGGTGGTCCCAGCTGCAATCCGGGCTCCCTTCCTGCAGAACTCTCCCACCAGGGGACACCAACTCCCTGCCTCCAGGGGACAGTAAGTAACATCAATGTGTGACGTGGCTGGGTGGATGGGGTACAAACCCGAAGGGCACTTGTCCCCGAAAAGCCAGAAAAGTTAGGAACCACAATAGAGAGATGAGCAAGGAATATGAAACGTCACTTACTGAAGAGGATCTGCAGATGGCCAGGAGGCATACGAAGAGGTGTTCAGACTCATTAGTAATCAGCAAAAGAATCAAATGAAATGAGACTTCATTAAAGCTGGGAAACACCAAGAGTTGGTGGGGGAGGGGGGGCGGGGTGGGGGCAGGGGTTGGGGAATGTCGACACCCGCTAGGGGCAGCGAAATGCTGCAGGCGGGGAGGGGGGAATCAGATACACATGCAACCATATGACCCAGCCCTCCCTCTCCTGGATGTGTTTCTCCAGAGGGTTCCTCCCACCCGCCCAGCAGGGGAGCATGGCTTGCTTTGATTGTCACAGCAGACGGCAGAGAATGGAAGCACCTGTGTGCCTGTCACTGGAGAAGAGAGTGGGAGCACACAGTGGACACTGACCCCAGCATAGCTAGCAGCAGTCAGGAGCTGTGACACACACACACGCACACACACACACACACACACACACAACGATGCGCTAGATCTTAAAACCCAAGGCTGAATCCAAAAAGTAAGACGCGGAATGAGATCTCTGAAATAGCACCATTTATGTAAATTAAACTGTACACGCACAAAGCGCTATATATCACAGCAGAACACCTACAGACAGAAAGATAAATGCCACATACATGACAATGTTGCCTATGAGAAAAGGAGGATGGGCATTAAAGGGGAAAAATAAATAAAAAGATAAATAGATGCAAACATAAACGAGCCGGGTTTTGCAGGGACCGGCGGTGTGAGGATGGTAGCGTGCAATTAACTGAGTTTAATTAACTCCACCACCTGCATCTGAGGATCGGGTTAACAGAATAAAATAGCACCTGCTCTTTGGAGATTTGGGGGGAGAAACGCCTCCCAGTTTTTGACTCTTCCCCTCAGTGCAGCAGAAATGATGCTTCAGGACTTCGGGGGCCGGGCCCTGAAAGGGATTTCCCCTCCCAGAATACTCCTCTCAGAACCCAGGAGTCAGGAGGTGAGATTGGAAACACAGCCTCCTGGAGAAGCAGAGGGAGATGATGCTGGACCGACGGTCCCGGCTGAGCCCCACCTTCAAGGGCGCCAGATGTGAGTAAGAAGCCATGCTGGAAGAGAACCCCCTCGCCCACCCCAACCACAGCCCCACCAGCCCCCGACCGCTGGAGGGGCTTCCAGAAGGTCTTACCAGCTCAGACCCCAAACATCGTGGAGTGAAGACATGGCATCCTATTCCCGTTCCTGACCCTCAAAATCTGTGAGCGTAAAAAGATGGTTGCACTAAGATTGGGAGTAACTGGGGGCACCTGGGTGGCTCAGTCGGTGAAGTGTCTGACTTCGGCCTGGGTCATGATCTCACAGTTTGTGAGTTCGAGCCCCACGTCGGGCTCTGCGCTGACAGCTCAGAGCCTGGAGCCTGCTTCGGATTCTGTGTGTCCCTCTCTCTCTGCCCCTCCCCCATGCGCTCACTCACGCTCTCTCTCTCAAAAATAAATAAAAAATAAAAACATTAAAAAAAAAAAAGATTGGGGGTAACCGGTGACTCAGCCATCCACAACCAAAACATGCCCTATCTAAAGGCCAACTACTACTCAGCTCCCACTCTTTTCCCAGTGAAATGGGTGCCTAGATTCGCTGAATATTCTGAGCTTTTCAAAGGAACGGGAATATCTAGATTTTTCAATTTTATTATTTCAAAAGTTTTTCTTTTTTTTTTTTTTTTTTTTAATATTTTTTTTCAACGTTTTTTATTTATTTTTGGGACAGAGAGAGACAGAGCATGAACGGGGGAGGGGCAGAGAGAGAGGGAGACACAGAATCGGAAACAGGCTCCAGGCTCCGAGCCATCAGCCCAGAGCCTGACGCGGGGCTCGAACTCACGGACCGCGAGATCGTGACCTGGCTGAAGTCGGACGCTTAACTGACTGCGCCACCCAGGCGCCCCTCAAAAGTTTTTCTTAAAATATAGCAGAGGCAAACAACTCGTGTCTGTGATTCCCTATTGGCCCAAGTGACCCATTTGCAAACTTCTGTCTGTCGTTCTCCAAAGTTCTGTGAGCTCACATGTTTATCTCTGTGTCCCTCACACTTTCACAGCACAAAGATGAGACCCCGGACCAGGGACTCGATCTTCCAGCACTGGCTGAGGCCAGCAGATGGTGGATGCCTAGCTGCCCAACCTGGGTTTCACTGCACTTCCCTTACCTGCCAAGCAGGGGCACCAATGACTCCCTTAGCTGCTCCATGGGCCGCCATGAGGCTTAGATCCAAAGAAGTGTGTATATGAAGAGCAATCTGTGAAGAACAACGTGGTTGGTACAAGTAAGGGGCCACATGGTGGCCCCCCAAAAGCTATGCCCACGTCCTAATCCCCAGAACCAGCAAATGTGACCTTACTCACAAAGGATCTTCGCAGAGGTGATCCAATGACAAGTGTCCTTATGAAAGACCTATAGAGGGAGACAGATGCATACAGAGGAAAAGGCTGTGTGAGGATAAATGTAGAAACTGAAGTGACGCAGCCACAAGCCAAGGAATGACAGGAGCCACCAGAAGCTGGAAGAGACAAGGAATGAAATCTTCCACTGGAGCCCCTAGTGGGACCAAGCCCATCCCAGCACCTTGATTTCAGACCTCTGGGCTCCACAGCTATGAGAGAACAAACTTCTGATCGTTTGTTAGCATCATTCTTAGGAAACTAACACAGCGCATTAGCAGAGTTATCACCGATTCCTTTGAGCAGTGCCCCACATTGGCCATGAGGCTGGCCACTCCAGTCTGAAGGGACTCCTTGCTAAAGTCACCCATCTGGCCATTGTTCAGCAGCGCCTTGTGAAATCACATCCATTCTGGGATGAGTTACTCACATCTTGAGTTGTTCAACATTCTCGTTTCATCCTGGTGATAAACTCAGGCAGGGGGTGGGCCATTGCACAGAGCAGTGGTCCTGGAAGGCTGGTCCCCAAACCACCCTCATCAGAACCCCCTGGAACAGGTCCTAACAAACCTGGCTCTCAGGCTTTGTCCTAGATTTCGTGGGTCACCTGCCAGAGGTGAAAAAGGTAGGGAAGACTGAGAGGACTGTGAACCAGTAATTTGAACAAGCTCCTCAGGTGTCTGTTCTGCTCACGAGAACTGAGAAACCTTCACCTGGGAAGGAGCCGTGGTAGCCTTGAATCAAACGGCCCGGGGCTGATTCCAGCCCTGCTTCTCATCACCTACTAAAGCTGCAGCTCTCTAGGGCTGCTTTCTCCTCTGTAAAGTGGGGATCATAAAATAAGGATGGTCCACCAAAGGATTGTGGCCGAAGAGAGTTTACATGGGATCGTGCATACAACCCACCTAGTACAGTGGCTTAATAAATCCTGGATGTTGTTAACATGCTGGGCATGGGGGTGACGATCCTGCCCCACCAAGTACATAGCTCCAGGCCCCTGAGGTCAGTGCCACATGAGCCTCCCAGGTGGTCTCCCCAGTTCGAATCCACCATTCTCCATGGGAAGGCACGCATTGCAAACTTCTAATCTGACCATGTTTAATGGGATCCGTATCACTTTCTCTGAAAACGAAGATGTATGTTGTGGACATCATCTCTATCTTTGTTCGGGCCTTCTAAGACTATCAGAAGACTTTGAAAAGTGTTCTTCTTAAGGAAAAAAAAAATTACCGATTTTGTTAGTCCTCTGCTTAAAGTCCTTTGTCTTCGTGTGGTGCATAGTAGCCCATGTGACCTCCCTCAGTTCACCTCTCGATCTCGCTTCCCTAACCATCACCTCCTCTATGAAGGCTCCCATGATTCCCTCTTCTTACCCCAATAATCCCTACAGCTGCGCTCTTCACCCCTTCTCTGTGCCACCCTCCCCCCAGTTCATGAACTGCGTCGCATAGAACCTGGGGCCCCAGACGATGCCACCAGACTACCTGTGTTTGAGTTCCAGGACCATGACTTACTAGCTGTGTGATCTGATCCTTCTGGGCCGCCACCCCCTTGTCTCCACAGTCTGAATTGTGATAAATCTTAAATGAGGTGATCCTTGTCAAGCATCAGACGTGGTGCCTGGAACATAGTAAACACTGAAACTCTGTGCTACTCTTGTTACTGTTCTTTGGAGAACTCTAAAATACAATTAAGGTGACCTTTATTTTGCTCTCCAGACAGCCACAGAAAACCGATAAAGACAATCCGTGATTAGACGGGCGAATCACCAAAGCCCAGGCTTGGGAAGAACCTCGGAGATAATTTGGTCCAACTCATTTTACCGGCCATAGGACAATATCACTGTGGCTTGGGGTGCAAGTCAGAGGGCTCTTGTCTGTGTGACTGAAGGACCCAGAACAAAACAAAACACATTGCAAACCCTATCCTCATGACTTCCTTGAGAAACAGGTATGAGGCAAGGACTCAGAGCCCCAATTTCTAGATGAGGGAACTGAGTCACAGGGTTGTGTGACCAAGAAGTCACACAGCCAACAGGGAGGGCCACCTCCTAGATAACCTCCTCCATGCTGTCAGTGAACAGCCTCAAGACCAGGAAGTTGTTTGGGTCATGAAGACTGCTCCTGTGGGAAATGAATGTGAAGTGATCACATGACCTTGTGGGAAACAGAGCAAAGGGAGTCACGTTCAGGTTTTGTTGTTCATATTGAACCCTGGGCCGTGGTGAACGCTTGTTTTCCTTGATTCCAGAAAAGCCTTATGATGAGAACAGGCGGTGAAGCATCCGGTGAGGCAGCATGGCCTCATGGGATGTGGGGATGGTTTGGAATCCAAAGGCTGAGACCCCGCCCCTGCCTGTCATTAGATGGGAGGACCCACATACAGATCCTGTGCCCTAAGAGCTCCGTCTTCAGCCCTAAGACAGGGCCATTGGTAACGCCTCCCTCGTGGCGCTGTCATCAGGATCTTAGAGATGTGCGTGGAACACGTGACACAGGTTAGGCGCTCTACAGCGCCTATTGCTGTGACTGGAGCTGTCTGGGCAGCTACACATGTAAACCCCCCGGGAGGAGGTAGAAGGTATCTGCAAAGGCGGGCTTGAGTGTTAGAGAGGTGGTGCCTACAAGCCACAAATCTTCGCTGAGCGCCTGCAAGTGCCAAGCACGGGCCAGCACCCTGCAGACATGCTCTCGTCTCTGTGTCCTCCACCCCAGGCACAGGGCCCAGACATCGTGCGATGAGGTTTGGTGACTTATGTTATGAATTCAACGTACAAATGAGCGAATGAATGGCTGCAGGAAGGAACACGCGAAGGCATTTAATTCTCACAGCACTGCCAGAGAAATATTATCATTTTCTCACCTTCTAAATTAAATGAACAGAAGCCTTGAGCGGGGAAATCGCTTCTCCAAAGTCTTATAGAGGAATCAGGCGGCGGGTCAGGCGTCTTTTGCAAAGTGACTTCAGGCGAAACCCAGAAGATGGGGTTGCAGCTGAGGCAAGAGCCCAGGGAAGAGAAGTCCAAGGAGAGGAAACACCCATGTGAAGGCCATCAAATGAAGCAGGGACTGGCGTGTTGGAGGAGCAGAGAGAGCCAGTGGGCCCTGAGCGCATGGCCCATGGCCCAAGATGAACTCGGGGAGCAAGGTAGGGGTCAGAGCAAGTAGGGGATTATCGTCTTCAGTCAAGGCTTTGAATTTTATTCTAGGCACAAGGGTAAGACTTTAAAGCATTTTCAGCAGAGGAGGAACGTGATTCCAATTTCACCTTGGTGCAGTTTAGAGAATGGCCAGGAAGAGGGAACAGGACTAGAATCCAGGAGGCTTTCAGAGCAGAAGGCCAGAGAAGAGCCGATGTGCTGGTGTCATGTTGAGGTGGAGGAAATGAACAGTCTAGAGAAGTCTTTGGTTAGTAGACCCAGTGGACCATAGACCAGTAGAGGGGATTAAGGAAAACCCCAAAATAAAACCGTCTTCTGCCTGGAGCCATTTCCTAGGACTTCAAAGGCTAGATGAAAAGCAGGTGGGGGAAGGCCAAGCATCTAGATGGGGCACTGTGGGGTTGAACAACTGTGGGACAACCAAGCACAGATGTCAGGAGGGTATGTAAGGGCTGGTCAGAGACCTGTCTTCGAAAGTCCTTCGCATAGCGGTGGTATTGTGGGAATGTACAAAATCACATTGGCTTGGAGTGGAGAGTGGGAAAGTTAAATATAGCGTGAGAAATGCACCAAGCCCTGAGGAATATTTAGAGGCTGGGAGGAGGAGGAAGAGGAGGAGGAGGGGGAGGAGGGGAAAGAGGGGGAGGAAGAGAAAGAAAATGTAATTAACAACCAAGGATGAAAACCAGGAGGATTTGGGAGGTTTCAGGAGACAGCATGGGCATTGACTCAAAGTAAACAGAAGTTTAAAATTAGGTCAGATCCACTGGTTTAACTGCCTTGTTTTCATATGGGAATCTGCAGGCCAGATAAGGGAAGTGGCTTGCCCAAGATCACACAACCAGATAACCTCAGAAGAACTTTCTAATAATGAGAACTATTGCCCAGTGGTGACCTACTCTCTCTTCTCCTGTCATGGACTCCCTGCCGTGGACAGATGTGAAGAGAAGCCACTAGACATTAGAGCGCAGCTGTGTATATTGGGGATGGAGGTGGGATCGAGGTAGAGGAGACTCCTGTCAGCTCTAAGGACTCAGGGACAGCCAGAAAAAAACTTTGCAAATCAGGATTCCAGGGGCCCCTTTCATTGGCGCACAAATGAAAACACCAAGAGCCATAAACGCAAATAAGTGACCATGTAGATGAACAATGGACTCTTTGGACAAAAAGCCCATTTACAAAAAGCACGCTAAAACAGAAGTTTCTTGCTGCTGCTCTGTAATGATGCCGGGAAAGCAATCAAATGTATTCACAGGTTTCTGTCCGGTCCCCCACTCTGTGGGGGAAACCTCTGTGTCTGTACCACAACTCAGAAGTATCAAGAGCTTAGGATTCTGCATCTCAGGTGTTGCATGTACCCACGATGTGAATGCCAGAGGCCAGTGCACCTGGGGTCAGAGGTCGATTCTCCCCCTCCCCCAGGATTCCCCGGGGCCAGGGCTTCCATGCAGACACCAACGGGACAGAGCCCAAAGTCTTTGGTCAACATGATCTTCATAACTTCCCTATGAGGCAGCTGGGTGAGGCAATCTGCCCCCAACGCTCAAAGGGAAGTAAGGAAAGATGAGGCCATTGACAGAATGCTCAGTGGTAAAGCAAAAAAAAAAAAAAAAAAAAAAAAAAAGCCCTCAGAACATGTGAGGGAAGGGCTAAGTACCTCTTTCACTCTTCTCTCTGTCACCATTTCGACTTTCCTACTGGCTTTCCCTTTCTCTCATTCCTACCCGCCCCCTGTCATCCGGTCACTCTGTTTAGTCCCAGAGGCTAGGAGTGCTACGGTTTCTGACATGACAAGGGTCATATGGCCCCTAGAACATAAGAGAAGGAGGTGGGGGTTACAGATGAAGACAAGTTTTCATTGCACAGAGGGCAGAAGCAGAGGGCGATCCCACTCAGGGCAGTGACTCTGTTTTCTCCCAAATAACAATACGGGTGAAGACATGGGAACTGAGGGAGAGTTACGGGGCTGGAGAAGAGACACAGCCGGCCAAGGGTCAACAGGAGGGATGTCGGGGGACCCCGGGCCCCAGCATAGCAGTGATGCTGTGAAAGTGTGATGGCACTAATCGGCACAGCGGCATGATCTGCTCCAACAGTGCCCAGGAGCTGGGTACAACAGGAAGGGCTGAAGGCCTGCCCAGATCTGGTGCAGCCCTGCAGTGTTCCCAGGGCCAATGAGGTCAGTCGTAAGGACGAAAATGGTGAGGTGAAGGGAAAGGTTCTGAGTCAAGGCCAAAGTCTCCAGCCAATAGTGGGGAAGGGACACTGCCAGTCGCAAGATGGAGTGAGCCTCCAAGGAGACGGCAGCATGATGGGAGGAAGGAGCAACAAAAGTCTAACCAGCCAGTGGAGGCCAGGAGGGAGCCGGTCTGTCACCGTGAACCCACCCCCATGACAGGAGCTGTGGCGCGGGCAGGAGCGCCACAGAGAGAGTGGGGTCTTGTGAAGGCGGGAGTCACCCTCACTGAGGAGGCTGAAATGCAGAATAGTAAGCAGAGGGGAAAGATTTGTGAGAAAGGACAGGAATACAGAATGCACAGAAGACATAGACATGTAGAAACTTCTACTTTGGAATCCTTAATGAGGGACGTATGGATATTATGGGTTTCTTTTTTTTTTTTTTTAAGAAATTTCTTTTTTTTTTTTTTTTTGTTTATTTATTTTTGAAAGAGAGACAGAGAGAGGGAGACGGAGGATCCGAAGCAGCCTCCGAGCTGTCAGCGCAGAGCCCGATGCGGGGCTCGAACTCACGAGCCGCAAGATCATGACCTGAGCCGAAGTTGGAGGCTTAACGGACTGACCCGCCCAGGCGCCCCCAGATACGATGTGTTTCTTTATCAAATACTATTAATGGGGGATTCTTGTAAAAAAAATCAAAATGTCTATTGAGAAGTGAAGGGATAAACACAATGTGCTATATCCATACGATGAGGTTCTGGTACCTATTACCACATACATAGATGCACCTTGGAAACGTTATGCTAAGTGAAATGAGCCAGACACAAAAGTATGAATATTGTATGGTCCGCTTACCTGAGGTCCACTTACATGCCTAGAATAAGCAAATTTATAGCGATAGGAAATAATACAGAGGTTACCAGGTGGGGACTGGGGTATGGGGGAAATGCAGAGTTAGTGTTTAATAGATGCAGAGTTTCTGTTTGGAATGACGAAGTTCAAGAAATGGAGAGTAGTGATGATGCACAACATTGTGGATGTGCTGAAAGCTACTGAGCTGTACATCTTAAATGATTAAAATGGTAAGTTTTAGGGGCACCTACGTGGCTCAGTCAGTTAAGCATCGGACTCTGGCCCAGGTCATGATCTCACAGTTCGTGGGATCAAGCTCCCCCGTGGGGCTCTGCACTGACTGCACGGAGCCTGCTTGGGATTCTCTCTCTCTGCCGCTCCCCTGCTCGTCCTCGCTCCTGCTCTCTCTCTCAAAATAAATAAATAAACATTTAAAAAAATGGTAAATTTAATGTTATATGTATTTTACCATGATGAAAAAGAATATTTAAAATAATCAAAACCAAATCTGATCATGCCTTTGAATGCTATGCCCCAGTTATGGGAAAACCAGGAGACAAAATAATGTGTTAAATGACACCACTGGGGTGTCATACAAAAACGCATAATTTAAGAAACTCAACAAACAACAAGCAGCACGTTTCCTTAAAGAACAACAAAAATTCAAGGCAGAAAGGGGAAAATAGAGGAAACCCATTAACTAAAAGAGGCTTAAAAGACATATCCACATGGAATCCTGATTTGAACAAAGTAATTGAGATAATTTGAACACTGATTGGGTATTTAATAATATTAAGGAAGTACTATTAATTTATTTTGGCATAATAATGATCTTGCAAGTAAGTTTTTTTTTAATTTTTTTTTAACGTTTATTTATCTTCAAGAGAGACAGAGACAGAATGCCAGTGGGTTAGGGGCAGAGAGAGAGAGGGAGACACAGAACTGGAAGCAGGCTCCAAGCTCTGAACTGTCAGCCCAGAGCCCGACACGGGGCTCGAACTGGACCCCAGAATTTTCCGGGGTAAGTAAGTTACTTATTGCCAAGTTCAAGCTGGAAAAAAGAAGGCTCAGTGAAGGACACATAAGGACACAGTGGTGGAGACTCCAGGAAGGCAGCTTTTGGCTAAATACGGGGATTTTCTCCACATCAGCAGGTAGCGTGGGACATCAAAGAGGTTTTCAACATTTTCCAGTCTATCAGGCCCAAGAACGGAGGAGAATAAATACACCCCCCCTGAGGGAGCAGCACAGGCCAGAAATGATCCAGAGGCATATACTCATCTTGTGGCTTCCTCTACCCCTAGCACAGTAGCCCATACTGGATGTAAAAGGAGGTTTACCCCTCAGCGAGACGTAAAGGGGGTGGCGAGAGCCCCTGCCCCCTTCCTAGCTCTGTGCCTTTGAGCGAGGGAGTCGCAGTTACTCATCTGTAAAATGGGATTTCTTACACTTGCCTTACTGAGTTCAGCGAAAGGCTGAGAGACACTCTACGGAGCGATCGCAACTTTCATTTACTGCACATTTGCCGTGAATCCTGTATGGTCAGCTCTGCCATCGTGACTGCCTTGAAGACACTAATTTGTTCCAGCACAACTGATGTATTAGGGAACAATTTGAGCATAATGCAAATTTCGTGTTTGCTTGCGGGGGATTTCCTCCGCGAGGAACAACAGATGCTCCCAGCCGCACCACGCTGGGTAGGAACTTTCAAAACACACTTCAAACATCCACCGGCTGCCTCGGGTGGAAACGCAGGGTGTGTGTCATGAGCCTCACCCATGCACATCTGGTGCAACAACTTTTCATCCGATTTCAAATACGCTCCCGTCGCTGCTTTCCGAGGTCTCACAAGCCCTTCTGACACCCACGGACACCAGGAAACTTCAGGTCTCCCTGAGAATAAAGTGCCGTGTTTTTTGCAGGATTTTTGCAGTTCTTAACCGCTTCGTGGGTAAAACTGTGCTACCCTTTGATTAGGTCCCTATCGCATTCACGTCTTTGTGTACGGGTGTGTGTGTTGCTGCTGAAGTTGGTGAGTGTTTTTCCCCTCAACCCATTTTCCCCTAAGCCCTGTGGTTTTATTGGGTGATTTTGCACAGCACAGTGATTTTTAGGAGTGCATATGTTGTCTTCTAGCAGACCTGGCTGCACTAAGCAATTTACGTGCTTTCAATTTTCAGCAACTCAGTGTCAGGGATGCTCTTCTTGTCTTCATATCATAGGTACTCGGAAAATGGCAGCTGCTGCTGGGACCGATACGCACAATGAAATCAGTCCAGGACTGGAAAAGGGCCCCTTGTCGGGGCACTCGCCCTCACTGATGGTCAAGCAAACGGATAATCGATGGCAGGTTTTTACTTGGGTGGTGTAGGCCCTTCCGTCTTTCCAGAGCCTCCAGTTCTGCAGCCCTCCCACCAAGGGGACGAAGTAGGGGCCTCAGTGGACCAGCCCCCAGGCCATTCACGCGCCACACGGGTCAGATAAGCCTATGGCCTGTTCGGTCCTGGGAGATGTCTTTGTAATCCGCCCCCTCCTCACTGACCCAGTGCCTTCACTGAAACATCAGTTTGCTGGAGAAGCTTCTTAACAGTTCAATCAAATGTTTTCGGTAAAATCTGCACGATTACTTATGGCCCCGATGTCTTCAACGTCTGGCACTTCCTGTCCTGCGTTCTCTGTGAAAAGGGCCCAAAATGAGTCATTGGAAGCTTCGTGCGGTCGATCAGTATTTGCTCCAGAAGCCCTCCCAAGTGCCTGCCGTTCTCCGTGTCTCTGTTTCTCCAGGTTTCCCTTCTGGAGAGCTTTTTTTGGAATAAGTGACCTCTTGAAGATAAAAGCTGAGAAGCTCGTTTATTCATGCGTCAACGCCTCTGGTCAAGCGCCACGGTTGTGCTGGGCTTGGCGCAGGTGGTGGGGGCCCAGCCGGAGGCAGCACAGCTGACCCCATCCACCCTCGTGGAGCATACAGTCCAGTGAGTTCACAGAAATAATATCTCACAAGTCTACCCATTTTAGACACATTTTCAAATTAAATTATGGGAAAGATGCCCACAGTTCTTCCCTTTACTGGGATTTCAGGGGCAAAAAAGTGGCAAGTTACAAATCCCAGCTTTGTGGCCCTTCGGACTTATCACCATGAGTGATTCGGTTACCCTCTCCGAGCCTCGGTGTTCTCATCTGTACATTGGGGACGTACCTATGTTGAAAGGCTGCTGTGCAGATTACAAAATTTATGGCATGTAAGGCATGCAGCACAGTGGCGCGTGACATTAAAAGCCTGTTCGTTGTCTCCCCGTTTCAACTCAGTCGGCCCTCGGCCTTCAGGGTAGCAAGCACTTGGCACAAGGAACGGAGTCAGTGCTTTCTGAATGCTCACCCATTAACGAGCACTTCGGTTTCGCTTGGGAGCCTCACTCAGGCACAGATACTTATGGATCAAGACTCAGAAGACAGGGGAGTAGCCTTGGGCTGAGTCTAGGAGAGACAATTCACCCAAAGGTCTTGGTATGAGACCTCACCACGCTGCAGCTCTGCCAGCTTGGCCCCTGGAGATACCTCCATAGTTCTGGGCATGATGAAAACCAACCAGTCACCATAATGGAAAACGAAGCAGCACGAGCCTCCAGCCTTCCCCACCCACACCTGCATTTGCCCCTCTGAAATTGAGCTTTCTTCATTCCCCATAAATGGTCATTTTAATCCATTAAGCCACTTTTGACTATCTGCAACACAGACATTTAGTTGCTGGCTTGTGTTCTGCCAGGAGCTAATGAGGAAATAACTCTGATACCAGTTGAATTCACAAAAGGTTTTTTCATTATGAAATGTAGGCATCCCTTCTTTTCCCAGCATTGTCAGGAAATGAGTTTTGAGGGACCACCAGGTGTCACTTGAAAATCGTGGCTTTCGGCTTGGATCTAGGCCTGTGCAAGAGAATTCCAAGATGCGGTATCTTCCCCCATGAGTGATTCTTCCTGAGGACTGACCTGAACTGCATTTTAAAAATACTAAGTGCATTATCTCTAACCTCTCGACAACTCTTGGGAAAAAGTATGATTATTCTGGCTTACAAATAAGGAAACTGAGGCCCGGAGAGATCGAGACCAAAAAATGTTGACTGAGCCCTTTCTAGGGATGGCCTTTCTTGACTCTGTTAGGTCCCCATGGAATTTGGTTTCAGAGTACCAAAATATGTTCATATAATTATACTTAGCAAAATTGTGTTCAGCAACCCATTTCTTTTGTCATTAAATGCCTCTTTTCTCCCTGGCCAGAAGAGCCCCCACAGATAAGGGATGCTGTTTGCTTTGTTCATCTGGGCAACAATAATGGGAGCCCCCTGGATGCCAAACTCTAGTCCAGCCGCTGGAGACTCAGTGGTGACGATGACGGGAATGGGCCCTAAGGACATTACAGTCCCGCTTTCAGTACTGCAATCCCAGCTCCCAGCTCAGGGCCTAGTGCACAGCAACCATTCGATAAATGCCACTGACCACATGAATGCTTGAGACGCAGGCCCCCTGCTTCCAAGAACCGATCTGCCTATGCCTCAACCATTAGTGTCTCTTTGGTGTCCTCACCCGGTCCTTCGTGATCACAGTCTCATCTGCTCCCTTTCCAACCCAGCAGCGCTCAAACAAACACGGCTTCATCAAATAATGCTGTCAGATCTCCCTGCCTTTGAATGCACTATTTCTTTCTCCTGGATTGCAAAGACCATCTGACTCAAACCTTCACCTAAAGCCACCTCCTCTCTGAAGCCTTCCGCAACCTTCCATGGCAGACCAAGCTCATTCCCCTGTGCCATCCTGAAGCACCTAGTTTATAACTGTATCGTGGCACGAATTAGACCACACTGGCATTAATTATTGCCTTGCAGCCTTTGAAATCAGGCTGTGAGACCACAGCGGATAGATAGGCCCATGGGTTGCTCACTGTTGCATCATCTTATATCTGTTAGGAAGTTTCAAACGGCAAGAAATAGACTATAGGGCCATTTATAATTCTGCTCAGCTTACAGACAATGGCTCTGTCTGAGATCTAGTCCACAGGCTAAGGTGGGAAACAAAGCATCTCATCCCATGAGACGTTCCCGAGAAGAAAAGGGTTCCACGGTCAACTACTTTTGTGAAATGCTGCCTACTAGCCCCACCTTCCTCTGAAGAACACAACTCACTTTAACACACCGAAGGCTCTGAGAAGTTCCACGAGAAATTAGCTGGTTCCACTCAGCAGGTCAAAATCGCATTCGCTCACCGAACATTGTCTCATTGCCTAACACCTCCTACAGCATTCATTCATTACGTAGTTATTGCATACCTACTATGTGACATGCATTGCGTACTTGTGAACAAAACAGACATGGCACCTGTGTTCTTGAACTTTACAAAGTAAATGGAACAAAGTTCCACACCACGAAGAGCGGTGCTTACTGGGGTAATGAATATTATTATGAAATGTATGGCTCAACAAGTGTTTCTATAACTAATTACTGTGCTTAAATGGATTCCCACATGTATTATTATCAACCCATCCAAGGTGGCACGTGCCAAGGTGGCACGGATAAGAATCAAATCCAGGACCATCTCCCTGAGATTACTATTATCTACATGACCCATGTATCTCAGAATATCCTTGGGCGTAGTGGTCAGATTTGGGAGCAGCCACAAAAAGCACCAAGATCTTGGTAGCTTAGAACAACAGCAAAAACTTACTTCTAGCTCATGTTTGCATATTGACGGCTGAAGGTCAGCAGCGGTCGCTCTGTGCTGTGGATTAAATATTTGTGTCCCCTCGGGATTCATATGTTGAAACCTAAGGCCCAAGGTGATAGTATTTGGAGGTGGGAACTTTGGAAGGTGATTAGGTCACAAGGGTGGAGCCCTCATGAATGAAATCAGTTCCCTTATAAAAGAGACTCCAGGGGCACCTGGGTGGCTCAGTCGGTTGAGTGTCCAACTCTTGACTTCAGCTGAGGTCATGTTCTCAGGATTTGTGAGTTCGAGCCCTGTGTCGGGCTCAGCACTAACGGCATGGAGCCTGCTTGGGATTCTCTCTCTCTCTCTGTCTCTCTGTCTCTCTCTCTTTCTGCTCCTCCCCCACTTGCTCTCTATCTCTCTAAGCAAATTAAAAAATAAACTTAAAAAATTAAAAAAAAAGAGAGAGAGAGAGACCCCAGAGAACTCACTCATCCTTTCCACGGTGTGAGGACAGAAAAAAGATGGCCACCTATGTAGCAGGAAGCGGGCTTTCACCAGACAACAAATCTTCCAGTGTCTTGATCTTGGGCTTTCTGGCCCCCAGAACTGGGAGAATAAATTTCTGTTGTTTATAAGCTACCAATCTATGCTATTTCTCTTAAAGCAGCCCGAACAGACTGAGACACTCTGCTCCACATGTCCTCTCGTGCTGGGATCCAAGGCGAAGGAGATCCAGGCTGTGTGGAGAGTGCCACCCTCATGGGAAAAGCAAGAGAGATGAGACTCGTGACCCCTGCGGCATGTATCACACGTACCTACAATCTCCTGCCCAAACCAAGTCACATGGCCGAACCCAAAGTCGGTCAGGGAGGCTGGGAGGTATCTCCCTCCCTTCTACAGGGGACACACTTCCAGTCACACAGCATGAGGAGGAGGGGTATGCGAAATCCTATGACAGGAATGGGGCCAGCGGTGACCAGTTCCAGACAACATAGCAACATGGGAAAGAGAAGAATAACATTAGAAGGATGGGCTCTAAAGCCAAATGGACGTGAATTTGAATTCAGCCCTGCCGGTTATTAGGTAGGTGGTCTTGGGGTATTAGATAAACAAACTTTAATCCTCAGTCCCGTCATCTGTAAAATGGGAACAACAGTGACCACCCTGTAAGGGTTTAGCTGAGATTTACTGATTATCTCGTCATCTCAAGTTCTCCACGCCGTGCTTGCTGTGGTAAAAGACTCAGCGCGTGGCAAGTATCTTGCCAGAGTTTTCTTGGCATCTAAATCAGTGTTCTCAAATGAGACCTCGAGAATGCCTGTGATTCTTACCCCTCTTCACACTATTCCCACCTTCCCTTGGCAGGTCTGCATCTCGCAGCCGTTTTAGGAAAAGGCCACTGGGTCCACAGTGAAGTGAGGACAAAAAGCAAGGAAAACGAGAACGAATGACAGATGTGACAAGCTGTTCCTTCGGCAGCCACTTCATCATAGACAAGTCAACCCAAGTGACATATGCAAATGACACGCCCGGGACAAGTAAGCATACCTTGGCCTCCTGGTGTCCCAATCTGGCTTTGGAAGGAGAAGAAAATTCATCCAGGAGTGGAAAGTGGGCAACTGAAGGCTTACGGGAGGAGGATCAGTTCACGGGAGGATCACACCCCGTTGGCCTCAGACTGAGCCTCGAGACCTTTCTTGGTCAGTAAAATATGGGTGAAACTGTGCCCCGTCCAAGCAGGAGCATGTGGTTCCAGCATCACTCTTCTCCTCTGCCACAAGAATACCATTGTCCCCAATGCCAGCTGCCCCTTTCAGAGAGGAGACATGGTGTAGAGGTGTAACTGACCTGCAATCCACATGACATGTGAATGAGAAATACATTTGGTCTTGTAAGCCGCTGATATGTGGGGGTAGCCTGTCACCACAGCATCTCGCCTAAACCACGCAGCAGCTGTGACATATGGAGGGAATCCCATTTTACAGATGAAGGAATTGAGGCTGCAACTTGTCAGAAGCCGCAAAGCTGGACGGTGAGGGGTCCACCAGGCCGGTGTCTCTTTTCCCCAAAACCTATGAGGTTCCCTCATAGAAGTTCTCATAGTCCAGGGGCGCCTGGGAGGCTCAGTCAGTTGAGAGTCTGACTTCGGCTCAGGTCATGATCTCACGGTTCAGGGGTTCGAGCCCCACATGGGGCTTCAGTGAGAGCTTGCTTCTGCTTCTCTGTCTCCTTCTCTCTGTGCCCCTCCCCTGCTCTTACTCTCTCTCAAAAATAAAGAAATGTAAAAAAAAAAAGAATTTCTCGTAGTTCAGAATTTCATTTATTTTTTTCCTCTTTTTTTGTCTCATTTTTCCATCGATCTAAGCTCCATGAAGTCTAGAACCCCATGTCTGTTTCATCAATTCATCCTCGGCTCTTGGTACAGATTGAACATCACCCCTGGATGGATGAATGGATGGATGGATGGATGGGCGAATAGATAAGCCAGCCTGTTCATCGCTTTCATTCCTGTCTTTATGCTGGGCTGCACACAAACCCACGTCTATTCTTCCTCAGACCCGTCCCTTCATCTGCATCTGCTGCCTTGGTGGGAGCACCGCACTGCCCAGTCACCCAACACAGAGACCCGAGGGTCCTCCTGGATTCTTGGCTCACTTCCCAAATCGGATCAGTCACCAAGCCCCACCGACGTGTGAGATGTCTCTTCACCTTCCTGGCTCTCCTCACCGGACCTCCAGGCCTCCTGTCCCCTCCCTGGGCTTCCGTTCTCTCCCTGGCTCCTCTAGAACCCCTTCGGTACTGCTGCTGTGGAACTTTAAAAATAAGCAACCCACACATGCAAAATACACATCCATAAACGACAGCCAGCCTCCTGTTTTAAAAAATGTAGGGGGAGGGGTGGATTGTACCTACATCTGGCACAGTGTTTTTCGAAATTTCACCATAAGAATCACCTCAGGGCACTTGTTGAAATGCAGGTTCCTGAGCCCCACCCTTAACCTACTTACCAGTAATCTCCTAGGGAAGGACCTGGAATCTCTTTTTAATAAATGCCTCTTAGGATTAGGGAAGTTTGGGAAATACTGACATAGCCTACTAGTTAGATGAGATTCAGCTACGTAGGCTAAAAATACAGAACTTTGACATAGAGGGGCTTAAATAATATAATAGTTTATTTGTGGCACCCGGTAACAGCGACAGTGTCCCCTAGGAGAGAGAGCGGGGGCAGGGGAGAACAGCTACAACAAAAAACCTATCTTTGTGCCAGTTTCTCCTTTCATCAGGGAGAGCCTTTCTCCAGAAGTTCCTCAAGCAGGGTACTGGTCAGAGCTGGCCACATGCGTACCTGTGGTCTAGCCCAACCACTGGTACAGTGATTTGTCCCCTACGGCTCATCACACTGTGACCTTAATAAAGTCAGGTTTCCACGAGCAAGAAAGTGCTGTTCACCAAATATTTCTAGTTCTCTACCCTTCCAGTGCCTGGTGGGATCACCCTTCCCCTTTCTGTCCAGTGAAGCGTGAGCAAGGGTAACCTGTGTCGCTTCCAGAAGAAGCGCTAAGAACCAACGCAAGATCTACCGTGGTCCCTTTTCCTGCCTTGAAATGTATGGAACCGATTTCATGGAGCATCTCTCAGCCGGATCCCGGAGAGACCAAGACGATCCGAGCGCCCCCTGCCCGCCCTCAATGGGTAAGTAAGAAACCAACCTTTGCTGTTATAAACCACTGAGAGTTGGGGGCTACTGGTTACTGCAGCACAGCACAGCCTGCTCAGCTGGCAACAGGACCTTACAGACCACACAGGCCAGGAAGTACACCCTGGAAACACCCGCTGGGAAAACCATACAGAAGCACCTGCAGGAAAATGGCGTAACAGCTGGAATACCTCCCTCTTGACTGCCGTCTTGCTAAGAAACACAACACAACACAACAAATAAATAAAGATTCTCCCTCCGAAAGAAGCAAGTGGTACTGACCCATGGAAAAGATGCCACCGTTTTTCTTTCTCTCCCCTGCTCATTCTCTCCGAATTAGGAAACGAGTAAGCCCTGCAAGAGAAGCATTTACTAAGTGCCCATTATGTGCAGAGCCCTGTGTTAAATGCTGCCATATACCAACGACCGCAGGAGATAGCTGCTGTTATCACTCTCATTTTTCAAAGAATAAATTGACCCTCATAGAACTTAAGTAACTTGCTCTAGACCATGCAGGTAGTGTATGTGGAAGCTACGATTCCGAGCCGGTCGGTTCGACTCTGTTTCATTTGCTATGCTGCAAGGTCTGTGTCCCAGGGCCAAGGAGAGCTCCCACTGTGAATGTGCGAAGCTGTTTCAGGTGCTTCCTTGTCCCCCGGACCAGAGAAGTCCGTGATCTGAACAGAGCGGGTCAGGTTACCTCATTCATCAGAAGTGCAGCAAATCACCGGCAAAAGGGACAAATGCAAGAGAATTGGCATCCTCCCAAGTCAATCCCGTGTCTACACCACTTGTCAGCTTCTCTGTTTCACCTCTATCCCTCACCAGCAGCCACATGATGGTTCCATAACAGCCAACAGCATCCATCAAGATCACTTAGACAGGCCTCACCCCGGTTGGCCCAGGTCACAAGGAATACAGCGACCTGGGGTAGAGTCTAGACAGACAGACAGCAGTGCTCACAAGGCAAAAGGTGACTCTTTCCTGCCACTTGCCAAACCCACCTTTATAACTTGACACCTGCTTTTTTGTCTGTGTGGGATGTTCTTCCCAACACCAGCTCCCCTACCTACCTTCTTTATACATCTGTCTCCCCTCACTGCACTGAAAAAATAGAAAGCACAGGGAGCACGTTTTATTAATTTTCACCTACCTCAAACTCAGCCCACTGCCTAGTACATAGCCAGGGCTCCATGAACACATAAATGAATCCTGTAACCCAACGGCGACCTGGATCTCCACGTTTCTACAGCGCCTTACTGCCTACAAATGCTTTGACTCTCATGATTCTTAACAACTCTGTGACTTACGCAGGGCAGAATCTATTCCCTTTTTAAGAGGGAAAAAAACAAAGTTCCAAGATTTCAAGTGACTCGGCCATGATCACCAGTGAGCAGTCTGTATGACCAGACACGAGATCATGTTAAACATGTAGCAGAAACACAATAATGCTTGTTGGGGAGATAGAAGGAAAGAGGAGAAATGAAGAGAGAGAGGAAAGGCAGAGGTGATTTGGATCCAACCCTGACTCAATGGTCTGACCATCTGCCCATGATAATTTGGCAAGACCCACGTTAAGGGGTTGAATCAATGATTGTTTTTGTAGCCAGAGATAAGTGGACACATTTTCTCATTGACGAATTATCAAACAGCAATGTTAACAATGTCATTAGACTGTAATAGAGATAAAATGCAATTTAGATATGCATATCCTCTTTCTAATCATCATTTGTCCATCAGCCTTGGAGGTCAAGTTGAGTTTAATCTTCTTCAGTGACCATACTTTTGGTTTCGGTCTCCCCATACTCACCGTACCTCCTGTAACTTCCATCTAGCCCATAATGGAAAAGGCATGTGTCTGGAGACTGGGAAGGGAAGGTGATTCTTCTTTGTTAAAACAAGACAGGGAAGGTTTGTCGTAATGCTACTTTTCCTCAGATATCCCAGCCTTGTCCACACTTCCACAAATACACCCACTTGAATACACTGTTGTGTATTTTAGGCAACTCTCGATGGTTCTGCAAGCACAGATGACTGTTCATAGTGGTTTTCAGCAGCTTTGGAAAGCGTGATGTTTGAATTCTTGAAATCATCTATTTTTTATGTGTAAATAAACAGTGGGAGGAAAGGAGAAGGCATCCATACAATTTTAATGAACAAGATTCCCATCGGTCATCAAAAGAAAACAAAAGGTAGCTTAATGGGCACAAGGAAGCTATTTTTCTAGTGATTTCTCTGCTCAGCTCTCCTGGGAAGAGGAGTGGCTTCTAAATTAAAAAGAAAAAATGATGCTCTGAGTGTATTTTTTTCCTGTCATTTCATTGTCTTTGATCTTGTATTTCCTAAGAAAGAAGCACTTAACCTCCAGTGTCAGATCAATGTTGGAAATGCATGCTTTATTTTAAGATCCCTTTTGAGTGCATAGAAACTCTGTGAATTAGGCCAAATCTGTGTCTTCACATACGAACTTACAAAGATTCAAACAATAGGTGACCTTCAAACAACCAGCGTACTTCAAAACGATTGGCTGAATTCAGGTATACAGCTGGTTTTTTCATCAACCAGTAGTGAATTGTTTTTGAGATAGCAACTATTTTCCAGCCTTTCCTTTATTTCCAAATTTACTTAACCAAATTTCACTAGTCGTGACGTTTTAAAGCGAGTTTACTCACGGCCACTAACCAAGTGGACGCACCCTTAACCAAAATGGTGGCTTCTCCACAGATTTCTCGTGAAGGGAGGTGAAAGACCCCCACAGTCACACACGCAGTCTATCACGGATCTGTTTGAATTCCCTTTTCAAGTGAAAGAAGTGTATTATGTTGCCAGAAGGATACTCCATCATCTATAATAAATATTCATCTGTGTGTATCATGCACTTGAGCGGCATGACTGATGAACTCCAGCTCCAGAAATGAATGGGAAACTCACTAAGACAAATGTCACCTTTCAGGGCTGTTCTTTCAGATAAATTGCAGTTAGATTTAAACAAAGTCAGTAATTTCATGCTTTCCAACTGGTCCTGATTCAGTTCAGACAGCCCCCACTGTCTGCACGAGGTTGCTAACACCCAATTTGATTTGTTGGGTTTTGGCAAGCTCTACCAGGGAACAATCAGCAATTTCTACTTAGCAGTCTTATTATTGGAATACAATAATGCTAAAGGTATTTATGTAATTTGGCCAATTTAAAATTTGGGCAGCTTCATTCATGCTTGGTAGGAACGTACAAAGGTATCGCTCTTTTGGAAAGCAATTTGGCATCATGCTATAAAATCACATTTACTCTTCGAGTCAGGAATCCCCCATCTGGAGACTAAGCCAAAAATCTTTTGTAAGGAGAACCATTTATCTCCCAGTCCTCTGGGTTATTTTCATAGGGGGGAAATTCCATATCCTAGGAGAGTCAGAATCCTCCCCTCTTTCCTGCTACCCCAACTGGGAGAGAAGGACTCAGCAAATGGGTACACTTGGGACAAGATGCCCAACAAGTCTTCTGACATATGTTTGACTTCTTCTCACCATGCTGCCTCTGGGAGGCTTGTTTTGTTCTACGTTGAGCAAGAAACAATGTGAAGTTTGATTCAGGGGAAATTCATATGGTTGACAGCTTATTCTCCATCCTTCGAACACTGACACTTTTCTCTCATTGTACCAGGTCTTATGAGAGGAAGAGAAAGTTTCCATGTATTAGCTTTCATGAAATGCCAATGCTCTTCAGACTCCAAGATATCCACTGTCCTATTCAACGATGGGAAAATTTTAGGAGAGCATAATTCACTCGGTGTAATGTGCGATAGTAGGTAGCCATTGCAAAGAATGTAAATATCATGTGCAGAATTTATTTTAAAATAATAAAGCAACAAAACCGAGGGATAGATAAAACAGGGCTAGCAAAACCTCAATATTTGTTAAAACCGAGTCATGAAAATGTTAGTGTTCATTACACTGATTTCTCTCTAGAGGTAATCAAATGAGGTAAAATGAGGTGTGGGTCGCACTTCTCTATTTGAATAGATCGATTCTAGTTATCAGTTTGAATAGATAACTTTTACTTGAATATTTATTTTATATGGATTTTTATTCAGCTTTCACATAGGCTAATAAAGGTGCTACTTACCTACAGAGTTTTGTAGCTTGTTGGATGGCAGAATAGCCAGTGTATTCGTGGAATGGAGTTCAAAACAATGTGCACTGGGAGTGCCTGGGCAGCTCAGTCCGTCAAGCGTCCGACTCTTGATTTCGGCTCAGGTCATGATCTCGTGGTTCATGAGTTCAGGCCCCCAACACGTGGAAACAACCAAGTTGTCCTTCTATACATGAGCGGTTAAATAAACTGTGGTACATCCATACAGCGGAATATTATTCACTGATGGGAATGAATGTGCTATCAAGTCACGAAAAATGGCAGAAACTTAAATGCATATGCCAAGCAAAAGCAGCCAATCCAAAGAGGCTCTATGTACTGTATGATTCCACCTATATGACGTATTGGCAAAGGCAAAACAATGGAGACGGTAAAGGGCCAGTGGTGGCCACGGGCCTGAGGGGATGAAGGAAGGGGAATTTGATGGAGCCCACAGGAATTTTAGGGCAGTAAAACTATTCTGTATAATCCTATAAAGCTGATAAATATCATTCATTATACATTTGTCCAAACCATAGAAGGAACAACAGAGTGAACCCTAAGGTAGTCTAGGACTTAGTTAATAACAATATATCGATCTTGGTTCTTCAATTGTAACAAATATACTAAGTTAATACAAGATGTTAATAACAGGAGAAACTGTGGGTGGGAGCCCGGAGATACAAGGAGCACTCTACTTTCTGCTCAACTGTTCTGGAGACCTCAAGCTGCTCTTAAAAACGGTCAATATTTTTCATTTTTTTTATTTAATAAAATTTTTTTAATGTTTTATTTATTTTTGAGACAGAGAGAGACAGAGCATGAGCAGGGGAGGGGCAGAGAGAGAGGGAGACACAGAATCCAAAGCAGGCTCCAGGCTCCGAGCTGTCGGCACAGAGCCCGACACGGGGCCCGAACTCCCGGACCGCGAGATCATGACCCGAGCCGAAGTCGGACGCTTAACCAACTGAGCCACCCAGGCGCCCCAACGGTCAATATTTTTTAAATAATTCTAACATGATAGCAGCAATAGCCCTGTGCCCCGAGTACACGCAGGTGGCCTCTAAAGAGGTGAAGACATGGGTCCAGCCTGCCAGCCATGACTCTCAGAGCAACACTTCTCTGATACTCTTTTCATAGCCAAGGCCCAGAGAAGTGCTCAGTGACACCTGAGACCTTATCCTCATGGCCTGCTCCTCCCATTCCTTTACTCTTGGAAAATTTACATAGTTGGAAATAAATCGGAATGTCCAGCATTTGACAGGTGCAAAGCCACACAACTCATACATTCAGCAGCGACGGCGATGATGCTCATGTTTATTAAAACCAAGCAGTGGGGTGCCTGGGTGGCTCAGTCGGTTAAGCGTCCGACTTCGGCTCGGGTCATGACCCCGTGGTCCGTGGGTTCGTGCCCCGCGTCGGGCTCTGTGCTGACAGCTCAGAGCCTGGAGCCTGTTTCGGATTCTGTGTCTCCCTCTTTCTCTGACCCTCCCCTGTTCATGCTCTCTCTCTGTCTCAAAAATAAATAAATGTTAAAAAAAAATTAAATAAAAAAACAAGCAGCAATGTCAAAACACTTACGTCGTACTGAATTGAAACAGGAAACACAAGGACACAAAATTCTATGGACGTGAAAAAACGAAGAGTGTGTACTGAACTGAACTTATATTTAATATCTGATTCTATGGTCCTAAAAAAATCAGTATGTGTGTCATATGATTGGAATTCCAGTTAAAACTGCAGGTGAAAATATGACGGGAAAATAAAAAAGACCCGAAGAAAAGTTTGTGTGGAATTGGAGTTGCTACGGGAAGATGCTGGGATTATGTGTGATTCTAGCAAACCCATCTGACTTCCATCATTTCAATGTATTTTTTGGAAGCTGATTCCCAGTCATTCCATTGTGGGGTGAGGATTCTATGTGCAGTACTCTGCATTCTTAGGGAGTGAGTCCTCAGGGGTGGCCAACACCTTTTATGTCTCAGGCTCAACTACGAAACGGGGAGATTAAGGCAGGAAAATGGCCGGAATCCCATCATTTAGAACGAGGGCTAAAATCCGATGGTCGTCGTACCCTTCTTGGGGAAACATTTCTAATGTTGACTCCACTACCCTGTATTGAAATTCATGTCTAGGCCTCACTAGACTGCGAGCAATGGTCTCCCCATGTCACCACGACACAACCCAGTCCCTGAGACACAGTAGGTGCCCAATAAATGAACAAGTGAGTTCGATTAGTAGTACCCTGAGTTGCCTTTGAATGGATTCCTCACCAAGAATTGTAACCTCTGTCACAACCAGGATGATCTCAGCTTATACTCTTTTAGCATCTTTCCAAAACACGTTACAGGGCTCAGTAAACTACCAACACACTGATGGATGAGTGGAGGGGAAGACCAAAAGCTGACAAACCTACCAATCCATTTGGCCCCATTGTGGGTCACTGACCTTGAGCATTTCAAACCTTACAGAGTTATAATAATGCCTAACGCTTGGGACACCTGAATGGCTCAGTCGGTTAAGCATCCGACTTCAGCTCAGGTCATGATCTCGAGGCTCATGAGATCAAGCCCCATGTCGGGCTCTGTGCTGACAGCTCAGAGCCTAGAGCCTGCTTCGGATTCTGTGTCTCCTTCTCTCTCTGCCCCTCCCCCACTCATCCTCTCTCTGTCTCTCTCTCTCTCTCTCTCTCTGTGTGTCTCAAAAATAAATAAACATTTAAAAAAAATTTTTTAAACAATGCCTAATACTCATTGAACATCTACTGTGCACCAGGCATTGTCCAGAGCATTTAATGTGCCTTTTCTCAGTCACCACACCTCTATACTCCAAGTACTGCTCAGGCCCCTATATTCTAGTTGAGCAAAATAATGAGGCACAGAAGAACTCAGTCCAAGGTCCACGGCTACTGAGAGGTGAAGCAGGGGTTCAAATCCAGACCGTCTGACCGCAGAGCCCAAGCTGATCGGCATCTTTTTGCGGTGCCTGTTCCTTGTGAGTGAGATCTTCCCTCTGGCAGAATTTGCAGGACAGGAGTGAGAACTTTATCCACAAAGGGTCCGGGGTATTTTTGTTATTACCAAATAAATCTAACTGGCATCGCAGAGTTATTCATCCTGGTTTCCATACAGCAGAAGTTCTGCCAATAGGCTGCCACACTGTTTGACTTCTCATTGACACAGAGCGATGGGAAGTCAGATCACAGAGGTAATGCTGTCTTGATTCCCAAACAGATGAAGTCTGGCAAACAATATATTTTTCCACTCAACGCTGACTCCAACTCCAAAAATTTCTGGAGCCGGCGGTAGCAAAACGTAAACATTGTCAGTGCTTTTAATAAATGACGGTTCGTAAAACCTGAAAAGATTAGAGCTGAGAAGCCTAACTTCCTGTGTTTCCCATCATTTAATAATTTATTATATGAAATCCATTGACCTTTCAGTGGGCTTTTTTTAGAGGAAGCCGGAGCGTTAATTATGGTTTAGCTACTTTACTGAGCGTCATTAGCATACAAATAGGACATCAATAACCAATTACAATCTTCATCTTGGAAAAACAGGTCTCTTCCAGAGCCTTCTGTGACTGCTAACTCAGCCACTTAAAGGTCTCAGCAGTTAATGATGGTGGCATTCAAGGCTCTTCCCAATCTACCCCCAGGGTTCTCTGCAGCCTGACACCCTGCTCCTCCCTTCCAGCTCCTCCTCCTCCCTGTCTGTCACAAGTACTCGATTCTGCCGTTGTAGTGGGAAAGTGGCCGTTGACAAAACCTAAACAAATAGATGTGGCTGTGTTCCAACGAAAATTTACTTACAAAAAAACAGAGAGTAGGCTGGCTTTGGCCCATAAGACATGGTTTGCCGACCTCCGGCTTAGAGCCTGGACTCGAGTCAGAAACGTGAATGGCCTTCAAGAAGTGACAGTATGTCTCTGCACCTCAGTTTCCTCATCTGTAAAATGGAGATTCTATAACGTACACCAGGCTCTGTCATTCTTCTGCTAAAACCCGTCCAGTATCTTCCCTTGAGTCAAATGCCGACTCCTCCCCGTGACGCATGATTTAGCCCTTGAACACCCCGCCTCCCGCTTGGCTCTCTTCACCTCCTCCTTAGCGGTGTCCCCATCCCTGACTGCTTTCCTGCCAGGCTGATCTTCTTTCCCAGTCAGGACGTTTGGGACCCAGCCGTCTTTGCCTGGGATTCTGTCCCTCCCACTTGCCATGTGCACTGCTCCCACCCCTCAGGGTCTAAGGCCAAATGCAGTTTTCTCCAAGGGGCTTCCGGTGACAATCCCAGCTGAAGAGGTCGCCTCACACATGAAGAAGCCGCCCACTCTTCTCTGTCCCGGCCCCTTACCTGCCTTTTGTAGCCCTATCCCGATTTGTCTTCATTTAATTCTTCATTGTGTGTCCCTCCACTAAAATATCCATTCCACGAGCGTTAGGACTTCATCGTTGTGTTTCCGGCACCTAGCCCAGTGCCTGGAAAAAATGGTCAATCAATAACTATCTGTGTCACTAATAAATACAATCAATGAGCGTCAGTAGGTGAATGCATCTCAGGTAAGGAAGCGGCCTGGTATTTTCTCTCTTCCATTGTTACATCAAGCACTGTAGACCAATGACTCACGTTTCTTCAAAGAGCTGATTTGTTCTAACGTTAATTTCACCTCGTCGCATGGGGATATTTTGATTTCTGGGATGAATACAGCATGAACTTATAGCACTTAACTCGATTGTGCCCCAAATGTCCCACGTTGAGCTACCTCTCAGGCTCCTAGGGCTATCTATCTCTGGCGACACTCCCTCCCATCTACGGAAGACCCACTTCAGACCAAAAACCAGAAGCGAGGCATGGAAAGCTGACAGGCCTGAGTTCTGGTCCCAGCTCTCTCAGATTCGCTGTGTGACCCTGGATAATCCAAGAAACCTCTCTGAACTTGGTTTCTTCAACAGTTTCAGCAAGCAATCTAACATTCCCTGAAGCAGCCCTCAGCTGCCGAGCCACTGGTGTGGACAGATAAAACTGAGTAAGAGAAATATCTGAACACGCCTGCTTCGTGGAAACACACTGTTGCAAAACAAACACTGCCGTGCAACCCACTCTTGGAGAGCTCTCAGGCAGAATGGACTTTCCGGGGCCAAGGCAGTCCCCGAAATGATTAATTATTGTAACAGCAGAAAGGTAGATGAAGAAGCGACAGATGGCCCGTGTGAAATAGCCTAGAATCACCTGCTATGAAATTAATTCCACATCTTGGAGGCTTGGGGCTCAGAGCACCGTGCAAAAAACGACTGTTGATAAATCGTGTGTGTTTGTGTGTCGGCCTCCCTGCAAACACCTAAATAATATATGTCGTGTCATGTTTTCTTTCCTCCATTTCGTTTTCATACATTATCATTTATAGAAAACTGTGGGGAAACGTGGAACATCAATCAAGCCATTAATTCCTGAGATTATGCTAATGAGATGCCTGGAGCGTTTGTTTCCCAGAATAGCTGCTCCCCCAGGAAGGATGCTCTTGGCCCTCCCCAGCTCGGCCCTCCCTGCTCAGATCGGGAGCCAGGGCGCCGCGGTGCTCCCCTTAAAAGGGCACCCGGCACGCCGGCTCTGGCACAGGCAGGGCCGGCCCAGCCGGGCGGCAGAGGCCAGGGCTTCCCTGGGAAGCTGCTGATGAAACGGAAGCGTGTGAAACTCCAGGGGGAGGAAGACGGGAGACCCTGATGAGCTTAGGAGGCCTCGGCCCCAGCTCCCACTCCTGCTGGGGAGCAAAGTGGAGGAGGAAGCCCAAAAGGAAATCAAGAGCCTCCTCAATAAGAGGCTCGTCAGCTGGCGTGGCAAGAGGGGGCCAGAATGGCTGTGACTTCTGTTCACGTGGAAGGAGATCAGGGTACCGAGGTGGATGCCAGAGGAGAAGACCTCGATTATAGTAACTATCACTCGCGAGGTGCTTATTGGCCGCTGGACAACCGTGGGGCACCTGCTCGCAAGCACCATCACCCCCTTCTATCCGCGGGGCCCGGAAGAGGTGAGTCAATGTTGCCCAGCTGGGGAGGAGCCCTGCCTCAAAGCCGGGTGCGCTACGGCCGAGAGGGTGTGCCCTTTATGTCTTGTACACTGCATACAGATGGAAACTTTGCGGATTTTAACTCACTCTTTGGAAGTCCTCCTGCGAGACAGAAAACGGGTTTAGCCAGCACTGTCTCTGAGATGCTTCGAAACGAAAACGACGGGCTGGAAATGGATATCAGGCGGGGAGCGTTGTGGCAATGAGGCCTGTCTGTACTGTGGTGCTGGTTAATCAAATCTATATCTGTGACACGACCACGTAAAACACACACACACACACACACGCGAGAGGTCAAGGGAAGCTAGTGAAATCTGAATAAACTCCACAGTCGAACCAATGTCACCTTCCTGGTTGTGATACCGTCCCAGAGCGAGGCAAGATGTTACCACAGAAGGGACTGGCTGTTAGGCACACAGGACCTCCCTGTACATTTGCTATGGACCCGAATGCTTGTGTCTCACCCCAAATTCATCTGTTGAAGCCCTGAGCCCCAGTGTGAGGGGGTGTGATCAGGTTTAGATGAGGTCATGAAGTCAGGGCCTCTATGATGGGATTAGCATCCTTGTAAAAAGAAGAAGAGACACCCCAGCAAGATGTGACTACACAGTGAGAAGTCAGCCATCCACAAGCCGGGAAGGGGTCCTAAGCAATCAGTAGGAACACAATACACGACCCCATAAAAAATGAGCAAAAAATCGGGAAAGTCAATGGAAACACAACTGGTCGAGAAACACATGTAAACAGGGACGCCTGTGTGGCTCAGTCAGTTGAGCGTCTGACTTTGGCTGAGGTCATGATCTCGAGGTTTATGAGTTCAAGCCCCCCATCAGGCTCTCTGCTGTGCTGTCAGCACGGAGCCCATTTCGGATCCTCTGTCCACACTCCCTGCCCCTCCCCTGCTCACACTCTTTCAAAAAAAAATTTTTTTTAAACTTAAGAATCCCCCAAGGCAAGGGAATTAAAAGCAAAAATGAGCTACAGGGACCTCATGAAGATAAAAAGCTTCTGCACAGCAAAGGAAACAACCATCAAAACTGAAAGGTCACCAACGGAATGGGAAAAGATATTTGCAAATGACATATCGGACAAAGGGCTAGTATCCAAAATCTATAAAGAGCTCACCAAACTCCACACCCAAAAAACAAATAACCCAGTGAAGAAATGGGCAGAAAACATGAATAGACACTTCTCTAAAGAAGACATCCGGATGGCCAACAGGCACATGAAAAGATGCTCAACGTCGCTCCTCATCAGGGAAATACAAATCAAAACCACACTCAGATATCACCTCACGCCAGTCAGAGTGGCCAAAATGAACAAATCAGGAGACTATAGATGCTGGAGAGGATGTGGAGAAACGGGAACCCTCTTGCACTGTTGGTGGGAATGCAAATTGGTGCAGCCGCTCTGGAAAGCAGTGTGGATGTTCCTCAGAAAATTAAAAATAGACCTACCCTATGGCCCAGCAGTAGCACTGCTAGGAATTTACCCAAGGGAGACAGGAGTACTGATTCAGAGGGGCACTTGTACCCCAATGTTTATAGCAGCACTCTCAACAATAGCCAAATTGTGGAAAGAGCCTAAATGTCCATCAACTGATGAATGGATAAAGAAATCGTGGTTTATATACACGATGGAGTACTACGTGGCAATGAGAAAGAACGAAATATGGCCCTTTGTAGCAGCGTGGATGGAACTGGAGAGTGTGATGCTAAGTGAAATAAGCCATACAGAGAAAGACAGATACCGTATGTTTTCACTCTTATGTGGATCCTGAGAAACTTAACAGAAACCCATGGGGGAGGGGAAGGAAAAAAAAAGAAAAAAAAGAGGTTAGAGTGGGAGAGAGAGCCAAAGCATAAGAGACTCTTAAAAACTGAGAACAAACTGAGGGTTGATGGGGGGTGGGTGATGGGCATTGAGGAGGGCACCTGTTGGGATGAGCACTGGGTGTTGTATGGAAACCAATTTGACAACAAATTTCATATATTGAAAGAAAATAATAAAAACGTAAGAAAAATAAATAAACACATGTAAACATGTTCACTTTCACTGGTAGCCTGGGAAATACAAATTCAAACAAGGATACGTCATTTCCCGTCATCAGATCTGTAAAAATTGTCAAGTCAGACAATACCAAGAGTGTGAGCCTGAGGGAGTGTGAATTTTTGAACCAGTCCAGGGAGCCATCCAACAGCCCTAGGTCATCCTGAAGGTGTACACACGTAGGGGCTAACGATTGTTCTCCGAGATGTATATACCCCCGGAGACACTCCCCTGGGCACATCTGGAGCTTTATTTGTGACAGTAAAACATTTGGAATCAAGCTCAGCATCTATCCACAGGTGGTTCTGAGTCCGTCGATGCCAGGCCTGACTTCTTCAGTTCCGTACCGTCCATCCTCCCAGCTCTCAGCTCAGCCGAAGGACAAAGGTTTTGACAGAAACGGCATCCCGTGGGGGCAGTCTGTGCTGCTGAGGTTCTGGTTTCTCTGATGTCAGGTCCGGGGGATTGACACACATTTGTGAAACGTAAACACACTTCCGTGTTCTAAGGGCCACCATCGGGGGTGGGAGCTGGACTCAGTCAGTGACCGCGTGCAAGAATGTGCACACGTGGAATCTTTCCTAGACCAAGAACGCACCGGGGATCAGAGGAGGGAAGCCGGAAGCTGGCAAGGTTCAAAGCAGGTGAGCAGGACACCTTTTTGTGAAATCCACAGAAAGGGTGGATCAGGCAGCCTGGGGCAAGTATGGGGTAGGGGGACGGGCCAGGGGGCTCAGGGCCAGGGGCTGCTGGTGACCAGCTTTTAAATGGGAGGCTGGATGAAGGAGACACACGTTGCCCCAGCGGTGCTAGGTGATTTCCGAAGGTTGTCTTGGTTAAGGTAAGAACGTTCTCCGTCCTTTACAGAGATGTCAAGACCCAGTTCCAACGGTGCTCATCAAAGTTGCAGGCTGTAAGGGACAGGTCCAGGGTTCAAACCCAGACCAGTCACACCCCAGAAGTCACTGTCGTTCATCCCCTGTCACCTCATCACCTTTCCCTATGGTGAATTCTTTTGCAAGCGATCTATTCCTCTGCACTTTGATTAATGATATTTTGGACCATTGGCCCAGATTCAGGACTGGCTGGGGCGCCAACTCAGTGAGTCTGGTAGCATCACTAGCTGGGTGATAAGAGTGAGGCCCTAAAACTCTCTAAGCTTCAGTTTCCTGTGCTGTAAAATGGGGGTTAGAGCAACAGTACTGATCTCATCAGATGCACCGAGGTAACACTGATCAGGTCCAGCGTGGTTCCTCACACAAGGCAAGCGTTCCATGGGAGCCCAGTATTCTAAGCACTGCACGTGTGTCCGTCTGTCCCTCTTCTTACCCCAGCTAGATCCTAAGTACCTACTGGGAGACGAGCTAACTCCTGTTTATTTTGCATGCCGCACACACGATGCCTAGAAAACACTTCTGGTCTCATAGGTGTTCAACCACAGCGCACTGCACAAAAACAGTCTTTCGCTGGACTGTGAAATCTGGAAGTGCCCTTTCTATGTCCTGCGGCTTTACGTTCGTGAGTCCTGGAACACTCCAGCCCCAGAACAGATAATAGGGCTGGCCAACCTGGGCCCGGTTGTCACCAAAAGCTGGAAATAATACGAGCACCAGAAACAGAAGGCACATCTTTTCGGTGCTGTTTGGTTTCGGGTAGTTGGTTCCCCTTCTGCTTACCCAGAAGACTTTTCCTGCCTGTTTTCCTACAAATTTTGAAATCCTGCTAACTCATTCTATTATAATTGGAAAACATACTTTAAAGCACAATGTAAGGGGCGCCTGGATGTCAGTCGGTTAAGCATCCGACTTCGACTCAGGTCACGATCTCACAGTTTGTGGGTTCCAGCCCGGAGTCGGGCTCTGTGCTGACAGCTCAGAGCTTGGAGTCTGCTTCGGATTCTGTGCCCCCTCTCTCTCTGCCCCTCCCCTGCTCTCTCTGTCTCTCTCAAAAAGAAATAAACACACACACAAAATTTTAAAGCACACTCTAAGATACAGGGAGTGAAGTCTTTTGAGAAACAAGCTGAAAGGTGGCCAGATTTTTGTTTATTATGTCATAGTTAAAATAGGGGCATTGGACAGAAAAATGCCGGCAACAATAGTAGCTTGTGTTTGTCTGGCTCTGGCCCATGCCATTGGTCATTTGACTTTAACCATAACGCTGGTGAAGGTCATCGTCAGACCCATTGTACAGAGGAGAAAGCTGAGACCTCAGGGGAATGAATGGTCCCGTGAAGAGATACACGCCCACGCAAGGGCCAGAGGCAGAGCTCAAAGCCGGGGCTGCTGACTCCAAACCAAAGTCCCTCACTCAGGCCTTCCCGCAGCAACCTCATTGCCAAAAGCACCGCTCTTGTCTGACCCATCACCCCTTTCGCGGTCTCTCAGTTCAAACGGCTAATTCATTCATGAGTTCCAACTTCCGTGTGAACCTCCACAATGATTTCTCCCTTCCTGACGGCACGGTGAGCCT
Organism: Panthera onca; assembly: GCF_046562875.1. Lineage (NCBI taxonomy): Eukaryota > Metazoa > Chordata > Mammalia > Carnivora > Felidae > Panthera > Panthera onca. The sequence goes on from NC_138356.1 coordinate 70,190,517, forward strand.
CACCCACCCAGCACACAAGATGCGTCTCTTCTAGTCCACGGGTACAAACACCACAGGTGAGAGGCAGGCACCCTGGACTCCAGTCAGGGCCCTCTTGTTAGTCTGCTGTGTGCCTCGCTTATCTCTGCCTTAGTTTTATCGCCTCCCAATGTGAATTCCAGCCCTGAACCATCTCATTGGGTTGTCGCAAAGCCAAACGGAGATAACATACGTAAAAGCATTTTGAAAACGTTGCAAGTGCCGTGCAAATGCAGGCATCATTATCGCAGCGGCAATAAAAGGGTTGATCTCGCTGATAAATGGCGAGTGTGTTTTCGTGCCTTCAGAGTTTCCAAGAACAGCTAGCATTGCACTTGGCAGATACATCCACGGCAGTTAACCAGAGCCCAGAGTGCTGGGGAAAGGCACAACTTGGCCAAATCCAAATGATTTTAAAAGACTCTATAAAAATAAACAAGTATTCCGATATAATTAATTCCAGCCCCGTCAACCCTTCCCGATACGTGGAGCCACGCAGCGTGTTATGAAGCAATTACCCTTTGAATCCTTTTAATCCCAGCTGATCATTTTCAGCTTTAATTGTCGTGCTGGGTTTGAACGGTGTTGTAGTTCAAATGCAGCCAATTAGCACGGGCCCGGCCGCCTTGGGATGCTCCCCATGCAGCAAACACACCACCAAGTCCCCGGTGGACTTTGTCCCAGGTTGTCCCAGAAGCCACAGTTCACACCCTCGGGTGCGGCCTTGGGGCCCGCTGAGGCTCTGAGGAAGCCCCAGAAGCAGCGCCCCCCCCCACCCCACCCCCGCCTGAGCACGACAAAAGGGATTAAACTCTCATGATGCTAGTGCCAAACGTGTCCCTGGATGCCTGGGCAGCGCAGAAGGCCCTCGTCACTAGAAATGTTTAAGCAGAGGGCACAGGAGGGAATTGAACATCTGGATGGGGGGGAGCGGGGGGCGGGTAGTCTTTACGATAACAAAGATTTCTCCCCTCCCCGGAGGTCTGTGATCCTCTGTGATTAGGTGAGAGAACAAGTGTGCCCCCCTGAGAGGCCAAGAGTGACAGCTCTGGACCCAGGATACGCGGGTTCGAATGCCACCCACTGGCTGGAGGAGCCAGAGCAAGAGGACACATCCCTTCTGGGCGTGTTCTACCACGTCGGTGGTGGTCATTACTCGACCTCGCTGTGCCTCAGTTTCCTCACCTGGGAACCGGTGGCAACACTAACACTCCCTTGGGATAGTTGTTCTGAATATGGCATGGGTGAGCACACTTAGGGCAGTCGGCACCGTGTCCTCTTCCCGTGGCAGCCTCGTCACCGCCGTCTTTATTCTCCCTTCGTTGGCGCTAGAACCGCCGTGGCTCCCTCCTGCCCTGCCCCTGACTTCGGCCCTCACGTTGCCGCTGCTGCATGCTCTAAGTCCAATCCTGGTCTTTCACTGAAGACAACCCTTCTGTCGTTTTCCGCCACCCACAGGGTAAGCCCTTGTTCCTTGACCCGGTGGGTAACTCGCTTCAAAGCCAGATCTGGCCGCTCTCCTCATCATCATGTCCTTCCCCCTTTCCCCACCCCACCCCCAGCTCCCTACAGCTTCTCTCCCAAAGGACTCATCGTTCCCCCGTACCTGCCACACTGAGTGCTTAATGCATGATAGCTATGTATCTCTTAAGTCAATGATCTCAGCACATCTGGGATACGTTTGGGGTGGAGGGGGGCTTTAAAGGATTGGAGAAAATGCGAGTGCAGATCTCCATGCTGCTGTGTGGCCCTGGGCAAGTGTCCTGAGTAGTCAGAGCTTCCTCGTTAGTAGATGGGAGTAACAAGTTGTTCGCTGTAGAACGGTGATGTAAACGGGATGGCCTGTGTGTTGATTCTACCACAGCTCCTGGCACACAGCGGGAGCTCCAGAGCCACTGGCTTTCCTCTTCTCTCCCTAATCTCCCCCCCAACCTGCAAGAAGAGCATCTCCAGGGAAGATGCTCCAGGGAAGCATCCAGAGCAAGCCGCCCTTGGGAGCAGGTTTGGCTGTAAAAACATCATCGGGCAGCAACCAACATGGGCACTGTGCTTGTTGCCGGGGGTACGGGTGAGGAACACAGACGGGGTTCCCGCTCTCGGCGAGCCTTGTCCCATATGAAAGACCCACCACACCTCAAAACAGACCTGCAGGCAGTCCCACAGGGAGGCAGGGTATAGGGTGAGGAGGGAAGGCCACCCCCCAAGAGGCCCTGAAAGGCACGAGGGTGAGAATTTAGTCCCTCCCCAAATTTGGGAGAATTGGTCAAGCTCGTTATTTCCCTCCTTGGAGGGCAGTCCAATATATGCGACAAGGTAGGTGACCGCATCGGTAACTTTGGTGAGTGGAGAAATCAAAGCCGCATTAATGGAGACCACGTGATGAAGGAAGGCTTCATGCCACACACCATCCTCGAAGCTCTATTATTCAAAAGCGGACAATAGCAAGATTATAAAAAGACTACCTGTCCCAGACTCTGGGGGGTCGCTCCAGGTTGACGGAATCCCAGAGCGGTATGTTTCCCAGGCCCATCATCACAGAAACCCACCCTCACCACTGGCTCCCCCCACTACCCCCATCAGCCATATCCTCCTTCCCCGGTGCACTTTGGGTGGATTTCTTTCTCCTTCGACACTGTTCTGATATGTATCTTAGTTGTATTTCACCGGGCTGTAAATATTATGGGGGAAGCACGACACATGGCTTCTTTGCCCATGCCACCACACCCCCCAGGGGACTTCCTAGGACCTGAACTTCCCTACCAAGTGAAGGCAGGGATCGGGAGCAACGAGACCTTTTGCACACCGCCAGTGGGAACAAAATATGGTGCAATCGCTTTGGCAAACAGTTTGGAAGTTTCTGTAAAAGTTAAATATACGCCCGCCACATGGTCCACGTGCCCGTCCTCTAGATCTTTAAGAAAAATGGAAACATATGTCCATACAAAGACTTTTACATAAATGAGTATAGGTTTATTAGCAAAACCCCAAAACTAAGAGTAACCACACATCCATCCAGAGTGGACAGATGAACAATTTGCAGTCCATCCACATAATGGAATACTACTCGGCAATAAAAATGAAGAAACCTACATCAACAGGGGTGAAGCTCAAAATGACGACGCTAAGGAAAAAAGAGTCAGACCCCTCCCCCCCCAAAAAAGAGTACACACCGTCTGATTCGATTTATGTAACATTCTAGAAAATGCAAACTAGTATCTAGTGGGGAAGGGGGCAAGGAGAGAAGGAGAGATTACAAGGGGGCAGGGGACGCTTTGGGGAGTGATGGATATGTTCATTATCTCGATCGTGGTGCTGGTTTCACGGATATGTACATGTGTAAAACCTTCACATTATACACTTGAAATATTTCTACTTATTGTGTGTTAATTACACCTCAATACAGCCGATTATAAATAAAAGATGCCTGATAAACTGAACAAGTGTCAGGTGAGAGGGAAATAAGGGCAATGAGAGATAAGGAAGAGGGTGTGGGAGGAGGGCCTGAATCTCAGGTGCCCTTCTCAAGCAGAGGCATGCCCCCAAAACGCTTGATTGCGGGAAGTGGACTTCGGTCTACCAGAGTTCAGGCTGATAGCAAGTGGAGAGAGAAATGTTGACAATAGGCCAATATGCTATGGCCTGGGGTGATTCCCAAGTATCTGGGTAGTGCTGGTTTACTCAGAGATGTGTAGGATTAAACATTTAGGTGGTTTATCTAGAAAGGAGCGCACACACACACACACACACACACACACAGGTTTAAAAAGAGTGCCAGCAACCGGTGGGGCAGGATGAGAATACTTTCAAATCCAAGCAAATGTCTGGCTGGAAGCAATCACGTTGAGCTTCTCCTATTGCTGGTGTAACAGACAATAGTTAGTAGCTGGAAGAAGAGCCCCATCGATGAAGGTCTGAGTATGAACTGAGAAACCAAGGAGGTCTCATTAAGCCAAAGGGGAAGAGGGGAGGGGAGCCTAGAAAGCCTAGAAGGAGGGGAGGTGAGCAGAGGGGCAGCGAGGGGCGAGGCAACGCTGACCCATGTGCTCATCAATTACCAATGGGCAAGCACCAGCTTCTCGGGGACACTAGTGGATACAAGTTAAGAAGGGTTGAAAGGTTCCATCTGAGGGTACCCTCCTTTGGGGGACAGAGAAACTGGGGCTCTGAGGGGAGAAGCAATTTCCCCAGAAAAATCTAGCCTTCGTGGCTGAACACCACAGTGACCACCTCTTAAGAAGAACCGGAGAGGCAGGCAGCAGGTGCTTGAGTCAGCTGCCTGACCTTCTAGCCTGTTTCCCCCACGTCCCCAAGGGCCAACCTGCTATTAAACCTGCTTCCTCACCTGTAAAGTGGAGCAGACTAACACCACCGCCTCATCGGGGTTGTATCAGTCAGGCTCTTCGGAGAAACGAAACGAATGCTTTGTGTCTACGGAGAGAGAGAGTTGAGAGAGTGAGATTTTTAAAGTTTGGCTCATGCGATCGTGGGAAGCAGCAAGTCCAAAGTGTGCAGAGAAGGCCGGTGGGCTGGGGACCCAGGGAAGACTTGTAGGTCAAGTCCACAGGCAGGCTGCTGGCAGAATTCCTCCTTCCTTTGGGAAGGTCAGTCCTTCCCTATCCAGGCCTTCGACAGATTGGATGAGGCTCACCCACATGAGGGAGGATAATCTGCTTTACTCGAAGTCTACTGATTTAAGTGTTAATCTCATCGAAAAATACCTTCACAGAAGCATCTAGGCTAATGTTTGACCGAACACCAGGGGTGCGCAGCCCAGCCAAGTTGACATCGCAAGGGTGCTAGGAGAAGGAAGCTCACCCTTCTCCCTTTCCAACACTCCCTCCTGCCAAATTGCACAACAGTGTTTACGCTTAGATTAGGCTTCGTAACAACTGGCCTCCCCACCTTCTTCCTCTTCTTTCCTCTCATACTCCCTCTTACAAAACATCTGGTAACTCATCTGCCCCGTCTTGTCTGCCCTGGGGTCCTATCAGTCCCCCACACGAATCTGCCCTCTCTAACAATCCCCTGCGCTCTCAACCAGTGGCTCCACGTGAGAATCATCTGGGGAGTTTTTAAACATCCCCTGAACTAGGCCACCCTGCAAATAAATTAAATCAGAAGTTCTGCAGGCAGATCCTGAGCATTACCAGTGTTTGTTTTGTTTTGTTTTTTAACTCCTCAGGAAATTCTAATCTCCGGTGTGCAGCCACATCTCCCCTGTCTTCCATTCCTCAAGACCCAACCCACAACATGTGGTCAGGAATCTCATCTGCCTCTACCTAGTGATGTATTCAACGTTTGCTTTCAGACAGCTCCTCTGGAAACAATGCCTTACTGGCATTGTCTCCTGATTCACAAGACAAAGGGTGAGAATCCCAGACAGACCACTGGTGGACGCAGTCTGGGGTACTATGCTTCTAAGGTGACATTTCGTAGCAGGCCACCTGCCCAGAGGGTCACCCTGGCTCATGCCACAGCTCCTGGAAAAGCACCTGTCCACTAGCCATGGGCGTCAACGACAGCAAGAAAGAAGGAAAATATGAACACACTCAATGAGTCAGATCAGCCCAATCAACCCTGGAGGCCAATGACACACATGAATTCAGATCCCACTGGCACAGACCAGTCGGAATAAGAACCATCATTAACTGGGTATATTGCCAGACCTAATACTATGGGGCCCAGCTTTCATTTTTTCAAATCCTCACTACTCGAGGAAGTAGATCTTTTAATCTCCATGTTAAAAACGAGGAGACTGGGGCTCGGGAATTATAAACTATGTGGCCAACACTGTGCAATGAAGAGGACCAGAGTGTGATTTGCAACGCATTTTCATATCCGTTGTCTCACTGGATCTTTAAGACATCACCTCTCATTTTTCTTAGAAGACTGTACTTCCCTACCAACTCACAAGGGTATGTGTTTCACAGATAAGGAAACCAAGGCACCAAGAGTTTTTGAGATATCCTACCCCAGTCACATACCCGGTTAGCCACCGAACTAGGACTTGTACCCTCATCTCTGCCCGTCAGCTCTTCCCTGCTCTCATTTACATATGGCACTCTCTTTCAACTCCTTTCCACTCTCTGCCTCTTCACTAAGGGGTATGAGTATTACGGTAACCTGCTCAACTTGAAGTAACTCCTCTAAGTTTCTCCACCAACCCCCCATCCAAACAATGGGCTCCCACCAACTGTATTTGTACAATAGGATACCCGATCCCTGCTTCAGTGAATGGGACCACCAACGGGCCTCTCTGAATCCAGCTGAGCCAATAAGATTCTCTTCCTCAAGAATTTGGAATTATACTGAGACAATGTCTCTTTCTTCATGTGGCCAGTGCTGTAACATGTTGACTTGGAAGCTGAGAAGTAAGTGATAATAATGTGGAAATCATCAGTGATGCTCGCCAAATATTTCCAACTCCCTGCTTTCTGGGCACGTGGTAGGATTGCACGTGGAGAGTGTCTTTTCTGGGCCCCTTGTGATTGGGTGGGTCCAAGCTCTGTAGCTGCCAGTGGGTTGTAAGTGGACGTGCTGTGTGCACTTCTAGGCATGATCACCTCGTTGCTGCTGTAGGACCTTTAAAAGTTCTCCCTCCCTTGCCCTCAGAGACCAGAAATATCTGACTGCTTTATCAACCTGGGTCTCAGTGTGAGGAGGCATGGAGTGCAGCTCCCAGCCCACTCAAAGTAGGCATGCAGTGTGAGCAAGAATGAAATCCTTCTTTTCGTGAACCACTAAGATTTTGGAGTTGTTTGTTAACACAGCCTCATCTAGCCCATCCTGACGGATAATTATAGAATAAGACTAAACCCTTATAAACCACTGAAGTTTGGGGATTGTAACTGTAGACCTAGACCAAGGGTTGGCAAAACATAGTCTGTGGGCCATGGATTTTTTTTTTTAACATTTATTTTCAAGAGACAGAGCATGAGCGGGGGAGGGGCAGAGAGAGAGAGGGAGACACAGAATCTGAAGCGGGCTCCAGGCTCTGAGCTGTCGGCGCAGAGCCTGACGTGGGCCATGGCTTTTAAATAAAGTTTAGGGGCACCTGGGTGGCTCAGTTGGTTAAGTGTCCCAACTCTTGATTCCAGTTGAGGTCATGATCTCATGGTCATGGGATCGAGCTCTGTGTCAGGCTCCACGCTGAGTATGTGGCCTGCTTGGGATTCTCTCTCTCCCTCTCCCTCTGCCCCTTCCCTGCTCATGTGAAAGAGAAGGAAAGAAGAAAGAAAGAAAGAAAGAAAGAAAGAAAGAAAGAAAGAAAGAAAGGGGGAGAGAGAGAGGGGGAAAGAAAAAGAAAGAAAGAAAGAAAGAAAGAAAGGGAAGGAAGGAAAGAAAGAAAGAAAGAAAGAAAGATGGAAGGAGGGAGGAAGGGAGGGTGGGAGGGAGGGAGGAAGAGAGAGAAAGTTTATTGGAATGCAGCCATGCTCAATCATTTGTGCACTGTCTCTGGTCTCCCTCATGCTACCGCAGAATTGAGTGATTGCAAACAGATCTAATGAAAAGCCCAACATACATACAATCTAGCTCTGAAGAGAAAAATGTGCTGATCCCTGACTTAGACGTGCTGACCGCAACAACGATAGCAAATACCTATGGTAACAGGGGTGTGCCAAGAACCACCCTAAGCATTCGATCTACACTAACTCACTCAATCCGCATACCTACCTGGGTTTCTCTGCCTCCATGCTGGCACCCCGGCCTCCCTGAAGACATTGTTCACGTTGGGAAACAGAACCACGTGGGCTTAAAGTTTTCAATTCCCCTCCATCACCTACCTCTCACCTACTATTAAAAGAACAAACCCAGTCTCCTTCTTGTGACATACAAGACCCTCCATAATCTGAAACTCCTCTCCTTCTCCCGCTTCATTCTTCCCACCCTTGCTACAAATTTCACGTTCAACCAATTTTGCCCATGCTGTGCCCTTCTCTTGGAATGCCCTTCCGCCCTTTCTTGGCATAATTAACTCCTCAAGTATTGAATCAGGCTCTATCCTTTCCAGCAGTGAATCCCTAAAACCTCCCACACCAACCCCTCCAGCCTGACTAGTGTCCATGTCTGAGCCCAAAAACTGTTCTGTGATTATCTCTATCTTAATCACTTGTCTTATTACCTTCTCCCAGAAAGATTAATTCTTTATCCTGCAACCCCTCATTGGCCCGCGAGCTCCCTGAGAGCAGGGGCTAGGTCCTATTCCCAGTTACCCCCAGGCTAGCAAAGCTCCAGGCCTGGGGGGTAACACATAGTAGATGCTTGTTGAAAGACTATCAACCTTCTTAAAAGCCCTATTGATATTCAGTGTCATAATTGCTTGTTTAGAGAGGGCTGGGAAAATGATTCCCTTCTCAAGTTCAGAACCAATGGAGAATAAGACACAAAGACCCACACGGTAGAGGGCCTGGGTGGTTCTGTCTGTTAAGGGTCCAGCTTCAGCTCAGGTCATGACTTCACGGTTCATGAGTTCAAGCCCCGAGTCGGGCTCTGTGCTGACAACTCAGAGCCTGGAGCCTGCCTCAGATTCTGTGTCTCCCTCTCTCTGCTTCTCCCCCACTCATTCTCTCTTTCCCTCTCTCTCTCTCCCTCTCTCTCTCTCTCAAAAATAAACATTAAAAATTAAAAAAAAAAAAGAAGACCCACATGGACATCAAAGGATCGGAGAATCTGATCGGAGAATCTGGCTCTAAAGCTCTGAAGTAACAAGAGGTGGGCAAATATATCACTCTGAGTTAGGCAGACCCACCAGCCATCTTGGTTGAACTGTAAAACTGTGGGTCTTTCCAGCACATGCAGAGTCTGTCCCAGTGAAGAAAGTACGTGTCCTAAGGCCACACTGCTGCACTTAGTAGGTACTCAATAAATACCTGTTGCTGGAAGAAATCAGCAATCACAGTCCAGAGGATGCCTGAACCTAGGCACTGGGCTTAGCCCTGGAGGCCTTTCTCCCCTCCAAGGACCCAGTCACTCTCTCCATAATTCCACGGAATGCATTCCTTTCTTTTTTTTTAACTGGAACATACTATTTATTACAAAATAACTTTGGGAATTAAGATATAAACAACAAGCATAGATTATTTCCTTAAGTCTCTTTATATTCAATTTGAGGATGCATAGTCATTTTTTTCCAGAATACCATTTCAGGCAGAAGGTATTCTGATTTTTTTTTTAATTTAAATTTTAGTTAACTTCAGTGCAACATTGGTTTCAGGACTAGCATTCAGTGATTCATCACATACATACAACACCCAGTGCTCATCCCAACAGGTGCCCTCCTTAATGCCCATCCCCCGTCTAGCCCAGCTCCCTGCCACCTCCCTGCACCAACCCTCAGTTTGTTCTCTATCGTTAAGAGTCTCTTGTGGTTGGTCTCCTTCTCTTCTCTCCCCTGCCACCGCCCCGCTTCCTATATGTTCATCTGTTTCGTCTCTTAAGTTCCACATGAGTGAAATCATATGGTATTTGTTTTTCTCTGATTGACTTCATTCGCGTAGCATCATACATTCTAGCTCCATCCATGTGGCTGAACGCACTCTTCAGTTAAGGCGGACCATGAACAAACAACACCCCCTAGAACTTCTTGGCTATATTCCCATCCAGCAGCAAGGAAGGAGCCATATTGGTTAACATGAGCTGGTTTCTTCTGCTGATGAATGTCTGGGGTTTTACAGTTTGGCGCAGACAACTTTCTTCTCTCTACCATCCCAGAGGTACTGTCTGAGCCATCTTCAGAACGCTGGTGCTTTCTGCTCCAAATCCCATTACCTTTTTCCCCCCTCATATCCTTTTGTTTTTCCTTTGAAGGTAAAGGAAAAAGCTATTACGTGATACCTATTATGTGGCTGTCCACACCTTATAGCATTACTGTGTCGCACGAGGAACCTGGGAATCTGAAGCAGACTTGGGTCAAATCTTAGCTTCCATTACTCCTTACCTGTGTGGCTTTGGCCATATCACTAACCTTGCTGTGCCTCAAGTTTTCTCACCTGTGAAGTGGGGGAGATGTTAGTAATAACATGAATAATAAAAATTGCAACCCTAAAAGTACATGAGTCTCCTCATTTAACAGGTGAGAGGATGTATACGGTCACATAATGCCAGCACATGGTAGGAGCTCAACAAATATTTATTGAATAAAGGAATGTTTACTCTCATGCCTGATACAGACTTCTAGGAACTTTGCTGGGGTTCCTCTCCATCTCGCCCCAAAATAAATACCATCTCCTTCCTCTTCCCTGGCCACATGAGCGCAGCTGAGTGATTCCCGCAAAGTAATTCGCGAAGGCACTTTCAGCGCTAGAATGCTAGGAAAGAGTCCTTCAGTTAACAATATGGTGGCTACTGTGTCATTTTTAAGCAATATATACATTGGATTCCAAAGAAGAAGTGTTATATATAAAAAGGAACATTAAACAAGAAATTTTAAAAAATTTTAAAAATGAGAAAAAGGGGGGGCACCTGGATGGCTCAGTCAGTTAGGCATGCAACTTCGGCTCAGGTCATGATCTCACCATTGTGGGTTCGAGCCCCGCATCGGGCTCTGTGCTGACGGCTCAGGGCCTGGAGCCTGCTTCGGATTCTGTGTCTCCCTCTCCCCTCCTCACACTGTCTGTCTGTCTGTCTGTCTCTCTCAAAAATAAATAAACATAAAAAATTTAAAAATTTTTAAAAAGGAACATTGCATCATTGATTTCCTCCCTTCCTCCAATGTTATCTTATTTTCTTTTAAATTGAACTTATGTGTGTTTAAACTTGTCTCTGGACTCGCAGTGACTCAAAACACAAACACAGACGTTGTAAAGGAAAGTTTGCCGCCCATAAGACCCACAGAGTAGAGGCATTTGAGGACTTTCTTCCTTTTTTTTTCTTTTCCTTCTTCTTTTTTTTTTTTTTTTTTTTTTGACACGCACTTTCCCCTTCTGTCACTCCTTAGCTCGGCTTAGCTGTACCTACGCTCCGTTCTGAAATGCTATCTCCTGAATCTCGTCTTGTTTATTCTTTTAAGCTGCTGTCTTTCAAAGCATTTCCAGGGAAATGCATTCGGAGAGGCATCATCAAGACTCAGTAGTATTGTTTGATTACACGTGTTTGATCAGGATGAACCCCATTTCTCTCTTCCGCCTCCCTTACCCTACGGTTGCTACACCCTCTCCGACATGACATTAACACACCAGCCCAGTAGATCCATCATGAGGAGCACCTTTCAGATAAGACCAGACATTTCTAATTTCTCTAAAGCTCATTTCCAGGAGCCGAGGAGAGGAGATGGGAAGGGAGGCTGAAAGCACCCTGGCCTTCTCTGAACGCCAACCTGGCACCTCTCTAGAAACAGACAAAGTGTCCTGGAGAGTGTGGGGTGTGTCCCGGAAAGGCCATCTGCATTACTGTCACTTCCAACCTGCCTCCAGGTATGTTAATTCCCAAAGATCAGTTGAGAAGTTAAGATTCTAAAAAATGACTACCCGCAAGTCTTCTGTTATGGGTCAAATTGTGTCCCCTAAGATAATACATTGAAATCCTAACCCCCTGGGACCTATGAACGTGACCTTATTTGGAAACAGGGTCTTTGCAGATGCAGTCAAGTTAAGATGAGGCCACACTGGAATAAGGTTGTGGTGGACTATAATCCAACATGACTGGTATCCTTGTAAGAAGAGAGGACACACCGGGACAGACACACAGGGAGAACCCCGTGTAATGACGGAAGAAAAGACCCAAGTGATACATCTTCAGCCACGAAATGCCAAAGATGGCCAGAGACACTAGAAGCTAGGAGAAAGCCACTGAACAGATTCAGATTCTCCCCTAGAGTCTTCAGAGAAAGCAAGGCCCTGGAAACAGCTTGGTTTTAAATTTCTAGCCTCTGAAAGTATAAGAAAATAAGTGTCTGATGTTTTAAGCCACACAATTTGTGATACTTTGCTACGGCAGCCCTGGGTTGCCAATACAGTCTCCAACCTGCTCCCTCCTGCCTCTTTTCTTCCATATGGGACATTCCCTCTGCCTACACGAACTCCCCATCCCCTCCCAAACCTGTCCCAGGTCCTGGAATGGTGCCTCTGGTCTCCCATAACCTCTGCTTTCCCAACCTAACACTTTCCAGGGTGCATTCTGACCATCGTTCTGTGCCCACAAGACGGTGTCTCAGTCTCTTTGAATGCTTTGCACACCGTGCATTGCTTAGTAGATATTCAATACACGTAAAAAGAGAAAAAAAATAAAGGAAGCAGTCAGAGGGAGGAGGTGGGTCATGTCTGAGGTCAAATGTGAAAAGGTTCAAACAAGGGATGTGGCTTTAAAATCAGGGTGCAAATGACTAAGGTTCTCATTTAGTGAACGAAATATATATGTAACAGAAGCAGGTGGAGGTTGGGGATCAGAGGAACCGTAGGTGAAGGGGAAGTCTGATTTAAAATGCAAAAGCTGTTAAGGAGGCCAATTAAAGCTGGTGAACATAAATCGTCAGGATAGATAGAGGGACTAATACAAGACACTTGAACTTTGCATCATGCAGAAACATGTATTGCTGGCCTGGGGCACTTACCTTTCTGTTTCAGCTTTGGGTGCATCTCAAAGACGGTGCCTCCTATTTGATTGAAAATCAGGAGCAAGGATTCATTTGCCATACTCTACATACTCACACACTCTCAACTGGGACACCAGTTGGTGCTCACCTAGGAAGCTTTGGAGGGGTGGACCTCCTGATACCGCTCGTGGCGGGGTTAGGAAACCTTCACCCCGTAGGGATACCAATGGCAAACAGGTGAATAGCGGTAGAGTGTCAAGGATCGACCATGGATTTCCATACAATCATTGTATCTCGACCTCACATCCGTGAGGTGAGGTAGGTGTCATTATCCCCACTTCATAGATAGGAAGACTGAGGCTCAGCAAGGTCAAGTGGCTTTTCACTCAGCTAGTGAGTGGTTTACCCCATTGCCTCTTGGCCAATGTCCTCCCAGGCTGCCTAAGATGAACATGTGAGAAAGCCTTATTTGTTGAATTGCCTTAGAAATAACAGCAATCGTTAATGTTCAGAACTCGGTAACGGCCAGAGGTTCTCAATAGTGAAAATGGCTGCCTCAAAACATGTATCTGGCCACCCTCACCAAAAGGTCACGGCCGAGGATGCTGCCTCTGTAGGTAGAGCAGGGGCCCTCAAAGACCCACCTCACTCTCACGTTTGGTCCTGAACGATTTGCCTTCGTCTGGTCATATGCTTCTCCTTGTTCTCCTCTTCTCACTTATTCCTTCATCCCTTCTCCCAGCCCCCTCTGCTTTTGATTGCCCTGCCTGGGGCACCCCCTGCTCTCCCCACCTCCCTTTGATGGCTCACTCTGGACGACTCCCATGCGTCCTTCTGGGCTCAACTCGAAAGTCCCCAAACACTGTGGCTTACACCTATGGTTTCACGTCCTAACACTTGCCATCTGCTGTAATTGTCTACTGACACCCCTCTCCTGCATTAGGCAGTGAGGCTCTGGAGGCTGGGGTCACCTATCACTGATGTCTCCCCGGTGCCCAGCACAGAGCCTGGCACGTCAACGCTGTCGTGTTGATTCTATGCAGCATCACAGCTTTGACGGCCCCCGTGCCCTCCGTTTTCCCTCCCCCCTTCTCAATGCCACAATTCCCCACCCATGAAGATGCTACCAGTGGCACACTGCAGACCTCTCTTCCTTGTCTGCCACCCTTCTAGAGACTTCTACGCTCTGCAAAGCTCAACTTGCAGAGCGGTAGAAAAGGGGGGAATCATGGCCGATTCCTAGAGTACCTGAAGGATTTGATAGAGACTGATGTGGGTCTGGTTCTTTTTTCTTCCTTAAATGGGGGTTTTCTGCTGAGGGTAAGGGTCTCAAAAGAGCACTGGTTGAGCCAGACATCTCCCAAGAGTCCCAGGGCCTCTGTGGACTTGTCTTCATGCACAGCCCTGGATGATTTCAGTGAAAAACAAGGGAAAGGAAGCAAACTGGAGAGCCCTTCCAAAGGACTGAACCAAATAGGGAGAAAGATTGGTCTGGAAAGACTGTGAAAATTCTGAGCTTTATATTATTGCAACAGGCAAGGAGAAATCAGACTTCTGAGCCAGAGAAGAACATGTCCAAAAGCCCCCATGCAATACACGGGTTGTGAGCTCAGGATTCCACCTGGGAAGAAAGTCACAAGACACCACAGATGTCGTCCCCGTTTATAAGGTAAGGTGACAGGCACTGGCTTGGCTTTTGGAGGTAGAGAGATGAGTAAGAAACTGCTTTCCCCTGGAGGAATCATAGTATTTTAACAGAGAAAAGCCGGAAGAATAGCTCATTGCTCAACATCCTAACTCTATGACCAGCAACCTCTTCCAGCTCATTCACTTAACAGATATTTAGTCACACAGGGCCTTTCGAATTTTTTACACTGTGGACCACTTCATACAGGACAAAGACCTGTGCCCCAGCAACAGAGGTATAGGAGGGGAGATTACTAAGAGGTCTGGGATGAATCCCTTTGCAATGCAAGTAAAAGCTTTCTTCCTGTTATTAATGTTATAAGTCAATTAATCATTTATAGTCAAAACCAGCATGACAAGAAGCCAAGACCACTAAACCGACCACAGCTGGAGAACCTTCATTTCTATTTAGTCTTCCAGATTCATCTGAGATCTCACTTCCTCTGGGAAGCCTTCCTTGATTTCCTCCTTTATATAACAGGATGACTTTCTCCTCACCCTTTGCCATCCGCATATCATGTTGCACCATTATTTCCGTTTGTGTGTGTATGTGTCTGCGAGTCCAGCGTCAGACCATGAACTAACCTCTCAAGGGCAGGGCTGAGTGTCCGTCCTTGCCAAATCAACACCTGGATTTGTCTCTCCGACAGCACATAGTGACGAGGTCTAGTCATGCTCTGTTGAAATAACCTGACACGAGTCTAGAAGAGAAAGTCAGTTCACAGGTTGTCAAGTCTTGGTACGAGCCATTTGCAAGCTTACCTTGGGCTTCAGCATGAATAAATTTGCCTCAGAGAGCCCATCTATGCTGAAAATCAAAGACCAACTAAAGGGATAGATTGCCTCGGCGAACCACCAGCCAAACGACAGCCAGCTCCCGCCAGTTGGAGGTCACTCAGAAATGTGACATTAAATTCTCCACCAACAGTGTAGAGAAATCAACCAAGTCGTTCTTGATCAAAACGTGGTTACCAGTTACCTAAACTTCTCCCACAAAGAGACGAACCTTCATATACGCAGGTTTCTAATTCTCTCCACGGAGTGTAATAGATTGGCTATCGACCAGATAAATCATCCAATTAAACCTCCTCATTGGCCCCAGCCCAGGCCCCCCGCCTCCTCCTGCAGGGACCTGATTCATGCCCCGTGACACCTGTCAGCAGGGCCCCTGACCTGGTTCCCAGGGAAGGACAGGGCAGCCTAAGAGAGCAAGACAGAAAGGCCGAGCGGAGGCCCAGCCCAAGGGCCAGCGGGGAGGGAGGTTTCCCCAGAGGACAGACGTAAGCCCAACTCCGGGCCCACACACTGGCTGGCTGTTACCTGGGAGCCTCACACTCGATGTTTCCAGAGTGCCTCCACGGACAGATTGCAGCCTGCACATTACTCAGCAGCCGCGAGGGTGAGCCCCGCGGGGGAAGCACCAGCCTTCACAAGGAAACCAGTCCACGCCCAGGTTGCACCTTTTACCTGGGGAACTCGCCCAGGGCCAATTCCTATGCCCGCTGCCAAGAAAGCCAGCTAGAATGGGTGCTTGCTGGGGAGCTGCTTCAGCTTCTGCAACTTGTTTCCCATCCCTTGCCCGTTCTCCACTTGTCTGAGTTTTTCTGGGTGTTCTAGGGCCTCCCCCACGGGGGTGCGGGGGGACCCGGGATGAGTCAGCAGAGACAAGAATCGGGGGTGTGTCCCAAAGAAGGTTTCACAAAGGGAAGATTGGAGTGGGTGTTTGCAACAGTCACCCTCTTCTTCAACTACTGTCTTCCATCATCCACTCGGGCCGCCTTGACACTCCCGCCTGAACTCTCCACAAGGCTCGTGGGAACCTCTCGCTCACCTTCACGAATCCCTTCAAGGGCCCCTTGTTGACCTAGTCAGAAGTCATTAGCCAGACAGACACAGCCCCCCCCCCCCCCCGCCCTCCATCTCCCAGACTTGCCTCCAGGCTCAAAGCTGGCCCAAGGAGCAAATGCGGACCAGTGACCCCACCACATCCACTTTTCCCAATCTTACACGGGTAATTGTGCCCACACAACTTCACAGTCCCCTCGCTTTCCACACTCCCTGCAAGAGAGAGAGTTTGGAGGTACCGTGCCCCACCCTCATGGCATCTTACACTGTAGATTACAAGCCAACTTGGAGCTTCCCAAATATGCCACAGTGTCGGTCATCCGCCAAGCACCGGTATTTCTGGAGCCAGGCACGGGCAACATCACGAGGAACCAGTCAGGGTTGGTCTTAGATTCCCCAGGAAAGGAGATGAAACCAAGCCAATGGCTATGCCTTCGTGCAGGCTGTGCCCTCTGCCAGACAGCCCCTCTCTTCTCTGCTCTCCACTCATGAAGCAAACTCCTGCTCCCTCTTCAAGACTCACCCCACATACCATTTGCTCGGTGAGATCAATCGGGCCTCTTCCGGTGATAGGCCCTCTGGGTTCTCATCGAACCTCGATCTGTTTTGCTGTGTGTCCCTCCGCGTGAAGGGATAACCTCCTTGGGGACTTGGGGACTTGGGGACAGGAATCTCACTCTCCTTTCTGTATCATCATGGGGCGAGCTCCATCAGTACTGGCGACACGAAAGAGCACCATCTCATAGCCTTTCAGATCGCCTTCAAAATGGAGCCCAGGATGACCTGTGACACCCTCCCCCTCTCCTGCAGGCATCTAAGACCCCCAGACCTCTCCAGCAACCCTCTCCTGGCCTCTCCACTTCCAGGCTCGCTCCCTGCTCTAGTCTCCACGCAGCGGCCCACAAGATAATTGTCACAACTAAAAGTTGGCCACGTTGCTCCCAGTTCCAAATCCTCCACATCTGCAGCCATGTCCCAAGTCCCTCCCGTGCACGTCCCACAGGGCCCCAGGTACAGATATCTGCCATCATCGTCCTCCCACGACCTGCATCTCCTGCCAGCCTGACCTGCTTCTGAAACCTAGCAAGCATGCATCCGCCTGGCCGCCTTTGCCCTCCCATCCCCTCTGCCCACACACCTCCCCTCCAACGCCTTCATGCCGTGCTTGTTCCCTCCTTCAGGTCTCTGCGAGATTCCCTGCCTTCTGTCTGAAACCGCATCCTCTGTCCTGCGTCCTCTCCCTCCGCCTTATTGCTAGTGTCACAGTGCTTCTCATCGTTAGAGACGCTCATTAGCTTGCTACGGCCTGTTGCCCACACCGGAGCCCCCAGGGGCCACGGCTGGCCCCGGGGCCACAAGAATCTCTAGTAAGATGCTAAGCCCCAATTTCCGACTCCCGGTGGCAGGCATCGAGGGATTAGGGGAGAGGGGAGAGACCACCTTCCCTCACTCTCCCAGTCCAGGATGTGAGGATGCGATCATGGAGTTTCTGGGGCAAGAGCTGGGCTGGAGGAGCCCACCCATGGCCAGGTGACCCACGAGAGGCCCATTCGCTGCTTGGGAGGGCACACATTGGCTAAGCCACACTCCTCAAACCATTTCCTGGCAGACTATGGAGCAACTGGCAAGGCAGGGACTCTGCAAATTAACCTGCGTCTATACTGCAGCCACGGCCAGAATCTGGTCACAATGCTTCACTGCCTGACCTCCCTCAAGGACCCCCTTTGCTTCTTTTCTGGGGCTTTCTGCAGCTTACGAGACTTTCCAGATGTGGCTCCTGACTTTCTCTCCCCTCTGACTCACCCATTCCTGACTCTTGTCATTCATTATTCATTCTTTTGGTTCCAGCCCTACTAAAGATTGTCTGTGGTTCCCCCAGGGGCCACACTCTGTCCAGCCTCCCCCCCTTTGCTTACGCTGGTCTCTCTGCCTGGACTGCCCTTTCCTCTGTCCCTTGGTGGCTATGGTTCACTCATCTTTTAAGCCTCAGCCCAGAAGGCAGCACCTCTATAAAGTATTCCCCAGCACCTTTTCAAAGTTTGCCCCAGTCCAGAAACAAATGTTTTCCTTTGTGTTCTCTGTCCCCAGGACAGCATTTATTTTTTTAATATGAAATTTATTGTCAAATTGGTTTCCATACAACACCCAGTGCTCATCCCAACAGGTGCCCTCCTCGATGCCCATCCCCCACTTTCCCCTCCCCCCCCCCATCAACCCTCATTTTGTTCTGTTTTTAAGACTCTCTTATGGTTTGGCTCCCTTCCTCCCTAACTTTACTTTTTCCTTCCCCTCCCCCAAGGTCTTCTGTTAAGTTTCTCAGGATCCACATAAGAGTGAAAACATATGGTATCTGTCTTTCTCTGTATGGCTTATTTCACTTAGCATAACACTCTCCAGTTCCATCCACGCTGCTACAAAAGGCCAGATTTCATTCTTTCTCATTACCACGTAGTACTCCATTGTGTATATAAACCACAATTTCTTTATCCATTCGTCAGTTGATGGACATTTAGGCTCTTTCCATAATCGGGCTATTGTTGAAAGTGTTGCTATAAACATTGGGGTACAAGTGCCCCTCTGTATCAGCACTCCTGTATCCCTTGGGTGAATTCCTAGCAGTGCTATTGCTGGGTCATAGGGTAGGTCGATTTTTAATTTTTTGAGGAACCTCCACACCGTTTTCCAGAGCGGCTGCACCGGTTTGCAACAGGACAGCATTGATATCACTTTGATGGATGTGTGCAGGGCTCTCTCCCCAACTAGGCTATGAGCTCCTTGAAGGCTGAACCCCTTATTCACCATGGCTCCCAACAGCCAGAGAAAAGTGAACAAACCACAAGTCAGACCATGTCACTCCCTTGTTCAAAAGCTTCCCCTGCTCCAACCTCAGAGTGAAAGTCAAAGTCCTTGTGTTGGTCTATGAGGCCCTATGAACCCTGCACAGCCCCTGCCCACCCATTAGCTCTCTGACCCTATTACTTGCCCCCTCACTGGCTCTTCTCAAGCTACATCAGCCTTCTTATCATTACTTAAACATATTAAGCACCTCAGGGCCTTTGCACCAGCTGGGCCGGCTTCCTCAAACCCTCTCTTGCCTCAGTTTCCCAACTAGCTCCCTCATTCCATTAGGTGTTTGTTCAAATGCTGCCACCACTCCAGGGAGACCTTCCCTGACCAGCCCTCTTAAAATCAAAGCTCACACCCTACACTTGCTGGCATTTCCTATCTTCATTCTCCACCTCACTTTTCTCCATAGACTATCACCTTCTCACAGATTATGTTTTATTTATCTATGTTGTTTATCATCCACCTCCCCCCTAGTGTGGTATACACTTCAAGAGGACAAGAATTTTTGCCATTCTGTCCATTCTGTCCACTATGTAGGCAATGCCTTGAACAGTGCCTGGCAGGTACGTAGTAGGGACTCCATCGTTTCTGAATGAATGAAAAAAGTGATGTCCCTAGCATCTAGTATATTTCCTGGCACGTGGTAGACTCCCAGTGAATATTGAATAAATGAAGAGAAAGAAAAAGAGAAATAAGACAGATGGAGAAAGAGAAAACAAAGGAGGACAGGAAGGGCAGAAAGGAGGGGGGGAATGAAGGAGGGAAGTGGGGAGGAAGAAACAGAGACAGAGAAAAAGGCGGGCCAAATCTGCTCAAAGTCCCTGACAGTCGTGCGTGTTGTGGACTTGAGGAGTAGAAGTTTGTAACTTGGAACTGCCTGTCTGAGGTTCTCCGGAAACTTCTCTGCCGTCAGCCTCCCTTTGCCAGCACAGACCTGACCGGAAAAGAAAACATGAATGTTTTATAAGGATGTTAGGACTCATCCTTGGCAAATTCTATGGGACAGACTGCTTACCCGTGAGGTCTGCACACTCTCGACTCATCTCAAGCTTCGGTCGAGAGCCCTTCACTCAGTATTTTGCAAAGACTTTTGTTTTTCAAAGAATGCACTGCTTGACAATGACAAAAGTGATACCTGCGATGACACGAAGGAGAAAATAACAAAGCGCTGAGCCTTGTTTGCTTCCTGCCTTTTTTCTGTGCCCACACAGGATTTTTTAAATCAAATTGCAATTGCGCTCTGCGTGCGTATAACTTCTCAGCCAGGGAGGAGGAGGCCTGGGGGCAGTGGAAGGCACAATCTTTGGACACAGGCCCATCTCGGACCAGTCCTGGCTCGGATACTTGGTGTGTGAGAGGCTCCCTTATAAAGTGATCATTCCTCATGCTTTGCCAGGGACCGTCCCAGTGTGCACCTGCTGTCCCAGTGTAACTAGTAAGGATGCCCCTTTCTTGCTCAAAGTGTGCCAGTTTAAGCAATTCATTATATGGTCCTACTACACTTAACCCTGTGATCTTTGGTTTCCTCGTCTATTAAAGACAGAAAACAATGCCTGTCTCCAAACTACAAGAATTGTATTAGTTATTTCCGCTGTGTAACAAATTATCCCTAAACTAGCTGCAGTGTCTTTTACTCTCAAGAGTGACAAGACATCACTCTGCCACATAGACCCCAAGGAACGGATACCAGGAGGTGGGATCCCTGGGGCCATCTTAGAGGCTAGTGATCATAGTATGTAATTTAAATGCTGCATGTAAAGTTACCAGCACACAGTCGGCACAGAAGAAACATTAGCTACTTCAGAGCAGGATAAGGCAGGTAAACCTTCGGCAACCAACCATCACTGGTAACTTTCCCACAGATAAAGATTGCGGTGCTATGGCTTTTTTTTATAAGCTGATTCAATTCCATTCAACAATCATTTATTATATACCTGCTGCTTGGTATTCTGTCCTTTAAGCCATGCCCACTCACAAATAACTACTGAATTATATCAGATCCCTACACTCATTATCTGAATATGAAAAGAAATTAAGTAAGAATCCATGCA
This sequence comes from Panthera onca, assembly GCF_046562875.1. Taxonomy (NCBI): domain Eukaryota; kingdom Metazoa; phylum Chordata; class Mammalia; order Carnivora; family Felidae; genus Panthera; species Panthera onca. The sequence continues at coordinate 70,211,493 of NC_138356.1, forward strand.
GCACTATGATGGCCGTAGTCATGCCCATCATGTGGGTTTTGAATGAGTTACCCAGTCCATTCAAAACGTGAGCCAATGCACTACCTGTCTCGTCACCATCCCCATCCAAATCATCATATATGAATTATTACAACAATTTTCCATCTGTTCCTCGGGCTTCATCTCTTGCCCCCAACATATTCCACGCACACCATCCAGGATGACACATTTAAATATTTTGGATCACATTTTTCTTTTGCTCAGAACCCCACAATGGTGTCACAGAAGCATACGTGCCCTGGCCTTGTCCCTTATCCATCCACCTGTACAGGCCAAAGACCATTTTTCTGCAACTCTCGGCCTCAGAGGCTTTTTCTGGCTGGGAAAGATCACAAGCCAAGCACAGGGCAGGCAGAATGTGCCAGATGGTGAATGCCCTTGGATATGGCCCTCAACCATCCATGGCTGAGGAGCTGGTAGATATGATAACATGAAGACATCGTCTACACCCGCTCCCAGAACAGCAGCAAGGTGAGTTCCAGCTGCTCCCAGGGGCAACCAGCTCCATGAGTCCCCTCTCATTGATTTCTTTTTCTTCCCCGTCTCCCCTTTCCGCTCCTCTTCTGGTATTTCCTGGAATCACCTCCCACGTGAAACACTCAAATCCTTGTCTCAGGACATGCATCTGGGGGAACTACACCAAGACAAATGGTTTCCCCTTGAGAACAAAGGCCAAAGTGTGCGCCATGGCCCGTGAGGCCAGACCCTGCACGCTCCGCCCCTGTGCCATTCTCCCTCCTGTTCTCGCCACTCCAGCCGTGTTGGCTTCCTGGCTGTTCCCAGAACATTCCAGCCTTGCTTTCAGTTCACGGCCTGCGTTCCTGCTATTTCCTTCCCCTGGAAGACTTGCGTACAGGTTTATAGGTTTGATGTTTGTATGTTTATGAACATCACCTTCGATACCACTCCTCAAGTAGGACATAAACTCAGGGAGGGAAGCAGCTTTCTTCTGCTTTATTCACTGTCCCATCCCCAGTACTGCATACGTAGTAGATGCTCAATAGATATTTGTTAAATTGTTGAACCGAACTGATGTGAGCGAAGCCTGATTAGGTCCAACCAAACGTTGTGAGACGTTTATGAAACAGTTGCTCGTGAAACATTTGCTGGGTCCCGAGCTGTTATTATCGGAGCCCCTGCAAGGAACCTTCAACTTCACTGTGAATAACAATTCAATCCTTTCACTTCTGTCACAAGGAAGGCCAGAAAGGGTGAGCATAGTGCTGAATGTCACACAGCCCCCCAGAAGCAGAGCCGGGAGCAAATTTCAGCATCCCCAGCCTGTGGAGGGAAGAGTCGCAGTCAAGTAATCTCGGGAGAACCACTGGTAAGCTTTGTTACTTCCAGGGCAAATTTGTTAACCTTTCAGAGTACCAGGGTTTGGCGGGGGAGGGGGGGGGGTTGTTGTTTGTGTGTGTGTGTATGTGTGTGTGTACGTGTGTGTTGGTTTTTTTTTTTTTTTTTTTTTTGCTTTCTTAGAGAGAGAGTGTGTATGCAGAAGGGGCAGAGAGAGAGGGAAAGACAGAGAATCTCAAGCAGGCTCTGCACTGTCAGCACACAGCCCCATGCAGGGATAGAACTCACGAACTGTGAGATCATGACCTGAGCCAAAGTCCAACGCTTGACCGACTGAGCCACCCAGGTGCCTCAGTACCTGTTTCTTCATCAGCAAAATAGCATGGTGCACCTATTTCAACAAATCCGGGTGATCACATAAGATAATGAGCCTAAGAAAGCTTAGCACATAGTAAATATTCCATAGATGCTCATCGAATCTTAGGGAGAACTAAAAGGTGCTCAGAAAAGAAGAGAACATGTTCACGGTAGGTAATAACAGTAACACTTCGTTGAGACTGACAGTGTCCCGGGCACAAAGCAGGGAGATTTTACATGCATTCTTTCACCTAATCCTTACAACACCCTCTGAGGTTAGTTCTAATTCTTAGTCATTCTCCAGTCGAAGAACCGAAGATCAGAGAGGTTTTCTGATTCTCCCAAGATGGCGAAGGTGAACCCTCACGGGTCTGACCCCAGGCTCTGGGTTTGGAACCACTGTGCCATACGGAAGGGCAGCGGCCGTTATGTCCTTGGAGACCTTTTTAATTTCAAAGGCTCGTGAAACATGGAGGACACGGTTTCCTTCCCAGCAGGACCAGGCTAAAGGCATTTCCAAAGTCTGAGAACCTCTGGCCCTTTGAAATCTCTGCAGAGGGAGACTCTTTGAGCGGTAGCAACCTTGTATTCCAGGGCCTCCCAGTTTTAAAATCTAGAGTCCGATTTGCTGTAATTTGAGCCCATCTTCACCCTGGGTAGGAAGCTTTCCTTCTGAGAGGGAAGTCACTGCTTGTGCGTGAGTGTGTGTGTGTGTGTGTGTGTGTGTGTGACAGAGAGAGAGAGAGAGAGGGAGTGAGAGAGAGAGAGAGTCCTGTCCCTGGTGTCTCTCTGCCTCTCTCTCTCTCTCTCTCATACACACATACACACACACACACACACACACACACACACCTTCACCTTAATTCATTGATTTCTCTACCCCAGTGATTCTCAAAGTGTGGCCCGAGCCCCCGCAGTGTCAACACCATCCAGGAATTTGGTGCAAGTGCAGAATTGCAGGCCTTCCCCCCGACGTACAGATTGCGAACCTCTGAGGACGGGGGTCCAGGACTCTGTGGCTCATCTTATGTATACTAACGTCTGAGAGCAGCGATGTTGGCCTGCAAAAAGCCGTCTTTCTGGTCTCCCCATCCCCTTCTCCAAATTGAGTTTAAGAATAAATCGTGGCTCCTCTTGGCCTTTAAATGTCAAGGATCCTGAGCTCAGAGAACAAGGACCTTCCCGGGAAATGCCAAGCTGAAGCCTTGGCCCTGAGCGAGTGAGAGCCCCAGCCTCAGCCAGGGTGGCCTTTGCAACCCACTCAGAAATCCCAGCTTCTCAGAAAGGCGCCTCCCCGTCACTTAGGAAAACAACAAAATTCACATTGGGAAGGACGATGCAAAAACAGACCTGGGAGAGAAGCAGCAGCCTCCACGTGGGAAAGGCTGGCGTTGGGGAAGGCAGTGGGGGGGGGGGGGGGGGCAAAACAAAGGGGCTCCCGGGGCCTTGCTGCCTCCCCGAAGTCAGGCCGTAAACACTCCCTCCGCCCGGCAGCCGCGATGGCCTCATTCGTGCCGCTCACCCACTTTGGTCACATAAAGAGCGATAAAGGAGGACAAGGGCGGAATAACCTCTAAATAAAAGATGAGGTAATTCTGAAGGCACATTAGGATTTTATGTGTATTATGGCTTGTGGTTTTTTATTCAAACCCGGGGAGGGCCAGCCGCTCGGCCACACGGGACTGTCGCCCTCATAAAGCGTCAAGGCTAGCCAAGCACACGGGCAGGGTTGGGCTCTGCAGCTTGGGTGGCTTGGGGGAGGGAGGGGGCACGGGAGAAAAAGGGAGGAGACGTTCCCCGTCCCCTTGGCTGGGAAGGTTATGGCACCAGGCCTCGCCACCTCAAGAATCGAAATGTCCAAAGGGCACAGAAGCCTGGGAGGAAGGCCCTTTTCCGAGGGCCGCGAAGATTCCGGTGGGAAAGGGTGGAGGGCGAGGCGCAGGGCACAGTGCTCGGTGCGGGAAGGAAGTCCGGCTCTCCTGGAAGACGACGGCCCTAAAACTAATCGCGAGGCTCTTTGCCGCCCATTTCTCACGTGCGTCGCTGGGATTGTGCCACAGGCTCCCACAGCTTAATCACCACCCCTGCGGGTGCCAAGGCCCTGAGCACCTACTCTGCGTCCGCTCTGCACCAGGGCCTTTACTTGCTGATCTCCAGCACCCTATAGGCTAGAAACTTTGTCCCCGCTTCACAGATGTAGACATCGAGGCTCACAGTGCTGCGATAACTTCCCCAAGGCACACTGGAGGAGCCAGGATTCAAATCGGGGCCTCCTGACCCCAGAGCTCCCACTACGTGCAGAGAATGGTTTGAAGGCTGGGGTACCAGGCACAGTGTGCTGATGATATCAGGAAGGGTAAACACTAGTGGAATCCTTAACCACGTGCGACGCACCGTTCTGAGTTCTGTATCCGCTCATTTCCCCTTCACCACGGTAGGAAATTGAGACGCAGGGAGACAAAATAAATAGTGAAGGTCACACCAGTAGGAAGCGAACACACGGGCCACAAGCCACAAGGAAATGTGTACAAAAGCCACGTTATGTTCAGCACTTTTTAGGTTGTTAATGTGCTTGCAACGCCTGTGTGCCGGGCACCGTAGCAGGTGCTGGGGGTCTGGTCCCTGCCTGCAGACCAGCCTGCGGTGCAGCGAGGGACAGACAGACACACACAGAAAGGAAATGAAAGGAACAGGGGAGAGTCTTAGGTCTCATACGTCTTGACACTCGGGTCTTCTGTAAACCTGGAATCTTCTGGGGCGCCTTGGTGGCTCAGTCGGTTAAACTTCTGGCTCCTGATTTCAGCTCAGGTCGTGATCTCACGGTTCGTGAGTTGGAGCCCGCATCACGCTCACGGTGCGGAGCCTGCCTGGGATTCTCTCTCTCTCGCTCGCTCTCTCTTCCCGGTCCTCCCCTGCTCACTCGCTCACTCTCTCTCACAGTAACTAAAATAAACATTTTTTTTAAAACCTTGGAATATTCTGTTTACACTGGGCTCTCTGCAAGCCTGGCCTTCTAGAAGATCTTACTGGGCTTGTTCCCATAGATACGTGCAGACACGAGCAACTTTGAGAGTCCCCAGTGTCTGTCAGCCTAATTCCCTGAGTCAGCGACAGCAAAATACAGTTACTTTCTGAATCCTCTCAAGGACCAGGTACCCCGGTGTTTTTCAAATCCAGGAAAGGGCATTCAGGCCGCCACTTCACCCCTGGGATATAACAATGACGCTGTTCTGAGATTGCCTTGGTCATCGGTTGATACCCCGACCCCAGTCCGGACTCCCCTTACCCTAGCAGAAAAGAGCATGACAAAATAAGTAAATAAAACCCCGGAAAGCAAAGCTGCGGGATTACAGAACCGGGAAGACCTGGGGTCCCTCCCATCCAGGACTTCCACTCCCCGGCCGGATGATCTTTGGCAAGTCGCTTCACCTCCTTAGACCTGTATTTCTTCATCTGTGAAACAGAGATAATAATTGTACTGTTACAGCGTGGTGGTGAGGGATAAAGGGGTTAATACGGGTAGTGCTCTTCAAAGAGTCCCTAGTGCCTGGTAAGCACGCCATAACCCTTGCTCGTTGCTATTCAATTAACAAATATTCATTGAAGACCAGCCAGGGTTAGGATACAAAGCACCATGCCGGACACAAGCCTGGGAGGCAGCAGATCCAGGATGAGGAACCCCAGGACCTTGGCAGGAGGAGCCCCGGCTTAAAGAGGTCAGGATCTTCCCAGTGGGGCTCAGTGGTGCACGTGCTGTAGATCCAGGCAGGCCGGGGTCACATCCCGATTCCTGACTTACTAGCTGTGAAACCTCGGGTGACCCAGTTACCTGTGGGAAGCCTCAGTTTCTTCACCTGTGAAGGGAGGAATAATCATGGCACCTGCCTCCTGGGCTCTCCCGCTAGCTTGGTCGAGCTCTATATGCCTCCCCGCAGCGGCCCCAGGCATTTTCCACCGGGACATCTGGAATCCCGGAAACAGGACTTCAGGAAGTCCTACCCTACTCATCTCTCTGCTCAGCTGCGTGTCAGGCCGAACCTACGGCTGGATGGGGCAGATGGCAAAGAGGCCAGACAGTCCCAGAGTCGCCACCCTACCCGCGGCACTCGGGAAGACTCCTAGGGGAAGTGGTATCTCATTCCTTCTCCTTAGCCAGACTGGCCTCGTGGATAGCCTGCTCAAGTAAGGCCCTTCTGTCCCTCGGCCCAGACCTGTGAGCCCCTCTCGGGGCTTCCCTTCACCCCATTATTCTCCCAGGAAGTTTACTTCTCCAGCGTCCTCATCAAAGGCTGTCCGTGCCTCACACCTGAAGTCAACTAGTCGGCCCGCAAAGATACGGTAGAAGCTTCCAGGAGCCACTTACTTCTGCTGGGCAGTGGGGACAAGTCCCTACCTTCCGGTCTGTTAAGCATGAAACCAAGGTCCACAAATAGTTAATTCTAGCATGTGGCCAGAAACAAAGGAAGAGAGAAGGGGAAAAGACATTTGAGAGTTGGGAGACCACCCCCCCGCCCCCGCCCCAGGAAACCATCAGCTGAGCACTGCTGTGTTCAGGAGGGGACCGGCCCCCTCTCACTTGGAAAGGCCCTGCCTGTTGGTGTTTGTGGACACAGTTTCCTCCACCCGCCCCCCACCACGTGACCCATGTGCTGTGGAAGACACAGAAGGCATGGCCTCTGCCCTCCAGGAACATTGCCTCTGCTCATTAACGCTCATGAAGACGAATGAAAGCTACCAGTGGCTCTGTGTCTGCTTATCCAAGGGGGTGAGTCAATGTTCTGAATGCTTCTGAGAAACAGCCAGGATACCTCGCACCTGGCAGTCCAGCGTGGGGAACAGGAGTCGGGTGAATGAGTGTTCAATAAATGAGTGAGTGAATGATTCAGAAAAAAAGTGAAGACAGAAGGAAGACTCTTAATCCAATTAGTAAGAAGACTGACTCATACGTAGGGTGACCATACGCTCCAGTTTGCCAGGGACAGTCCCTGAGCACGCTTGTTGTCCCAGTGTAATTATGAATCACACCCCCTTTCACTCTCCAAAGGTTCCAGCTCCGTGCTCTAGTATCTGGCCCCCCACTTTCGGAAGACACGCCCCACTGTTATTCTTCAGCGAGTGACCGTGGATACAGGTGAGCTGGGTGCAGAGGTCTGCCAATGCTGTCTCGCGTCGAGGGGCTGGCGTGTGTGCCTCGAGTTGGTCCTTAGCTGTGACCTTTCAGAAATTCCAGGGAGATTCAGGCGAAACACTCACGGGAAGCACGTTCAAATTGAGTGGAGCCAAACCCACGTCCATCAATTATCTATTTTCAACAGCGGGGCATGGCATCTCACAAAAATCAAATCGTTCATCTAACGTGCCTCTCTGGAGCTCCCGAGTCATTGTCTTTGCATTGTGGGCGATCAGACCTGTCTGACCTCTTTGCAGAGCTGTTGGGACTCAGCAAGGGGTTAACGCATTCACTTTCTAACTGTGCTGAACCGGTGCAAGGCGCTGTTGGGGAGTATTCGTTAGTTAGAGGTCATTACTGAATCTAGCTAACTCGGTGATGTCAGCCTTGGCAAACACAGCTCATCCCTGCCCACATGCCCCTCCACCGTGCTCCTACGGGACACGAGAACTAGGTCACGCTCTTTCTCGTTCCATTTCCAACGTGGGAACCTTCCTCTGCCCCATTCCACGGTGACCTCCTTCAGGACAGGGGCCCGCTCCTGCTCCCCCCTTTACCACAGGCAAAGCCTACCGCCTGGCACCTTGCTCAGTCATTTCTGCTGACAAATCAGTAAAAGAAATCCCAGCTCCCGAGCCATCTCTGCGAAGCCTGCCTCTGAACCACGCTAGCTCCTTCGCTCTGTTCCCGGTCAGGCTGGACTGCAGTGTGAGTACCGTTTCGCCTCTCCTGAATCCTGCTTCTCCAGGGACTTTCTCACTGGCGCCTCACCTCCCCCTCCTCGTGCCTGACCTTCCAAACAGGGCATTTGGTAATGGTCGTTGGATGCAGGCTTTTCCTCTCTTCAGTTTGGTGGGTTTGCACATGCTGTTTCCTCTTGGGCCACCCTCTCTCCTTCACCCACTAATCCCCTATCCCCCTTCGGATCCCACTGAGAACATCACTTGCTCCAAGAACCCTCTCTGCCCACCCTGACGTGGAGGAACCTTTCTTTTAAACTGTCTCAGAGCATCACGGATCCGCTGTTCCTGGCGCTCACCTCGATGGGAAGCTTGCGTTACGGGATTCTTTTTTCTAAATGTCTGGCCTCCTAAACTGGACTGTGAGCCCGAGTGGACCCAGAGCCCTTGACTGCCTTGTGCACTGCTCTATCCCCAGTGCTTAGCACAGTGCTCAGGGACAGTAAATAGTGGTCACATGAACGCCTTAAAGGGAAGAGAGGACACTCAAGTGGAAATGTCCAGGAGCCACTTGGAAAATGAGGATGGGCGTTCTGCTGGCTCCATTAAAACCATGGTGGTGACCACTCCTTATCAAGCACCTCCAGAGGGTCTGGCCCTGAAGCTAGTGCATATACGTGTTTAACCTCCCAACAACGTGCTGAGGAAAGATTCCAATTTTACAGATGAAGCCCAGCTTCTACATCTGAATTATACCAGGGAAATGCTCAACTGGACAGTTTTACCAACCACATCGCCTCCAAGTCCCAGAACTCTATGAAGGGTGGTGTATATCAGAGAATGTATTTATTGGAGAGCCTTAAAGAAATTCTGGGACACATAACTTATCATGACTTTCACTTTTTTGGTCCTAGTTTTGTGTCTGTGTACATGAGGGTGTAGGAGGAGGGAACACAGAGGGATCTAATTGTGTTTTCCCGCTTCTGGCTATGCGTGGGCAATCTGGAACCGGGGCTGGCAGCACCTGCCGAGGCACCGCCCTGGCCAAGTCGCCTCTGCTTCCGCCTGAGTTTCCTCACCTACAAAAGGTGGATAAATAATACTTAACATAATGAGGGGTTCGGAGATTGAATTAATACTTGTGAAGCACTTTGAGATGCCAGGGCCAGTACAGGAGCTATTCTTCCACAGAAGCCGCATTGTCTCTCCTTGTCCCCGAACCTAGCCTTCCTGCCGCCATGTTGCTCCCCATTCACTGCTGGGTCTGCAGCACTCCTACTCCTCTTCTCCACGTATTGAAGCACGTCAGATCCCATCTGCTCTGCAGTCTTCCCTAACCACTCACTCATTCATTCCTTCATCCATCCATCCATTCATTCATTCCTCCATCCATCCATTCATTCATTCCTCTGTCCATTAATTCATTCATTCCTTCATCCATCCATCCATTCATTCATTCTTTCAACAAGGCTTTGTGGAGTGCCAACTGTCCCAGGCTCTGTGTTAAGCACCAGGGACACGGAGTTAACTATTTTTGTCCCCATGGAGCAGAAGAAGAGCCTGAGGTTCAGACAGGTCATGCAACCCATCAAGGCCACACAAAGAGTTAGCAGCTGAATCAGAATGTGATTGGGAGGGAAACGCACATTTCCCAGGCTCCAGAACTCACGGCAAGCATCTCCTCTGCTTGGCATCACCTTCCACTGCAAAGGAAGGTACGTGGTCCAACAGCGAGAGAGTTCCAAGTCACTGATTATAACGCACAAGCTCAGTACACCCCTGTGACTCGATGTCACATATGGCTCATCCTTGAAATTCCTTTTCTTGCTAGTTCCCTGTCCCCGCTGTCACCACGTGGATGACTTGCGATTGCAGCAAGAAGATGGGAAAGCCCTTCATTCCAAGAAAGAAAAGCCCTCTCTCCCTCTACAAGCTCTGCTTCACCAGTCCCCCCGCCCACGCCCTTCCAGTCGCATTGTCACCGCTGAGGTCCTCTCAAACAAAACTTTACAGACCTCTCTTTTTCTATGCCAGGGAGGAAAATTCAGGAGAGTAGATAGTAAAGTGGGCTTTGAACAGACCCAAAAGAGACTCCTGCCTTGCTGCTTACTGGCTGCAAGACCTCGGGCAAACCAGAAAAATTCCTTGGGGCTCACTTTACTCCTCTGTAAAATGGGCACAGTGATGGCACCAATCTCCTGGGGCTGCTGTGAGTATCAAGTGGGCTATGGTATATACATCCTCGCGCCTCACACAGAAAGGGCTGGATACACTCACCGGCTCCTCTTTTTAGGGTATAGACACTTGTAGGCTACACACCAGAATCTCACAAAGCCACACTACCTAGCCAGCCCTGGAGTCACCCATAGGCATTGTGCTCAGAGATGCAAACGGGGCTCACTGTCCACAGTGTTTAACTACCTTGTGTTCTGTGCTGTTGCCTCAACACTTTGGCCATAAGAGTGTTAGGCTCGGACCACTTTGCTGAAGCGCTATGGAATTCTGCATGCGGATTAATACTGACTTTCTCTCTTCCCCCAGGAGCTCAATGCAACTAGGGTGTTATTCGCCACCATTTAGGAAACCACTGACACGGTTAATCAGTGCACCAGTCATACCGGACTCAGGCTAAGCAGGAGACAAAGGGCAAAGGTTTATGATCAGCCCTCAAGAGAAGCTAGGTGTCCCCCAGACTCATAGGAGTTCTTGAACAAGACATGGTGGATGGGAGACCCTTGGCCACGGGCAGGTTTGGGTGGGCTGCCTTTTGAAACTTAGGTTTCATATTTAAGGACGGTCCCTGGTTTCTCTTGACACATTGGGCGGTACGGCAAATTTGGGCCTGTATTCTGGCATGGAGGCACCCAGCTGGAGCTGAGGGACTCAGGCTTTCCCCCTCCCCACCCGTCACACACAGTGGGCCAGAGCGTAAAGCATCAGCTTCACTCATTTGCATCACCTGCCTGGGTGTGGTGGGCATTTGAGTCTTCCGTCCCTAACTGAACAGTGTTCCGGACTTAAAACAGATTGTTCCTTCTGCCCGGAAAGCCTTTACCACCCAACACCCTTTCTCTGCCACATGGGCTCCTCATCCTTCAAGACCAGCTCAATTATCACCTCCTCCAGGAAGCCTTTCATGATTACTATCCCCACCCTTCCCAGACTGGGTTCCTAAGTGCCGCGGTTATCTACTGTTGCATAACAGATGCCTTGAAACGGCAACGAACGCAAGTCAGCCCTACTGGTGTGAGGGAGAACTGATTACGTAAGGCATAAAATACGAGGATGTGAGGGCCACTGGGGGCCACCACAGAGACTGGTTACCACAGAGTTTCAGTTGGCTTCCAGCCTCTGCAGGGCACTTTCCATGCCATATTGAAGTTATCGCCTTGTTTATCTCTCCCCATAAAATTAGGACTTAATACGGGATTGTCTCTGTAATCCTGATATCCCCAGTGTTGGCAAATAGCTCCTGTAAGCTTCCTGAGGGGAGAAGTCTGTCTGCCTTGTTCTTTGTGAAAACCGTAGCACCTAGAACTCAGTAAGGGATCAAAACGTAAATGTTGATGTGAACAAATGAATGAACCACCTCATTCATTGGTATTCCTCGGACTAGATGTCAGGAAAGTTGCCATATGACTCGAAACTGTAAATTTTTGGGGCGCCTGGGTGGCGCAGTCGGTTGGGCGTCCGACTTCAGCCAGGTCACAATCTCGCGGTCCGTGAGTTCGAGCCCCGCGTCAGGCTCTGGGCTGATGGCTCGGAGCCTGGAGCCTGTTTCCGATTCTGTGTCTCCCTCTCTCTCTGCCCCTCCCCCGTTCATGCTCTGTCTCTCTCTGTCCCAAAAATAAATAAAAAACGTTGAAAAAAAAATTAAAAAAAGAAACTGTAAATTTTTAAAAATTCAGGATTCTCTCTGATAGAGAAGGTTCTAGAGATGCTCAGCGATGAATCAACCCATGAGCATTTATTCTGGATGCAGAAGGAGATCAGAGGGCCTAGCCCTGTGCTCGGCACACACACCTGGGCACCCACCCAGGATTAGCTCCTGTCACTGCTGGAACGGGGACTCCCCGCCACCCGCCGTAGGGATCCCCACCATTCGGTATAGCGTGGCGGTCAAGTGCATGAACTCACAGAGGACAACATGAGGTCAATCCTAAGATTTCCTACTTACTGGCGAAAGGAGCCTCGGCAAAGCATTGAGCGTCTCTATACCTCAAAGTTCTCATCTATAAAATGGGAGTTGAAATATATGCCTTTCCACACTCCTGTGGTGAGAACTGAAGGAGATCATGTGTGTCACTTGGCCAGGGCCCAGCTCAACAACAGGAAGCCCTGAATACCTGCTAAATAGTATCACTATTCGGCATATCCACTGCAAGGCTGCAATGGAATATATTTAAAACGTCAGAAAGATAATGTAATAAACCGCGTTTTTAATGTCTCCATTAGCATGGATTAGAGGATTCAATCTATTCTAATTCCTGCTGTCCGGGTAATATGCCAGCTAGGATTCTGCCAGCACAAAACCGCTTCACCTACCTTTCGTTGGAGGAGGAGGAAAAAAAAAAATCGATACATTTTTGTTTTCCTCTCTTATCCTTTCCTTATTTGTGTGCCCAAATAAGGTTACTGCGCACAACACAACTGCGAGATCCGTCAATAATGAACAGCCTCTTCCATATACTCAGCAGCAGCACAGAAAGGCTCTAAATAGGTTTGGTGGGTTTTTTGTTTCTTGTTGGGTTTTTTTTGGAAGACTCTTTCCCTGCCCCAGATCTGGCCCTAAATGTAAATACAGGCAGCCCGGCTGGCGTGTAAGAGCCCGATTGACCCGTTGACCCAGTTTCCAGAGACAGCACACACACAGAACCACTTTAGCAGCAGCTGTCGAGAAACCTTTGGCCACACACGCCGAAAGCTGCTCGCTGACTCACTGTAATTAGTCCTTGAGCCCCTGCGGCCTCCAAGCCCTGGACTCAAAGCCCCTCGAAGCGGTGCCCACACCCAGTTTTGTCTAGGGCTGACCTGAGTCCTGTATCTGTGATGAGCAAAGAAGAGAACAGGCTTTTCTGACGTTCCTAGAAGTGGCCAGCAGTCATGTGGCAAGATTTAGTGAGAAAGCCCTCCTGAGTCTGCTCCCCCCACCCCACCTCCCCCCGCCCAGTGACACAGCAGAAGTCGTCTGTGTCACCAACATCCATCTCTCTGTCTGTGCTCCTGTCCGCCCCGCCATGTCTGCTGAGTGGGACAGAACAGCAAAGCGATCCCGCCAGGCATGGTTCCACCCCACAGGGATAGGAGACTGAAATAACGTGGAACGTCGCCTGCCGCCTGAGGATCACCCCCAGAAAGGCCTTTCAGGCGCACAGCCTCATCTGTTGGAAGGTGGCCGTACCGTGATCCCAGCTTCTCTGTCTCCACCCCCATTGGAACGAAGAGTCCCATGGTCACTAGAAGAAATCAGAGCACCTTCCAGTCGACCAAGAGCTGTCCCGTGTTGCTATTTATTCCATTTGGTCATACGACCGCTCACTTAAGTGTATGAGTCAGCCCCATTTTACAGATGGGAACACTGAAACCTTGCAAGGCAAAGTAGCTTGCCTAAGGCCATGTGTAAGCACATACCAAATCCGTGAGTTCAAACAGTGTTTATCCACTCTGGACCTCACAATCCAGCATAGTGGTTGTGTGTGTGGCCCCCAGGGCCGCCCTGCCTGGGATCAAAGCCGAGCTCTGTCCTCGAGCCAACTCATCTGCTCAATGGGTACATCGCCCACAGCGAATATGAAAATAAACAAAGGTAATTCATACCCGTGACCAACACACAGTGAGGGCACCTGAAGACTTCTCAGCTGGGACCACCATCGAAACCCCGGACCACCCACAGAGATGAGAGCTGTTACTTGCCCCTCCCCCTCTTCCAATGACAAAATCCGAGTTTCCAGCCTCTCAGGCAATAGGTGTAGATACAAACTAAGTTCTGCTCGAAGGGATAGAACTGGGAGTGGGGTGTCTACCAGGAACTGTCCCCATGGAGGGGGCGGCCCATCTCTCTGCCCCTTCTATTGGCCCCCAGGCAGCTCTCTTGGACCCTCCAGGGGACACCTCCCGTTGAGGATTGCGGAGCATGGGGACAGAGCCCCAACGCCAGCCCTGGGCAGCTACATTTTCAGGAGAAAAAAGTAAACAAAAGAACAAAAGAAGCTTGATCACAAAGTTACTTCTGCTGTAAGACCAGAGCTCATGCCTCTGCTCACCGATGCCCTCGCCACCTGAAGCTTGGGACCAGCCTCTCCGTGCCCACCGTCAGATTATCTTCCCGCAGGCCAACAGCCACATTAATTGACCACCTGCGGAATGCCAGGTGCGAGGGTACGGAATGAATGCACATCCCCATCAAGTGCTCATGAAAACACCACAAAGCGGCTATCGGACCCATTTTGCAGGTGAAAAACCCGAGGCCCAGAAAGAGGCCATCACACTGCCACTAAGGCATAGACCCGGGTCTAAACTCAGGCTTCCTGACTCCCACCCCGACTGTTCCCACCAAGGTCCCTGACTCAGAATTCAGGAGCACCCCGGAAGTCCTGCCCCCACGAGCAGAACTCCTCTTGCTGCTGTTGTTGGAGCCGGAGGTGTGCAGAGATGGAAGCCACGAGTGCCTTCCGTGGTGAAACCAAAGCCAGGGTTGCCGGGTTGACTCCTTTTAGCAACAAGCGCCTCTAGCCTCTCCGATCCTCAGTTTCCTCATCTGTAACATGGGGGTGACGACCCACAGGGTTTTGTGAGAATGAAATAAATAATCACATGCAAAACCTCTGACGTTGTTGCTGTGGTTCTTTTGTCCTGAGCCCAGGATCCCTGGAAGCAGAATCCAAGATGGGGACAGGCAAAATCGAGTCTCAGCACAATCCCATGGAGAACCCTAGACTGTGAATGGCACCACAGACCTGGATGGCTGTAAGGCAAGGCACAGATCTGCCTTTAACTGTGAGCCACCCGCAGGGAGGGAGTGTAAGCCCCCGGGCATCGAGGGGCTCTTATTGGCCGAAGGCAATTCTCCAGAGAAGGTACAGCTCTTGGCCTTAGCAGCCAACCGCCCCAGCAAACAGGGAGTGGAGCGAGGCACCAAAATAGTGACGACTTTAGTGTGAGTAATCAACTGTCATTTCCTCCCCCGGGTCTGTCTGTCCTCCTGCCTACCGCGTCCTCCCCAGGCCTGTCCTTCATCTCCAAAACCCCACAGCACCTTTTTTTTTCACCTTTCTTACAGAACCTAACTTTCTATAACTTCATGTTGTGACCATTTAAACACAGTTCTTTATGTGTACCCTCTACCCCATCCTCACCCCTACAAGATTGCCATGACAGCGAAAATGGGGCTGAAGATGAAGGTTGGCCACGATGCCTCCCCCCATCCCCCACCCCCCCTGCATCTGCGAGAGCTAGCACCGTGCTCTGCACATAACGGGCATTCAGCAAACTGGAGCATTTGCTCACACATGTCAAGATGCTAATCATCCAAGAGCTCTTGGAAATATGTGACTGAAAGAATAAAAATTGAAGTTTAGAAGAAGCCAATAAATCTATCTTGGGCTGTAAGTACAGATGGATGTTTTCAGTAATTCCAAGAGTCCAACAGGAGAGCCCAGGGAGTAAGCCCCTCTTCAGATTTTGTGCCCTATGCCCATTGCTCACCTCACCCTAATCCCAGCCTTAATTTCCAAAATCATAAGATTGGTAGCTAGAATGTGCACCAGCGGCAGCATTTAAAGACTTTTTTCCAACTGCTTAACCCTGGAGTAGGCACTAAAGTACCCACTATGAAAATCACAGTCATTCCCTCAAGGAACTTCTGTGTTTGGAGAACGCAGACGCGAATACAATTTCAGCACAAAGGAGTAGGCACCGCGATAGAAGGGGGTGCAGGCAACAGCCCCGAACGCTGCCGTATCTGCCATAGATAGAAGTGATCACAGTGGGCTTCACAGAGGAGGTGATGCACAAGCTACATGTTGAAGGTTGAGAATAAACTCGACACAAAAGACAATCAATGTGCACAGAGATGGGAGAAGGGCAACGTGGATGGGAGGGGCACAGTGATTCAGAATGGCGGGATCTTCTGCGACGCAAGATGGATTCTTCAGAAGATTCCTGAAAGAAATGTTCATTGAAGAGCTTCCAAGTTGGTGAACACGTGGAGTTGGCCGGAAGGGTGCCATGTCTGGAGAGGCTGTGCAAGTTCCACACCACCAGTCCATTCCTTACCCTGTACATTCCTTCGATTTGGCTGTTCCCAAATTGTAGCCTTTATAATAAATCAGTAAAGGCAAAAAGAAGGAGGGAGAGAAAGAAAGAAATGTTCATTTAATAAATTAATGGAGGAAGGAAGGAAGGAGGGAAGGGTCACAGGAAAAGAGAGGAGGGTAGAAAGGAGGGGAAATTGTTGCTAAGGTAAATAGTAGTATTATAGTATTGTAAAATCGTAATAATTTATTGAGACTCAGCTACATTTCAAAAACTCTACAAGCATTCATTATCTCATTTAATCTTCACTGTGATCCTGTAAGATAAGAATTAGAACCCCCTTCCCCCATTTGACAGATGTGGACCACCAGAGGTCAAGTGATAACTGCACCCTCTACCTACTTGGAGGCATTGCTTGGGTCCACACGTGGGTCTTTCTGACTCTTTTCAAAGGGAGATAACAGCTACCCCCAGGTATTGACCTGGGTGTTTGAAATCTTGTCTATCTGTGTCTGTGAGGGTTCATAAAAGTTTGGTCCAGCCCATTAAATTTTTGAACAGACTTCTTCCTAGTTGACTGTTAATTCCTTAAATATTTCCCCTACTTTAAAAGGATCACAGGTTCATTAAGCTATGAGACAGTATCCACTCATTAATGTGTGCTAAATTGCCATGCAATTTCTATAGAATTAAATTACATATTCACTGAATAAGCAAATAATTCATCAAGACTAACGTTACTTCCATGAATGCCAAAGTACAATCTGAGCCATTTACTTATCAAATGCTGATTTTTAAAAAACTCACAGTGAAATAATAAATAAATCATCAACTCCAAAGTTTAATTTGCTATTCTGGCTCAATCAGGAATATATACATAGTACCAGGTACCCTTCTTGGTTTCCAAATAAGGCAGCACTTGGAAATATGAGCCCATCCATTTTCATTCAGCTGTGTGATTACCTGCTAAGGCTATAGGGTTGAAATGCACACGCACACAAACTCACACACACATAGCCAAAGGTAGATATCTATGCTACATGATAGGAACCATATGCAAGGGCAGTAAAAATAATTAAAGCAAAGTTAGTATTTTGGAGGATCTGCCTGACTCTAAGCACCAGTAAACTGAGATAAGAAAAAGCTCACTTTACTCCTCTAGAGTTCCCAAAGTATGGTCCTTAAACCAGCAGCATCAGCATCACCTGGGAACTTGCTAGAAATACAGATCTCAGGTCCCACCCCAGACCTGCTGACTCAGAAACTCTGGGGGTGGGGTGATTCCTCTAGGTGTTTCTGATACAGCTAAAGTCTGAACCACTAGTTTAAATGTAGGAAATGCCAAAAGAACTTGGGATTTTCCCTTGTATAGACCCACCTTTGAATCCTGATGGTTAAATACCAGTTGTTTGATCCTAGGCCTCTGAACTTAAACTTTATCTGTATGTGTGTTTGCATGCCAGAAGGTGATTTTTTTTAAAGCACAGGGACAGGATGAGTGCCAGCTCCTTCCTGAGGTTGCTGCTGGGTTCATTGAAATGGTGTGCATAGTGCTGGCATGGGGAAGAGAACACCCTGGGGAGTATCCTGTGGTTAGTTGGCTTCTCCCTTGTATCAGATGGTCTCTTGTGGAACCCGCATCATTCCCCTTCCTTCTACGTTCTCCTCCACAATTGCATAAAAGAAGCAGGACACCTTTCACCCAGTTCCCCTCCCCGAGTGTTTCCAGGGAAAGCCGGCCAATGAGAAGGCCGGGCTAGATCTGAAGGGCACAGGAGAGGAGGGTCCCTTTGCTTAGGAGGCAGTAGCAGCCAAGCCTGAAAGATTCACAACAGCCTTCCAGAGGGTTCCTGAGCACCACCGCTTCCCCGCCACAATCCAAGGACTTGGGTGGGAGCTTCCCAGACATTCCTGAGAAGCGAAATTCAGGAGAACCCATGTGGGTGCTTCAGGCTGAGACTGGCCACGGTAGTGTCCCTGATGTCCTTTTCCCCAGCTGTTCCAACAATCCTATATGCCCCTCATTCCTTTTAGCGAAACTCTATCCCTGGAATCGACAAAGCAGCTTGTGTCCTGCCAACTAAACCCTCACTTACACACATCTAGTCACCTCCCTTCCCCAGAAAAAAGTTGTATTCCCATACTAAACAGCAGGATTTCACTTCCTTCAGAGTTGGGAGAATCTTCTGATTAGCTGAGGGCACCCCCACTTAAATGTGTGGCTCCCCTTGCATGGACCTTTCTTCCAAGAATCCGGTATGTTTACTATCATGATACATTCATCCTTCTGACCTCTATTTGGCATTTTGAATAACTGCGTGAAGTTTTCAACACTTCTGAGTGTGATTTTGCTTCGTTGCAAGCCCCCTGCCCCCGTGGAAACCAATCATCATTCTTTATGCAAATCGATGGGGAAATATGATTCAATTAACAGAAACCAGCTCAACAGTCATCATGCATTGGCTTGTTTTTTATTTGACTTTTAATGCTTTTATAATGTCATATAAGCCATTTTTCTCCCCGTCTTCCAGAAAACGGTTCTAACTATAAAAGACAAAATAATAATGAAACCTCAAATAGGTAAAGCATTTACAGCACTTCAAAGCCCTGTGATATTTTATCTCTGGTCAACAGATATTCTCAGACTCACACAGAGAAAGAGTCTGAGGCACCGAGAGGGCGTGCATGTTATACCGGGTCACACAGATTGTTAGAGGGAGCGTGATATCTGGTATTTCAGATCCCTGATGTCCCATCCCAAGTCCTCATTGTGTGGAAATAAGTCCGTGATTAGATGCTAAATAAATTATCTGGTCCTTAGTAATAAATTCCTTATTAGCAGAATTAAAATATCAGAATTTCAGGAGTGGCTCTCTCTCTCTCTCTCTTTCTTTCTCTCTCTCTCTCTCTGAAAAGAGACTTTTTTTGGTATTTTGCTCCTGAAAATCTGAACAGTAGTTTGAGTTCTTTGGCTAAAAGATTTTTCCCAGAGCACGGTCAGGTTTCCAGGCTTCTGTTTTATAATGAATATTCCCACTGTTTGGGACTTCTCGGTTCTCCAAGGCCGTGGCTACCCAATCTGACTGTGGTGAGGATACCGTTACAGTAAATCAGTTAAGTTCTGTAATTGAGAATTTTTCCCAAAACCAATTCACAGAGATGATAAAGGAGGAAAATGTCCTAATCAAGGCCCAACCAAGTTGGGTAGAGACCATATAACTGGGGATTAAAAAAAAAAAAAAAAAAAATGGAAGTTGAGGCATAATCCAGAATGAGGTCTTCTGTATATAAATGTCTACAGCTCTCATACAAACCTGAGGGTATAAAAAGGATCAGTGCCGCCAGAGATAACGAAGGGAGCTATTCCCTCACCTAAAGGGAGGTTTGCTTTACTGTATGAGTTATTCTTCACTGCGTGTCCTGTCAGCCCAAAGTTCAGTGGTTCCAAACAGCATGAATGATTGGCGACTTCTCGTGGTTCTGTGCGTGAAGAATTCAGGAGCAGTCTGGCCGACCAACTCTGGCTTAGACTCTCAGTCGCGGCAGTCAAATGTCATTTGCATCATCCAAGGCTGGGACTGGGGCTGGAGGGTCCCCTGCAAGGTGGTTCCCTCACGTGGCTGGCAAGTTGGTGCTGGCTTGTGGACAGTTCTTTTCTATGATGTCATCTCCAAAGGGCTTCTTGAGTCCCACGGGCATGGCAGCTGGCTTTCCCCCGAAAGAGAAAATCAAGAGATCAAAGCCAAAGCTTTTGTGTCCTTTACAACCTACAGTCAGAAGTCACAAACTGTCACTTCTACAATATTCTATTGGTCACACAGGTCAGCCCTAATTCTGTATGGGAGGGCACCAACCTCAAGATGCTAGGATCATCGAGAGCCATCTTGAAGACTGGTTAGATTAACTTATTCAGCACACTGCATGTGACTTACACTGAGAAATCTAAGGGGGAAAAGGTTCACCAAAGCAGTGAAGTCAGCAAGTGTGGGGCAGAGGATGTGGGTTTCCCATGGACCAGATGTCGCCTCTCTGTGAAAGAGCCCTGCTGTGGCATCATCTCAGGTTGGAAGCATGGTGAATATAACAGGCCAGAAGCAGGTCCGCCTTCATTCAGTCAGGCCGTGCCTTGCCCCCCAAAGTGCCCTGCACTTGGGTTTAAGGCTCTGCTACAGTCATCTTGAAATTCTTACTATTTTTTGCACAAGGAGCCCAACATTTTTATTTTGCAATGGGGCCCATGAATTATGTAGCCAGTCCTGGGTAGAGGCAAAGGAAGAAGACAGTCAACCATCCATAGAAATAAAGATGCAATTCCCTGTCCAGGAAGTGCAGGTGAGACATTCCCAGTAACAGGATTCCTGAAGAACCCCAGGAAAGCACATACAAAAGAGTTAGCTCTAAACCTTTGAGAAACGTGAAAAGGTATCTAATTACTAGATTTCTCTTCCTGCAAAGGACATAGCTTAAGACAAAGACTTCCATGAACATAGTCTGTTTTGGAAAATGGCCACCAGACACAGGAAGGGGAGTCCAGGAACTGTCCAGCAGAGCAGGGAGAAAAGCTGTCCCACAATGCATGATATTGAACTCATTTTTCTGTCGATGACTAAAGCTCTGTCTCACTGGGGACCTTCTAGGGGCTTTGGAGGATGCTCCTCAGGATCAACCTTCTGAGATATGGGAATCCAGTTGCCACCTCCAATGATCAACTGTTGCCCAAGGAGGTCATCATCCCCTGCCCATACATCAGAGAAGCAGAAGGGTCTCCCTCGCATCCTGTACAGTGACAGCAAGGAAGCCCTGGGGCAGAAAGCAAAGACTAAGGAGTTGAATTGGTTGCCAAAGCAAGAGATGAAGTGAAAGGTTGGGCTGAGAGCACAGGAGAGGGCTCACACGGCCGTGCAGTGTTCAGGCCAGTATCGCTCCTCTCCCTTCTTCCCTGAACTCTGCTCTGGAGGCGCAGAAGCCCGAGATGCGGGGCAAGGTGGGAAGGGAAGAACCAACAAAGGACAGAAGGAGCCAACCCTACCCTGTCCCTACCTGCAGACCTCACTCCTAAGCCAAAGAAAGACAAAAACCTCAGACTTAGTCCATTTAGAATGGTATTGGGCGAGACGTCTTCATTCCTCCATTGAGATGCTGTTTGCTGATAAAATGAAGAGGGACCAGAACAGTCCTATGACCTATGTTTTCTTCCAGGGCCAGGAGAATTGACTGGCGCCCGGAGTGGACTTAAATGGGAAGGGGTGGCCGACCAAATACAGCTCCTTTATGATTACCTCCCACAGGTCTCGTTTGCTCAACCCAACAGAATACATTAGAAATATCCAAGGGTGTCTGGGTAGCTCAGTCAGCTGAGCATCCAACTTTGGCTCAGGTCACGATCACACAGTTCGTGGGGTCAAGCCCCGCGTCGGGCTCTGTGCTGACAGCTCAGAGCTGGCGACTGCTTCGGATTCTGTGTCTCCCTCTCTGTGTGCCCTTCCCCTGCTCACACTCTGTCTCTCTCTCTCTCTTTCAAAAATAAACATAAAAATTTTTTAAAAAGAAGAAGAAAAGAAATATCCAGAATGCGCTTGGGTAGAAGAAGACCATGTGAAGGAGGAAGAAATGTGTTGTTATATAAATCCCCTTTATGCACTGAAATGGAGCCAGAACCCACGTCCATTTCATAACTTTCTGCTCTCTTATCTACAGTTCTTTTTGCCTAAAACCCCCTCCTCCACCATCAGACTCACCTTCTTCTGTCTCCTCCTGAGATTGGGGGCAGTTTGTTATTACCATCATGTCAATCTTTTTTTTTTTTTTCCTGCCTTATACCAGAAGTATTCATGGAAATTTAAAAATTAGAGCAAAAGTGACACAACTTAAGTGGCAATCAGGAGGAAAGATAGACATTTTTTAAGGGATAGGAAATTACAACATCCCCTAGAATCTGTCTGTAGTGCTCTGCACACCTTGAGTTACTGACAGTTGCTACCGTGAGCTACAACGTGGGGCCCAAACTCAACAGCAGCTGAGATGGAAAAGGGCCCCTGTTCCTGTCCCAGTCAAGGCAAAAATGAGCCACTTCTCAGGAAAAAGCAGAGTTATTCCTGGTTCTGAAGCCAGATGAACACTCACTCTTAGGGCTCTCCGGAGATCTCGGACACACAGGGTCCACGCACTGAATACCGTTCTCCACATCTTTTCATTGGCACTTTGTTGCGATGTCCCTCCACCCGTCACAAAAGCACCACAACCAGGAAAGAATCGCCAACACCCTCGGGCCAGCCAGCACGCTGGTTCTAACCCCCTTCCTGGCACTTGCCATTTTGTATTATAGTAGTTTCTACATGTGTCTTTTTCCCGTTTAGTTTCTGAGTGTCTCGAGGGCTGAAAACTATGTCCCGCTCTATGTGCCACCACTGATGCACATTTTCCTTGGTGTATACACCAAGAGCCCATATTTTCTGCATAAATGGGAGACTTACAGATGAATACCATTGTGCTATGTGAGGCGACATACAGGGCAGGAGACAAATGAATGGATGTCAGCCTGGAGCTCTTGAGAAACGCAAACCATACAGCAACCAGCTTGGCTGGCCTCGGAGGTGAGAGAAGCCAAGTGGGACTGAATTCTCTGCATGAAGGAATCCAAACCCATGTGCAGAGATCATGGCTGCAAAATGTCTCAAAAGTGTGTCAACACCCATGCTGGGTATTTCTCCTGCCCATTTCCCCACAGGGATGATTGATAAAATTCTTTCAAAATAAAAATATCCTTTGTGTTCATCTTGAGGCAACAGAGAAGGAAAAACTACCCCGCAGTCTGCATCCCTCTTCATGCTGAGTGGATCTGTCTAACACAGCGTTTAGGATAGATGGTATCTGACCCCCATTTCTTCAACCGTCATTAACTGAACACTGCGGGGCTTGGTACAGAAGATAGAATGGTGAACAAGACATACTTTTTGTCCCCAAAGAACCTATTGTCTATTTGAATCTTCTTAGCAATGAGCTGGGTTTCTTCAAATACTAGTTATTTCTTTTGTCTTAACAAAAAATACTACTTACTATGCACCATAGTCAAAATCCACACTAAGACTTATCACACTACTGTCACCAAAGAGACCTGAGTGAAAACCAGAGATGGTATGACTTCTCAGGGAGGGGACAAGCCCGCCTGCAGCTTTGTTAACCCTAGCTTCAAGGCTCCCTGCACAAACCTTTGTATTTTCCAGAAGCTCTACGGGATACTCCTGGAGTGCCCCTCTTGAGTGATCATGTTCTGGGGACTCTTGAGATACGGAACTCAGAACAAGTTTAACAGACTCCTCATACTCACCTTGAATTAGAGAGAAAAAAAAAATCCCTTGCTCTCCTTACTCAGATGGGACAGAATTCTTTTCCATGGGGCCACAGTGTTACGACTCCAAAGGTGATGTGCACATTTTTCAGAGGGAAAGCTGGCAAACGTGTTCGTTTCAACACAAATGTGTTTTATTAAATACACGCTGCACAAAACAAACCTAAATGTGCTTTTAAGAACAATTGCTGGACTGGTTCAAAATATTCTGAGAACCAAAGCAAATACCCCGTTCCAGAAGACAGGAGAAAAGGCTGTTGGACAAGGTCTCATTTCTCACCAGTGGTATCTGACAACATATCTTGCTATGAACATAATTTGAGAAGAGCGACCCCTTTCTAAACCCCTATTTTTGGTTCACTCAAAAAAAAAAAAAGGTTTCTTTCAGCCTTAGATTTCTCAGCCGTGGTCTCTAGTCTGAGGACCATATCCTTTCTGAAGATTTGGGCAGTTCTATGGAGCCATATTTAAATTGGGTGAGTGAAAAACTAACTCCCTTCAATAAAAGTGGCATTGTTTTGCAGTCAGGTAATTCCAAGTGGGCTCACTTTTTACTTTCCATGGGAACAGTCCTTGAGAAAGAAAGAGCCTTTGTTGGGTTTTGTTTTGTTTTGAGAACAGTCAATTGGTTCTTTCTACCCTTCCTTCTGGGCGCCAATCTCTCCAAGGAAAACCACAAAGTTCAAACAGAAGTAATGAAAAAGGAAAGAAAAGAAAGAGTCTGCACATAAACTCAATTTATCCCTATCTGGGGTTGTTTCATGTCATTCTTTTTTAAGTTTATTTATTTATTTTGAGAGAGAGAGAACCTCAAGCGGGCTCCACACTGCCAGTGTGGAGACTGACACGGGGCTCGAACTCACAAACTACAAGATCATGACCTATGACCTGAGCTGAAGTGGGACTCATAACCAACTAAGCCACTCAGGCTCTCCTGTTTTGTGTCATTCTTGCCCCACCCCCACCTGCACACAGACGACCCTTGCCCCAAACTCTTTGCTTTATACATTCCCATCAGAGTAGCACGTCAGAGTAGCACAGGGTGCAACCTTGTTATAAATGTCCTGTTCTCAAGGAATCCTGCCGTCTTGAGTTTCTGCTTAAGTGACTTCTCACCTTCAAACCCACTGAAGTTGTCCTTGTTTGGATTCTGATAAGTGACTGAGATTTTAATGGTTCTCAGTTAGTCTGTTTATCAGTGTGACTGTTTCGGTTTCCTTCAAGACAAATGATTAGGTGCACCGGTCTTTATCAGTGTGTTTAAGTATGTTCTTCAGGTGTGGACTCAACTTTGCCCTCTACCTCCAGCTGCCAACTCCTTTCCACACTAGGGTGTAAATAGTTGGAACATACAGATACACACATAAATCTGCTCCATGCTATTTTAGAAAGTTTACTCTTTCTCAGCGACACCAGAGCAACCACGAAAGAGTCCACGTTTTCTCCATAAAGGAAGCAATTCTATATCCGAGTAAGGATTAGGAAAGGGGCGAGAAAAGAAAGAAATGGATAAAGCAGAGTGATAGGAAAAACCAAAGGATCTCAATGGATAAAAAAGACAGGGAGAGATTAAAGTTCACTAAATACTTGCACTGGGCCCTTACATTCTCCGCTTCACTCCTTAGGACAACTGTGATGGACGCGGAACATTATTACCTCTTTCCTACCGATGGGGCCACTGAAACTGGGAAAGAGAAGTAGCTTGCTAAAAGTTATACAGGCAGTAAGTGATGGACCTCCCAAAAGTCCAACCATTTTCAATGTTTTATTGATGAAGCAACTGAGGTTCAGAGATGTAAAACAACTTGCCCAGGGTCACCGGCAAATCAGTAGCGGAGCTGGGATTCGAGCCAAGTCTGTTGCTTCAAAGGAATTTCAAGGCAAAGCCTAAACACCAAAAATTGGAAGGTGGATAAATATATATGACAAGGCAATCTTATTTAAATACACCTCGGTCAGCAACCACCCTACAAGTCTACTGGAGGAGGAATGCATGTTTTATTAGTCAGGATAGGCTAAATTTGCTGCAGTAATAAATGAACCCTGAAATCCCAGTGACTTCACACAGGAAACGTTTGATTCTTACTCAACGGCCACCACGTGTCAAGCAATTCTTTGAAGCTCTCTTTGGTCACTCCAAGACCCAAGCTTCTTCCCTACTGCGGTTTCCCTATGTTGATAAAGATTCCATGATCACCCCCCACAAGAAAGAAAAAAAGGGAGGCACAATGCTTTTAATTGCCTGGACGTGGAAGTCACACAGACCCCTGCTTCTCACAGTCCATTGGCCAGAATCAATCACGGGTCCCAACCTTCCTGCAAGGGGAGCTGGGACACAACGGAAACCCCTGGACATCGTGTGCACTAATGACCTCTGCGACATGTCTCACCTTTCTTTTGCATCATACTTGAATTTTGAGTAGCTCTGTAAAAACAAAAAAAGAACACAACGGAATTCCCTGACAGGTCTAACGGAAGCAGCAACAGGTCAATGGCAGGATGCTTTGCGCAGCCAAGTAGCAGCATCTAAAAGCTGAGTGATGATGGCGATCTCTGGAAGCTCTGGATATCCTGAGAAATCTGGAGGTCACTGTCACAGCCGTCATTGTACAGAGTTAAGGATATGGAGTGAGCCCTGCCACCTCCACTTTGAGAGGAGCTGGAAACACCTACCTTTTCAACCCATCATGACTAGTTATCTTCAGATGAAAGGGATGTTCTAAATTCAGCAACTGTAAAACAAACTGAATGTTTAACATGTAAGTAACCAATAACACGCGGTAATAAAGAAACCTTGAAATTTCAGTGGTTTAACATAAGACACATTGGATTCTCACAGGATCTTGATTCCCCCAGGAAGAACCCTCAGATGAACCTACACTGTTCAGCGACATTTGCCTAAGGAAGGCGAGCTTTTGTTAAAAAGTCAGTGAACTCGGGGCTCCTGGGTGGCTCAGTCGGTCAAGCATCCAACTCTTGATCTCGGCTCAGGCCATGATCTCACAGTTCATGAAACAGAGCCCCATGTCCGGGTCTCCGCTGATAGCGCAGACCTTGGCTGGGATTCTTTCTTTCCCTCACGCTCTCTGCCCTCCCTGGCTTGCTCTCTTTCTCCTGCTCTCTCTCTCAAAATAAATACATGTAAAAAAAAAAAAAAAAAAGTCACTGAACTCAAGCTTCCTGGGGGACAATCAGCAAGAGAGGCTTGAAGTATCATGAGACTCAGTGTCTCCATCCTCAGGTCCCATTTCTTTATTCATTCCATTTATCAACACCATGCCATGCTCTGAAGAGTTGAGAGAGTATTAGTCAAGACGTTTTCTTTATTTAAAGTGACAGAAACCCAACTCAAACTGGCTTAAGGAAAAGAAGGGGATGTTTTCGTTCATGTAACCAAGAACTGCTACATGGGGAGAGTCTGCCTGAGAGTGAAGCCAACAGGGAAAACAATTGATCTAAGAGGAAGAGGTGTCAATTTTGATGTGTCAACCGAACTCCTTGATCCAATTGTACCTAAATAAAAAACAAAAAACAAAAAATACAGTTGGGTAAGCAATAAATGTTGTTGCTTCTTAAAATGTGCTGTAAGGGCACCTGGGGGGTTCAGTTGGTTGTGTCCAACTCTTGATTTTGGCTCAGGTCATGATCCCAGAGTCATGGGATCAAGCCCTGCATCAGGTTCCAAGCTGAGCGTGAAGCCTGCTTAGGATTCTCTTTCTCTCTCCCTCTGCCCCCTCTCCCATGCTCACAAGCACTCTCTCACTCTCTCTAAAATAAAAAATAAAATAAAATATGTGGTATATTGTTTGATTGGGCTCATTTGATATTAGTTTCTATTGTTTACAATTCAAAGAGCTCTTGCCAATAAATGTTGAAGTATTGGGCTTATTTTACCAGCTATGGGGAGCCATGGAAGGATAAGATTTTGGACAAGAGGACACAGTCAAGTTTTCCTATGATATAAGTCACTGACCATGGCCCCATGGCCCTTCATGAATCAATATTCACTCAGCTGTCTGTGTGGCTCAGTCAGTGAAGCATCTGACTTTGGCTCAGGTCATGATCTCACAGTTCCTGAGTTCGAATACCTCATCAGGTGAGCTGGGGCCCCACTTCTCTCTCTGTTTCTCCCTCTCTTTCTCTTTGCTCCTCGCTCGCTTGTGCCCTCTCTCAAAAAAAAATTTTTTTTAATCATTATTCACTCAATTGTGCCATGGGTATTTATGCCTACTAAATATCAGGCTCTGATTTATGTGATTAATATAGAAGTAAAAAGGACAGACAAGTCTCTGTGAAGTTTATATCCCAGTAGGGAAAACAGACAACAAACACATGGATAAGATGACTGATCTTCAGTCAAAGGGGCAAGTTCGATGAGTACTGCTTTCACTCCAGGGCAGTCTCAATTCTGGGGAGATGAATTGGTCTCATATTCTGACCCTGGAGGAAGATCAGTTTCTGGGTAAATGACATCCCAACCTCCTGTTCCCAACTCTGCGATAGTGAATTTGCTCTCACCTTTGAGATCTGCCAGCCATTTCTTTTATGTTAGCCAAGAGAGCAGTCAGACACAACTCCATGCTAGAACTTCTTGGTCCTGGATTGGAGCCCCCAATCTGCCCAGGAAGCCATCCCTCTGTTGTTCTTGTTTCATAGTTTAACAACAGAATGAACTGGGGACTCCTAGCCTGCTCAGTCAATAAAGCATGCAACCCTTGATCTTGGGGTCATGAGTTTGAGCCCCACATGTGGTGTAGAGTTTACTTAAAATAAAATTTTAAATTTTAAATTAAACAAAACAAAACAAAATAAAATAAAAACAGTAGAATTGGATAAGACAATGCCTGCGTTCTGTGACTCTAAGAGCAACATGACATATTCCATTGTAGACACCTATCACAATTCCTGGTTCATGGTACATGCACACTAAATATTTACTGAACTGGTTATCAACTGATTGATTAGCTGAGATGCACAGGAAGATTACAATTCAATGCCTCCAACATGAGAACATGCATATCAGAGAAAACCAAAGTTACACACTTCTCTTTAAAGTATTTGACTTCTGGGTTAATTGTGTAGCTCCCTCCTGGCGAGTTTCCTGAGAATTGTCTGGTGCATGGCTGGGGCCCAAAGCCTAGAAGAGACACTGGCATGTAGACAGTGCTCCACAAAATAAACGAATGAGTGAATTAATACTAGAAGGGTTTACAGAGTGAGCCACGGAAGGTTTACAAAGGCAGCAGCATTTGACCAGAACCCAGAACGATTCTTAGAACTTCGAAAGCGAAATTACAACTTTGCTTCGGCACGATCGACGTCCAAGGCAACGTGACAACGGATTGTCGACCAAAAGACTAAAGTCAGAAAACAGTCCGGGAAATAACTTGGAAAAACCAAATTCAGAGAGGCATGAATGCAGTGAGGAAGCAGTATGTAACAGCTATCAACTGCTGCAAAACAAACCACTCCAAAATGCAGATGCTTTAGAAAAAGAGTAACTTTACAGGGGAGAAACCTGGAAAACACTGTTCTAATTAAGTGTCAAAGCGGTGCTCGCTTCAGCAGCACATATACTAAAACTGGAACGATACAGAGAAGACTAGCATGGCCCCTGTGCAAGGATGGCAGGCCAATTCATGAAGTGTCCCATACTTTTTTTAAAAAGTGTCAAAGTTAACATCACCGAATGATGTCAAGTGGATCTCACGTTCCCCCTGGTATAATGTGATGAGAAGGACATTTTACTTCACATCTGTGGTATTTTTTCCCAAACCTGAGAACTCCAGTCTACTCATGAAAAGAAAAAAAAAAAAAAAATCAGGCAAACCCAAGTGGAAGGACATTCTACAGAATTCCTAACCAGCAAACCTACAGCTGTCAAAGTCAGGAAAACAAGGAAGACTGAGAAGCTCTCACAGGTCAGAGGAGACTAAGGAAAGACTTAGTCTTTGCATTTGGCGTCTTGGATTGGATCCTGGAATAGAAAAATGGCGTTATTCCAAATACTGCCTTCAGGTTAGTTCATAGTAGCATTACCATTGCTGGTTTGTTACTTTTGACAAAGAGACTTGTACCACAGTAGTGTAAGATGATAACACTGGGGGGAATTGAAACTGGGTGGTGGACATATTATCTTTCCAACCCTTCCATAAACTTGAAACTATCACCCCCCCCAAAAAAAAAAAAAGGAGTGCCATTCATTTAGCCCACAACTGTGTGGGGTAGGAGGTTTGGGTGGGGCTCTGCTGGGTGGTTCTAGTCTGGGCTGGGCTCACTTGTGCATCCGCATTCAGCTGTAGCTCAATGAGACAGTTCTGCCTCTAGGACATGGCTGGCTTGGGGCAGGGCCACCTTGAATCTACCCCATCTCGTATCCCACCCTCCAGCATTCCAGCTTGTTTGTCTTCGTGGCAACTGGCAGGTTTCTAAGAAAGAGCAGGAAAAGTACACAAAGCTCCTCGAGACCTGGACTTGGAAACGGCAGGCCAACAACTCTATCTCGCTGTGATGGCCAAAGCTGGTCATAAGGCCAGCCCCTCAATGTCTTCTTGTATCAGTGGGAAGAAGAGTAACCACATTAGAGCATTTTTATAAGGGTAGGACTTATGTAAGGCAGTGCCTGGCTCCCCCCTTCCCACTGCCCAGCCCACACCTCACTGCAGGAGAACAAAAACACGAAGGTGTCATCCTCATGCCATCCTCTGTGACGCGTCACAGCTCTGTTAGAAAGCACAACCAGGGCAGCTTCCCGCCCCTTCAAGGACCAGACCATCCTCTGTAGAGTGTGAGCTGGACAGCGGCACACTAGGCACCAGACGGGGCTTCCCACGTCTTTTCTTTCTTAAGACACCAGTAAGGAGGGTGTTACCATCCTTGCTTTATGGAAAGCCAGGCGTGGAGAGCTTGGGGTCACAGAGCTGTGGGGTGAGAGCATGGAGATTACAACCAAGCTGGCAACTGCAGGGTATTATCCCTACCCCTTGCTATGTTCTCCTCCAACACCCAGCCCCCACTTAATATCACGCTCAATTCCAAACACCGTATGGTCCTTGCTTGAGGCTGGGGCACCCTGGAGACCAACTCTGAGCAGCATCTGGTCACCACGATTCTGAATTAAAGACCCCGCATACCCTTCACCTTCCCCAGTGGAACTACTTCCAACACTGCTATCCCAACACCCG
This sequence comes from Panthera onca, assembly GCF_046562875.1. NCBI lineage: Eukaryota > Metazoa > Chordata > Mammalia > Carnivora > Felidae > Panthera > Panthera onca. Next base: position 70,241,820 of record NC_138356.1, read on the forward strand.
CCCTCAAGAACTACAGTTGTTTAGAAGCGAAACATCAGGGAGTAAGATAATGAGACTTCAAAATTACCGTTATTCAACCCCAAGGCTCAACTAGAAGCATTCCCAGCTTCCCATCCCTCCACCTGAGAGCCAGGGTCTCCAAATCACCACTGAGGCACCAAGAGAGGTGTGAAGATGCAAAATCCTACACTTCCAGAACCGGAGAGGAGTCCAAAGCTTTCACTGAGCAGATGTGACCGTGAAGCCCAGAGACACGGTGACTTGTCCCCAGCGCTAACTGGAAACCCGAGAAATCCAAAGTGGTTTTCTGCCCAGGATTGCATTTGACGAGGACACTGTAAAGCAATGGAACACAAATCATTGTTTTACAGAGGAGAGGCTGAGTTAGCAGATTGAGGGTATCCAGGTGTCTGGGCAAAACTGGGAGCAAGACCGCCTTCTGACTCCTAGTGCATCACATCAGCAACAAGGACTCCGTCTGGTCTAGTCTGACCGTGTGTCTTTAGGTAAATCATGACTCTCTCAGCCTAGTTTTCTCATCTGTAAAATGTGGATGAGGATGATCATACCACAAGGGCTGCTGGAAAACTTGAAACGAAACAATAGTAATCAGGCTCCTTGATATTTATCCAAAACAACTGAAAACTTTTGTGTCCACACAAAAACCTACACAGAGATTTTTATAGCAGCTTTATTCATAGTTGCCAAAACTTGGAAGCAACCAAGATGTCCTGTAAGTAAGTGGGTAGATAGCATGGGACATCCACACAATGGAATATTACTCAGGGCTGAAACGAAATGAGCTATCAAGGCATGAAAAGACATTAAGAAACCTTCCGTGCATGTTACTAAGTGAAAGAAACCAATTTGAAAAGGCTACATGCTGTGTGATTTCAACTCTTTGCCATTCTGGGAAAAACAAAACTGTGCAGACAGTAAAAATATCAGTGGTTCTGGACAGGGGTAGGGGGTGAGAGAAGGATGAATAGATTGAACAGAATGTTTAGGGCATTAAAAAAAAAAATGGATGATACCATAATGATGAATACATGTCACTATAAATTTGTCCAAACCCTAGAAACTATAATGCCAAGAGTGAACTCTCAGGTAAACTGAACTTCAGTGGATCATAATGTGTCAATGTGGGTTCATCTTCGGTGGAAAGTGGACCATCCAGTGAGTGTTGTAGATAATAGGGGGAGGCTGTGCATGTGTGGGGCAGGGAATATATGGGAAATACCATCTCCTCAATTATGCTGTGAACATTAAATTGCTCTAAAAAAATAAATTCTTTAAAAATATTTTTTTAATAAAAAAAATGTTAATAAGGGGTGTCTGGGTAGCTCAATTGGTGAAGCATCCGACTTCAGCTCAGGTCATCATTTCAGTTCGAGACCCACATCAGGCTCAGAGCCTGGAGCCTGCTTTGGATTCTGTGTCTCCTTCTCTCTCTGCCCCTCCCCCTCTTGCGCTCTGTCTCTCTCTCTCTCTCTCTCTCTCAAAAATAAATAAACATTAAAAAATATTTTTTAATTTTTAAAAAAATGTTAATAAAATGAAATCATGGTGCATCAAGCTTTAGATGTAGAATTTAGAACATGGCACATGCTGCATGAATGATAGCTGTTTATATGATGAGTCTAGTTCCAAAGCCCAGTGTTTGGTTTTTTTAAAATGTTACTCAGTTAAGTGCCTTATTTGGAGTTTAAAAGGATTCTGATTGTCTCCGTGGTCTCCTTTCACTCTGTTCCTTTTTTTTTTTTTTTAATAATAGAGTGAGGACGACTGGGTGGCTAAATCGGTTCAGTGTCTGACTCTTGATTTCAGTTTAGGTCATGATCCCAGGGTCGTGGGATCGAGCCCCACATCATGGACCCTGCTTAAGATTCTCTCTCTTCCCCCCACCTTTGCCCCTCTCCTGCTCAGGTTCTCTTTCTCTCTTTCTCTCTCTCTCTCTCTCTTAAAAAAAAAAAAAAGTGTCACTTTAGAGACACAGAACTTTTGTTCGAGCTCTGATGTAATATTTAGATGATTTATTCACAAAAGGTGATCTGTGGATTCAAGCACCTTGTTTTATGGCCAGAATTCTTTCTAACTCATTCAACTTAGATTTAGTTGATTTTCCAGAGGCAAGGGCTGAATGTTGCTTTCCATATCAGAGATCTGTGTTTTGTTTTTGTTTTAAAGGTTTCATTTTTTTTTTAAGCTCCACCCACAAAGTGGAGCTCAAACTTACAACCCCAGGGCCAAGAGTCACACACTCTACCAACTGAGCCAGCCCAGCATTCCAGAGACTCCTATTTTGATCCTAAGTAACGGAGAAGTGCTACATTTTCCCCTTTTGTTTTCTTTTGCTCATCCTGGTCAGCTAAAAGGAACACAACTCGGGGCGCCTGGGTGGCTCAGTCGGTTAAGCGTCCGACTTCGGCTCAGGTCATGATCTCACCGTCCGTGAGTTCAAGCCCCGCATCCGGCTCTGTGCTGACAGCTCGGAGCCTGGAGCCTGCTTCGGATTCTGCGTCTCTTCCATCTCTCTGTTCCTCCCCTGCTTGTTCTCCGTCTCCCAAAAATAAATAAGTGTAAAATAAATAAGTAAATAAAAGGAACACAACTCACAACCCATGTCAAAAAAGGCCTTACTTCTAGGTGCTTCTGAGTCTATTTTCTGAGTGGACCTTGTGTCCACTCCCTTCGTCCTGATCCACCTTTACATTTAGATAAGTTATGAAGTCCTGCCTCTCAACAATTCTTACCCATCAACACTTATCAAGGCGAGGGAATTGGTAGCTAAAATCTTTGGCCTCAGGACTCTGTCTCATTCCTTTCCTGGGTCACCCAAGACATTTCCACTAACCCAGGGGAGTACACAGGTGAGGCTAACCAGACCCTTCCTGAAAGCAAGAATAACTGCCCATTAACCGCGAGTATTTGCTGAGCACATGTGACGTGCCAGACAAAAGCAGCAGATTATGCGCATGGTCTCATTTATTCCCAAGAACCTGGTGAGGTTGGTGCCATTATTACGCCCATTTTAAAGATGAGGGGACTGAGGCTCAGAGTGTTTGAGCCATTTGGATTGCAAGAGCGTGGACAGCAGGACTTGAACTTCAGGGCATCTGTTCTCTGTCCACTTCCTGCTTCGTGAGTAGGAAGTGAATGGACTGTGAATAGGAATGTTCCACTTATTTCTTCCGGTTCCGACCCTCAGATGGCTACAAGAGGCTCTACTGACCCTCCCTGACATCTCTGTCTCGTGCTCAATTCACCCACGTGATTTCATTGATATCTTTCAGGAAGCCAAGGTTGGCTAATATCATTTTCGCTGAAAATTCAGATTTTTTTTTTTTTTTTTAAGTCAGGACATCTACCCTAATGGACTGCATTTTCCCAGTGACTATCCGCCTAATCATAGTCTGTGCTCTCCAGTTTCAAAGTCTCTCTCCTGCCCTCTTCAGACTGCCTCGGTTTGAATCTCCGCTCTCCTGTTTACTCACTGATTGCAGACACATTATTTAACCTCCTCGTGCTGCGGTTACCTCCTGTGCAGGATGTAAATAAGAACGGTATATCCTTCTGATTGGGTTGCTGTGAGGACGGAATGATAAATACACCTGAGCGAGTGGGTTCCATCGTGCGACAGTTGGCACTCTGGACTCGGATCGATACACCTGAGTGCTCGGAGGAAAGTCGCAGGACGAAAATCTCTCCATCCTGGAGCGTGTCCCTGGGATCACACTCGTACCTCATCTGGAGACAAGGTCCGACTTCGCGCGGAAATAAAATATTCCAGGTTCCCCTGGGTGGCTCAGCGGGTTAAGCGCCCCACCCTTGATGTCTGCTCAGGTTCACGGGTTCGTGAGTTCAAGCCCCACATCAGGCTCTGCACCAACAGTGCAGAGCCTGCTTGGGATTCTCTCTCCCCCTCTCGCTCTGCCCCTCCCCCACCTGCGTGCGCGCGTGCGCGCCCGCGCTCTCTCTCCCAAAAATAAATAAACGTGTTTTAACAGTTTAAACAGTAAAATAAAATAATAAAATAAAATACTCCACTGGGCAGTGAAACTAGACTAAAATGTTTAAAGACACGTCAATTCCCGGTGTTGGCTAAGCCTTCTCCAGTCACAACGTTCTGTACCTTCAATCCTGTCCTAAGCGCCGGGAGCTGTCTCCCGCAGCTCCCTCTGTCCACCTGCTCCGCACACATCTTTTTATTGCACTGCCAGGTGTAGCTCATTTGCAGGGGAGCAGGCCTCTACGCTGATAAGGCACAAAGAATAAGCTACAGAGAAATGGTCCAGCCATATGTCCTTCTGCCTTATCTGCAAATCCCACTATCAGCAGTTTTATTGAGGCTGTTCGGGCCACTTCGTTCTCTTATCCTCACCAACAAATGCTCTCATTCAGTCTTTTTTGGGGGGGGGGGGGCTCCTTCAGGAAAACACACCAATAATGTCGTATCTATTTTTTTAATTGGCATATCAATTAAGATGTGCTTCCGTTGTTTATATAATTATTAGATTTGTTCTCACTGTTAATCAACAAAATGCAGATTAAAGCAAAGGACTTTTTAGAAAGATAATAAACCCAGTGCTAACACTGTCATACATATTTAAGGCAGTCTCAATCACCTCGATACCTTTCTGCAAGTGCTTTAGCAATATATATCAAGGGCCTTAGAAACACATCCAACTCGATATTTCTACTTCTAAGACTCTACCCTAAGGAAATGATCCTGTAGATAAAAGTTGTATGCCCCAAGATGTTCCTATCAGTGTTCTTTACCATAGCAAAACAATGATAAAATGTGGACTTTTTTTTGAGGTGGAGGAGAGGAGGGGCAGAGGGAGAGGAAGGGACAGAATCCCAAGCAGGTTCCACGCTCAGCACGGAGCCCGATTCCACGACTGTAAAGAGATCACGACCTGCGCCAAAATCAAGAGTCGGATGCCCAACCAACTGAGCCCCCCCGGGCGCCTCTATATCAGCAGGCAAGCGTCGGTCCTCAAGCCGTTTTGCTCTCTCGGCTGGAAGCGCTTCAGCACGACTCCCAAAATGACCCCTGAGCCTGCACCTCACCACCACCCCCCCCAAAACCAGGTTTACCCCTCCCCGCCTCTGCCAGAATTCACCCAAGCTGCAAGGAAAGACAGAAGAATTCGTACATAAATCCAGAGTCCCAAAACATTCTCGTAGAAGCCAGGGTAAGCGCAGGGTGGCGTGGAGAGGGCTTGGGGAACACCGGTTTTGATTCCTAATCTAATTAGAGAGCCCTATAACAGAGTCTTTGTTCAAAGACGAAATTTAATTTACAATTGAATGTCTCCAGTGAAGCCAGTTTTTATTAATTTCCAGCACAACATTCAGATATACCCTCCAGAACTTCAATATGTTCTTATTTAGTGTTTAATCCTCTAATGCATTAAAATTAATTATTTCAGTTTTATGGCAAACCGTCTATAGCCAGCATCCAAGCTGGGCACCCCACGCCTCTCCCCCCCCCCCAACCCAGTCAGCTGGGGAGGTGTCAATATAATTATTTAAGGGGTTGAAAGGTAAAGGGCAAGCAATGGGAAGGGAAATGAGCCTGCAATTATGCACTCATGCTTCAACAGGGAAGCAGATGGCCTCCCTTGCATAAATTATTATTTATCCACGGAATTCCCCTCTGCCTCTTACCAAATCAACACTTTAAACAAAAAAAAATTCTTTGTGGGGCCTGTGAAGTTCCCTGGCCAGTTCCCAACATCTACGCCCTGCCCCCACTCCTCCCCTCGGAGACGAAAATGACCGTGATAATGCCAAGATGGCCCACAGACAGCAGCAAGGGTTTCCAAAGGCACTGATGGGGTTTGGACCGTGCGTTTGAACTGAGGGGCACAGACAGGAGTCCGCCTTACCTCGCGGCCCGGAGGCTGGGTGCAGTGACCACCCGGCTGTGCGAACAGAAAGTGACGGGCAGAGTCACCGGCCCGTGCTTCGCCCCCAGTAATAAGACCTACGGCAGGTGGACGTCCCCCAACGTGCCAGCTAAGGCACACGGCTTGGAACCTACCGTGCATTCTCGCCCCGAACCCTCGAATCAGCCCCTGAGGTAGGGGACCGCATTCCAGTCAGAGAAAATGAAGACGCTGGAAGCTCCCAGACGAGGACACCGCTAAGTTAACCACAAAGCAGCCATGGTTTCTGAGGGCGTGTGCTCCCATTTAACCCCACGGGGCAGTTAGCGTTGTCACCACTTTCTACCGAGACCGGAGACACGGAGGCTCATCCCGGCGAAGGAATTTTTCCAAGGCGCCGCATCCCAACCCAGGGCCAGAATTTTCACCTGACCCGCAGGACCGCCAGGGTTCTAGGATCGCCAGGCTGGGTTCTCTCCTCCGTCCACCACCCCTGCCTCTTCCTCTGCCCTCGTCGCCTCACCAACTCAAGTCTACTGCACAAGTGAAAATGTTGCTAAGCTGCCTTACAAAACTTTCCAGGCAGAGAGAGAGAGAGAGAGAGAGAGAGAGAGAGAGAGAGAGAATGTGTTCTTTACCAAGCTCTTTGGAGGGCAAGGACTCGTCCATTTATATGTATTCATCGTCCTAACACTAATGTTCTCCTTGACGCCCATATGTCTCTGGCCCTAGGCACCAGGGAAGGGGCGGCACTGAGAGGTAAGTGCTCTCCTCGACTCCTCCAGCATTTTCCAAAGGAAACCTGCCCTCAGCACCAGCAGCAGCCGCCGAGAAATAGCAAGCCCCTGGTCCCAGGGCCGCCGGCACGTGATAGCAGAGCAGATACGGGGGAGGCTGTGGCATCAGAAGGACTTGACGCTGGATCCCGTCTCTGCCACTCGCTGTGTGGATCCGAGCAAGTCTTTGAAACACCTCCCACTTCCCATCTGTAAAATGGAATACTCCTCCACACACTTCATAGGGCTACTGTGGAGATTTAAGGACGTCTTACAGTGGCTGTCTGACACTGTTCACTCGCAGTTAGAGATGATGCAGTTTGCACCACGGCCAAGTCGACACAGAGAGAGAGAGACAGAGACAGAGAGACCCAGAAACACAGAGAGAGGATAAAACCGTACTTAGCAATAGTCTTCGATGGCTTTGATATGTTCTCTGCTAGTGCATTTCTGTGAAAAATGTCGACCACCACGAATTACACTGATTTTATGACCCTGTAAAGGGTCATCACTTTCCACGGGAAAACTCTGACGTCGTGAGCTTCTCCCGACCTGGCACCGATCGCGCCATATTCCCACACCGGCACCTCCCTCCTCTCGTCAATTCTGGGAGGATTTTCCCCTCGGTGGGTTTGTAAACTTATGAGGAAAGAGCCCTGCAAGCGGTGGTGTTTAAAGCTGTTATGAACCCTAGTTTGGTTTTTATTTTATTGCTTCTGGTTTTTGGTCAGGGAGTCCAATCTACTTGGCCTGGCTCTGGACCGGCTCCTGTCTCCATCCCCCTCGCCCCAAGCATCTCGGATCTCCCCTGTCATCAAGGACACGTGAACGAGACCCACAGATCAGGGGAGCCGAAGCAAGGAAGAATTCTCAAAGCTCCTCTCTCTCTTTTGATTAGAACCGGTCTGGGAGCACCTGGGGGGGCACAGTGGGTTAAGCGTGTCCAGCTTTTCGTTTCGACTCAGGTCCTGATCTCATGATTCGCGAGACTGAGCCCCTAGTTGGGCTTTGCCCTGACGGTGCAGAGCCCGCTTGGAATTCTCCCTCTCCCTCGCTCTCTGCCCCCTCCCCCACTCGTGCCAGTTCTCTCTCTCTCTCTCTCTCAAAATAAATAATAAATCAATTTTTTAAAAAAAGAAAGACGAGCGGTCATCCACACTTCCAAAACAAACTGGGCTGGGCTGGGTATGCCTCCTTTGGAAGCTCTTTCTGTTTGCCCCAGGGCCCACCGTGCACCAGGCACTGTGCTAGGCAGACCCTGAGGACCACATGCTCTGTGAATGGCGGCCCCAGAGTTGTGCAACGTGTTGACTTCCTCGGCAGATGCACACGTGAATAAGGCACAATCTGTCCCGACCCCAGAAGCTTCTGCTCAAGGAGTCAGATGTGAAAACCCACCAAAGCAGTACACTGTTAGATTTCCTATCACAAAAGAATGAGGGACCAGTCAAGACTCTCAAGGGAAGGGGGAAATCATCAGGAAAATCTCCTGCAAGAGTACCCATCAGCTGGATTCCCTAAAAGCAGAGACCTCAGACTGGCAGCCCGAGAGCTGAATCTCTCTCACCGACATGTTTTGTTTCTACATATAATTTTTAAAATTAGTTGCCACCATTTTAAAACCCGAATTTCTACCTCTACCTGAGAAATTGGAAGCAGCTGCCGGGCCCGCATGGGCAAACGTTCTCCAGTTTGGTACAGACCCCCCACCACTCCCTATAGCATTCCCCTTTTACATTCCCTGCCAGCCCCTGTAAGCGTCTGAGTTAGCAACCCATGAACTAAAATCTGATAGGGAGAAACGTGGGCTAGAAGTCAGAGTTTCCAAATCTGGACGTTCATCTGTGCTTTGAAGAAAAAGTTTTTCCAGTGTCCAGGCCAGCTCACCAGGGCATGAAGGCAGATGCCGATTTCAGCACAAGCCTCGTGTAGCCAGGGACCAAGGTAGTCCCTTGTGCTCTGGACCTTCCAGGACCACTCCCTGGTGGTCAGCCCCTGGACGGCACATGGATTCAGTCAAAGGACGGCAATTCTAACACAATGCCTTGGTTTGTCTTAACTAGGAACAACACATAATTCTGCTTCCAGCATTTTCTCTCTCTGGATGAACAGGTCTATAAAATGGCATATGCCTGGAATAGTAAGTCCCATAGCAGTCGGAGTCAGGAGAGGGGTGGGTTAGGAATTAGTCAGCAAACATTAGGTCATCTCTTTGTGATGCCAGACCTCACTTTTTCATCTGTCCAACGACAAGCTTGTATCAGTCCACCATTCTTCATGCTGGATGAAGTGACAGAGGATATAGATGTTACGCAATCCTCTGTAGAGCACCGTGAAATAGTGATAGATTAAACTTAAAATAGCTCAATAAATAATTTTCTGCTAAATCAAGGATCCATACCAACAACGGCTAACACTCACGAAGTGAGGGCCAGGCACAAGGCTCTGTATGAAATGCACTATCTCATTATCTCCTTCTTACAACATCTTCAATAAGATAGGTGCGACAGTGACGGCAGTCCGATTTTACAGATGAGGAAAATAGGGTTCAGGGAGGTCATGTGACGCGCCAGATTTAGCAAGTGGTCATGACAGAATGGGCCCCCGGGGCAAGCTGATTCCACAGCATCTCCTCATATACTAGATTCTTACGTAGCCAAAAAGTAATTGGAAAAGTCCACCCGTTAGATTTCTCACCCAGGGGCGTGTGAACATGCATCCGTTCTCTGTAACAGGATTAACTAATCACTCACCCAGACTTGACTGCCGACTTGTGACATTTGCAGTCTTGTAGAGGAGAAGAGGATGCCCTTCTCTGATGGCTAGAAAAGGCCACAGCGAGTCCGTATTAGCCAGGCATCCCCTTGAACCCACTCTGAGAGCAAACATGTGTGTTTCCAAAGCACTTAACTAGATGTTCTCCAACACTGCTTCCAGCTCCAAACTTTGATGATCCTGTAAGATGGTCATGGGCTTGGGTAGCAAGGGGAGACTCCACAGAGAAAATAGGGCTTTCGCTGGGTCCCGAAAGGAAGGTAATTCTTAGATAAATCCAGAAGAGGCAGTAAGACTAGAGGAACTATCTGAACAAAAGTGCTGAGGGGAAGGCTGGCTTGTCACTCAGAGTGACTATAAATCACCTGTCTCTCTGACATGCAGGCTTGGTGGAAAGAAGAGTAAGAGAAGGTGGAGAGCAGCTGCAGGTGGGCCTAGAATGCCGAGTCCAAGAAATGGAGACTCATTCTCGACCATTGGAAGCCACGGAAGACTTTCAAATGAAGAAGAGAATGAATCAGTGTGCAAAGATAAATGGGGTGTGAGAGTAGGAACAATTAGGAGTCCACTGCGAGATGATTCCAGCAGTTACACGTAGCTACGTGTAGGAGGAAGAGTGAGGGAGAGGGGGGACCAAACTGGTGAGGTGAGAATGACCTCAGCAGAATGTGGAGCTACACCAGGTATTCCCAACCTGACCCACCGGCCCAACACCTTTCCGTTATGGGGCTGTGCTGGGCACCCCAGGACATTCTGCCATAGCCCCACCCCTTTGTAACAACTCAGACTGTCACCAGACTTTGCCAAAGATCCCCTTGGGGGGGGGGCAAAATCACCTCCAGTTAAGAGCCATCATTTTATGAGACTCAAAAGAGCAATCATTTCCAAAAGCCATCAGTTCCCCTGTAGAGAGAGTAGCAAAGTCAAGAAGGGAAATGGGAAAGAGGTCATTGGCTTTGGTGATCAGAGGTCACTAGGTACCTTCAAGAAAGCTCCTTCGGTGGGGTGCCCCGGTGGCTCGGTCGGTTAAGCCTCCAACTCTTGATTTCGGCTCAGGTCATGATCTCCGGGTTTGTGAGTTCGAGCCCCACATCAGGCTCTGCGTTGACATCTCATGGAGCCTGCGTGGGATTCTGTCTCCCTTTCTCTGCCCTTCCCCCACTCACTATCTCTCTCTCTCAAAATAAATCAAATTGTTGAAAAAATGAAAAGAAAGAAAAAAGAAAGCTTCTTCTGTAACCAAGTCCACTTGAAAGGAGTTACAGAAAGAACAGACAATCTAAAACGAAGAACAAAGGTGAGCTACCTACAGAAAGTCAGAAGCCTAGGTCTGGGACTTCTGCAAGCCCACCAGAGGAGCAGGCTCCCATTCCCACTGGCTTCCAGAGGAAGGTCAGAGATTAAACAGCAAAAATCTCCCCCGGGAGAGTCTCCTTTGCAGTCACCTCCACCTCCAACCCCGCTAGGGTCCATCCTGGGGACAGATGTCGCCCAAAAGGACCATAGCAAAGACAGGCCAAGTGAGCGCCAAAGTGTGGAAACTTCTGAGATTGGCTGGGAGTTAGCACTTACAGAACAATAAACGGAGCCTTTGAAGAGACGAAACAAAGGAACCATTTGTCTCCTCCAGCAGCTACAAAGGAGGCAGGCTCACGGAGGACTGAGGGGTAAAAGAATGCCAAGCTGGAGACGAGACTAGGGTTTACTGGGTCCAACCCAGGACCCTCCGCCAGGATCTGAAGTCAGTGCGTAAGAGAGCAACCAAATGTACTCAACACGACACAGGAAATGTAGGCTCTAGGGTTTGAAGTTAAAAACGTCTATTTTGTTTTTCTTTCTCAGTTGCTTTATATAAAGGTGGGGAGAGGGAGACAACATTTTAAAAAAACATGCATTTTTTTAAAAAGCACAGAGACTTTCTTCAGTGCCTTTTTTGTTACCATACCTGTGAATTAATGATTGGCTGGATTTCATTGACTCGTCTGCTGAAGAGCCTTCCTGAGTTCCTCTTACATGGTTGTCAGGAAAATGCCAGTAAGACTCCCCCCTTCCTTTAACGGTCCCTGGCCGGCTTGGGTTTGAACCTCATGGCCCTTCTTGCAAAACGATCTTTCTGCTGGAGATATATATTTGTCATTTTCCCCTCTCTCCTCCCTCCTCAACAGGCCCCACATGACTTCAAGGGGTTTGGAAATTACAACCCAGCCATCCTGAGGGGCTTTATGTCTCACTCCTAAATTGGAACTGGTTGGATCAGCGGGGTCCCGTTTCTGTCTGTATTAGTCACTTCTCTTAACTGTCAAAGATCAACTCCCTCGGTAGGAAAATTTTTGAGGGGTGGGGGAAGAGATATTCAAAGAAGAAGGGAGGTGGGGACTGGTGTGATATTCTACAAGTCACACATTCTGAATCTCTCCTTTCATGTCTCTGGAAAGGATGGAGAAAGTTGGGTCAAACGGCTCATTCTTTCTGCCCCTCTTTCTTTTTTCCTAACCATGAAAGTGGCACTCACAAAGTCATTGTGAGAATATGCAATTGTGAGAATAAATGGTTCTTATTTGTGCCATCCTGGAGGAAAGAACGTTCTCTGCAGTGACACGGTGTTCTCTTCCAGGAGGCACTCTTACCGAACTGTTTCCCCGCAGTCCCAACCCTGTGGGTGATAACAAAGCTGCCCATCTGGAGACCTACTTCTTCTTAGAAACCTAGCAACACCCGAAAAAAGGAGAGACACGGCCTCAGAGTGTCCCTAGACCAGCAAACCAGGAACGCCTGGTCAATAGACACCTTCTCCTAACTTACGAAAGGAAGTAGAAAGACCAAAGTTGTCCCTTAAAAAGTGTCCTGAAAAGATAAACCCCAACAGGGGTGGCTGGGTGGCTCAGTCAATTAACGGTCCGACTTCAGCTCAGGTCATGATCTCGCTGTTCATGAGTTTGAGCCCCACATAGGACTCTGTGCTGACAGCTCAGAGCATCTCTCTGACTCTCCCCTGGTCGTGCTTTATCTCTCAAAAATAATCCATACATGTTAAAAAAAAAAAAAAAAAAAAAGATAAACCCCAACAGCTATCTCTGGGTGATCAGGATTACAAACTTTTGGTTCTCTTATTCCTTTATTTTTCTATTTTACAATTTTTCTTTCACAATGAGCATGAATCACTTTGGTCATCTCCAAAGATACCATTTGCTTTAATCTCCCCAGCCCTTTTCAATCCAGCAAATGTCTACTCTAGATCAAGTGGTTCTTAATTACTGAAAGATGGTAAAGTCCCTGAACCTGGCTGAGACCTGATTTTTCCATTTCCTTGGCTGTAAAATGGGATGGCCCCTACTTTGTTTGGAGGCACAAAACAACTCCAAGCTGTTACTTGAAAGTAACACCCCAGGTGGTATCACCAGTCTGGGGGAGAGTGAGGTTGAGTCCCGAACCCACAAGCCGCGTATCTGCCTGGGGTGCACACATCCTCGACCGTCCCACACGAGGCTGGCAGAGTTCAGTAGTCATACATGAAGACAGGGCATATTCTGATTTCACTCATCTGTGGAATTTAAGACACAGAACAGATGAACATAAGGGAAGGGAAGCAGAAGTAATATAAAAAGAGAGAGGGAGACAAACCATAAGAGATTCCTAAGTGCAGAGAACAAACTGAGGGTTGCTGGTGGGGTGTCGCGTGGGGAGAAGGGCTAAAGGGGTGAGGGGCACTAAGGAAGACCCTCCTTGGGATGAACACTGGGTGTTACATGTAAGTGATGAATTACTAAACTCCATTCCTGAAAAACAATAATAAATATATTTTGATTAAAGAAAAGATAGGGACATTTGCCACCTTTAACAGCTCTCGAAAACTACCCTCTTGAGTTCCAGCTAAACCTACTTTTGCTGTTGTTCTCTGATGGGTTGGATGGTTGGTTTTGTGTTTTGTTGCTTTTGTTTGTGTGTGTCCTGTGGGGTGTAGTCAGTTAGCCTCCCGCAGAGCAAAGCCCAAAGTGCCAGATTCCTGGGAAACCACCCTAAGAGGCCTCTTCCAGGAAGGATCTCCTGTGGCCAAATTTCCTGAGGATATACCTAGATGGTCAGACACTGTCAGAAAAAAACTACTTGAAATGTTCACCCACACGAAGCATACAGTGTAAATTTCCTTCACATTCGCTACAACCTTTGCTGCCCGGTTGTTTGCGGATGAAAACTTTTTATCAAAATGTTCTTTTATACTTTTCTCCAGAGGAATCCCAAATGCCCCTCCCCCATCACTATCAAAAATCTGGCTAGTGTTCACCAGCCCTATTTTTGAAGAAAAAGAAAAGGGTTTTTTAATATATATATAATAAAAACCCAAATACCCCTCCCCTTCCACTGCGCCTCGCCTTCCCCCATAAATCCAATGTCTTGGTTGAAAACTTGGTGGTTAGGAGATGATGGGTTTCTAAGATGTGCGGGCTGAAGCTGGTTTCGCTACTTCAGAGTTTCGTTGGACATTTTTTTCGTGTCTGTACGCGTTTTCAACAAATAGCTTCGGTTCTCCATAGGGTGCTACTCATTGTCACTAAGTAGTGATGGATTTGTTTTCACCACTGCTTATGCGGTTGAAGAGCTGCCTCTGAACCACTTTTCCTTCCAGCAATTCCCCTCCCTTCCTCTCCTATGCAATCCGCCGGGAGTCGGTAAGGACGGGGCTGAAAATTCTTTTTCAGGAGCCGCCCCGTCCTTTGCCCCGAAGGAAACCCCGCGCTCCGGACGCCCCTGCCCCCACCCACTTCCTTGCCTCGGTTGGCATTCGGACACGGCGATCTCGGCTGCCAGTAGAGGGCACACTTAGTTTACTTTCGCAAACCCGAGCGCGGGTGCAGTTTGGGGAGGGGGCGGGGGAAAGACGCTTTGCAGCAAAACCTTGACCAGGGATTGGTCGGTCTCCGAGTTTGCGGCAAAGGCCCGGAGGCCGGAGTAATTTGCAACCCTTAAAGCCGTACTGCGCTGGGCGCTCCGTTTGGAGGAAGTTCCTACTCATTTAACAATTGAAAGCTGCGCTGCAAACTCAACGGGTAATAATTTACCTCAAACACAAACACGCTATGCAAGATCTCCTCCTCCCCTCTCCCCGATTTTTCTTCTGTTTGGAATGGGGGGGGGGGGGAGGAGGGGAGGAAAAGTTTACTTAAAATGCTTTTGGATGAGGGACCACGGTTGGGAAGTTGCCTTTGTTTTTAATGCCCTAGTGTAATGCAAAGTAGCAAATCCCGAAGGAATTGGCGGTAGATATTCAATATAGATTAATTTAGGAAGCGAATAAGTCATGTCCTATTCAGCAACATTCTGGGTTGATGTGTACAAGAAATGTTCACAGATGTACGCGGATTATACATAAGCACTTTCACTGTGGTGCTAAAAAAAATTTAGAGTCAGTGAACTAGGAAATTAATGCTTGAAATTTGCCAATTTTTAATTGGCCTAAGACCCACTAAAAAGGCACGGAAGTAATATTTGACTCCTCTACTTTGATCAGAATCGATGCTTTGTGTGTGTGTGTGTGTGTGTGTGTGTGTGTGTGCGTGTGCAGGATCTCGATTCCAATAATCAAGGAGAAAGAAAACCCATGAAGGAAGTTAAGTGTCCGATTTGCCCGAGGAGGAAAGAGTTAACGGTCTTCTTCACCAGGGTCTCTGCAAACTCTCAGGGCAGGGTACTCAAGCTCGCCTCCTCTCCCCTTTCTGGGAACTCTATTCCCGAGGCTTGCGCCCCCCTCCCCAAAATTCTCCCGTCTGGCGCCTTTGATTTCCCCCAAACATGGGAACCCCAGACTGGTGCAAACCGGCGCCACGGGGCGCAAAGAGGATTTGCCTCTTTTCTGAAAGCTGGCTGCGGAATTGGGAACTCGGAGAGTGAGGCGTGGGGGTTGGGGGGTGGGCGTGTTGCGGGTGCAGACCCGCGGGGAGAGGACTAGGGAGGGTCCCGAGTCGCGCGCACCCGCAACCTCGCTCCGCCCAGACCCCAGTTCCGGAACACGCAGAAAAGATCTCAGGGATTAGCGCGTCCTAGGGGAAAAGCCGGCTCCTGCCGAGCCCACTGTAGGTCTGCGTGGGCGGGGCGGGGGCTGGGGGGGGGGTGTCTGCTGCTTTGACAGCAAATTGGGGGATTCATTCGGAGTGGGAGGTATCCAATCGCGATCGATAACTGTACACATATAAGGCACAACACCCCCGACAAATGCAATGGGTGTTTATTCATAACGCAATCTCCCAAGTAGACGTGGCAGTGGGCTGCTGAGTTATTTTCAGATTCCAGGCATCCTTTTCCTCCTTACACCTCTTATTATTTGTGCCCGTCGACACTAACACCCCACACCCTCGGAGCGCGCGCCCATAAATACCCCTTCTTCCCTCGTCTTCGCGGGATTTATTTTCCAAACGCTGCCCTTTCCCCAGCCTTCGGGAGGCGCCCGTCCACCCGGGACGTGCATGGCGTGGCGGTGGGTACACGGTGTGTTCCGTGTTGAAGGCTCAGCTGTTCCGCCTGCGATGATTTAAGCACGCAAGACAAGTATGCGGTTTGTCCAGCCGCGCGCTGCGCCGGAGGAGCAGCGGAGAAAGGCAGCGGGTTTGAGCGGGAGCAAAAGAAAATGGTAGGCGCGCGCAGTTAATTCATGAGGCGCTCTGACTGTTTACATCCGATCGCTCGGCGCACTGAAGTGCCAGGCAGAAAGGGCCGAGTCTCCTCCCCAACCTCCCCCCCCAACCCCAGCCCAGCCAGTCCTCCGCAGAAGCGCCCCTCCCCGGCTCCCAAAGCGGAGGGCGGGGGAGAGAGAAAAAAGATCCTCTCTCGCGAATCCCCGCCCACCGGCCCTTTATATGCGAGGGTCTGCGCGGTCGAGGACCCCCGAGCTGCGCTCTCCCCGCCGCAGCTGCCGCCGCCGGCGTCGCGCCCCGGCTGCCGCCTGGCTCCCTGCCGGCCTCGGGAAGGGCAGGGCTATTCAGGGGCTTGGCGGGAAAAAGAGAACAGAGGGGAGGGATCGTGCCTAGCTCTGTATAAAAGCCGGTTGTTGGGGCTTTATCTGACTCTCTGTAGTAATCCTAGCAAGAGGCAGAGGGAGCGAGCGGGCGCGCCCGCCTGGGTAGAAGAGCAGAGCGAGGCGAGCGAGCCGAGTCGCGCTCCGGGCGCCCGGGGAAGGGAGATCCGGAGTGAAAGGGTGCTTCGCCTCCGGCCCACCCCACCCTGCCCGCCGCCCCCTGCCAGCGGTGCGCAACCCCCCGCCGCACCCGCGAAACTTTGCCGGTTGCGGCGGGCGGACACTGTTCCCTGGAACTTACAACACCCGAGCGAGAACGCGACTCTCCGGTCCGCCTATTTGGGGAAACACTTCTCCCCTACGCTGCCCGGGACCCGCTCCTCTTAAAGGGCGCTCCTCGCCGCTTTTCGGACGCTGGATTTCCTTCGGATAGTGGAAAACCCGGTAAGCACCCGGATCTATTTGTCTTCTCATTTATTTGCCCCACCGCTTTAATGCCGCGACGAGTCGAAGTCGAATGCCCCAATCGGGGGTCTTTTCTGCCATTCCTGCGCTATTGACACTTTTTCTCAGAGTAGTTGTGGTAGCTCCGGGGTGGGGTGAGGACGACCCAGAACTGGATGGGGTAGAGTGGCTTGTCAGGATGGGAGGGAAAACCGGTGCGTTTTTGAAACTCGTCTTTAGAGATTTTTGCTCATGTATACTGACGCTGCTCTCGACCGGTTGGACGTTCCTGCTTTATTGCATTAATTGCTTTTGATTTTTTGGAGCGGGGGGGGGGGGGGAGGGAGTGCCGCGCTTCGCGGTGGGCAGAGAGCCCTCCCTGTACATCCCGAGCTCCTGGGAGTAAGAATTACAAATTGCGTGTGGGAGCCGGAGAGCTCCGCCGCCGCTGACTTTTACGCGTCTCGGAAAGGGCATTTAAATTTCGGCTTACCGCATTTCTGACAGCCGGAGACAGACACTGCGGCGCGTCCCGCCCGCGGATCTCCGCGGCGTTCACCATTCGCCCCCTGCTCCTTTTAAGAAGTTGGCATTTGGCTTTTTAAAAGAATAATAAAATTAGGGATCTTGGTCTACCGGGGTGCTGGTTCGGACTTGGTGTTGGGGAGGCTCGGGGAGCAGGGAAAAGGGACGCTGGGCAGGGATGGGTCCGATTCTCCCGGAATCGTGGACTCGGGGGAAACGAGGGCAGATCTCCGCACCCACCTCCCTCGCCCCCTCTGGTGTCCCCGCGCCCCTGAGGTGGCGGAGGGAAGGCAGGGAGCGGGGCTCGGGGCTTTCCCAGAACAGCTGCTACCCTCGGCGGGTGAGGGGAAGACGCCCGGCTCCGGGCGCGGAACCGCAGCAGGGGCTCTGGCGCAGTTGCGTCGCCGTGCTGGGTGTTGAAGGGAGGTGCCCCGGTTATTATCTAACACCCCCTTTTATTTATGGGGGGGGGGGACTGTTACGGCCGGCGGCTAGGCTCGCCCCACCAGCCGGCGAGAGACGCGGAGAGAAGCCGGCCGAGGAAGGAAGGGGGACGCGCTGGGAGTGGGGACGGAGGGGCGGCGGGGCGGGGGTGCTGGGAGGGGCGGCGGCGCCGGCTGGGGAAGGAGCGCTGCGAGGGCGCGAGTGGGAACGGGCGCGGCGCGGAGGGGCCCGGCGCGGGAGGGGGCACGCGCAGCCGCTCCCGCCGCGGCGCCTCCCGCCTCCTCCTTCAGGTGGCGCAAAACTTTGCGCCTTCGGGTTTGGCGGATTGTGTTCCCGGCCGCCGCCTCCTCTGGCCGCTTAAGGAGGCCAGAGCCGATTCCGATTGCTCGGCGGCGGCGGCGGCGGCGCGGGCTCCCCGCGGACGCGAGCTCCGCCGGCGCCCCGCGGCTGGCTCACCGAGTGTGCGTCCCAGATAGCAGGGGGCCACCTGGACGGGGTGGGAGGGGTGCCCTTCGCAGCCGCTGGCCCCGGCTGGGGCTCGCGCTGGAAGGGGAGCGGCTCGGCATCCGGGCGCGCGCTGCGCGGGGGCTGCGGCACCCACCCCAGACCCCCCTTCGCTCAAGACCTCCCCCCCCTTTGTGTGCCCCCTTCAGCAGGCTGCCGCGATGCCCCTCAACGTCAGCTTCGCCAACAGGAACTATGACCTCGACTACGACTCGGTGCAGCCCTATTTCTACTGCGACGAGGAGGAGAACTTCTACCAGCAGCAGCAGCAGAGCGAGCTGCAGCCGCCGGCGCCCAGCGAGGATATCTGGAAGAAATTCGAGCTGCTGCCCACCCCGCCGCTGTCCCCGAGCCGCCGCTCGGGGCTCTGCTCGCCCTCCTACGTCGCCTTCGCGTCCTTCTCCCCCCGGGGGGACGACGACGGCGGCGGCGGCAGCTTTTCCACGGCCGACCAGTTGGAGATGGTGACCGAGCTGCTGGGAGGAGACATGGTGAATCAGAGCTTCATCTGCGACCCGGACGACGAGACCTTCATCAAAAACATCATCATCCAGGACTGCATGTGGAGCGGCTTCTCGGCCGCCGCCAAGCTCGTCTCGGAGAAGCTGGCCTCCTACCAGGCTGCGCGCAAAGACAGCGGCAGCCCGAGCCCCGCCCGCGGGCCCGGCGGCTGCCCCACCTCCAGCTTGTACCTGCAGGACCTGAGCGCCGCCGCCTCCGAGTGCATCGACCCCTCCGTGGTCTTCCCCTACCCGCTCAACGACAGCAGCTCGCCCAAGCCCTGCGCCTCCCCCGACTCCGCCGCCTTCTCTCCGTCCTCGGACTCTCTGCTCTCCTCGGCGGAGTCCTCCCCGCGGGCCAGCCCCGAGCCCCTGGCGCTCCACGAGGAGACACCGCCCACCACCAGCAGCGACTCTGGTAAGCTGGGCCCCTCCCGGCCCGTCCGAGGGGCGGCTGGGTACCCTTCCTGTTCTCCTCGGCAGCTCATTCCACTGGCCGCTTCTGCCGACCCCGGCTTTTCTCTTTTCTTCTATTCGGGAAGGGAAATGGTAGATCTGGAAGGGTCTGGGAGCTCATCCCGGAACCCTGGGCTTTAGGGTTTCCTCCCATCCCCTCTCCTAAGACCGCCCCAGTGGCCGGCCCCCTCCTCTCCCTCCCTCCCCTTAGGAATTTCTTTGGGGTTTTTCAATCTTCTGGCTTATCTTGCAACTCAATCCACTCCCTCTTAGTTTTCTTCAGCATTTTAATTGCCCCCGCGGTGGGGGTGTGCCAGAAGCGGGAGAGGAGGGGATTGATCTCTGAGAGCGGAGGGAAGGCTTCCCTCGTCCCTTCTGAGTAGTTCTTGGGTTTTCCTGGACTAGGATCCACAAAAAAATGAAGATGGGCAGTGGACAGAGGCAGAGCGGCCTGCCTCCCAGGCGCTGTGACCTAGTGACAGTGGCTTTAGATGGGCTGAAGAGCCTGGGATCTGGTCAGCCTGTTTGGAACACTTAAAAGCAAATCCTTGCCAAAATTGGGCTTTTTTCCTCCCCCCCCACCCCTAGAACTTTTGGCAAAGCCACAAGAATCTTTTTTCCTTTTTGCCCTTCCAGTAAAATAGGGAGTTGCTAAAGTCATACCAAGAGACTCTATCATTTGCAACACCTGAAGGGTTCTTGGTAAAGTCCCTTAAAAAGAGGAGGTGCTTGGGAATGTGCTTTGCTTTGGGTGTGTCCAAAGCCTCATTAAGTCTTAGGTAAGAATTGGCATCGATGTCTTATCCTGGTAAATTGTAATTTTCTCATCTGTGCCGTAAACCCAGCTGTCATTCTCCCTTTCTGACTCTGCCTTCATTGCGAGAAGAGCTGGGTTGATTGGCTAATTTGTTCTCCGGGGATGACTTTGTGCCAGGGCCCTTTCTCACAAGATAACGCCTTATATTTGCATAGCATTAACTTAATCTGGTCCTTGATTGCTGTGAGGACACGTCGCTAACCCGCGCGTCTTCTTTTTCCTTTCTTAAAGAGGAAGAACAAGAGGAAGAAGAAGAAATTGATGTCGTTTCTGTGGAGAAAAGGCAGCCCCCTGCCAAAAGGTCGGAATCGGGGTCACCCTCTGCCGGAGGCCACAGCAAACCTCCTCACAGCCCGCTGGTCCTTAAGAGATGCCACGTGCCCACCCATCAGCACAATTACGCAGCGCCCCCCTCCACTAGGAAGGACTACCCAGCCGCCAAGAGGGCTAAGTTGGACAGTGGCAGAGTCCTGAAACAGATCAGCAACAACCGCAAATGTATCAGCCCCAGGTCTTCGGACACGGAGGAGAACGACAAGAGGCGGACGCACAACGTCTTGGAACGCCAGAGGAGAAACGAGCTGAAACGGAGCTTTTTTGCCCTGCGCGACCAGATCCCAGAGTTGGAAAACAACGAAAAGGCCCCCAAGGTGGTTATCCTTAAAAAAGCCACCGCGTACATCCTGTCCGTCCAAGCAGGGGAGCAAAAGCTCATTTCGGAAAAGGACCTGTTGAGGAAGCGACGAGAACAGTTGAAACACAAACTTGAACAGCTAAGGAACTCTTGTGCATAAGTCCACCTATTAGAGGGAGGAACTGGAGTTGCTCGTGAATTCTCACTTGTTACTAAGGGAAAGTAAGGAAAAAGCTTCCTTCTCACAGAACTGTAGCAACTCCTCATATCTGAACTTGTTTCAAATGCATGGTCAAGTGCAACCTCACAACCTTGGCTGGGTCTTAGGATTGAAAGGTTTAGCCATAATGTAAACTGCCTCAAATGGAATTTTGGGCATAAAAGAACATTTTTTTATGCTTGCCATCTTTTTGTTTGTTTGTTTTCCTTTAACAGATTTGTATTTAAGAATTGTTTTTAAAAAATGTGTCAAGTTTACCCCGTTTTCCTGTGTAAATATGGCCATTAAATGTAAATAACTTTAATAAAACGTTTATAGCAGTTATACAAGAATTCAAACCATGTATTATAAACCATAATTTTTTTTATTTAAGTACATTTTCCTTTTTAAAGTTGATTTTTTCTATTGTTTTTAGAAAAAATAAAATACATGGCAAATATATAATTGAGCCAAATCTTAAGTTGTGAGTGTTTTGTTTTTCTTGCCTTTTTTTTTTTTTTCATTCTCTTTTCATCAATTCCAATTAACAGAATTTGGCCCTCAAGGGAATGAGTTTACAAAGATGGAGAAAGAAGTTATTGAAAGGGCAAGGGCTTTGCTTTGTTCAAATGGGTCTGGGTCCTTAAGGTCTTTTAAATTCTGAGGGTTATGAGATGCTTCCTGGAGATCTGTGATAGGGGCCAGAGTTGCTACTTGGAAGAATGAACAGGCAGTAAGCTGGTGAGAAGGCAAAGGGATGCCAGAGGTTAAAGATAAGTTAAGTATACAAAGGGGGTAAGGTTTGGGGGGAGGGGGGGTGGGAGGAAGATGAAGAAACTTCATTTGGTTAACCCATGCCACTCCCAGGCTACATTCAAACCCAGACGGTAGGAACCAGCCCCCTGCTTGCCTACTATGCTAGGTGAGGGAGGCAAGTTATTAACCCTATTTTACAAACAATTAAATGTAGGGGCGTAGAGGGGTTTTGTAATTTCTCTGCAGCCACGGGCCACGCTGTAAAACACTGAATCCAGGTCACCGCCACCCCCACCCCCCCCCATTTTTTGAAAAACAACACTTCACTATCATGCCTTAGCTCATCCTGTGTCTAAAGTGCCGGGGTCAAGAATGCTTTTGGCTTGGGGCCTGATGGACTGACTAATCACCATACTAACCTACTTAATGTGCCAGGCATTCTTATAAGCATTTTCCTTACAATAATTGCATAGCAGCCCATGACGGGAATCAGCCCAATGTTGACTTCCTTATGGTAGAAGGGGGAACTGAGGCACAGAAAGACTCCTCCATGTGCCCAAAGAGCACTGATGATGAACAGTAGAGCCAAGATTCAAACCCAAGGAGTCCACTCATAACACAGGTTATGTTATGAGGCTAGACCTCCTCTGTCAAACAAGCCGGTGGGAATAGACTGGCTGCTCACGCAGGAGTCACCAGTCTAGCGAATTATGTGCTGTGAATTTCAACATTCGGGCCCTGTGGGACATCAGTTCCCCCTTTCTTGTTTGTTGTGTTTCATTTCGTTATTTTGTTCATTGTTTCTTAAAAATTTTTTTAGTGTTTATTTATTTTTGAGAGAGAAACAGAGTGCAAGTGGGGGAGGGGCAGACAGAGGAAGACACAGAATCCGAAACAGGCTCCAGGCTCTGGGCTGTCAGCACAGAGCCCTACTAGGGGCTCGAACTCATGGACTGCAAGATCATAACCTGAGCCAAAGTCAGACACTTAACCGACTGAGCCACCCAGACGCCCCTCATGTTTTGTTTATGAGAAACCCACAAGTCATTCGCTCCTACCTTAGCCATTTGTTAAATGAGATTCACCCATTGCTCCTGGGAAGCAGCCAGTTTGGAGAACTACTGTTCAGATCATAAAATAAAACACATTTACTCTTCGTCACGTGAGCCATTTTGGAAACTACAAACTCCCCTTCAACCTCTGATACAGGGACACTCATGACACCTGGTTATCCTTAGAACATGAAAAGGCATTTTTAAATGGAGATATTAATTATAAGGCTTCGCAAACCCAGGAACTGGCACATTGACTACTTAAGCGAATGGAAGTTACTATCGCTGTTCTAATCATCTTGCCGTTCCAGCCTCAGAGTAGATTCAGATCCTGGACTCTCTTTAGAACTTTAATCCACCACCACCAGCATCAACCACCACCCAAACATCAATAAATAATTACTGTCTGTGGTTCGGAACTCTAGGATAATTTATTCAAGCCCTTAATGTCTTTTTCTGGATCCTTTGTTTTGGATCCTAAGTCCCACCCTAATAGTTTCATGTAGTCACACCCTATACCCTAAATTCAAAGGGAGATACAATCCACAGAAGTCGAATAGTTCAAAGTGTTACAAAAGCGGGGGCGATCTTAAAAGATTCATTCTTTGTCCCTTTGTGGCTGGAGTGCAGTTCTGGAGCAACTCACTTGAGAACAAGGAAGGTGTTAATTTGAATCACTCAGTCCAGGCGAGCAGGCGGAATAGGAGAGAGTGTTCCTCACTGGGAAAACAACTCCCTGTTCCAAATTATCAGGAAACAATTTAACGATGCAGAGCTTGGCTGTCGGGAGGGAAGGGAATCATCCCAGCTGCGGAGTTTAGGCCTCCCTCTCAGGTATATGAAGCTAGAGAAAGGTCTCAAAACAGAGCAAATGCCAACTTTTTTTCCAGAAAGTCAGGCTGATCTTGACCCCAACACAGATTGGTTCCCAGAGCCAACCCAGAGGGTCCCCAGGGTCTGCGCCATTGTTTGATCTATCTTGTAGATAAGGATAATCAGGAATCGGAGGTGGAGGGGAGGAGCTTGCGGTTTTGTGGAGAATCAACGGGAAGGAATGAGCTACTACGGACGATGCCTCTTACCCAGGACAATGTCCAGGAATTAATGACTACCCCAGGGGATTCTGGGGGTGATTCTGTGTAGGGACGGAATGTATAAAGAGGAAGGAAGTGTTATTTCATGCTGCCATTTGGAAGCAACAAAGGAGATCCACGTTATAAAAACAATCAAATTTTTAAATGAACAAAGTTTTCACCACCCTGGCCTAAGAGTCACAGCTAGGATAAGACAAACTCTGGCACAAAGCTTGGGAAAGAAGGCAAGTGTTAGGGGGTTTTCTGTGGTTGGTTTGTAACAGCTTATGATTGGCTCAGTCAGTAATAATTTCTTAGCATACACGCTAGGGGCCCTGAAGCATTTCTTCCCAACAATAAATAATCCTTCGGCTCGAAAATGTTGAAGGGTACCCCACAACACTATCTATAAATGCACTGGTAGCTTTACGAAAGCCTCCTCGTTTAAGGTTATAGACCATTACAGGCCTATTTCAAAGGAGAAGGAGGGTGAAAACAAGCTAATAGGATGAGAACAGAGACGCATTTAAAAAAATAAAACTAAAAAGACTCTACACCCACCACTGAGACTGTGGCAATAATCTTTCTCTATTCTAGATCCTTCCGGAGAGACTTTAGACTCATTCCCAAGAATGTTTGTCTTGCCTAATTGGTGGGAGGTGATCATCCTTGAGATGCTTTTGCGTTTTGTTTTTAATGCCATTTCTCTCAATATTAGTCCATACCGAGAAGACACCGTTGCGGGGTGCCAGAGCCAGTGGGATGTAGATCTTCTAAGGTTGAAAGGAATGTTCTTTGTTTTTAAACAATGCCTTGAGAGCTCAGCCACAAACCGGAACACTCTCTTCCCATTGTTACCCCATCAGCTGATCCAGGGATAAAACAAGCCAGTGCAGTCAGGGGTCTCCAGGGGTGGGGAAAGGGAGAGCTTGGAGAGAGAGAATTAACCTTCGTCACACACCTACTATCTGCCAAACCCTCTATCTCCTGGTCCCTCACAACAGCCCAGCTGGAGAGGGATTGTTGCCTATGACAATGCTGAAGGTGCCACAAGTTCAATAGCTCTCACTACGTGCCAAACACTTCGCGTACATTATCTTACTTCATCCTCAAGGCAACTCTTAGGAGATAAATTCTATTTCCAATCCC
Source organism: Panthera onca (assembly GCF_046562875.1). Taxonomy (NCBI): domain Eukaryota; kingdom Metazoa; phylum Chordata; class Mammalia; order Carnivora; family Felidae; genus Panthera; species Panthera onca. The sequence goes on from NC_138356.1 coordinate 70,266,824, forward strand.
CATTTTATACATAAAGAGATTGAAATATGGAGAGATTAAGTAGCTTGACGACATTCACAGAACTGGCAAAATGGTGACAGCGGGAATTATTCATTGGTTCATAAATATTTACTAAGCACCTACTGTGTGCCTACACTGTACTGGGTGTGGGAAGAGATGCTTAGAAAGGTCCTGGCCCTGAGTCACTTATGGCCTGGTCGAGAACCAAGAACTGATAATCAGCCTCTACGTTATTTCAAAAACACTTTTAGGGGTGCCTGGGCGGCTCAGTCAGTTGAGCATCCGACTCTTGACTTTGGCTCAGGTCATGATCTCATGGTTTATGAGTTTGAGCCCTGCATCTGGCTCCATGCTGACAGCGCAGAGCCTGCTTGGGATTCCGTTGCTCCTTCTCTCTCTCGGCCCCTCCCCTGCTTCCTCTCTCTCTCTCTCTTTTTCTCTCTCTCTCAAAATAAATAAATAAACATTTCTTTAAAAATAAAATCTTTAGGGGCGCCTGGGTGGCTCAGTTGGTTGGACATTCAGCTTCGGCTCAGGTCATGATCTCGCAGCTGGTGAGCACGAGCCCCACAACCTGCTCTGTGCTGACTGCTCAGAGCCTGGAGCCTGCTTTGGATTCTGTGTCTCCTTCTCTGCCCCTTCCCCAGATCACACTGTCTGTCTGTCTGTCTCTCTCTCTCTCTCAAAAATAAATAAACATTAAAAAACTTAAACATAAATAAATGAATAAATAAAATCTTTAAGGGCGCCTGGGTGGCTCAGTCGGTTGAGCGTCGGACTTCGGCTCAGGTCATGGTCTTGCAGTCTGTGAGTTCGAGCCCCGCGACGTGCTGTGTGCTGACAGCTCAGAGCCTGGAGCCTGCTTCCGATTCTGTGTCCCCTTCTCTCTCCGCCCCACCCCTGCTTGTCCTCTGTCTCTGTCTTTCAAAAATGAATAAACATTAAAAAAATTAAAATATAAATAAAATCTTTAAAAAAAAAAATAAAACACTTACAGAGTGTTTACTATGAAGCAGGATGGAGTTGAAAGTCTCTTCTGAAGACCCCACCCCTTTCCCTCAGGGAAAATAGAATCAAGGATAGACCTCAAGAAATGCTGGAAGTTAAGAGACCCTAAAATACAGAGAACAAACTGAGGGTTGTTGGGGGTGGGGTGGGGGGGTTAAATGGGTGATGGACATTAAGAAGGGCACTTTTTGGGATGAGCACCGGGTGTCATATGTAAGAGATGAATCACTGGGTTCTATTCCTGAAGCCAAGACTACACTAACCTGAATATAAATTTAAAAAAAAAAAAGTGCTGGAAGGGGAACAAAGGACAAGGGTCATCAGAGGGACGGAGGGAAGGTAGAGGAAAATGGTGTCACTGAAGCCAGCAGGAAGCCCTTCTACGAAAGCAGACAGAGGTGCAGCAAGATGCACAGAAAATGGTCCCTTAAACTTAGCAACATGGAGGCATCTTCTTGGCCACGCCTCCTCCCCAGGATCCTCCCTCTTCTTGAATCAGTTCCTCACTTCAAACAGCTGCCCACTCATTTCCCCCCACATCCTGCCCTCCTACAACACCTTCTCCAGGAGCTCCTGAAGTGTGATGCCTACACCATCGGCATCAACGTCACCTGTGAATTGGTCCCAAATGCAAACATAGTCCACATACTCCCCTGAATCAGCATCCCCAGAGATGGGAACCAGGAAACTGTGCTCTAACAAGCCTTCTGGGGCTTGGAAAAGTTGAAGAGCCGCTGCCTTTTCCATCACTGCCCCCCTAGTTATCTTTCTAAATCACAAATATGCTCTTCCCATGCCTAAAACCCTTCAGAAGTTTCCTGCTAACCATTCCGATGAAGTCCAAAGCTGTTCTACACCTCCAAAGTCCTCCACAACTGCCTTCCGCCCACTCACAGGTCTCATCTCTCTGGTTTCCCTACGTCCTGCAAGATTTTTCAGACATTTTGCTCCCTCTGCCCAAAACACGGTTGACCCACCACCCACTCATCCACCAATACTGAGCCTACAGGCCTGACAAGCTTCTTACTTATCTTTCATGGCTCACCTTCTACTACTCTCTGACCACGGAGACGAGGTTCCTCAGGAGACTAGGACTACCTGTCCAAACATTTCTTGTTCTTAGATCACCTGTGGCTTTGAGAAATGGAACCACATAGGTCCTGTTCAACAAACCCTTGCTCGGCACCAGCATAAATGCCTGGTATCAGACAGCGCCTCAACAGTTCCTTCATGAATGGGCTGAATGAAGAGCCATTGTCAAGCAAAGTGAAAACGTGTCTCACTAACCTTTTCAAGAAGGGTAGCTGTGAGGATAAGGAAAGAGATAAATACATCCAGTGAAGACAGGATTTTGTCTGGTTTCATTTGCTTGAGTGGATTTTGGTTTTATCTTATTGAAGATGGGAGAGATCATTCATTTGTATGCTGATGGGGCAGAGCTGAAGGGGAGAGAACCAAAGGTACCAGAGAAAAGGGAGATGAAGCCAGGTGTAGCCACCTCAAGGACAGCTTCCATTTTTATCTCTCTGGTACCTATCACCTTGCTTGGAATTCCAAAGGCCCTCAGCGGTGTGTGGAATGTGAGTGAGCTAAGGAGGGGGTTGCGTTCTAGACAGGGCCACCCCTGCAGAGAATGATTCTTCTAGGTGGTGATGGCAGTGGTCAGCCCAAGTGTCCTCCATCCTCCGGGCTCCCAGGGCCCTCTGCAATCTCTCTGTCACACACCATGTTTGCCTGTGTTAGAAATTATGTTTAATTCTCTTTTTTTCTTGCTAGTCTCTGAATTCCTGAAGAGCAAAGTCTATGACTTTCTCTCTCCCTCTTGCACCCTGTAGGGCAAGCAAGCATATGTCTGATATCCAAAATTGTGTTGAATGGATGAGCGAGTATATCAACAAATGGATGGATGAACGAATGTATTTGCCATACATGTTAAGTCTCTACTTCCTGGGGCCATCAATCTTTTTTTAATCTGTTCAACCCTATGCTTTGTGCTGAGCTCCTACCAAATCTTCCCCCCGCCCCTGCTGTCTCCATAACTCGTCCTGGACAGCAGAAGCCTCCGCAATAGCTTCTCTGAGTCTATCAGTCAGGATCTCTAGATTACCAGCAGCAGAAACCCAGCTTTAATCGGCAAATGAAAAAGAAAGAAAGAGAGAGAGAGAGAAAGAGGGAAGAAAAGAAAGAAGAAAAAGTAGACGTTAGCTTATGTCCCTGAAAGGGCCCAGAGGTGACTGGATCTAGGGGCTCAAACGGTAGCTGCAAGATTCTTTCCATGCCCTCATCTCAGTTGGGACCTCCCCACCCTACCTGGGGGCAAAGATAGCTGCCGGCCGCCTAAGGCCCACATCCGCTCCTCAGAAGGCTTCTGATTGGTCTCCTAGGATCACACGCCCGGGAGGCTGGTCTAGAGCAGATTCAGACCTGAGGCTGGTTGATCAACCTGGTTCCTAGCCCCCTTCCGGTGGTAGAGCATCGTCTGCCAGCCCCCTCCCTCAGGGTGAAAGACAATCCCTGGAAGGAGAAGATGGGCCCACGAAAAGAAAAGGTCTTCCCCACATTGACCCACCGGATCATTTTGGTGTTAAGCTGGAGATTCCCAGGGTCCACCTCAGAGCTACTGAACCAGCATGTCCAGAGGGCGGGGCCTAGCATCCCATACTTTTTTCAAAGCTCCAAATTGCCAGGAAGGAACAAGTCAATCTGGGAACTAACGTCAGAGCTGAAGGCACCTGGCTTCGGAAGTCTCACAGACCTGAGCTGCAATCTGGCTGTGGCACCAGCTGGCTGTGTGACCCAGGCCAAATGGCTCTGCTGCTCGGAGCCTGACTTTCCCAACTGGCGGGGGGAACAGAAAATAAAGGGGTGGCCGGGGGGTGGGGGGTATATGGGAATCATACTTCGCTGCCAGGGCTTTTGAGAGAATTCAGTGAGGTATGAGATGAGAGATGGTCTAGCACAGGTTCAGTAAATGAGAATTTCCTCTCCCTCCTCCCCCTTCTCACTCTCCATTTTAATGCATCACCAAGTCCTGTAGATTCTACCTCTGAGGCACCTTTCGGTTCTGTGCACGTGCCTCCTTACCCCGACTCCCACCTTCTTTTCACCTACCATCACCTTTTGTCTGGGTCCCTACAGTAGCTTCTCACTGCCTCTAGTCTGGTCTCCTCCAAGGCACGGGAACAGCCTTCAAAAGATGGCTGATCAGCTCATTCTCCAAACTGTAATAAGAGTTTCCTGGCTCTTCTTCCTGACCGTAAAGTACAAGTATCTTTGTATCCGTTGGTGATCTGCCCCCAGCTTACTCCTCCAGCCTCAGGCCAAATCGCTCCCTCTGATATAGGCTCCAACTTTATCAAGGCAATTGCATTTCTTCTGAAATGCCAAGCACATTCTCTCCTCCGAATCTCTCCTCCTGCTTTTCCCTCCGTCTGAATGATGTTTATCTCCACCGTGTCTCATTTGGAATGTCACCTCTTCAGGGAAGCCCTCCCTGATCTCTGTTCCCTTCGTTCCCTTTTCCATGCTTGTCTCGGTCAGAGTGGCTAAGGGCAGTTAAGCACTGTGCCTCCCTCCTCATTCACCACGTTGTTTGCCTGTTTTCTGTTATCTCACCACATCCCCGTGAGATGAAAACACTCACTTCCTCATCGTGCACATTAGCATACTGAGACTGAGAACCATCAGGTAACTTTCTCAAGGTCGTACAGCAAAGCAACGCCGGATCAGCATGTCGATGCTAGGTGATGTGGTTCCCTGTCACCTGGTTTCTCCACTTCCTGCTACTTCTGGTCTCTCACACTACAGTGAGATTGCCTATGTGTTCCTCTTGCTTCCCCATTGGAACTGGAGCTACTGTTTCGATATTTCCAATGCTTAGCGCTGACTAAGCACAAAGGGACCCAATTCATGTGGCTAAATAAATGCAGTCAGCGCACTCATGTGCTGAGATCTGTGGCCAGAAAGAGATGGGTGACAAATTTATGCCCAAAGGAGTTTGTTCCCGCCACGCTGTTTCGGGGTTAGGATATGGGACACGTAGTAGAAAGCTAGAGGCAATCTTATCCTATGCTTTCTAGAGGAAGCCCCTAGAGAAGATATAGTCTTCCCAAGGGCCTTCGACTAGGCTGATTTGGTTCAAGATGTCAGGTCTTCTGAGCTAAAGGATTTGTTTCCTTGCCTTACTTGAAACCGGTGTAACCTCCTAAAGTAGGGGCAGCTTACCACCAGCCCAGTCCCCAAGCCTGTGCCAAGTCCTAATCCCACTCTCAGACTTTCCCAGCCAACAAATATTCATTGAATACCTCCTACATACAGAGCAGATGCCAGCCACTGTGGAAGAAATCAATTTAACAATGTAGTCAAGAAGCATGACATTGAACAAGTATTTACATGAGTAATTAACTAAAGAAATTCAAGGACCCAAAGCAGTGGGAAGAACAGAGCATTATGGGGGGTGTCTGACGGCCTCGGAGCCCAGGGACTCTGTTCAGCCAAGACCTGGAGAATGGGTCTGGGTTAGTCAGGCCAAATATTCTGGGACCCTACCACTACTCAGAGAACCCAGAGCAAACTAGAATGGAAGGAGTGGATGGTGTACAAGTAAAACATCCCCGGCTGAAGCCCAAGGGGTGGGCTCCAAGCCAGATCACCCAGAAGCCTCATGAAGGAGTCTGGACTACAGTCTAAGAAGGAGTTCACATCATTCCCACCATATTTGTTGGATCCTCTGGTCATGGGGGCACCATATCCCCATAGCCTTGGGTTGCAGTCAAGTCGAAAGTCATTGTGCTGCTTTTATGCCCTGCCGTTGTCTGTGCCCATCGTCTTTTGTACCATTGTCTGTAACATAGATCAGTAAGCCTAGGCCAAGTGACCATTACTATTAAGTTCATAACAATAATAATCATAGTAACACTAACGTTTATCAAGTATTTTCTATGGGCCCAGTACTTTGCAAAACACTTCTTGGGATTTTTCTCCTTAAATCTTCATGAGCGCCACATGAATGGGAAACTATGATTATTCTCACTTTATAGATAAGGGAAAAAAAAACAAAACTCAGAGGAAAATTAAGTAAGTCGTTCAGGGGCCCCAAGTGAAAAGGTGGAAGAAAGGGCATTCAAACCCAGGCCTGCTCCACTCCCCTGCCTGATTCCTCACCTGTCACATCCTACTGCTACAATACTTTGCAAAGTCCTGAAGGCTCAAAACCCATGATGGCCTGTGCTAGTCTATTTTTAAGCAGTTTCAGATAGTGTGAACTTTTCAAAAAAGCTTTAATGTTTATTTCTGAGAGAGAGAGGGAGACCACAAGCAGGGGAGGGGCAGAGAGAGAGGGAGACACAGAACCTGAAGCAGACTCCAGGCTCCGGGCTGCCGGCACAGAGCCTGATGCAGGGCTCGCACTCCCAGACTGCGAGATCATGACCTGAGCCGAAGTCGGACACTTAGCCAACTGAGCCACCCAGGCGCCCCTTTAAACTTTTAACAAAGTCCCTGATGTGATGTTGGAAGGCTCCCAGGTGAGCACTACAGAGGCATTCCGTGAGGTGTGGGAGCATCTCCAAAGGGTATGGCACCACAGCTGGACATGAGCCACATCTTTGCCCCTCAACCCGTGACCATCACCGGATTCACACAGGCCAGAGAGGCCTCCTGAGGTCATCCGTCCAGGAACCCGGCACACCCGCCTCTCTCTTCTTAACAAACAAGGCTGTCATTTTTCTCACCTCACAAGTCTCCCTCCCCAGGCACCGAGACTGCTACCTCTTCGGAAGTAAATTTGAAAAACTGTTGTGGCCTGCGTTCCCCACTTCGAGGTTAGCCCGCCGCCCTCCTCCCTGCAATCAACTCTTCAGAAAGTGGTCTGTGACTTGAAGAAGTCTGTCACGCGTGACCAAAAGGGTGGGAGGCTTAAACGTGAGGAGAGGCGTGACCAACCAGATCAGTGGCAGCTGGTGGGGGTCAGAGAGCATTCGGAATGGAAAAGCCCCCAACTGTCCCATGAGCTGACCATCTATCTCATTTTGCAGATGGGATGGTTGAGGTCCAGCCAGAAGAAGGGCTGTGGGCAGAGCACACACAGCCATTCAGGACCAGGTGGGGATAGTAACCCGAGTTTCTCAGGCCCACTTTTTTTTTTTTTTAATGTTTTTATTTATTTTTGAGAGAGAGAGAGAGAGCGCGCGCAAGTGAGGGAGGGGCGGGGGGGGGGGCAGAGGATCTGAAGCAGGCTCTGCACTGACAGCAGGGCGCCCAATGCAGGGCTTGAACTCATGAAACGTGAGATCATGACGTGAGATGACTTTGGACGCTCAACCCACTGAGCCACCCATGTGACCCCAGGCCCCAGCCCACTTTCAAAAGCTCCTGGGGCATCGGGGCTGCACATATCTTTTCCTCTTCTTTGAGTAACACATCCCCCATTTGCTTCTGGAATCTCCTCTTACCCCACGTGGGTGGTCTTGGGAATCCCAAAGGCCAGGCCTGTTCCAACCAGGGAGATGCTCAAGGGACACCAGCCAGACTGGTTCTCCCAGGACCCTGCAAGACTTTGAGTCTTAACTGGAGTGACCCAAGGACAGAACATAGAGGTGGGAGCACATTCTTTTTGGTCGCTGTCCCTGGAGAGAACAAATTGTCTGGCTCTCTAGACGCTTGGCATTCCCCATTCCAAGACTGTCTCAGCCCTGTCATTCCGGGTCCCCATCATTCCTGGGAACTCTCCAATGTCCTTCTAGAAAATTCTGTGAAAGATTAAGTTAGTCATTAGAACTTTTTTGTTTCTGGTAACTAAAAAGCTCTGAGCGATGGCACATTCCTCAAATTTTCCCCACAGTATCAAGCTGCCTTGTTCTGGAGCAAGACAACCACCACCACCCCCCCACCCCCCCAGAAAAAGAAAGAAAGAAAAAGAAAAAAGAAGAAAATGGCACAGAGACAGGAAAGTGAAAGCCATAACAAGGTAAAAATACAACCAGATCCCCGGCACTAACATCTTCTGCGTCGCGTCACATTGTCTCAACGGCTGCATATTTTGTTTTCCGATTATCTACAATTAGGGATAATTTGTTCTGGGCTTCAGGTCTACCAACACAGCTGATAGCTGGCTGTCTGGATGTTGTGGTGTCTCCTCTCTGACTGTCTAGAAGTGCTTCCTCCCATCAAACCCAAATAAACTCTGCACCACTTGAGCACAATCCTTAGATTTTTTTTTTAAGCTCTCATTGAAAAAGAAAAAAAAGAACCCTCCTATTAAAGAAATCGTTGTTTTATGACAGGTATCGTGCTAAGGGTTTTTACATGTGCCGTGTAATCATACCAGCCGTTCTATGGAGTACTGAGATTTATTGTACTATTATGGGTGCGTATTATTATTAATATGCGCAATCATTAATTAGGGCAAAATGTTATTAATATTTTGACTATTGCGCTATAACTAGCCCCATTGCATTAAGGGAAAAAGTGGCCCTCGAGAGATGGGGGTGTGACGGTGTGGCACAGACTGCCAAGGTCACATAGCTGGCGGGTCATGGGCCTTAGATAGACACCCATTTCGGCCCAGCTTCAGACGTCTTGCTCCGAAACCCGAAGCTGAATTGTCTGGAAAAACTCAGAGATACGCCATTCAAGTGATTTTCAATCAGGGAACCCCTCTGAGGTGGCACAGCTGAATATCAGAAACTCCAAGGAAAATTGTTGCTTGAAAAGCATGTTTAATGATATAATTTCGTATTTGGAAAATAGAAAATAAACCCATCCCAGTGCTTTTTTTTTTCTTTTTTCTTTCTTTTTTTTTTTAAATACAAACCAGGACACCTTTGAGAGCAGAAGGGGCTGCTGTGTGAATGATCCGGTCTGGCATTCCCAGGCATACTGGGAAGCAGGATCACCATTTCAAGTTGAGAAACCACAGCCTCAGGTAGACTAAGACCTCAGAGCAAAAAAGTGGTCAGTCAGTTAAAAAAATCTTAAATTTCATTTATTTAAAAAAAATTTTTTTTTAACATTTATTTATTTTTGAGACAGAGAGAGACAGAGCATGAACAGGGGAGGGTCAGAGAGAGGGAGACACAGAATCTGAAACAGGCTCCAGGCTCTGAGCTGTCAGCACAGAGCCCGACGCGGGGCTCAAACCCACGAACTGCGAGATCATGACCTGAGCCGAAGTCGGACGCCCAACCGACTGAGCCACCCAGGTGCCCCAAAAAATCATAAATTTAAAAAAAAACATTTAAAAAATTAAAAACGTAAAAAGGGGCTACCTAGGTGGCTCAGTTGCTTAAGTGTTCAGCTTCAGCTAAGATCATGGCCTTGCAGTCCGTGAGTTCGAGCCCCCCCCCCCCCCCCCCCCCCGGTCAGGCCCTGTGCTGACAGCTCGGAGCCTGGAGCATGCTTCGGATTCTGTGTCCACCTCTCTCTCTCTGCCTCTCCCCGCCCCCCTTTCAAAATAAATAAACATTTTTAAAAAATGTGAAGAAGTGGTCCAGTCGGAATTGGACCCTGGAAGAAGGAATGGAGGCACCCATCACCCCCCATGCGACGCTCCGGGGGCCCCGCATTCCCCTAATCAATCTTCCAAAACTGCAGTCAACACTTGCCCGTGCCAGGAAGCCCTTCCTGATTAAGCCACAGTTGTTTCTGCAGCTTCTAAGTCTTCCGTTACTCACCTGGTGATGTGCCTTATTCATTTTCTCTCAATTATGAATGACACGTGCTTTTTCAGGGGTGTGTGTGTGTGTGTGTGTGCGCGTGTGTGTTGTGAGTTTCCATGTCAATTGAAACTGGAGGTCAGTCACCACTGAACTGAAACTAGACATCAGTTACCACTGAACATGCAAAGCGAGGGCACAACCCTGATGTGCAGTTTCTGTTAATACAGTGCCTTGCAAAATGGGGAGTACCTGCGTTCTGATTTTCTCTTCCGAGAGTGTATCGTTTCCTCGGGCTGCCATAACCCCACCACGGTGGTTTACGACAACAGGGATTAAAAAAAAAAATTTTTTTTTAGGGGCACCTGGGTGGCTCAGTCGGTTAAGCATCTGACTTCAGCTCAGGTCACAATCTCGCGGTCCGCGAGTTCGAGCCCCACGTCGAGCCCCGCGTTGGGCTCCTGGCTGACGGCTCAGAGCCTGGAGCCTTTTCAGATTCTGTGTCTCCCTCTCTCTGACCCTCCCCCGTTCATGCTCTGTCTCTCTCTGTCTCAAAAATAAATAAACGTTAAAAAAAAAAAATTAAAAAAAATTTTTTTTTAATGTTTATCCATTTTTTGAGAGATAGAGACAGAGCATGAATGGGGGAGAGGCAATGAGAGAGGGAGACACAGAATCCGAAGCCGGCTCCAGGCTCCGAGCTGTCAGCACAGAGCCCGATGCGGGGCTCGAACCCATGAACCGCGAGATCATGACCCAAGCTGACGTCGAACGCTCGACCGACTGAGCCCCCCAGGTGCCCCTGGCAAGCACTCCTCTTCACCTGCCTCTTTCTCTGGTGGACGTTGCCAAACCTCGGCATTCTTTGGCTTGTAGATTCATTACTCTGGTCTCTGTCTCTGCCTTCACACGGCCTTCTTCCCTGTACTTGTATATATTTCTGAGGTTCCTCTCCTCTTATCGTAAAGACGCCAGTCATTAGACTCAGGGCCCACCCTAAACCCGTATGACCTCATCTCAACTAAGTAATCTGCAAAGACATGATTTCCAAACAAGGTCACGTCCTGAGGTTCCTGGTGGACATGAGCTCCAGGAGGATATTCTTCAGCCCGGTGCAGGGGGGTAGGCACCTCTGGAGTGGGGTTAGGGCACAGAGCCACACCTCTCTCAGTGCCTAAACTGGGGAGTGCGCACAGTAGGCCCTCGGAATCCCGGGTGGACGCAGGGCAGTGGTGAACTCAGCTCAAACATGGTGGTTTTCTCTCTCTCGACTCCAGCCCTCTAAGCGGCAAACCACTCCCAGCCCCTTCCTTCCCTTTTTCATGGCTGTCTTTTCTGGCTCCCCATCCCAGCGTAGCCTCCTTTTCTTCCTCCTTCCTCCTGCCTGCCTCGAAGAGCCGGTATGGGGAAGGTGTGAGTGTGTATATATATGGTGTGTGCTCACAGGTACTCCAGAGGTGAGGATCCCCAAGCTTCCTCATGCCGCCCAAGCATTTCTTTACTCTGGCATTTAGGGTGCAAGGCCATTAGCAGCCCCCAGAAAGCCAGACTACATTTTCAGCCCTTAATCGGATAGCCTGTCTTGGCCACACACCCTTCCGACTTTTTTCCCCAGAAGTCCCAAGTGAAACGTTTCCTCATCGCAAAGGCAGCCTGTGTCTTCCCCTTTCTTTAGTTTCTGGATGCTAGTTCACTTTTTCTGATTAAAAATTAACAGCGTGTGGTCACTTACTGAGCTTCTGCTGGGTGCCAGGCAGCGGGCCACTCACGGCACACACACATCATTTCACTCATTCTGGACGTGAAGCCCACTGGACAGAAGAGAACCCCGAGGTCTTGAGCAACTACGTAGTTGGCCCGGGGTCACACAGCTCATTCAAGGTGGAGTCAGAATTTGAACCTCTGCTCATCTGATTCCATAGCACTTTCTCATCTTTCTCTTCGTCATGTGAGGGTTATGAAAGGGACCCTTAGGTATTTTATTCCTTCGAGCTGCCTCCCAGCCAAGCTTCCTGGAAATGTATGAGAACACTTGAGCGTGATCCGTTGTTTTCTTGAAGGAGTTGAGCGGGTTCTTCACATTTTCCAGATCCTCTGAAATCATTAGGGGGTGGGGTTGCTGTTAAAAGGGAACCCTGCAGACAAAGTGACACGTTGCTAATCATTATCAAAGATGCCCTTGGAACTGGTTTTTCTCGTAGCAGCTGCTTTGGGCTTCCGAGGGCAATATCTTAAGCCCTAAAACGCAAACTTCTCACAGTTTCAAACAGCTCCTTGTTGGCAGATTTCCACTAAACTTGATTCAGCATGCTCCGCGGGCCAGGGACAACAAGCCACAGTGTGCCTTCAAATCAGAGCCAGCCAACAGCCTCACATCCCAGGCACGCCAATCCCACTCAACGTCTTGCAGCTTTACAAGTGAACCTGTTCTCTCCTGCCCCTGTGCACCTGCTGTCCCTTGGCCCAACGCCTCCCCCAGAACGCAGCTACTTGCCAGCGAATTTGCCCTTCAAGGCACCGCAGCACCCAGGAAGGCATTTCCCTACCCCACCCTCCTGAGAGGAAGGAGCCCTTATCTGAACCCTAAAGCAGCCCCCAGTCGTTCACTCTCAGGATAGCAAGGGGAGCAAGAAAGAGAGAGGGAGATAGCAGGAGTTGCGCTTTGCCTCAGAGCTACTAAGATCTGGGGGTCTCTAAGGTGGGGCCTGAGAAGTATGCATCTCAGCAAGTTCTCCAGGGGCGCCTGGGTGGCTCAGGAGGCTGAGCGTCTGACTCTTGATCTCAGCTCAGGTCATGATCCCAGCATCGTGGGATCAAGCCCCGCACTGGGCTCCACGGTAAGTGTGGAGCCTGCTTAAGATTCTCTCTCTTTCCCTCTGCCCCTCTCCCCCATTCGTGCCCTCTCTCTCTCTCTAAAATTAAAAAAAATTAATTTTAAAAACAAACAAACAAACAAGCAAGTTATCCAGGCGCTTGGGAAGATGTCCTAAGCCTAGCTTTCCAGAACCGAGTCGTTCCTTCATCTTCAAAATTTTTAGCCTGTACTCGCGAAAAAAATCAACAGTCACAGGTGCTTATTGTGTTCCAGGCACTGTGTGCATGTCTCCGTGTCAGCTCACACCAGGGTCAGAACTTCGGGGAGGAAGATACAATTATTACCCCTATTTTTCAGATAAGGCAACTGAGGCACAAGAAGGTTAAAAAACTGGGCTGGGGTTACTCATCCACTAAATGGCAATGCTGGCCTATCTGTGGATTTCTTTCTTTCGATCATCTCGTTTTTTACATTTAAATCACGTATTTGAACTCAACGTAACATCTATGAGGGAAGGGATTTGTAGCTGTTTGTTCATTTCCGGACACTCAGACGCCAGAAGAGTGCCAGGCACAGGGTAACAGTCACCACGCATTTGTTGATTGAGCGAAAAGAGAAACGGTTAACATGGGGTTGAGGTATTATTTATATATATGTATTTTAATTGTTTTAAGATTTTTTTTTTAATGTTTATTTACTTTAGAGAGAGAGAGAGAGAGGGGTAAAGCAAGAGTGGAGGTGGGGGAGCAGAAAGAGAGGGAGACACAGAATCTGAAAAAGGCTCCAGGCTCCGAGCTGTCAGCACAGAGCCCCACGCGAGGCTCGAACCCGCGAGCTTCAAGATCATGACCTGAGCCGAAGTCAGCCGCTTAACTGACTGAGCCACTTAGGTGCCCCTGTATTTTTTCTCCTACAAAAAATACATGGAATAATGTTACTATTAAAAGAGGTGCACCACCTAAAATCATGCCATATTTCTGGACCCATATCTCTGCCCCAGTTAGGGAAGCCCTGGGCTTTCTTTTTGCACCGTCTACAGTTCACTGTAGTTTTCTCTTCCAGGTTGGGAGCTCCTGCAGGCAGAAAACAAGGACCGGGTTTATTCATCTTTGCCCCCCTGTGCCTGGGGTAAAAGTCAACTACTGCATTCCTCATTCTTGCCAGAGGGAACTCATTTTAGAGCTGTTGAAATCTAAATCTTGGCACATGCTTTGAGCTCTGGAAGGAGGCAATGGGATGAAATGCATGGCAAAGAATGAAGAAGTTGAGGAAGTCGGAACGAATGCCCACTTAGAGGGGCATCAGAGCCACTGGGCGTCAGGAGGCCTGAACTCTATTTCTGGGTGATTCTTCATACCCCAGAGATAGTCCACTTCTTTGAGTGGGGGGCCTTTCTCAGGCTGTAAATTTCTTGCGGATAAAGATCCTGTCCTTCTTGTTGTTCCCCACTTTATCTTTAGAACCTGCTGAGTACCTGGCTATGGGAGATGCCCAATAAAAGGCATGGGATGAATGAACGAATGAATGAATGGGAAATTTTTGAACATGTTCTAATGAGAAAAGTATAGCAGGCTTACCCACACATTTTCCTGTTTCTGCAGTCCCCTGTGGCTCTAATATTTTTTATATAAAATGCGTTTGCGGGAAACGATTTGGTTGGCAAGACTGACTTCATGTTGTCTGAGAAAAGCATTTTACGGAAGCTGGCAAAATAATGATTAGCTACATAAAAGGAAGGGGACAATGAGGACTGCCAAGGAGGAGATTCTGTGTCCCGTCCCAGCCTGAACCCTAGTAGGTACCTGAATTCCAGTCTCAGCTGTCAAGTTCTGGGGTTGGAGCAGTGACCTCACCAGGTGGCCAGAGCTCAAGCTTATCATTCAGGATATGGGTTCTGCTTTGGATGAGACGACAACAAGAGTATCACAAGCTCATGGCAGGGAGGCAGGTGGGAGGGGAGGTAGGCAGTCAATGGTAATTAAACTTTCCTTGGTTTGCAGCAGCCAAGCCCAAACAAAGCACACGGGAAAGATACAAGCAGAACCTGCCAAGACCTGAGTAGGAAGCGAAGCATGAAGAAGCAGAACTCAAAAAAGCACCAAGGGTCTTATTTTTGCTTGCAGTACCCGTACCCAATTTAGGAGACTCTGCTGGCTGGTGGGCGGGAGAACCAGGCAAGTAGCACAATGAAAAAGAAGGCTGATGGCCACACATCAGATCAGTAGATGGGTCTGATGATGTGTTAAGTCCTCCCCAACCCTGAGATTCTCCATAGAATAGTGAGTGCACCCAACAGGTTTATCTAATAGCTTGTCAATTTCTTGGCATGAAAAAAAGAGAATCCTGTAGGATTCGGATGCTTTCCTGTCTCACATTTAGGTCGTTCATCCATTTTGAGCTATTTTTGTGGATGGTGTAGGAAGGTGGTCTGGTTTCACTCTTCTGCATGTTGCTGTCCAGTTCTCCCAGCACCATTTGCTACAGAGACTGTCTTGTTTCCATTGGATACTCTTTTCTGTTTTGTCGAAGATTCGTTGGCCGTATATCTGTGAGTCCATTTCTAGGTTCTGTATTCTATTTCATTGATCTGTGTGTCTGTTTTTGTGCCAATATCATACTGTCTTGATGATTATAGCTTTGTAATACCGGTTAAAGTCTGGGATTGTGATGCCTCCAGCTTTGGGTTTCTTTTTCAACACTATTCGGCAGAGAGAGAGAGAGAGAGAGTCATCCCCTCCCAATATATCAAAGGGCCTTCACAAGGTCAAGGGAGGGGGAAGGAGAAGAGAGAGACAAAAAACCAGAAATGGAAGCATAGAGACCATTTGCTCCAGCCCGGTCAGATATATTCACATCTGTGATGGAATATTAAATTATAACCACCAAGTGGGGTACATTCTATTACATTTCTCCTCTAATGTACGAGGAAGCTTGGCCACGTTGAATTGCATGTCCAAAGTCACCCAATCAGTAAGTCGTAAACTTCTAGGATTTTAGAGTTGTTTGTGCCACAACATTACCTAGTCTGCTTTGATGGATACGATCCACATGGTCAATTTGACAAATGTAATTTGATTTCAGTTGTGACTTAACCCAACCTTCAGTTCAACAACAGACCACACTACCATTTTGCCCACATGAATTATTTGCAGTGTTTGTATATATACCAAAATTTAGCCCTGGCCAGTGTATGTCATAAAGTAAGGATGTCAATAAGGAGCATTGATTCGCCATAGTTACCTTTATAAAAAATCCATGCGGGAGACTTCTTTCCTGTCTCAGTGCCAAGATAGCACTTCTTTTGGAGACAGATTATAATCTTAATTTTAACATATTTGTTTTATTTTCAGCTCTGGGGGCATTAAGAAAACCTAACTGGTGCTATTTCTTTTCTTGCTTTGGCTGCTGGGAAGCTCAGAGCCCAATTAACGTCCATCTATAGCAAGTCTGTAAGACTTAAAACCCTTGTTTTCAAGTACTAACCCCATCCTTGGCTTCATTTTATTTTTCCTATCATTATTTTTATTCTTATTTTTCTTACTCTGATTTCTTTACTTACTCTTTCCTTTGGTGTAATATATCGCCATAAGGCCATCATCCATATTGACATGAAAGAGGGAAATAATGAAAATGTAAGCAGTGTAATTTGTGAACGTCAGCAACAGAAGAATCTTATGCGTTGGCATCCAGAAAAAAAAAAAAAAACTCTGGGTTGTGATCTCAGTTCGACTACTTAATAGCTGTGTGACCTTGCAAGATTTACTGGGCCTCAGTTTATCCTTTTTTAAAAGGTTGAGAGTGGGGGACCCTAATTATATCTCCCTTGAAACTCAGTGTTGAGGATCATATTGGGAAAAGTACTTGGCCCTTAATAAGTGCTCTTACCAAACTTTAGTTCCTTCCTTCCTCAACTCAAAACTCCTTCAGCAGCTATTTGCTCTTGGACTTGCTCAATCATGTTCCTGGGTGACCTGGTGAGCTCAGAAATATCTACTGCTGAGGAAATGCATTTTAGCTGCATCAGGAGAATGTTAGGTCAGAAGGAAGCTGGCGAGAAAGTGCTGGATAAGAGGAAATCATGGCTCCCAGGGCTTAGCTCAAGAGCTCATGGAATCACAGCAGGAAAGAGAAGGTGGAAATTCAGGCCTGGGAGGCACCCCGGTGTGTCCTGAGAACAGTGGTGGGGCTCCCTCAGACAAGCTTCTGGAAGAAGAAATCTCTTTACTGTGGTCCTGCTGGAGAGCAGGGGATGGGTTACACCCATTAATGTTTTAAAAATATTATCCATATTTTGGATACGAGCCTGGGTGGCTCAGTCGGTTAAGCGTCCGACTTCAGCTCAGGTCACGATCTCACTGTCCGCGAGTTTGAGCCCCACGAGGGCCTCTGTGCTGACAGCCTGGAGCCTGCTCCAGATTCTGTGTCTCCCTCTCTCTCTGTCCCTCCGCTGCTCTCTCTCTCTGTCTCTCTCATAACTAAATAAACATTAAAAAAAAAACACATTACCACAAATTTCAAGACAGCGATGGCAGAGCATTAAACCAAACGCAGGGCCTTCTGTGTGCAAGGCACTGTGTGAACGCACAGGTCGCTTTATCAAGAAGCGCACAACAGACGACAGTCATCCTGAGCCATCGGTGCGTGCGAAATGGAGCTTGTCTCTCTCTCAGTCCCCGCCTCGTGTGACAAGGTAGGCAGCCGGTGTCCAGCCACCGCACCGTGTTTACAGCTGAAGCGGCTTCCCCAGAAGACCAGGACAGAGCCTAAGCGTGTGCTCCCAAAGCCGGTGTGGATATTAAGAAATCCTGCAGGCCGGGGGAGCTCCGTGCAGGTTGCCGGCAGAAAGCTCCCGAAAGCCCTCAGCCAGCCCCGAACAAAGCGGCAGCGTGTGGAGGCCTGGATGGAAGCCTGCTGGCCGAGGGCGGAAGGTGGACTGTTTCTTCGCAACGAGGTTCCCTCGGAGTCTGGTCCAGTCCCCACCGATCCTGTGCCCGGCGAACGCGGCAGTTTGTCATCGGCCCACCGCACGAGCTCTCTGATCCTGTTTTTGGTAAAACTTGTAATTTACAGGTTATCTTCGGGGATGACTTTAACGAAGGCCTCTCCACGTTACGGCGTGATTACCTAAGTTGTTTGCTGGGACCCGTCTAAAGGGCATCGGTACTGGTACCGGGGCAGGTTATGGAGGGAAATTCTAGCCGGTGAGCACAGTGTGTGTGGTGTGAATAGGTGTGAGTGCAGGTGAGTGTGTGTGTGTGTGTGTGGGTGGGTGGGTGGGTGGGTGTGCACATGCAGGCCCTCTCACAAGATATGCCCGGATGCAAATGTGAAAAGGATGATTATTTATCTGTCTCTTTTAAGCCTAGAGAAGGCTGGCAATCCCAGAACCCTTGGAAATGACCTTTTCTCAGGTAATATGGAATATCACTGGTTACAAAGATCTCCTTCAGGGATGGGAAGAAAGAGGAAATGAAAGTCTCTTTGATGAGGGCACTTATCTACCACGTGTCAGGCTCCTTCATGTACACGATGTTGTGAGTTCCTCACGAGAATCTGAGAGATAGCGACTAATACACCCATTTTACAGATGAGCAAACTAAACTCAGGGTTTCAGTGACATCCCCAGTTCTGACACCACATCGGGATTATAACCCGGGACTCCAAACCCTATGTTCTTTCTATGAAACCACACTGTCTCTCACAGGGGGTGAAAAGGAATGGGAGACGGGGCGCCTGGGTGGCGCAGTGGGTTAAGCGTCCGACTTCAGCCAGGTCACGATCTCGCGGTCCGTGAGTTCGAGCCCCGCGTCAGGCTCTGGGCTGATGGCTCGGAGCCTGGAGCCTGTTTCCGATTCTGTGTCTCCCTCTCTCTCTGCCCCTCCCCCGTTCATGCTCTGTCTCTCTCTGTCCAAAAATAAATAAAAAACGTTGAAAAAAAAATTAAAAAAAAAAAAAAGAAAAGGAATGGGAGAGAAGTAGGTTAGTTTCTTTTCCTTGAGGATTAAAAAAAAAAAAAAAAGCATGTTTTAATATAGTCCCATGACTGAGGTGTTCATTTAGATGCAACTCCCTACCTTACTGGCACTAAACGTCCCACCTATTTCTTTTTTTTTTAAACATACAATTTATTGACAAATTGATTTCCATACAACACCCAGTGCTCATCCCAACAGGTGCCCTCCTCCATGCCCATCACCCACTTTCCCCTTCCCCCGACCCCCCATCAACCCTCAGTTTGTTCTCAGTATCCAAGAGCCTCTTATGGTTTGCCTCCCTCCCTCTCCATAAGTTTTTTTTTTTCCCCTTCCCCTCCCCCACGGTCTTCTGCTAAGTTTCTCAGGATCCACATAGGAGTGAAAACATATACTATCTGTCTTTCTCTGACTTATTTCACTCAGCATAATACCCTCCAGTTCCATCCACGTTGCTGCAAATGGCAGGATTTCATTCTTTCTCACTGCCAACTAGTATTCCATTGTATATGTAAACCACATCTTCTTTATCCATTTGTCAGTTGATGGACATTTACGCTCTTTCCATACTTTGGCTATTGTCGAAAGTGCTGCTATAAACATTGGGGTACAAGTGCCCCTCTGCATCAGCACTCCTGTATCCCTTGGGTCAATTCCTAGCAGTGCTATTGCTGGGTCATAGGGTAAATCTATTTTTAACTTTTTTGAGGAACCTCCACACTGTTTTCCAGAGCGGCTGCACCAGTTTGCATTCCCACCAACAGTGCAAGAGGGTTCCTGTTTCTCCACATCCTCGCCAGCGTCTATAGTCTCCTGACTTGTTCATGTCGGCCACTCTGACCGTGCCCCACTTGTTTCTACCTGTTAACCCCAGAGACTCAGTAGGCATCATGGCTGATATAATCCATAGTAATGGAAAATCCAAAAGAATAACAATTTGGACGGTGTATGATTTCAGAAGACATCTTTCACTACTTCCTAATATTAGAATTCTAGTCCTTTCCACTATTTCCCGGAAACTGCTGATTCCACACTGTCCTCCAATTCTTGAAACTCTAATAACTCAGCTCCCTTCTGTTCCTTGATTTCAAGGGATGAGAAGAAACACCGGGTCCCTCCCTGCCCACATCTCAGAGTGGGGAGGAAGGACAAGAGGGGTCCAGCTTGAGGGAATGGGAGAGTCATTGACTCTTTCTGGAGGCTCTTCTGCTTACGGATAGCCTACATCGTGCCCTGAGACCTTTCCCAGAGCAGAGGAAGTGATGAGATCTCAAGCCCCGAACTGTGGGTCGGAGTGTCTGACCTGCAGTTTACCCGTGGTGTTTCCTGGAAGAAGTCACTTAACCTTTGCAATTCTCACTTTCCTGGTCTATATAATGAAGATAATAATATCCGACATGACTCACGTGCTGTTGAGAAAGGAATTTTAAAATGCATATACTTTAGCCCAGCAATTCCACCTGCAGAAACTTATCCAAAGGAAATACCTAGACAAATACTCAAAATGAGATATGTATAGAGATGTTCCCTGAGACGTTGTTTACTATGTGTTGAAAATTTTGAAGGAATCTAATGTGTGCCCCTATGGAATTTGTCAAGTAAGTATGACATATCCATAGATTGCCAAGGGCATAGACATTTAAAATGATACAGTAGGTCTTGGGACACCTGGGTGGCTCAGTCAGTGGGACATCTTACTCTTGATTTCAACTCAGGTCATGATCTCATGGTCTGTGTGTTCAAGCCCCATGTTGGGCTCTGCGCTCACAGCGTGGAGCCTGCTCGGGGCTCTCGCTCTCCCTCACTCTCTACCCCTCCACCACTCTCTTTCTCTCTCAAAATAAATAAATATTAAAAACTAAAATGATACAGTAGATCTCTATGTATTGAGTTAGCAATTTATCTTACAGTTGATACTATCATATATTCAAAGACTGGTAGACTAAGAGCCTGAACCTAGTGGTTGATTCTCATTTTTTTTTTTTTTGCATTGTTTGCGATTTTTGCCTGTGCGTGTTCTGCTTAAGAATTGTTTAATTAATTAAATTAAAAACTTTTAAAAATGTGTTTGTGTGTACATAAAAAATTGTAAGAACATGTGTGTTGTTACTAGTTGTCTCTAATCACAGGGAATGTTTTTCCCTTTGCTATACTTTTCTGAATTTTCCAAATTATTGACAACATTCAGGCATAAACTTATATAGAAATAGAACAACATGAAAGCATAAAATACTGCCTGTTTTAGAAAAGAAAAAAAGCAACCTACTTGCTGTGAATTCTTTGCTTTTAGAAAGCTCAACATAGCTATAAGATTATTGTATTCGTCAGCTATCGCTGCCTAACAAATACAAGCTTAGTGGCTTAAAACAACAATAAATACTTATTACCTCAAAAGCGTATGTGGGTCAAGATTTCAGGGAGAACTTATCTGAATGGTTTGGGCTCAGGATTTTTCAAGAGGTTGCCATTGTAGGCCACAGCTGCAATCATCGCACGGCTTCACTACTGCTGGCTATTAAGAATGGATCTTAGTTCCCGGTCATATGGACCTCTCCACACGAGCTTCCCCATGACATGGCATCTGACTTCTCCCAGAGTGAATATTCCAAAAGGGAGCAAGGCAGAAGTCACAGTGTCTTTTCCCACCTAGCCTCAGAAGTCACATGCATCCTTTCTGAATGTCTTCTGAGTTACAGAGGCCAACTCTATTCAGCAAGGGAGGGGGACACACAAAGGTACGAATACGAGAAGGCAAAGATCACTGGGGGCCATTCTGGAGACTAGCTATACTAATTATATACATAAAGAGTTCCAAGAACTGTTGCGTACTCTCCAAATGAGAGGGAGTCTTACATTTTGCCCTTTCTCTTCCCCAGGGAGCATCCTGACAGTAATGTCTATGTTTTTGCTGACTTGTTCGCTCATCCTTTCAGCCCTGTATCTTCAGAGAGCCTTTTCTCTGAAGAATTCTAAGTAACCTGCAGGATAAAGCAAGGAGCAGGGCCCCAAGAACTGACTGTCCCTTTCTTTGCCTGTGAACCATCCATTCTGCAAATGGTGTCAGAACATTGCTCATAATCGCTGGTGTCTTTCACCACCAGTCTCCCTGCCAGTAGATGTCCTGGAGTGTCCCCAGAAATAAAGAATGGGCCCTGTACCAGCCTCAATTACCCAGCGGTGCCTTCAGGTCACACCAGTGTTATATTCATCCCTGTACCCAAGGGCTTAGCCCAGCCTTGGCCCAGCAGGTGGGAAATAGTTACTTACTGATTTTAACGAACATGAGGAAACCATAATCTGAAAGGTAAGTCTGCTTCTGCCGAGAGAAGTAAATGAAACCAATGGTAAAAATCATCGTTTGACCTCATCAAATCTCATCCCTGATGCCCTCTACCTGCTCACGTCTTCTCTGCCTTTACCTTCAACCCCGCCTCCACCTGCTGCTTATGTCCTCCTAATTTCCCATCCTCCTCTCTTTGGTCTGATCCCTGGCTGAGCCATGCAGTAGCTATTTGATTTTGTGCAAGTTACTCAGTCTCTCCGAACCTCAGTTCCCTGACCTGTGAGACAAGGATAATACTTCCTCTTCTTAGAAAGTCGAAATTAAAGAACAATACATATGGTGCCAGGAACTTAGGAGAAGTGAAATACATCTGATTTTCCTCTCTGTTCTTTATGTTGACACGAGCTTAGCGCACATTTCATTTCGTGGCTCGCTTTTGTTATTTCATATGAGTTTGCAATCGTTTTTACAAGTTGTCCCCTCATGTTCATGGTTATCTATTTTATTGGCTGCATAATATCTTATCAACCGTTCCCAATTATGGGACATTCAAGGTCTCGCAAAATTTTTGTCATCACACATGACATGTCCTCTTGGATGTTTTTTCTGCAGGATAGTGTACCAAGATTGGTATTACCCGTCCGGGCAATTTGAGTTCGAATTTTGTATTAATGCACAACGTTTAGGTCCCATTTCCCATCTGGGGTTCATACCCCTTGACAGCATGGATGGCATCTCATTCTCCATGAGCAGGAGTGTGTGGTGGTTTAAGGGCACAAGTTTTGGAACCAGACGGACCTGTGTTTGAATTCTGGCTTTTCCACTCTTCGGAATTCAGCATTCCCAATTGTGAAGTAAAGGTACCTAAACCTACCCACTGGCGTTGGTATCAGTCACGTGTTGCTGCACCACAAACCATCCCGAAGCTGAGGTCCTTAAGACCATAACAGCCATTTATGTGGTTGATGTATCTGCAGTCGGGCAGCACTGAGCAGGGACAGTTCATCTTTCCTCCGTGCAGTGTTAGCAGAAGTAGTTTTGAGGATTTGCTTCCAAGATGGCACACTCACAGGGCTGGTGGCCGGTTGGTATTGGCTGGGAACGTAGCCGGGGCTGTGCTTCGGGATTCTTGGTTCTCCTCCACATGGATTTCATCGTAGATTTCTTGGTTTCCTTCAAAATATGGTGGCTCGGTTCTTTTTTTGGTCATTTGATCTGTAAATATTTGTTACAATAAAACTATAAGAAGTATCTTATTTGTTTTTTTAATATTAAATATAATTTATTGTCAGATTGGTTTCCATACAACACCCATTGCTCATCCCAACAGGTGCCCTCCTCCATGCCCATCACCCACTTTCCCCTCTCCCCCAGCCCCTATCCACCCTCAGTTTATTCTCAGTATTTAAGAGCCTCTTATGGTTTGCCTCCTTCCCTCTCTGTAACTTTTTTCCCCCTTCCCCTCCCCCATGGTCTTCTGTTATGTTTCTCAGGATCCACATAGGGGTGAAAACATATGGTATCTGTCTTTCTCTGCCTGACTTATTTCAGTCAGCATAATACCTTCCAGTTCCATGGTGGCTTAGTTCTAAGAGTGAGTGTCCCCAGAGCTCCAGATGGAAGCTCTACTGACTTTTGTGACCTCACCCCCGAGTCAAGTGGGGTCACTTGCATTGCAGTTAAAGCCCAGCTGTGTTCAGCAGAGGGAACCTCTCATTGCCTCCTGAATGCCAAATTGCACTGGAAGAAAAGCTGGTGAGATGGCAGTTCTTGCTGAAGCCATTTTTGGAAAGTAAATTTTGCCACAGAGTTGTAAGATTTAAAAATTAAATGAACACTATCCGTTTCAATGCTCAGTAGAGTACCTGGCTCGTAATAGGTGCTCAGTTCACAGTGGCTGCTTGACATGAAGCCAAGGGTAGTTGTGACCTACAGGTGGACCTTCAACAGACCTTAGGGTGAGTGATTGTCAGTTTATCTGGGTCGCCTTTTCTCCCTTCACAAGAATAAATGAAGTGTGTGTCTGTCCCGATATTTTGCTTTCCCCCTTGTTCTTCTCCTTTATAAGTTCATAACCCATTTGTTTGGTCAATCATAAGACTCAACAGAAATAAGCAACACTGTGTGGCATTGCTTAGCCACAGCCCCTTTGTCTTGTGGTTGGGTCTTTCCAAACTGTCTTGTATGGCTTTGCCCCAAAATAGTTTGTCTACAGTGTGTGAAAGAGGATGTTAGCAACAAGAGAGGATGTGAACCTGACCTGCTGTCAAACAGGACGCTTTCGCCTGGAATGTTCTGAGCCATTCAGTCTCAGCTGCAGAGATTCCAGTAGTAAAGTGGAACTTGCCTCTAACTGGGTTGGCTGGGGCTAGAAAGAACCATCAAAAGGGGCCCAGAGACAGGACGGCACTTGCTCGAGGCCATAGAGCGAGCTGATGTTAGAGTCATAGATTAGAGCAGGGTTTCTTAATCTCAGCACTGTTGACACTGAAGCAAACTATTTTTTATTGTGAGAGGCTGTCCTGTTCAATGTGGTATATTTAGAAGCCTCCCTGGCCTCCACTCACCAAATGCCGGCAACATCTTCTTCCTCTGGATATTGCCAAATGTCTCCTGGGTGGGTGGGTGGGTGGGGGACGATTGCCCCCAGTAGAGATCTACTTGCCTAGAATTCAGGTGTTCCAGTTGACTGTGAATCTACCCGGCTAAATTTCATTTCGATAGGTGCTGAGTAGATTTACAAAGACTAACTTCAGGGCATTCGAACTAGTCTTCGTAGACTAGCAGAGCTTTTGCTAGAGAAAGAATGCCCCCCACTCCATCCCCATCCCACCACCCACCCCACCCCCAAATAAAGGCAAATCTAGAATATAGGACATTCTATGAAATAACTGGTCAGCTCTCTTCAAAAAGTTGAAGTCACGAAAGAATGGAGGTGAAGATGACTGTTACAGATTAAGAGGTTCATGACCTTGTCCTTGATTGGGTCTGTTAAACACACACACGCACACACATATACACCTGTAAAAGATATTTTAGGGACAACTGGGAAAATCTGAATACGCAATTACTGGTTAATTGTTATTTAGGTGTGGATATGGTATTGTGAGTAAGAAAATGTCCTTGTTTGGAGGAGATGAGCCAGAAACATTTAGGGGTGAAATAAGAGTTCTATCTGTAACTTATTGTGAAATGGATTAGCCATCAAAAGTAGGCAAATGTGTCAAAGTGTTCATAATTGATGGCATTGTGTGATAAAGCTATACTGTTCTTTTTCACTTTTCTTTATTTGAGAAATTTTTCTTAATTAAAATGACGGGGAAAATAAGTATAAAGGCAAAAAGAAAGGAAACCAATTGAAATGTCTCTTAAAGAAACCCTCACCCGTGTGCACCAGGGTGTTCATTACAACATTGTGTATAATGTGGAGAAAAGGAAACAGCCTTCCTATTCATCCCTGAGCAATGGATAAGTTGTAACGTTCTAGATGATGTAGAATACCATGCAACCATTACAAAGAGCAAGGTACTACCCCAAATAAACAGCCCATAAAAGTGAAAATATCTGAATCAGTAATGACTGCCAAGAGCCCTGTATCCTGGGACGTTGGTCTTCACGGTGGTGGCCAAGACTCATTGACTCTAATTCTTCAGTTGGTGACCGGAAGCCAAAGTGCACGAGTCATGTAGATGCTGAACAATGTTGGATAAGACCCTCCATGATGCAGATGTGAGTTTTAGTCCAGTAATGATCCACTGTACAAGGAAGACAACTTTCTTTATTTTTCGAAAACTTACCTTGCGTTTCAAGCTCACGTTCCACTGGGATGTCAAGAATTCTACCAGGGGCAATTTAACATTCTCTTTTTCTTGGGAATTGTGGCTAACTTTTGGAGAAGGTTTGGGGTTGAGCCATCTGGAAATGGCCACTATATTTTTTAATGTTTATTTTATTTAAGAGAGAGAGAGAGCATGAGCAAGGGAGGAGCAGGGAGAGAGAGAGAGACAGAGAGAGAATCACAAGAAGACTCTGCCCCATCATGAATCTCATGAATAGCAAGGTCACGACCTGAGCTAAAATCAAGAGCTGGACGCTCACCTGACTGAGTGACCCTGGAGCCCCTGAAATGGCTTCTATTTTTAACCTTTAAAAATATCAGTTTTAGGGGCGCCTGGGTGGCTTAGTAGGTTAAGCGTCCGACTTCGGCTCAGGTCACCATCTCACAGCTTGTGAGTTCGAGCCCCACGTCAGACTCCATGCTGACAGCTCAGAGCCTGGAGCCTGTTCCGATTCTGTGTCTTTCTCTCTCTCTCTCTCTCTGTCCCTCCCCCGCTCACACTCTGTCTCTCTCTGTCTCTCAAAGATAAATAAACATTAAAAAATTTTTTTGTTTTAAATATCAGTTTTGTGTAGTTGAACCTGAAGCACAAGACCATCTTTATTTGAATGGAATTAGGAAAGGAACCAGGAAGAGGGAAGAATGACATAGAGCTAGGAGTCCTTATCTGGATGGTTTCCCAAGACACACTGCGGGCGTGTGTGTGCGTGTTTTCTGTCCATACCCTGAGTACTTCTCACCACTTCCATCTAAACCCTTCCTGGTCCACGCCAGGATGCTGGCACCTGTTTTCACCTTTGGCCCCTGACGGCCATTCCTACAGCGGCCAGAGGTACGCTTTAAAAGCTAAATCATAGCATAGTACTCCTCCCTCAAAACCACTTAACAGCTTTCTTCTTGCAGAATATTGTATTGTATCTCACTTACCATTGGTCGGACCCCGCACACGTGATGCTCCATTAGCTCCCGATTTCAGCCCCTGCTCTGCTCTCTCTCCATCATCTCTGGCACTCACACCAGCATCTTTGCTGACCTTGATTAATGTTACCTGCTCTGTGAGGTCTTCCTGCATCATCCTATTTAAATCTGCCAGACCCCGTGTGAGTTTGCTGGGGCTGCACTACAAACTGAGTGGCTCAAACAACAGAAGTTTATTGTCCCACAGTTCTGGAGGCTGGAAGTCTGAGTTCAAGGTGCCCGCAGGGCCATGCTCTCCAAAAGGCTCTGAAAGATAACACGTTCCAGGACTTTCTCTTCTTAGCTTCTGGTGTCGCCGGTAACCCTTGGCGTTCCTTGGCTTGTAGATGTACCACCCTGATCTCTACCTTTGCATCCACGTGGCCTTCTCTGCCTGTATGTGTCTGTGGTCAAACCTCCCCCTTTTATAAGAATGCCGGTCATGTTGGGCTAGGGCCTATCCTACTCTGGCGTGAATTCATCTTCACTAATTACATCTGCCATCATTCTATTTCTAAATAAGGTCACGTTTTGAGGTGCTCGGGATCCTTAGGATTTCAACCGGTGAATGGGAGGCACGACCCAACCTATATCCTCTGCTCTGCTTTATTTTGCTTTATTTTTCTCTGTAGTATTCATCACGTTCTGATATACTCATTTACCTTCTTTAGTGTCTGCCTCCCTCTGTAGAATGTAAACTCTACGAAGGCTGGCATGCCTATCTGTTTTCTTCACTGCCGCATCCAGAGAACTGAGAACTATGCTCGATATACACATCTGTGTTGAGAAAGAAAGAAAAGTTGATCTCTCACCTCTCTCTTTACAGCTTTTGACACATTGCTGAGGCCTGGCGCTAAAAAAAACTCCACGGACTCACAGGCTATTAAAACTTTAAAAATGTCTAGCAATCACCTTGTGCAGTTCTCCCATTTCGCTGATAAGGAACTGAGACCTGGAGGCAAGAAAGCGTCCATTCCAATCACACAGTAACAGCGGGATCCAGGTGCCCTCTTTCCTGGCACTTCTAACCACAACTGCTGTCTTTATCATATGTAATTTTCCCAGTAGCCAGGAAATTCTGTGATCACAATTTAAAAAGCAATCGCGTCTTTGTGTTTGATGACAGGTGGACACACGGTTCTGTTTGCTCTAGATTGACTGAGCTGATCAAGATATCAAAGACTCCATACCTTGATGGACCAGTCCAACCAGCCTATGCTATTTAAAGTAAATATCAATTTGTTAAAAAAACAGCCCCATTAATCTTGACCATTTATAAGGAAATGTTTCTGTTGAAGAGAAACTGTGTTTCTGGGGCGCCTGGGTAGCTCAGTCGGTTAAGTGCCCGACTTCGGCTCAGGTCACGATCTCACGGTTGGTGGGTTCGAGCCCCGCGTAGGGCTCTGTGCTGACAGCTCGGAGCCTGGAGCCTCCTTCGGATTCTGTGTCTCCTTCTCCCTCTGCCCCTCCCCCACCTGTGCTCTGTCTCTCTGTCTGTCAAAAATAAATAAATGTAAAAAAAAAAATTGGTTTTTTAAAAAGGAAAAAAAAAAAAAAAGAAAAACTGTGTTTCTGATTCTGGACCAGGGATTGCTCTGTTTGGACCTCACAGGGGGGCAAAAGCCCACATCTCCCACCCAGCTGGGACTGCCTAGAACCCCAAAGGAAAGTGAGCACCAATCTCCAGTTAGAGCTGGAAACACCTGGCCTAAGGCCTGGCACCTAGAAGGCCCTCCAAAGATATCAGCTGAATCTAAGTTTAAAAAAAAAAAAAAAAAAAGGAAAGAAAAGAAAAGAAACCGAACTAAAATGTTCTAAAATGTTTTTGTTTCATTTTTCTTATAACCGGGTGGTTACAGTTTGGGACTCTGGAACTAGCTGAGTGATCTGAACCAACCACTGATGCTTTTGGTCCCTGGGTTTCCTCTTCTCTAAGATGGGAATAATAGTATTTACCTTGTAAGTTGCGAGACTTCATTGTGGTAACCCGCAAATATCACTTAGAACAATGTTGGGCACATAATGAGCGCTAGGCAACTTTTGCTATGGTTCCTCCCTTACTTCACCCATCCATTTATTCAACCACACGGTAACATGCATTGAGGACCTATTTGGGGTTCTAAGCTCTGTGCGAGGTGTCAGGGAAACCAAAGTGCAAAGACGTGGTCCCTGTAGCCCACAGCCCATGGCGCATATTGTTCATTGAGAATCACAGACCCGTGAAATCGTGGGAAGCTGTTACTACATATGGGCACAGGTATATTTAGCCTTCATTATTTGCTGAAAGGAATGCACGAACACCCCCCACACCGATTTCCAAAAAATGGCTAAGGGCTATAGTGTTATAAATGGAAACCGACAGAAAACTCAACAGAGAAACCTGATATAATGTGGTCATTGCTGAACTAGAGGTCTGTATGAGGCACAAGAGAACCCGGAGGACCAAAGCCTGGCCTTGAATGTCTGGCCCAGCTTCACATAGGAGGTGTTTCTCTTAAGTGCATGATGGCATCTTGGTGCATCCGTTAAGGAATGGAGAGCCTCAGACACACGTGGGGAAAGGTAGGAGAAATACAAACCAGAATATAATGATCCTCAGACCTATTTTTGCTCTGGTTTCTGGGAAAAGAAACAATCTCACAAAGAAACTGAGCAAGTGTTCTTGTGATTTGACTCTATTAGAAGAGGGACAAGGAGGGGCGCCTGGGTGGCCCTGTCAGTTAAGCATCCACCTTCTGCTTGGGTCATGATCTGGCGGTTCATGGGTTCAAGCCCCACATCAGACTCTGTGCTGACAGCTCGGAGCCTGGAGCCTGCTTGGAATTCTGTGTCTCCTCCTCTCTCTGCTCCCACTCTGTCTTTCTCTCTCTCAAAAGTAAATAAACATTAAAAAAAAAAAAAAAAGAAGAGGGGCAAGGAAAAAGAATGTGTTTTAGAGTGAAACAGACTGCAAGTTGAATTCTGACTGTTACTTATCATCTGTTGAGAACTGGGACAAATATTAACCTCTCTGAAGTCTATTTTCTCAAATGCAAAACTGGGAAGGTTGTGAAATAATATTTATTATATCTTCAGTGCAGCATGTGGCTGTGATAGATTAACAGATTGCATTGTTTGCTGACCATCATTCACTTTCTCCCAATTCTTGCCCTGCTTCCTCTCTTTCTCTATATGTAAGATGGACTTTTGTGTCCGTTGACTTTGGGATGTGGCCATGTTAATTTGACCAACAGACTGTGAGTGAGTGTGATGTGTGTAAAATCCTAGCAGAATCTTAAACATATGTACCAAGTTTGGAAATGTCTTCCCTACTCTTGTGCTTTGCTGTGAAAACAACTTGTCCCTTATTTGGACTCATCTGTCAGCTCAGATCTAGGGACGAGCGGGCTCACTGACCCAAGTTGAGCACAGCCACGGCTGAACTGAACCTAGGCAAGAAAATCAATCGTCAGCCGTGACAAATGGGGGATATTTGTTGCTGCAGCAAAAGCTGACTAGTACACTGACACACGATTCACGCTCGATAACTTGTTTCTCTCCTTCGGGCTTACCAAAACCAAACAGCAAACTTGCAGGGAACTCCATGAAGACATTGGGGCTCCGACCCTGAAACTGTTAGAAAATTCTTTATAAAGACAGGAGAGTCAGGTAGGGGTAGGATAGAGTTGATTGGAATGCAGGCTGGAGACCACCCACTCCACACCAAGCCCATTTCCTTTGTCTCTGGGCACCCGGTTTGTCACTGAGCTCTGGCAAAAGGAATATGGATGGGTATGAAGCGAGCCACCTCCAGGTTTGGCCCTTGCTCACTCCCCCAAGCTCTTTTCCTCTCCAGGCTGATTGGAGTGGTGAACCGCAGGACGACATAGAAGCTAATATTAAAGATGCAGAGGTGCTGTCAGCCTGGAGTCCTGAATGACGACCTGAGTGGCTGCCTTGGACCATCACTGTCAAAGATGAGCACAAGCCAGGCATGAGTGACGGCAGTGAAATAGACTTTATTCAGTAACTGCTGACAATAGGGAGAGAGTCAAAGTCCATTCCGATTTGCACACGGGGGAAGGGGCATCTTAAAGGGAGAACCAGGGAGTAGGAAGTGGGGGAGGGGGGAGCAGGGGCTTATGCAGAGTCAGGGAAAGGAAAAGTGACAAAAGGCGAGAAGGGCATTGGTGATGTGAAACCCCTATGGATTTGCTAACTGGCTCTTACTGAAGTTACGCTTCTCCTCCCACAGCGGCTGGCTGGGAGACAGGGGCACTATCTCCAGGATCAAACAGTCAGTTCTCTTGGCAGCCTTGAGTTTTCTCAGGCAGGCTCCTTAGGCAGGGCTACCGTCATCCTAGGGATGCCTCTTTGCACCGTGAGAAACTGTGTTAGTGTTTGTTCAAGTCTTTAGAAGCCGACGTGACGGGCAGGTAGAGGAGAGGACTCCGAGGAAGCTTCCTAGAGTTTGGTCAAGGCACGCATCTTTGTTATTCCCTCTGTCGGGTTAGTTCTATTAGTTTGCAACCGAACCCCAAGAAATGCTAATAGAGCTGGGTACCAGCAAAGGGTTTACGTACTGATAATTCCTAACAAGTGTTCAGTAAGAGCTTGAGATGCGCCACACTGCACCACAAACTACACCCGTAAGAGCCTCATTCAGCTCACTGTTTAACTGTGAAAGCGATGTTGTTATTCCCTTTTCTCAATCAATCAATCAACCAAGCCAGTTGAAGATCTGTGTGGGCAGTAACTTTGTTTTGATCATGTGCCTGGAGAGCGGCAGGAGTAGATTGGAACCAGACCATTTGGGGGCCGAATTCAGTGTTATGACCACAGAGCATCGATTTCTTGTGCTCAGCAAGTTTGGAAGGACATGAGTGCCAGGTAACCCTTTTTGACCTGAGACCCAAGTACGAAGACCTAGGCCATTATAAGGAAAAAATTCTATTTCTGTAGGAATCCCTGGGCCTGAGAAACATGCGTCTCTCATGCCTGAGAGACATAGGGGCGGATAAAGTGTGGAAGAGCCAAGACAGGAAGATGGTGACCCCAAGAACGAGGGCTGGACAAACAGCCAAGGAAACTTGGAGGGAAGTGACAGCATGTGCCGAGAAGACATTGGTTAATATTTAATCATGAATCAAGCAATAAGAGTCACATGAGACCATTCATCTAACTGTGCTTAACCATTACATTGGAGTACTGCAAATTTCTCCCCAGAGAAGTGATATCTATGCACTTAAATGAACCGAGAGCCAGCGGACAGGTAAAAGGCAGGGACACAGCCAGAAAAAAATGAAGTGTCCTGGAGACACAGACAGCAGAGAAAAGAGACATTGGGAGTTAAGAAATCTAGTTCTCCTCTTGGCTGTGCTTGTAACTAGCTACATGACCTTGGGAAGGTCACTTTCACCTCTCAGAGCCCATGCACCAAGGGGGGGGGGGGGGTGGTTGGAAGTTTTCTGAGGCCTCTCTCTGCCATGACAGTCTGGTCATTGGGAGTCATTCCTCTTTCCGGGTTCCATGGAAGCAGATCTTTCTATTAGGTGTCGTCTCTCCTGTGTTAGGAAAAGGAAGGTACAATGTGTGGTCTTCTTTATGTATAGAGGCTGCAACTCACGCAGAATCACAAAGCTGCAGAGTGAAAGAGCTGGAAGTGGTCATCGCTCTGGACCCTCTCATTATACCGAGAAGGAAACAGAACAGAGAGGCAAGTCATTTTACTAACGTCACACAGTTACACACTATCCAAGCTGAAACTGGAACCCTGCTTTTGGGGCTTATTCCCAAAGAACTCACTGCCTAGGTATTGGAGAAAGAGTAGAAGGGAATGAGCCTTTACTAAACACTTACTATGTGCGAGAAACCACCTTAGGCTCTGTACTCAGTCTACACACATTCAGCGAGTTTTACTGAGGAGAACCTGCTCTGTGCTCTATTCCCTGAATATAGAGATGAACAAGACAGATAAGGTCTCCTCTCAGTGTTCCCATCCCAGTGAGGGGGAATGGGGATAGCCAGTAAACATAAATAAACAAATAGGAAAATATCAAAGTAGGACTACCAAGAAAATAGCCCCATGTGCTATTAAGAAAATTAAAATGCTACCTGTAACCCGGGCAGCTACATCAGGCAACGTGGGGTTTGTCTTATCTTCTTCCCACCCACATGCTGTGAAAGTATTTTCGTTGTTCAAATGAGGAGAATGAGGCTCTGACTTAACTCATATAGTTGGTGCAGTGTAAGTGCATTGCAGATTCCAATTCAGTTCTTTCTGGGCCAAAGCCCATGCCTTGCTTCACCATATACTGCAATGGAGTTTTTAGTTTTTCAGTTTTCTTGTTTTTATTAAGATTTTATTTTTAAGTAATCTCTACATCCAATGTGGGGCTCGAACTCACAACCCAAGATCAAGAGTTGCATGGTCTACTGACTGAGCCAGCCAGGTGCCATGAGAGTTTTGTTTGTTTGAAGGAAAATATATACACAAAGTGTGTACATATATACTATAGCTGGTTGTGGTTAGGTGCTTGAGAAATAGTAGCCAACTTTTTTCTTCTAGTCATCTCCAGTGTCCCAAAGCCGGTGTCTTCTTTGAAAACCCTCTCTCGTGTGGGAAGCATCTGACTCGGTCCATGGGTAGAGGCTATAGCGTTCAAATAGAAATTTCCCTATGCTTGGGACTTGCTAACTGGATGTGAGGGATTGGACCTTATCATTTAAGACCCAAGAATACTAACACTTTGACCTAGGATGCTAAATCACCCAGTCCGGGATACAATTCAGCAACCAATCTCCCTGAGTTCTTCTGACGCGACAGGTGAGCCCAGGGACAGTTTTTCTGGTACAGACTTCTGGGCTTCAACATCCAGACTATCTTGCAAGATTTGCCGCGTCTATGTATGTGTCCATATTCCCAGGTACTGGTGTGCTTACTCCTGCAAGGAAAGTTGCAGAATTCTGTAATCTAATAAAGCTAAGTTCCAGATGAATGAAAGAGTTAGAAAGGGGGAAAAAAGGAAACTGTTGAAACATCTGGAAGAAAAAAAAATATCAACTGTTCTATTTAAGATGCCTTCCAAACACCAGAAACCTGAACTCAAAGTGGCCAAGGCAAACACTGCCTGTTGGTTACCACAGCCCCAATGCCTTATCCCTTCCTACTTGGCTGCCTTTGCCACAGAGGCTGGAAAAACCAAATGCTTGCTTTCACAACTTCACTTGCAGCTAGCAGAAACCATGTAACGGTTCCAACCAATGGGACTGGACGTCTACCAACGGCCGCCGGGAAGACGTTGGCTTTTTCTGGTAAAAGGGCCAGACACAGCTGATGCTGCTCATTTCACTTGGGTCTGTTTGAACCACGCACGTGATGCCTAAGGCTGCAACAGCCACCTGATAGCTACAAATGAGCCACCACTGTGCCAATATCAAGTAGCCTCCAGACTCCTGGTTAGGGGGAAATAGAAACCCATGTTTGTCTAATCTACTTTTAGTGGATTTTCTGTTACCTGCAGCTGAAAGCACTTCTGTGGCTAACCACTGTCTTAAACAACAAAGAAATGTAGTCTTTTTTTTTTAACCTAAGAAGAGAAATTATATCTTCTTCTATCTCATGCTTAAGGTTCATTGTTTCCTGCAGCTAGACGCTTTCCTTTCACATGCTATTGTCAGGAATGAATCAGCCAATCCATTCTTGAACTGCTCACCAGGAAGGGAGACAGACTGACGTCCTAGGCTCAGACTGACTATTGGGGGGGGGGCGGGGGGCGGGCAGGGAATACATATTGAGGCACCAACTAAAACACACCCTACGGTGTGATCACAAGATAAGTAATGACTTTCTGAACACAAAAACAAGAGGAACACATCATAAATTCCAGGACTTGTAAATACGAGCTTATTGAAATTAAAGAGTATTTATGAAACAACCCATTATAAACAAAAAGGAAAGGCACATAAGAGATCCGGGAGAAATATTTGCAATTTACGTGGCAAACGAAGTGTTAATGTCCCACAAATCATTTCTAAGAGTTTACCCTAAGGAAATCATTAAGGACACATGCAAAGATTTAGTCACAAGGATGTTTGCAGCATTACTGTGTTTAATAATGAAAATTTGCAAGTGAGATGAATTTCCAGCAATAAGGTACCAGTTAAGTAAAATATGATACAAACTTACAGTGGAATGCTATAGGATTATTAAAAAATAATGTTACTGAAATACTTGTACTTTGTGGGAAGCCAATTGTGATATGTTATTACGTGACAAAAGTAGAATGCAAATAAGGTATTCTTTGATTCTATTTCCCCAAGGAAAATGCAAGTGTGTATGAGCATGTGTGTGTGTGTGTGTGTGTGTGTGTGTACTTAAGAAGGAGATATATATCCTAGAGTTAACCATGGGTATAACCATCAGGAATCTCTGTTGGGTGATATGTTTCTTGATTTTTTTTTTTTTATAGTACATAGTGTGCTGCTTTTATAAGAAAAAAAGAAAGAAAGAAAGAAAGAAAGAAAAGGAGAGAGAGAGAAAGAGAGAAGGAAAGGAAAGGAAAGGAAAGGATGCAAAGAAGGAGGGAGGGAAAAATAACTTAATTTCGAAAACAAATCCCAAAAACTAAAAAAACACCTCAACAAAAACATGGGCAATGTGTCTGAGTAAAATATGTTCACAAAAACATGCAATAAGCTGGTAAACACATACATGAGCATCATTCTTGGTAGTAGTCTAACATGTGATAAAAATGAAAATGTGACACAACTCTTTCTTTTTCCCTTCCTTCCTCCCTCCCTCCTTCCCTTCCTTCCTTCCTTCCTTCCTTTCTTCTTTCCTTCCTTCCTTCCTTCCTTCCTTCCTTCCTTCCTTCCTTCCTTCCTTTCTCTCCACGCTTATTTATTTATTTTGAGAGAGACAGTGTGTGAACGGGAGAGGGACAGAGGGAGAGAGAGAAAGAACCCTAAGCAGGCTGTCAGTGCAGAGCCCTATGTGGGGCTCAGTCTCACGAACTGTGAGATCATGAGCTGAGCCAAGATCGAGACTCAAGACACTTAACCGACAGAGCCATCCGTCAATTTCTTTCGTTCTGTTTATGTGTTTATTTTTCATTAAACTGGAATGTTTCTCCTCTGAGACAAGAGGACTCCTTGGATGGGAGTGCCAGGAAGGTCATGTACAAGCTCGGAGGTAAAACCTTTCTGAAGAATGATTTCTCAGTAGGCAGAGTTTCCCAAACCTTCATCCTCACTGACCTCACAAGTCCATTTCGGTACACAGTATCCGCGGAAGGGACTAGAGGGTCCTGCCAGGACTCGTGTTTCAGGATTTCCATGTTCTTTCTCTACATAATGAAGAGATTGCTGGTGGCAGCCTAATTCAGGGAAATAGAAGTTATGCTGGTGAAGGCACATAGTACATTATGAAGCAAGTCTTTAAAAAGTATGTTTAATCAAAAATAGTTAACATTGTAGAGAGACGTTCAGAATATGAAGATGAATTTAAGCAGGTTACAAAGAAATATATACGATATATTAAATTTTGAAGAAATAAAACAAATGTATACTTATAGGCTCCAATTTAGCATATATTTAGGAAAGATTGAAATAATATAAGTCGAAATATTTATTGTGAGAGAGGGTGCAAGCAGAGGAGGGGCAGAGAGAGAGAGAGAGAGAGAGAGAGAGAGAGAGAGAGACTGAGAGAATCCCAAGCAGGCAAGCCCTTTGCAAGACTCCAACTCACAGACTAAAGCATTAAGATCATGACCTGAGCAGACACGAAGAGTCGGTCACTTAATCTACTGAGCCACCCAGGCATGCCATCATAAGTCAAAATGTTAATAGGAATCTCAGGTAGTGAGACTATGGACAACTTTGATGGTCTTCTTTACATTTTTCTTCTGTACTTTCAAACTTTTTATAATGCATATTCATTTCCGCATTACTCACCAGAAAAATTCAGTAAAAGATATTCAGTGAGCCCCATGTGACAACCCTTGTAGAGACAGTAAGTGCCGATATCTTTCAGGTACCTACAAAGTGCCAGGCACTGTCCTGGATGTGAACTGCTTCATTTTATTCTCAAACATTCTGTGATGGTAAGTACCCTTCATGGGCCCATTTTACAGATGAGGAAATTGAAGTGCAGAGAGCTGAAGGGCTTGCCCAACATCATACAGCCAATAGATTTAAACTCAGGCTCACCTGACTCCAGAGCCCTCCCTTATTCTCAACCAACTCTTAAGTACACTACTTCTCCAGAAGGAAAATAAAAAATACACATTTCCTCCTCCCTTTTGTTGATTAGCTATTATCTCAAAATACAAACAGTCTTCTGGGTGATTGAATTACTATATAAATACATCCTCTGGTGAAATTTAGGAAAGAGGACATTTTTTTCCATTGCATATTTTAAATGTTGGTTTGTTTGTTCATTTAGAGAGCATGAGCAGGAGAGGGACAGAGAGAGAGGGAGAGGAGACAGACAATCCCAAGCAGACTCCGTGCTATCGGTGCCCAATGAGGGGCTTGAACTCATGAACCTCAAGATCATGACCCGAGCTGAAATCAAGGGTTGGATGCTCCACCTACTGAGCCACCCAGTTGTCTCAGCATATTTTCAACTGAGACATAATTTACATAAAACATTGTGTAAGTGTAAGGTGTACAATGTGTTGATTTGACACACTTGTATTTTGCAATATGGTTACCACCCTAGTGTTAACTAACATCTCCATCAGGTGAAATAGTTATCATTTGTTCTTTTTGTGGTGAGAAAGTTTAAGATCTAGTCTCCTAGCAACTTTCAAGTATATAATACAGTATTTTTTTAAAAAAACTTTGTTTTAAAACATTTATTTATTTTTGAGGCAGAGAGAGACAGAGCATGAACGGGGGAGGGGCAGGGAGAGAGGGAGACACAGAATCGGAAACAGGCTTCAGGCTCTGAGCCATCAGCACAGAGCCTGACGCGGGGCTCGAACTCACAAACCGTGAGATCATGACCTGAGCCGAAGTCGGCCGCTTAACCGACTGAGCCACCCAGGTGCCCCTAAAAAAAAACTTTAAAAAAAGTTTATTTATTTATTTTGAGAGAGAGAGAGAGAGAGTGAGAGAGCAGGGGAAGGGCAGAGAGAGAGAGAGACAGAGAGAGAGGGAATCCCAAGAGGGCTCCACACTGCCAGTGCAGAGCCCGACTCAGGGCTCGAACCCATGAAACGAACCATGAGAGCCTGATCTGAGCTAAAACCCAGAGCTTGATGCTTAACCAACTGAGCCATCCGGGCACCCCTATACACTACAGTATTGTTAACTATAATAACAATGCTGTACCTCAGGTCCTGGTAACTCATTCATCCTCTAATTGTAGATTCGTACCCTTTAACCAACATCTCCCTAATTTTCCCACCCACAGCTGCTGGTAACCCCCTTTCTACTCTCAGTTTTTATGAGATCAGCTTTTTTTTAGATGCCACATGTAAGTAATATTATACAAATTTGTCTTTGTCTGACTTATCTCACTTAGAATAATACCCTCATAGTTCAACCATTATTGTTTGGAATGGCAGGATTTTTTATTTCTCATGGCTGGATAGTATTCATGTGGTGTGTGTGTGTGTGTGTGTGTGTGTGTGTGTGTGTGTGTATCCCATCTTCTTTATCCATTCATCCATTGAGAGACATTTAGGTTGTTTCCATATCCTGGCTATTCTGACTAATGCTGTAATGAACATGTTTTCATTTCCTTTGGATAGACACCAAAAGCGGAGTGACTGAATCATACAGTGGCTCTATTTTTAATTTTTTGAGAAATCTTCATACTGTTTTTCATAGTAGCAGAACCAATTTACATTCCTGCCAACAAAGCAAAGGGTTCCCTTTTCTCCACATCCTGGCCAGCATTTGTGATCTTTTGTCTTTTTGATGATAGCCATTCTAACAGGTGTGAGGTGAGATCTCATTGTGGTTTCGATTTGCATTTTTCTGCTAAGAAGGGTTTTAAACTACTGAATTTAAATGCAGTTTAATGGGCCATTTTGATCAAAGCTCCTAAGATTCTAAAAAAAAATGGCTGGATTTAGTGTACCAGGTGACCCAGAGGTCAATGTTGGTGTCACATGGTCTGAAACTACGATCGCGTTTTTAATTACACATTATCTATGGAATTGTATGTTAGTCCCCATTCTTAATGATGGAAAAAACTGACTGTTTGTTAATCATTAGAAAAACATCAGATAAACCAAAATGAAATTATGGACCAATAATCATCAACACGGCCAAGGTCATGAATGACAAGAAACATCTAAGAAACTGCCACAGACTATAAGACACTAAAGAGTCAATGTAATGTGGTATTGTAGATGGGATACGAGAACTGGAAAAGCATATTAAAGGAAAAACTGCTGAAATTCACATAAAACTGGAGTTTAGTTAATAGGAAGCTACCAGTGTTGTTTTCTTAGTTTTCACAGATATATCATAATAATGTAAAATGTTAATAATAATAGGGCCCGCGTCAGGGATAAACAAGAACTCTCTGTACTATCTTTACAACTTTTTTTTGAAAATCTACAATTATTCCAGGGGGGCCTGGGTGGCCCAGTCGGTTAAGTGTCCGACTTCAGTTCAAGTCATGATCCCATGGTTTGTGGGTTCGAGCCCCGCCTCGGGCTCTGTGCTGAGAGCCTGCTTCAGATTCTGTGTCTCCCTCTGTCTCTGCCCCTCCCCCACTCATGCTCGCTCTCTCTCTCTCTCTCTTTCTCTCTCTCTCTCTCTTTCTCGAAAATAAATAAACATTAAAAAAAAAAAAGAAAATCTAGAATAATTCCAAAATAAAAGTTTGTTTAAAACATCTGGATGGTATCGTGGTTGTTAAAAAAAAAAAAAAATTAAAACCAGAACTGCCATATGATCCAGAACTTTTGGGTATATACCCAATAAATTGGAAGCAGAGTATTCAAAAGATATTTACACTCCCATGTTCATAGCAGCGTTGTTCATAACAGCCAAAGTAAGCCAAGTATCCGCATGGATGGAAGAATGGATAAACAAAATGTGGTATATATGTACTATGGAATACTAGTCAACCTTAAAAAGGAAGGAAATTCTGAATACATGCTACAGCATGGATGAAACTTGGCTACATTATGCTAACTTGAAATAAACCAGTCACAAAAAGGATAAACATTGCATGACTCCACTTATATAGATATGATACGTAAGGCCATCAAATTCAGAGACAAAAAGTAGAGCTGGTTGGAGGGAGCAGGGAATGAGGAGTCAGTGGAACGACAGAGTTCCAGTTTTTCAAGAGAAAAGAATTCTGGAGATGCTGATGGTTTCACCCCGATGCAAATGTACTTACTGCCACTCAACTGCACGCTTAGAAAAAGGTTAAAAGGGTAAATTTTATGTCATGTCTATTTTACCACAGTAAAAAATAAAAATAAATTAAAAAAACCTGAGACTGATTGAATTACTCATCCAGCATCACATGGAAGCTACTGGATTCAAACCAAGGTCTGTCTGACCTCAAATCACACATTCTTTCCGTACCACCCTTAGGGATGATCACTGTTGTTCTAGAAGTTGTTCATTCATTGAGAAACCACTTGCTTTGTCTCTGCTGCCTAAAATACAACCCGTCCTGGCTTCATTTCACCTGGGGGCAGGTGAGCTGGAGGAGACCCAGGTAAGTCGACCTGGCGTCCAATCTTGCCATTTGCTGGTTGTCTGAGCTTAGTCAAGACCATGAGCTTTCTGGGGCTCAGCTCGCTGGTCTGACTTGATGTATAGGGTTATAACAAGGTCTCTCTGCCTGAGGGCTGTTCAGACCCTGAGGAGGGAGGTGAGGCCTCCTCAGAAATTACTGGAGGTTGCCAGTCAAGGCTCCTGCCAACGTAAGCATGGGTCCTACAAGAAGGAGTTGCGGCCTGGAGTATTCTGTGAACTGCTCAGGGAGGAGAGACAGTAGCCGGGCCCCAAAAGACAGAGCACAGCTGAGCTCCGAAGATGGATATTCTAAGAGAAAAGAAAAAGCTAAGGAGATAGGAAGATAGTAGGTGGCTGGGAAAGAGAAACCCGGTCTTTATAAGGTAATTCTGGAGAGACTACTTAGAGCCTATCAGAGCACAGGGATGTGAAGTCAGAGGGACCACGTAGGTTGTTGCGGAATCCAAAAGCGGGGGAGAGAAGCCTATTCCAGAGCGACGGCTTTGAGCATGGAGCATGGGTGAGTGAACCTATAGACCCTGATCCCTGGACACACACCGAGAAAAGAACTCAGAGGTCTGGCGCCTCAGCAAAGGGTGAGTCTGTCCTAACCGCTATTAGGGCCTGTGAGGTCAGGCAGAAATCAGAGGACTAAACCTCAAATCATAGATTTACAGAGTCCCTTCCGAACAGAAGCAGCCTCTGCCTCTTTCTACCCCCTACATGTTCATTCCTCAGAGTCTGGTCCCTGGCCCTCCTGCTTAAAATACACTTCCTGCCTGGGTGAGCTCATTCCTGCCCAACGCATCAGCCTCTATTCTATATGTTGGCGACTGCTACGTTTGTATCTCCAGCTGAGACCCCTTCCATGGACGTGGGACACCTGGAGCCCCTGCTTGCCTACACCTGGAAGGCCCAAAGGTTTGTTCAACTCAACCAGTCCACGATCAATGGCATCCCATTGCCCACCCACATCTGCATTCTCTCTGTGTATGTCCGGCCCTGATTAACAGGTCCACCAACCCCCTAGTGCTGACACCAGAAACCACACCCTCACCCCTGATTCCTCGTCCGTCCCTCCCCTCCCTTCCCCCCCCCCCCCCCCCCCCCGCCCTAGACTTCTTCATCAGGTGGGTTTGTCTTCCCAAATGTGCTTTGCATTTAAGCCTTTCTCTCCGTTCCCAAGGCGTTAACTAACTGCTCAGATCTAGGATTTTATCTTTTTATCGCCAGGATTTCTGCTGCCCCCTCCTAATGGGTCTCGTTGCCCTGAAATCCATTCTCTGGATGACAGCCAGTGTGGCCTTCCCACCGAGCAACACAGCTTGTGTCTCAGCCCTGGTCATAGGTCCTCAGTGGCTTCCTTCTTTTCTTCAGGACAAAGGCCAAATTACTCGGAACTCAAGGCCTCTGAGAATCTGGTCTACCCTTTTTGGTCCTCACTACATTTTCACACTTTTCCAATACTGATTTAAAAATTAAAAAAAAAAAAATTTATGTTTATTCTTTGAGAGAGAGACAGAAAGAGAGAGAGAGAGAGAGAGAGAGAGAGAGAGAGAGAGAGCATGAGCAGGGGAGGGGCAGAGAGAGGGAGACACAGAATCTGAAGCAGGTTCCAGGCTCTGAGCTGTCAGCACAGAGCCCAATGTGAGACTTGAACTCACCAATTGCTAAATCATGGCCCGTGCAGAAGTCAGAGGCTTAACTGACTGAGCCACCTAGGCACCACCCTAAATTTTTTTTTTCTTAATGTTTATTTATTTTTGAGAGAGAAAGAGAGAGAGAGAGAGAGCAAGCAGGGGAGTGGCAGAGAGAGAGAGGGAGACACAGAATCCGAAGCAGGCTCCTGGCTCTGAGCTGTCAGCACAGAACCTGACGCGGGACTTGAACCCACCAACGGTGAGATCATGACCTGAACCGAAGTTGGCCGCTTAACTGACTGAGCCCCACCAGGCGCTCCCCAATAGAGTTTTTATACTCCAGCCATAACCAACCACTTACAGTTTGTCAAATTCCCAAGTATATGCGCCGATTCCTTTGCTCAAATACCCCCCATTCTCCTCCGCATCAGACTGGCAAACTCTATTTTCCAAGTTTCCGCCCAGTCTCCACTTCCCCTGGGGAGCCTTCTCAACCTGTGCCGAATAGATGCCCCCTCTGTGCTTCTGCTGAACCTGGCCCTTTCCCCTCTCATCCCACCACAAGGTCCAGGATGTCCGTTCATTCATTCACTCATTGGCCCTCCATGTATTCACTGCGTGGGTCCTGAGGCTAGAACGGCAGGCCGGAGACACGAGATTCCTGACCCGATGGGAAATGTGGGCCTGTCTGCCTCGACAGCCTTTGTGAAATGATTGATGATCTTGTTTTCATGTGGCTCCAGGTCTTTGCTCTCACTAGTCCCTCTGCCTGGAACACTCTCTCCAGCCTGCGCAGCAGGCTTCTTCTTGGTCAGATTAGTATCTAGACCCAGAGCCCCTCCTACCCCTCACTCTCTACCCTTCACCTAGATTTTCTGTCCTAATAGCGTTTATCACCGTCGCAACTATCTTGCTTCTTCACTTCCTTGTCCACCTCTTTTTACTTTCGAAAGCAGGGACCTTGCCTCGGTCTTCTTGCCCACAGAAGCCTGGGGACTAGAACGTTCAAGGCATACACCAGGGGCTCCATAATTGTGTGCTCAATGACTGGATGGATTCTGCAGACAAGGAAGTGGACGTAGAAAAGAGAAGGACTAGACCTGAGCATGAAATTATTTAATTATAGACCCAGTACTGCACAACCACGGGCATCACAGTTACAGAATGGAGGGTGGCAATCCAAAAAGAGTTCCACAGCTAACAGATACAGGAGGCGGTGTAAGGGGTGGTGGGAAGGCGTTTCCTGAAATGTACTGACCTAATGGACAGACCTGTGAGTAAAACATCATTCACCCTCTTCTTGTTCTTCACCATCCCTTTTCTGAATCTTTGTAGAATTACTTAGGAAACAACATCTCTCCTGGGGGAAAGAA
Source organism: Panthera onca (assembly GCF_046562875.1). NCBI lineage: Eukaryota > Metazoa > Chordata > Mammalia > Carnivora > Felidae > Panthera > Panthera onca. The sequence goes on from NC_138356.1 coordinate 70,310,059, forward strand.
ATACTTAAAATTTAACAGTAATTCCTTTTTTAAACTTCACGTTAGCTTCCCTTTCTTCCATTAAGAGAAAGTAAAATTAAAAAAGTAAAGTTGTTGTCTGAAGACAGCAGCATTAAGGTGTTGATATTTAATTTTTTTAGGTTTATTTATTTATTTTGAGAGAGAGAGAGAGGGAGTGTGACTGTGAGAGGGTGAGGGGGGGAGAGAGAGAGAGAGAGGGAGTGCGACTGTGAGAGGGTGAGGGGGGGAGAGAGAGAGAGAGACAGAGAGAGACAGAGAGGGAGAGAGAGAGAAGCAGGCTCAGCACTGTCAGCAAAGATCTCAAGAACCCTGAGATCATGACCTGAGCTGAGATCAAAAGTCTGACGCTTAACTGATTGAATCATCTAGGCCCCCTGAGGTGTTAATATTTTAAAATAAATTTTTTATTTTTATTAAAATTTTTTTAATGTTTATTCATTTTTTGAGAGACAGAGAGAGACAGAGCCTGAGTGGGGGAGGGGCAGAGAGAGAGGGAGACACAGAATCTGAACTAACAGCACAGAGCCCAACCCCGGCCCGAACTCACAAACTGTGAGATCATGACCTGAGCGGAAGTCAGAAGCTCAACCGACTGAACCACCAGGTGCCCTTAAAATAAATTTATTTTTTATCTATCTATTCATCTGTGTGTCAACCCTGCATGTGTCCATCCACATGGGTATGGAGATATATATATATATATCCATACAAAAGATAAAAGATAGATGTCTCTGATTTATCGGATATTCATGAAAGCTATTTCTGGCTGATGAAGGTTTGGTTAGCTTTTATTTTCTGTATTTTCCTGCATTAGTTTTAATTTTTTACAATGCACGTGTTTTGTCACTTTTGCAAACACAAATGATTTTTTTTTAACAACTGGGAGCAAATATACCAAAATGTAAATAAATGATAGTTCATTTTGCAACGTAGGGCTATTAAGATATGCTCTTTGTATGTTTCTGAAAAAAAATGTTTTTTTCTTTAATTTTAAAGAATTTTTAAAAAGGAAAATTGTGAACCTAAGCTTAGTGCATTGGGGATCCAGAGAGGGCAGGCCGAGTCAAGGTCAAGGTTGAAAGAGTTCTAGGGTAGAGTGTCTTTTCAGCTGGGAGGCGAATGCAGGAAGCTAACAGGAAGGATCTGGTAGCCAGGGTCACAACCCTGGGAAGGGAGTTGAAGTTGTCATTAGAAGCTGGGCCTCCTGTCGCCCGGGGACATCCAGCAGGCAGACACGGGGCTTGTCGGTGACAGGCTTGGCTCCTGGGAGAACGTTGAAGCAATCAAAGGGCTAAGTTCGTCCAGCTCCTGCGGCCACCCCCGCCCCCCAAGGCTGCAGAGGTTTGACTTCCCCAGCCCAGCGACCCTTCTGGCCGCTCGCAGGTGCCAGGCACAAAACAGTCTCGCGATTATAAACGAATATGGTAGCAGTCGGTACGCGAGCATCAGTTGAATATTTTTTTTCTTTTTCAAGAGAGGAGAAAGATTCACGTCGGGAACAAGCTATCGGAATAGGAGAAACTGAATATGACACAGAAGGAGGGAGGGGGGAGTGGATTGAAATGGTAGGGGGTGTAGTGTAGGCATTGAGGGGGGGGAAGGGAGGGGCAGCCTTCGCTTCCATGATACTGAAATCATCCACTTGCGTGGCCATCTTTTCACCGGACTGTGACCTCCTTCCATGGTCTTTGACCAACTGCAGACCCTTCCCATCGCCTCGCGCAGGGCGCCGGCTCCCCGTAAGTGCTCAATAAATGCTCAAATGAACGGAGGCCGCTCTTGCGTCTTTACAGTGCAGGGCTTAGGAGGAGAAAGCAAGGAGGCCGGCGCTCTACGAGTTCCTTCGGAGGGACCATTGGGCATTCAAGGCGGGGGGGGGGGGGGTCCGGGGGAGTGTCCTACTTAATAGTGGAGGGAGCGGTACAGACAACCGGCCCTCTACACGGGTTTGCCAACCTCAGCCCTTGGGGACAGACGGAGACGTCGAAGGAGGTGGGAAGGTGCGTGCGCCCTTCGCACCAGGCCCTCGGATGCTGGGTGGTACCCATGGAGGCGCTCGGATCACTAGGGATGGAGCTAAGGCAGGGGTCTTCCCCCCATCTCAGAGCATCTTGTAATTCACTGACCTCGCCTTCCCCCTCCGGCAAGTGGGAAGACTCCCAGCTCCCAGGACGCCAGGGTAGGGAGCAGGGCTGGGAACGCGAGTGCAGAAATCGCGGCGCTCCCGTGTGCAAGCATCCCCGTGGGGTTCGCGCCGGCTCGCTCCGGCCCCCGCGCCAGCGCAGCCGGGACCCCCGCCCGGTGCGAAGGGTTCTCTCCCTACCTCCCCACCCCACCCCTCCCGTCCCTCCTCCTCCTCCCCCCCTCCCCCCCCTCCCCCCCCTGCGCCATCTGGGCCATCGGCGGCCACGGCCCGCCCCGCCTCCTCGCTCAGCCCTCCGCGGCTCCGCGTCCCGCGCTGCCCCGGCGGCGGGCAGGGGGTGGGGGCGCGCGGGGCGGCGGGGAGCCGGGGCCCGGGCGCGCGGGGCGCGCGGGGCCCGAGGACGCACGCGGCCGGCCGGGCGGCGCGCGCTTCCCCCTCCCCCGCGGCCCGAGCGCGAGCCGCCGTGACGTCACGGGCCGCCCGCCAGCCCCGCGCTCCAGCGGGCAGAGCGCGTGCGGCCGCCGAGCACATGGGCCCGCGGGCCGGGCGGGCTCGGGGCGGCCTGGACCCGGACGGGCGGCGAGGGGCCGCGCGCGGGGACGGGCCCCGGCACCCCCCGGGCCCCCCGAGCGGATTTCCACGCCGAGAGGATGTTGGCAGCGCCGGCGACCTGCCGAGACGCGGCGGGATCCACCTTCCAGTAAGTTAGAATTTTGCCCTCTGCGTTTCTGGGAACTCGAAAGCCTTGGCCTGGCGGGTTGGGATGCGCAATGAGTAGTTAGTTGGACGGAGGGAAGGGGCTTTCGGATTCCCGTGTGTGCTTGTTAACCGTGTACTTTCCTCATCACCAGACTCAGAGTGGCGGTGAGTTTTGGGCGTTGGTGGGGGGGGGGGTGGTGGGAGGGGTGGGTGCAGGGGGAGACATCAGATGGCCCAGGCATGCATAGAGAGAATTCCGGTTTTGTGCACTTGATGGGAGGTGTATTGTTACCTAACACCTAAGAATAGACCTCCTCCAATCAGTACTGATTTGGGGTCGCAGATGTGGTTTGCAGGCCCCTTTTGAGAAACGAGAGATCTGTGAACCATAGGATGCTCCCTCCATCCTTGACCATCCTCCTCCCCCCCCACCCCCCCCAGATGATTTTCGAAACTGCTTTTTGAAACTTTCTCTGCGTTTGCCTCGCCTTTACAGATTTGTTGGGTGGCCCCACAGCCTTATCATGGTCATTCTTTTCGGATGGCTTGTTGGTTTAATTGTGTTTACCCTCCCCAGACTCACGCGCTCTTATTTTCGCCAGTGTTGGGGGTGGGTATTGACTTTCAGGAAGGGCAGCCATGAGGCTGCAAGAGTCCGGTGCCCGGATACACTGTGAATTTTCCTGATGCTCTGTAAGCGTGGAATATTCTTCTGTTCGCTGGAGCCCCTGACCCCTGGCCCTTCTAGAAGATGAGAGAAGAGAGGAAATCTCTTGTGAGGGCGTTTAGGGAGAAGAGGGTGAAGTTTTGGTTTTCCTTTCTGGCCTCAGGTTTTCCAAAGAGAGCCTGGCAACCCCCAGCGGCCCACTCCACCACCCCGAGTCCTGGCTCCCGGAGCTGTTTTGCTGCTGGAGCAAGCAAGCCCTGGAGAAACGTGGGTTTGTGTGTGTGCTGGGGGGGGCGGGAGCATTGAGGATGTGGGGACTGTATCTGCTCTGCTGTTAGTCATAGGATGTTGCAGACCTATTTTGCATACTGGCGTTGACAAGTTGAGGCTTGTTCACTTGACACAGTCCTGTGGTCACAGTCAATCTTTCTAAAACCCTAACCGGTGGAGAAGGTGGTTGTATGGATCTTCTGAACCCTGAGTGGGAACTTCCTGAAAGATTTATTAGGAGAGAAACCTTCCTGGAAGCAGCAGACGGACAAACAGAATCCCTGGCTGGGCAGAGCCTCGTGGCCTGGTCTCTGCTGTTGGAAGGGAGTCGCGTCTTAGAGGTGAGGACTGCCTCATGGTCTCGGCCGGTGGCAGACAGCCCGCCTGGAGTTCTGTGTGTGGGTCCGGTGATGGGAAGGTTGGGTGGGCCTGGTGCTGACCGTAATGCTGTGCCCACCGAACTCCTAGAGGGGATTTAGTATGTGGTCGCATTGTTGTTGTGCCTGGTTAAGGGTGCTTTTTACTGTTGTCGTTGCTTTACCTACTTTTGAGTGCAGAATGTTGCATAAACCAGGCTTCTCTTGAAAAGTAGACGAAATCAGCCTCTTTTTTCCGATTTTCCTCTCTCTTCCTCCCTCTCCCCTCCCCCTCTCCCCCATGCTGTCTGGTGTGTGCTTTCTGTCCGTGGCTGGAGCTTTTTTGGGGTTGGAAAGAGGGAGTTCTTTTTCGCAGTTCTAAAATATCTGACCCCCCCCCCCCCCCCCACACACACACACACTGGTCTCTGATCGCTGGTCAAAAACTCGGGTGAATTCTCACTGTCCACATCCAGTCAATCCCTTGTGTTTTGGGTGTTTTTTTCTGGAATGGCTGGCAGGCAGGCTGGCTGGGTTTGGAGCCTTCTGACTGCCTGAGATGGACATTTCTCTCACAGCTCAGCTAAAGAGTCTCCCGGGTGATAAGTAAGTCGTCCCCTACTTCATCTTTGCGTTTGTGTCCCTGAATTTAGTCAGACCAACGGTAAGCCATCCCTTTCCTGAGGAAGCCGAGCACCTTGGATAGTTGCTGGTCCATATTGTTTGTCGAGGTGGCCCTGGGTCTTGCCAAAGGCTGTACCTAAGTGTGCTTGCTCGAGGTCAGATGCTCTCCTGGGTACTTGGCCTTTTTATTTTGTATTCCCTTTCATAGGTGGCTGTAGACACATCACTCTCCTTGTTTTTGCTTTTGTTCTTGTTTTCGTTATTTTTCTTTCTCTCCTGACGCTGGTTTGTGATTTCTTTAAGAGACCAGGACTCCCTTGTTTATATATCCCGTGTCTGTAGGGGGACCCTGCTCCAAGGTGGGAACAGTGCAACAATCTGGAGTCATTTTGACCGTTGACGAGTCCCATTGACAGGCACTTCTACACTCTCCCTGCCTAGTAAACCTCAAAAATTCTGGGCCTTCCTGGAGAATATTGCTCAGATGGTCCTCTGATAACTGCCTCTTCTGTCTCTCATGTTTTTCCAAGTAATCTAAGGAATTAATAGCAGGAGTAATAATAACAATGATAGTAGTTCCTGTAATAACAGGAAACTGTATATCATGTCAAGCATGTTCTTTGCATTCTATGCCCCTTACAACCTCACCAGGCAATTATAATAAAATGTCTAGCCGTGATGGGGTTCTTATTGTGGGCCAGCCTCAGTTCTAAATGCTATAAATATATTATCTCCTTTAATCTCCCAGTAATCATATAAAATAGGATTATTATTATTATTGCCGTTATTTTGCAGATGAAGAACCCACAGCTCAGAGAAGTTTGAAAAGAGCTCCTCTGGTCACACAGCTGGGGCACAATGGAGCCATCAGGATTTGGCCCAGGGCCAGCTCCCGGAAGTTAGGGGGCAGTGAAATAAAAAACAAGCAAAAGATGCTTGTTGGCCTGGAGCAGAAGGACATAGGCAGGATAGAAACCCCAACATCTTACCCAAAGACACCCCTTCCTCTGGCTGCCTGCCTCTTTCGCTCTGGGGGAGCAGGCTGCTTATAGTGCAGCCAAGGAGCCAGTACGGCCTTTAGTGTCTGGAAGGCTCTGGCCCCAGGGTCTGGGGAACAAAGCCTCTGGGGTCCAGGCAGGAGCCTGAGACATGGTGCAGAATCCATGAGCATTTGCAAAGTGCCACGTCCAGGCACCCTGCCTGGCTTTGTGACCAGCGTTCAATTACGATCAACATCCACAGCAGATGGGAGATAGGGTTCTTCTGGCCAGTGATCCCATCTTCCCCTCCCTCACACTCCCCGCAACTGTTCAGGGTCCCTGCCGTTACCCTGAGTGTGTGTAGCTCTTGTAGTCCCTGAACCTCCCCATATAGAGACTGTGGTGGGTAGAAACAATAACAGCGTGGGTCACAAAACGCAGGACTTCCATTCACGAGGCCGAAATTGTCTCGGCCAATTTTTTAACGGCAGGATTCTGAATTGCCTTTCCTTTATTTTCTCTTCCTCTTTTGGGGGGGGGAAGTGGGGGCACGGTGAAGGTATAGGGTGGTGTTTTGCTGGTGTCTGGTGGGTAGTCTGAGCCCCAGGATTCCTTGTTTACCTGCCTCTTTTTCCCTTGTTGACCCTAAGCAGCTTGAGAGTGCAGGGTGGAGTGAGTGGGGCCGGTGGTGTTCTTCACCTGTCTGGTGGCTGCCACAGCCCTGGTACTTAGTTGAGTCGGGTGACTGTCAAGAACTGCTCTGTTTTCAGGGGCGCCTGGATGGCTCAGTCCGTTGAGCGTCTCTAGATTTCGGCTCAGGTCATGATGTCACAGTTCTTGAGTTTGAGCCCCGCATCAGGCTCCTGGCTGACAGTGCAGAGCCCGCTTGATATTCTCTCATTCTCTCTCTCTCTCAAAATAAATAAATAAACTTAAGGAAAAAAAAAAAAAAGAACTGCTTTGTTTTCAAGGAAACAAGCAGCCCCCAGTCTGCAGTCGCTGTCTTAGCTATGAAACAGCCCCACATGGTGGGAAGTGAAGGGTTTGCCCCAAGGGAATGGACACTGAGGGCAGAGAAGGAAACCAAGCAGCAGCAGAAGGCATCTGGGGACATACAAGGGCTTGTGCAGACCAGGGTTACTTTGGGGCAAGTTGCTTCACCTCTGTAAGCCTCAGTTTCCTCATCTGTAAAATTGGGACGATAAAATACCAGCTTCACGGGCTGCTGTGCGGAGGAAGGAGTAGGGGATGGACAGCAGGTATCCAGCAGAATGTCTGGGCTCATAGTAAACCTTCAGTAAAAGTTCGCTAATATTACTGCTACAATTAATGGGTTTCATTACTTCCTGTGGCTGCCTGGAGTAGTGGTTTCTGAATACATTTTAATGTGTAAAGGGAACATTCTGGTTACACAGATGATGAGATGGCAGTGACTTCATTAGAGGTCTTTGCAAGCATCTGAGAGAAACGCTGGCTGTTAGGAGTAAGAAAGAGATAAGAGATCAGGGAATCTGCAGAAGCAGGTCTCAGAAAGGACAGGGATGGGGGGGTGCCCCGCACCAGTGAGCCTGTCTTTGCAGGTTACTTGTCTCTGCTGCTCTGCAGGGAGAATGGGTTTTCCCTCCCAGGGATGGTGCAGAGCACTTAGCACAGAGGAAGTAAGCTCTTGAAGAAGACATAAGAGCAGTTGTTGTTATTTATTATTCTTTAGGTGTCCCTTTTCCTGGTAACTTTGTTACTCTGCTCAAGATCGATTGATCCGTTCATTCATCTCCTGAGGAATTGCTGTGGTTCTGTTCCAGCTGCGGGAGACAAATATCCCTGCCCTCCTATAGCTTCCTTTCTAGTCCAGACCACACAGTGGGGGCAGGGTGGTCCCCAGGGGGAGATGTGGAACACGGGGAGACAGGGGAGGCAAAAATTGCACCCGCTGCAGTGCAAAGTGGCCCTGGCCCCACTGTCCTGTCAGGCGGAAGGTGCTTTGCACGAGGCCTGGCATGCGGTAGTTACTATGTAAGTGGTAGTTGCTATATTTATACTCTCCCATTTCCCCTCCTGAGATTTTCCTCCATGGTGCTTGTTATGGACTGAATGTTTGTGTCCTTCCAAAATTCCTGAGTTGAAATTCCAACCCCCGACATGATGGTATTTGGAGGTGGGGCCTTTGAGAGGCAATTAGGGATAGATGAGGACTTTAGGGCAGGGTCCTCACGATGGGGTTAGAACCTTTGTAAGAAGACATCCCAGCCAGCTTTCTTCCTCTCTCTGCGTGAGGACATAGAAAGAAAGTGAATTTGTAAGCCAGGAAAAGAGCTCTCCCCAGAAGCCAGTTTTGCCAGAATCATGATCTGGCTTCCAGAACTATGAGAAAGGAAATTTCTATCCTTTGAACTGCCCAGTCTATAGTATTCAGCCCGCACAAACTAGGACAATACTTATTACCCGATATACTGTGTATCTGTCTTCTCTCACTAAATTGTAAATTCTTTAAGGCTGAGGGCTTACAGTGCCTTCATTCCTTGTCTTTAATTCCGCAAATACGTAGCGTGTGCCTGCTCTGTGCCATGCACTGTTCCAGATGGTGGAGACGCGTAAAGGAACAATAGAAAGGGATTTCTGTCCATGTGGTGCTTGCGTTATAGCTAGGAGAGGCAGATAAGAAGCAGTAGACGTAATAAATAAGGACATTAATAGCGTCGTGGATGGTAACGTGTCCTCCGGGAGCAAGTAGAGCAGGTGAGGGTCTGGAGGGCTGAGCGGGCTGCGGTGTTGACCTGCCTGGTCAGGGCACGCGTGCTCCATCAAGAAGCAGACACTGGAGCAGCCTTGGAGGAGGTGAAGGAGGCTCGTCTAGAGGAGGGTGTTACGGGTCCCGGGGAGAGCCCGCGTAGAGGGCGAGGGCATCGGGGAGCCTGTGAGATGAAGGAGCACCAAGAAGAATGAACTGGAGTAGGGTGAGCCAGGGGGACAGAGGCGGAAGGGGGAGGCGGAAGGGGGAGCCGGGCGGGGAGCGGTCCGCAGGCCTCTCAGAAGGCATGGTCTTTTTCTTCTTTTTAATCGAGGTGTAATTGACCTATCCCGTTACCTTCGGCTCTGGTGTCATCCTGTTCATTCCGTGCCTTGTGTGTATCGTGACATGCACCACAACCAGTCTGGTTAACATCTGTCGCCTTGTGCTTGCCTTGGTAAAACGGGCCATTGAAGGGTTTTAGATGCAAACGGATTGGACGTGACTTAGCTTTTGGAGCGGTTGGTCTGGCTGCGGTGCACAGAAGGGCCGAAATCAGAGCCAGAAGCCAGGGCTCCAAGGGTGAACACGCAGGTATCTCAGGCGCTTGGTCCAGGCAGGTAGCGGTGGACACGGCTTTACAAGTAACGGGCTTCTGCACTGGTCGCTGCTGAGTCCCAAGCATCTGAAACTGCACCGTCTGTCCCGTGGGGTAGCCAGCAGCCTCACGTGGCCACTGAGCACTTGAAAGAAGCTGGTCTGAATGGAGATGTCATGTACGTGTAAACTTTCAAAGACTTCGTATCAAGACCGTAAAATATCCCATTAATGAATTCTTTAATGTTGATCGTATATTGAAATGATACTTTGGATATATTGGCTTAAGTACATTATGAAGATCAATTTCACCCGTTTCTTTTAACTTCTTAAAAATGTGGCCGGTAGAAAATGCGAAAGGGCAGGCGACTCACGTTCTGTTTCTGTCGGATAGGGAGGTTCTAGAACAGTGCCTGGGATGCAGTAGTCACGCAGGGAAACGAGTGAGTGAGAGAGTGCGGGCACAGGGATGCTGCAGTGAATGAGAACCCAGCCCTGACTTGAAGAAGCTCCCAGGGCGGGAGAGAGAGGCAGATTGCTAAGAGGCAGCCGGGTGAGGGACTCTCCAGAGCCTCAATGACCAGGCAGAAGTGGGTTTAAGTGGGTCCTGCAAACTCTGGGCACTTTCCGAGGATTATAACCAAGGAGTACTTTTCCAAATTTTACACTTACAGAGAGAGAGAGATGACGAGTGCACATGGAGGGGTGGGTTTCAGGAAGGAGGTCCCTGAGTGGAGGATTCCAGTCCCTTGGCAGACAGAACTGTGACGGGAAATGTAGCTTTCCTTATGGGAAAGAGATGGGAGCTTATCCCGGGAAACCTTGGGAAAAGGTCGAGAAAAGTTAAACATAATTTCTTGAGTGAAATACAGTCACTGTTTTGCCTTTATTGCTGCTGCTGTCTTTCTGGTGTACATGTTTGCATCCCGACTTGTCCCGGTTATCATCAGGTAATAAGCATTCCTGACTGCCTTGTATGCCCTGTCTGTGTTATTTTTATTGCACAGATTACATTTCTGCTCAGAGGCTGTTTCATCGCTCAAATAATCATTCTTCTTATTTGGAGGTTCAGCTCCATAATAGACTTTTTATATATAGTATCAAGGTTTCTATTCTTCAGTTAAATCTTTTTTTTTTTTTTTTTTTTTTTTTTTTTTGTAAATCCTCAGTCTTAGGCTTATACATCATAGCGTCTCAATATTTTGAAAATGTTAGGTAACTATTGGCGCTCATGAGATTGGCCCTGAAGCCAAGTTGCTGCTTCCTGGCGAGAGGTGTGATGTTTGTTGATGTCAATGATGCCTTGGAATGTCATTAATATTCATGTATCGTTTGCATTACCTGCCCGCATGTTTGCATGCAGCACATACACTTGCATTCGTTTTTTTTTCTTTACTTTTATTTATTCAGCCACTATTTGTGGAATGCCCATTGGGTGCTGAGCATTGTTCTAGGCTTTGGGCATTCAGTAGTGATCAACAGATATGGTACCTGTTCTCAGGGAGCCTACTATGTAATGGGGGAGACACAATGCGTCCACAAAAAACCCCATTATTATAAGGAATGTGAGAGAATATGAATAGAATAATGCGAGAAGATAGTTTATTTGGGATGAAAGGGTCAGTGTTGAAATCCTGCATTGCAGTGAGACACAGAGAGTTGGCTGGGAGATCACCAGAGAAGGAGCAAAGCACACACGGAAAGGGAAAGATTGATACCTGTGACCAGATATTAAAGGAGAAAGCACATCTAAGCACAAAAAGCTATAATAATGAGGATAAAGGGTTCCCCAAAGTCAGCAACAGAAAGCCAACCGACCTCATAGCAAAGTAGGAAAAAGACAGGAAGCGGTGCTTCTCAAAAGAAGAAAGCAAAGTCAGCAGGGCACGTGGAAAGAGTCTGAATCTCACTGGCCAAGGCGGGATCGAGCTGATTGAGGTCTGGTGTCTGTCCGGCAGATGTCCTCTGCTTTGGGGCACAGCACGAGGCGTTTTCGTAAACACGCACACAGCTGGGTAACACCGTCGCTTAATCATCACTGTCCGCTTAATCATCACTGTCGAGGAGCGGACCATTTCCATGGCCCCCAGACTCCCCTCCGGCCCCTTTCAGTTTGCTCCCCCTCCCCCAGCCGCTGACAACTGATACTTCCCTCTCTGACCTGACACTTTTGCCCTTTTCGCATAAACGGAATCAGACAGTGTGTTGCCTCCGAGTCTGGTTCTTCTCTCGTAGCCTGAGGCGTGGGAGGTTCGGCCGAGTTGCTGCAGGAACCAGTGGCTCCCGGGTTTAGACGGCCCGGGAGCGGTCTGTCCACGGATGTGCCGCTGTTTCAGTGTTCATCCTCCAGCTGGAGGGTGTTTGAGTTGTTTCGAGGGGCCACATTTTTCATGGTTTAAAATGCGCCCAGAATAGGAAGTCTGACTCAAGTCTTGGCGAGGCTGTGTGGCACAGGGTCCCCTGATTCTGCTCGCGAGCACGTGAGGTCGCCCTGAGAGATGGTTGACAGCATGAAGTCAAGTCAGAAACGGGCACAGCCTCGCTGCCCTGCCAGGCTGGGAATTCACAGCTCATGCTGTCTGTTACTTGAGGATACTTAGAGATGGATGTGAGTGTCTGAAAAATGGGCCGGCAAGATTTAGATTGAACTCACTGTTGTTGTCATCTTGGGAGGAGAGAGGGGATGGGCTGGCCCTGAGGGTCAAAGGTACTTTAACTTGACTTTGAATGCTTTTTAAAAGAAGATTATAGACAGGCAAAATGCTTCCTGGAGGAGGTGACCCCTAAGCTGAGTCATAAAGCACAAATAGGAGTTAGTTAGGAGGGGTAGTGGGGAAAGGGACTGAAACCCATTCCATTTTCCCAGCTGGCTGCTTCTCTGAATGAGACGTGACTGTTAGGAATGAATCTGCAGATGCCAATCTTCTGGAAGAATCCAGTGATTCCTAACCTTCAGTATCGTTCAAGCCCCATATCTACCAGCTGCCTCTGACTGGAGAAACCGTGCTGTGCCCTGTGCCCAAGGTGTCCACAGGGCGGACAACACTCAGCCTGGAGTTTGGGGTGGGTGAGGGCTGGGTTCTTGCCCAGCTCCACGGCTCGCATTCGCTGGGCTGCTCAGTCCCTGCTCACTGCAGGCCTGTGACGCAGCAGGTACTCAGACTAAAACTGGGGAGGCATTAAAGACTTTCCAGTCTTTGAGTTTCAGGATCTAGTCTGCCCTCTGCAAAGTTCGCTCTGGCCAGAAGGAGGGCAGGAGGACAGGCTGTGGGAGGTGGGGGTTCCCAGGAGGCAGTTCTGGAGCCGTGATGTCGATGATGTCTGGTCTTAATGGGGGGACCCAAGGCGAGAATATTGCATAACCAGGGTCAAGAGTGTTGGGAAACCTCCAGGTATAAAATGTAAAAACCTTATCGTACCGTCTGAACGGCGTCTTCCAAAACCGTGTCCGTGTGCAACAGTTACTGAAACAGTGATCTCCCCTTTCCTGGGTCACCTCTTGCTTGTTTAAAAACCCTTTGCTTTTCCTTTTTAACGACTAACTATGCAGGGAATGCCTTTCTGATTGAGAAAGCACGTATGGAATGTCCAGAGAAATGATAGGGAAGGGATAGTGCCTTTGTTGCTGGGAGGACCCAGGAGGCTCCGGCCAGGGGGGCAGCCTCCACACTCCTCCCCCCAGGTGCTCCCACGGCGGGGGGGGGGGCGCCTCTGTAAAGGGGCAGGGGAGACAGTCTGCAGGTGGGGCCCCAGGTCCCTACTGGCCGTGTCCTCTGAGGACAGACCTGGCCGGGACAGTCTGGCCTTTGCCTTTGCCTGGATTTTTCTTATGGACCAGATGCACGAATCTGTTTTATATGAAGCAATGCACCACAAGGCTAGGAGCTCTCTTTGTCTCTAAGTGGGAAGATTGGCTGAAGTGATCCCAAGGCTGCGTCCAGCCCCGGTTGGATGAATCATTACTTAAGTGGGGCTATGGAATAAACCCTGTCAGTATGAATGCGGGAAAGGGCCTCTGTCTGCTCCAGCTGCTCTCCCATAAATAACAGGGGACTTTCCACACAGAGGACCTTTTGTTTTTTTCTCTTACCTTTTGAAAAAAATGGGAAAAGCCAATCCGACAAGAGGGCACTCTCAGCTGTATTAGCTAGAGTGTTCTTTGGAGACTCCTCGCCCAGGACACCACATGTGGACCGATCTGTCTGAAATGGCACTCTGATCTCATCCCTGCCTCTGTTCAAAACCTTCCATAGGTCCTTATCACTGTGGGATAAAGTCCAAGTGCCCCAGCTTATTTGGAAGGCCGCCGGCTACCTCTTCAGTCCCACCTGGATCCCTTCCAACTCTGTTCTCCAGGCAGAAGTCCTTTCTGTCTCCAAAATAAACACACACGTGGGGGCAGATGTGGCCCCTGAGCCAGCAGTTTGCATCCATTGCTGTGGCTCTGTCATTGCAGGAGCAGACAGGACATGCTTTTCTGTGCCCCTGGAGCCTGGCCGGGACCTGGCATGCCACGGGGGTGCTCCCCGCTTAAATCCTTAATGCTGCACCGGGGGCGAGCACCTCCCTGAAGATAAGGTGTTAACGCTTTTCCCTGTAGAACAGTTTGCCCGTGTTATTCTGAAATGCTTCTTCAGACCCTTACATACTTTTGTGATGGGCTGCTTCTTCTATTCTAGACTGCTCCTTTCCTGTCCCTGTTCCCTCTCTGCCCCCTCAACACATGTTGGCTTTTTCTTTTTTTTTTTCCCCTGAGGAAGCCAGTCCTTTTGCCTCCCGCTGGATCGGAACACGCAGTGTCGGTGGGCTGTTACTAAGCAGTGACAGGGGTGGTGTCCAGGCAGCTCTCCGGCTTTTGCCCTCCTGGTTGGTTAGCGACGGCTGATTTCTGCCAGGGGGAACACACGTGATTTTCAGATTTCTCTTCATTTACAGTGAGCTGTCGTAGCAAAGTTGTTCAAGAAGCCAACCAACCAGCTACCATGGGGAGAAAAGCCTCCTCCCGTTTGGGACAGCGTTTCCCATCTCGTCTTTGTGAGCACCGCGCAGGAGAATCTCAACAGGGACGTGGTGGGCGGCCGCAGGAGCTTCCTGTGGGCCCGGACCTGCACACGGAGGCCCTGGGGAGTAACCTAGGGGAACTATGGAGTTTATAGCATGGGAGGTCTAGCCCCTGCCTCTGAGGGAGACAGAGCGAGAGCAGAAGCGCTGCCATGATAATGTAGCATTAATGTCGTTCTGATGCAGCGTCATGGAACTTAGTATTACTAATTGCTGTATGAAAATCCTATAGCGTAGATACCAAGCCCCGACTGTTGCACCAGTGTTAAGAACTTTCCCCACGTCATTTCACGTAAATGATAAATACGAACTTAGTACACGTGAAGATTGCACTTGAACAGCTAAATGCAACCACCCGGCGTTCAGTGCGTGTCTCACGTGCAGGCACTGCCCTGGGCTTGCGTCGCTGCGGGTGAGAAGAGCTGGGGGATCCCTCTGAGACCCTCCCCACCGAGTCCGGTGCAGGGATACGTACATGGGATTTTGTACGTGCCGACAGCACCAGAGTGAGTTGGAGGTTCTCGGATGTGGACTGGATGGTGCTGGAGCCCGGGGAGCCAAGCAGCTGACCACAAGGCAAGGCTTCGGGGAACAGGTGACTCAATGGGTCTCCGGGGATCAGGTGGTCGGTTGGGAAGGGCTGCTAGGTTAAGGTCAGAGGGGTAATGGACAGGGTTGGTGGGGCGGAGCAGAGTAGGTACAGATGGGTTAGCCTTCTTCACAGGGCTGATCTCAGAATGGGAACACTAATCGTCCTTCTGGGTGATGGCGAGGGTCTGTAGTGGTCATAGTAATGTGTCACTGACAGTAGCTGAGCCCTCTGTATGAGGGATGCAGTTGCAGGCACTTGACCTGCATCAGCCCTGGGCTGCTCAGTGCTTCCTTATGCGATAGGGACCACTGTCAACTCCATTTTCCAGATGGGACAAACTGAGGCTCAGAGGACCTGGCTGACTCTCCCAAGTTCATACAGCTCTTCAAAGATTGGAACCCGGGGCAGAGCGCAGAGACTGGCCCATGAACTCAGACACCCAAGAAATAGAAACCTGAATCCTCTTGCTTAGATGAAGTTTCTCTTTATTCCCACCCCTGTTTTCCCATCCCCCTCTTCTGCACTTTCCGAAAGGGCAGGACAGTTGTGACTTCGGCTGCATCGTTTAGATATCAGGACCCCAGGTCTCTGGTTCTAAGTGAGGCAATCTCTGGATGGAGATTGTGAGAGAAGAGGGACGAGTGGAAGTGGCCTAGGTGATGTGAATTGCGGGTTAAGGACTTACAGGAATTGCTTCTTCTGTGTCATAAACCTGTTCTAATTATAAATTAGAACAGTTCTAATTAGGACTTGGTGGGGGAGGGGCGTGATGGGCACTTCGACGAAGCTCAGCAGAGAGGAAACACTCAGGTGTCCAGCTCAGCCTTGTCCTTCCTCGCTTTCTCCCTCTGATTTCTGAACAAGAAACCAGGGGTGCGACCTCCATCTGCCCTCCGGGTCACACCTGTCAGTGCCTCCGTGCACCTAGCGTGGGCGAAAGTAAGTGACAGCGTCCGGCGGGCCCTTCCTTCATGTCCCTGGCCTCGTGTCTGCCTCTGTCTCCCCAGACTCTGCCGCGACATAGCTGCGTGACCCTCACGTCTCTGTGCTGAGTTTCTTCCTCTGTAAAGGTGACACAGGAGGAAACTGAGTTCAGATGAACAGATTTAGGGCGTGCCTCTTCCCTTCCAGGCACCACATCTGAGGCCCTGGGAACTCACAGTTTCTCTCAGAGGTGGTTGGGGACCTGCCCGTCCAGCAGGCACATCTTGAGGGGGCAGGTGGAGGGGCAGGCGGGGAGGAAGTGAATCAGGCCTGCCCCATACCTCAACTCTGGCTCCTTAAACCCGATGTAAACAGGAGCGGGGAACAGACAGCAGGACTGTGAGCCCTGCAGACGGGAAATGAGTTTTGTACTGTCTTTTGTCCTGGATTGCCAGTTTTCCTGGTGGAGAGTGGACCTGGGAGTTGAGAGGAAACCCTCTTGCTGATAAGGCCTCCGTACCTGATACATACCCTCTTGCCCACTGTTCCCAAGAAAAGAGTTTCAGGGTGTTTGATGGGCCACCTCTGCACCTATCTGGAATCCCCCAGTCAGTGGGGTGGGGGTGTTTTCTGTGTGGGGTCCCAGTGAGTGAGCCAGTGCCCAGCGCCCAGCGCCCTGGTACCTGGTAAAGATTGGGTGAGGGAAGGTACTCGCTGATGGGGCAGTCATCGGCATAGCAGGGGTCACGGCGCACCCACACCGGACGTTCCGACCTATCAAAGGCCTGTCCAGGAGTCGTTACTGTTGCCAGAATAAATGACTAGCAAATGCTTTTGGTGGCAAACATTTGTGGTGACAGAACTGGCGAGCACATTTCATGGGGCTTCAACAGTGAGTCTATTATACTCTATTGATGTCCAGAAAAGAAGCGGGTGGCATCGGTAGGCCAGTCGGGAGGCACGATGGTGCGTGGACGCCTGTGACCCCTCCAGCTTGCTCAGGAACCGGAATGTGGCCAATGATCACTGTGAACTGAGGGCAAGTGCATCTTCTTTCGAGTCTCCCCTGTGCCTGGCCTTCAGTGCTTCTGCTGGAGGGAACCATCATCCTGGATTTGGGGGCTTATTACACCTTTGCTTAAAATTGTTTTCACTGTATGCATGAACATGCCTCAGTACTGTACTGTGTTCTTTCCTTCCTTCTGGGCTTTACAGAAATTGCGTGCCGTGCGTAGCTCAGTTTGCCACTGAACACCACCGTGGTAGGGCCGCGTCGATGCACGCTGTTGTGGTCTGTTTCTCACCGTGGTAGTCATCTCTTCCATGATATGAACAGACGACTGTTTCTTTATTTGTTCTCTGGGGGCACGTGAGTTGTTTGTTTTGTTTTGTTGTTTTGTCGTTTCCCCCACACAAACAGTGCTGCTGGTCTTGTATGCCTTGTCACGTGCGCCCGAGCGTGTGTCTAGGGTGTTAGGACCCAGTGCTGCTTTCGGATTGTCCCAGAATCATAGCCTCTCAAAACTGGAAGGGATTTCTTTGGCCAAGTAGTTCACCTTCATTGGTAAGCTAAAAGGAAAGGTTCTTGGGTGGTGCTTAAGAGCTCAGTGCTGGAAGCAGATGGCCACAGTTTCCCTCCTGCCTTTGCCTCATTTTGTTACTTAGTTCACTGTGCAATGGCCTTAACTTTTCCCTGTCTCAGTTTCCTTAGCTGTGAACTGAGGGCAAAAGCCCAGATGCTTTTGAGGTTGAAATGAGATAGTGTATGATTAACTCATGATTAAACTCATGGTTACTTCTCCTTTATGATGGGCTCGGGATCCCAGGCAGGTTCACAGTCCTGCCGGACCACTGTGCTTTGCCAGATGATCTTGACCTGTCCAGGTGGGATTTCCCCTCTTCCTGTCCAGATTTCCCAGTGTCTTTCTGCATGGAATGTAGGAACGCAGGGCCCCTCCTGCGGTGGGGTGTGTGTGTGTGTGTGTGTGTGTGTGTGTGTGTGTGTGTGTTTATGATTGCCCACGGCTTCCAGACTCCCAGCCAGGATAAGCCTTTCAGAACCAGATAAACTGATTGGAGCCTAATAGAATGGGCTTCTGAGAGGCCCCACCCCACCCTGGATGCCTCCCTGAAGAATAAATAGCCATGTAATTCCTGTGCTACACCTCGCTTCACATTCCAGGCTTCAGGCCCAAATTATGGGAGGAGAGCAGGCAGATCACTCTTCCAGGAGAAGGACCAGGTTCTTCAGCAAGATTTATTCATTCCTTTATTGTGTCAGGCCCAGAGCCTGGGCTTTTTACAACTAGGGCCTCTGCCTGGCATTTTAAATAGTTCTGTTACTTGATGGCAGAGACCACGGAAAGCCATAGATAATTGTTCACATGCTTGAGGAGCAGGGAAAAGCATTACACAGCTTGATGAGTAAGAGTGAGGGCCTCCAGTTCATACGTTGTAGGTTTTGGTCCCGCCTCTGACTTCAGAAGTCTCCCATCTCCTGGGAAGGGTTACTCTCTTGAGCCTGTTTCCTCATCTGTGAATTTAGAAAGTAGATAGCACCTACTAGAGACTGTGTTATGAGGACTGAATGAGAGACTTTGTGCTTTCAGAGCTTCCCCCAGAGCCAGCATGAAGTAGGTGCTCAGTAATCGCTGGTTATTATTGTTGCACCCAGGTGGCTCAGTCGGTTGGGCATCCCGCTCTTGATTTTGGCTGAGGTCACGATCTCACGGTTTGTGGGTTGGAGCCCCACCGAGGGCTCAGCGCCGACAGCATGGAGCCTGCTTGAGATTCTTTCTCTTCCTCTCTCTCTGCCCCTCCCAGCTTACATTCTCTCTCTCTCTCTCTCTCTCTCTCTCTCTCAAAATAAACATTTAATAAGTATATAAGTGCTGGTAATTATCCAGCCAGCCTGCGAGCCCCAAATACACCAGTACAGGGTGTCGGGCACAATAGGTGGTCCGTAAATAAATAAATATATTTATTTATTATAAATAAATATAAATAAAAACAAAGGTGGTTATTAGTGCTTCCCATTATGAAAAGCCCATTTATAAGTGTTGCATCTTTTTTTTAAAATTCCTAGTTTTGGAGTCTTGGGATCCATGCTTAACCCCTGTCTCTGCAAAAATAACATTAACTGCTTCCCTCCTTTTGGACTCACGTTAGTGCACGTGTAAATAGCTCCGACTGTATGCACGCCTCCATTCTGAGCGCTCTTTGTATTTAATCTATAGTTTAGCCCTTACTACAGTCTGTGTGATCAGTATGAATTTCCCTGCTTTAGCGACGGGGAAACTGAGGCAGAGAGGTAAGTGACTTTTCAAGGTAACAGCAAGGTAATTGGTAGGGACTGAGCTAAGATTTGAAGCCAGGCAGCCTGATTTTAGGATCTTTGCGTCTTAACTGTTATGCTTTCCTGCCTGGAGGTTGTCTCCACCTCAGGGGCTCCGGGTAGTTGGTCGAGATTTGCGAGGTGGAAGAACTTGGGGGCACTTGAGAAGCCTGTTAGTGGCCCCCACCGGCAGCCGCCCTCCAGGAGCACAGAGCAGTCTAGGGGAAGCCCCCTCCCCCCAAGCTGAACTGGTGGGGCTTGCGAGTGGAACACTAATGTCCCTTTGTCCTTGTACCACAGATCGCCTGTCCCGTCCGGCAGCTCCAAGGATCCTCCACATCCTTTTCGTCCTTCTGGACTTTCAGTGGATGGAATATGGTTCTAAGGGTAGGGCCGAGCACGTGGGGTTTGGAATTCTTTGCCTTTTTTAGTGGTGCGGTTGCTCCTTTGGATTTTGCTCTGTGCTCCCAGTTCAGCCTGTTTGGGGACGAATCCCAGTGTAGAGGATAAAGGCAACTTCTATCCAGTCACCGACCCCTCCTGCAGACCTGACTCATGCTGGACAAAGCCTCCCTCTGTGTGGCTGCGACATAATCAGTGAGAGTGGATTAGCGGCAGGCTCCTTCCATTTGTTCCAGTAGGTCAGGGAGCTCAGGGCACACACCCTCCCTACCTCCCTCCCGGGCAAGAACGGATAGCTTCCAAGCTGTGCCCCTCCCCCTCCCAAACTGACAGTGTGGTTTTCCTTGTGGGAGTAATCAATTACGCCTTTTAAGGATATCTCCCAGCTGTTGAGTGGTTTAAACTTCCAGATGTTCCTTTGCCCAGGAAGCAGAGAGGGCTGGATGACTGGATCTCTTTAAAAGTTGATGCAAAAAAAATCAGTGACTTGCCTGTGACCCCCAGGGGACATGTAGTATTTCCTTCTAGGCACAGAAGCACCCATTTGCTGGCTTGGCCTGGGTGAAGCATTTAGCAGGTAGTAAATGAAGACAGGCGACCTGGATTTGGAGGCAGGAGGCTGTGTGCCCCTGGCCTGAGCAGATGACCCCTCTGACCCTCAGTTTCTAAAGCTTTCAACGGGGGGCACTTTTAAAGAACTACAGGAAGCATCGTCAGGTACAAGCCAAAAGGGTCTGTGCAGACGTTAGCTCTTACCATCAAAGGTGGCTGTCCTGTATCTGCCGACGGAAGGAGACAGAGATGAAAGTCTGTACTGACCTTTCTCCGGGGGCCGTGGAGGCGCAGAGGGGTTGGGTTTGTTTAGGCTGTAGCTGGGCCTGTGCTCTCCAGTGTGGCCGCCAGTGTGGGGCTGCTGAGCGCTTGACACGTGGAACAAGTCCAGATTGAAATGTGCCGTAAGTATAAAATGTCCACTTGATGCCTAAGTCTCAGAACAAAAAAGAGAATATAAAGTACCTTCAGTGGTTATTCATATTGATGACATGTTGAAATGATAAGAATTAGATATATTAATTTAAATAAAACACATTATGAAAATTAATTTCTTTTTATTATTATTATTTTTAATTTTTTTTAATGTTTATTTTTGAGAGCGGGCACGAGCAGGGAAGGGACAGAGAGAGAGAGACACACACACACACATACACACACACACACAGAATCGGAAGCAGGCTCTAAACTCTGAGCTGTAGGCACAGAGCTGGACGTGGGGCTGGAACTCATGAACCACGAGATCCTGACCTGAGCCCAAGTCGGACTCTTAACCGACTGAGCCACCCAGGCGCCCCTATTACTATTTTTTTAAAGTAGGCTTCATGCCCAGTGTGGAGCTGAACATGGGCCTGAACTATGACTCTGAGATCATGACCCGAGCTGAGATCAAGAGTCAACTGACTCAACTGACTGAGCCACCCAGGTGCTCCTCTTACTATTTTTAATGTGGCTGCTAGAAAATTTTTAATCATTTACGTGTCTGTCATTATATTTTTGCCGGACAGTGCCGAGCTAGACTGTTAACAAGAACAGTGGGCTTCAGAGTTGTGCTGTGTACAACCTTCACAACCATATGTGGCAGGCCTGTCAGGTCTTGACAGACTTCTTGGATGTGAATCCTGGCTCCAGCAACAATTCGTTGTGTGACATCGGTTAAGCTGTTTGACCCCTCTGAAGTACGGTTGTTCTATCTGTAATGTGAAAATTGCAGTAGCACCTACTTTCCTAGGGTTGTTGGAAGGATTAAATGAAATAATGCATATAAAGTGCTTAGAATACTGTCTAACCCCTTCCAGGAACTCAGTGAGTCTTGGTTGGTGGAATTGTTATTGTATTGGCTGTTGTTTTTTAGGACCTGGAGACACAGAGATGGAATGACCAGTCTCACGGGGGAACCAGAAGCAGAATACATATAAATGTAGTGATTAGTAGAGGGCCTAAGTGCATCCGGGCAAATGAGGAAACATTCCCACAGATGTGGAACTGTCAGGCTTGCTGGGCAGACGGGATGGCGGGATGTGGTGGGCAGATGAAGTGGCACCTGGTCAGATGGCTGGGAGCCGGCTCAGAGTGGGGGACCATAGGAGGAGCTGTGTGCCTGGGTGAACTGCAGGGGGGCACCTAGTAAAGGAACCTCAGAGAAGAGAGAGGGGCCAGCTTCTGGAGATTCGCCACCTGGAGCAAAGGAAGAATTCAGGGCCAAAGAGTGACATGACTGGATCTGGACATGAGACCCCTCCGCTGCTCGAAGGAGGTGGTTTTGGAGAGAGCGCATGGCGTCTGTGGCATGCAGACCAGGAGAAGGAAGCTCACTTCTTTCTCTCTTTCTCTCTCTCTCTTCCTTCCTTCCAATGTTTTATTTTATTTTTTGGGAGACAGAGAGAGACAGAGCGTGAGCAGGGGAGGAGCAGAGACAGAAGGAGACACAGAATGCAAAGCAGGGTCCAGGCTCCGGGCTGTCAGCACAGAGTCCGATGTGCGGGGGGGCTCGAGCCCCCGAACAAGGAGATCATGACCTGAGCCGAAGTCAGAGGCTCAATCGACTGAGCCACCCAGGTGCCCCGGAAGCACACTCTTTCAGAGGCTCACGTAGTCAGCTTTTTTTGGTTCAAGTTAGAAGTATTTACCTTCAAAGTGGCGTTTATAATAATGATCCCGCATATGTCCTCCCTTCCCCGTTAATCCGCAAGAGTAAGATGTTTGGAATGGTGTGCACCTGATGGTTGCTTCAGCTGGGGGGGGGGGGGGGGCGGATTTGGGTTATCGTCCCAGGTTGTTGGGGAAGTGTGTTCGTAACAGGCTACTGGCCTGTCCCGCAGACAACTGCTTCCTATGGACACAGAGCTCTTTAAACGTATGCAAACAAGAAAGAGAGATGGGAGGATTCAGTTAGGAAGCTCCTTCTCATAGTATGTTTGAATTCAGAGTCTAGCACCTTTTTAGAAGAATTGGGTTTTTAATTAAAATAATACATACACAGGGGCACCTGGGTGGCTCAGTCGGTTAAGCGGCCGACTTCAGCTCAGGTCATGATCTCACGGTCCGTGAGTTCGAGCCCCGCGTCGGGCTCTGTGCTGACAGCTCAGAGCCTGGAGCCTGTTTCAGATTCTGTGTCTCCCTTTCTCTGACCCTCCCCCGTCCATGCTCTGTCTCTCTCTGTCTCAAAAATGAATAAATGTTAAAAAATTAAAAAAAAATAATACATACACATATTTAAAATCAAACGGGAAAGTCTGATATGGAAGAACCAGAATCCTCTGTCCCCTCTTGCCGGTTCTCAGTCCTGTTGTCAAGGGAACTGGGGTGGGGGGTGGGTCAGTATCTCTAAATAATAGGCCCAGTTGCCTATCTCCACGGCCCCCCACCCCACCCCAGACCTTTTTTCCTAGGCCTCCCTGGTATCTTATGACTCACAGTTGCTGAGCCTGAGATATCAGCATGCCTGCCCTTCCCTCTTCCACCTCCCTTTTTCTGGCATCTATATTTTCATGTTGGCAAGGCATGTAACAGTCATATTCTCTCCCACATCCATAATTAAGACTTCTGTGCTTTATCCTCTGGATTAAGTCTAAAAGTTGAAACATTGGGAAACAACGTTTATAAGATTATGCCTCTAAATGGTCTTCCCTGCACATCCAAGCTGTGGATGCTGGTCACGTGTCCTTTCTGGACAGTCTGTCCTGGGATTTCCAGTCACCTCTTCCTCTTTGAACTGTGTGGCTTTTTATTCTGAGAGTAGCTGCTTTTTGAACTCTCACCTCCGCCAAGCCCCTCCCACCCTGCTTCTCAGATTGCTCTCCTGGGGACCCTCCTACCCCCTGCTCCCTGTTTGGTTACTGCGGACCTGCCTTGGTGTAGATGGTTCCTGGGGCTTTCCTTCTGTGTTCTCCATGGTCCTACTGGGCCTGTCACCTTTTACTGGATTCCTCCGTCAATCTCTTTCTAAACACATTCCCTTATTTTGCAGGATCATGTAGCTTGTTAGCATAATCTGAAAACTAAATTCTTCTTGATCTCATGTCACACCTGTTGCTGTTTTGATCCAGGAACATGGGTCACCATATCTTTCAAATAATACTGATTTTTATTTTCCCTGTGGAGAACTTGGGAGAGGGAAAACTCCCTTAAGAGTGTAAGGAAGAAAATTGTGTCAGTGTATTTCTCTGCGTTTTCTTTCTCCTTTCTTTGCTTATTTCTTTTAAATTTGAGATCACCCAATGTCCACAATTCTATTGGATTTTTCTCTTAATGTAATAGAATTACTTCCGCATGGAGTTAAAAGTAAGCTTTTAAGTATGATTTTTAGTACAATATAACGTAGTAGCCCATCGCGATGAGGGTTTGTCTTTCTCCCAATTGTATCTGTAATTTTGAGTATGAAGAATATTTTTTTGTTTTTGTCTCATAACTAGCGCTGAGGTGAGTGTGTGTACGTGTGTGCATGCACACGTGTGCAAATAAACCTATTTTCATCTTTCAGATTTCCTTAAGATAGATTTCTGGATGTAGAATGACTGAGTCAAAGGTTCTAGACACTTTTAAGGTTCTTGATACGTATTGTTGGTTTTTTTTTAACGTTTATTTATTTTTGAGAGAGGGGAGGGGCAGAGAGAGAGGGGGACAGAGGATCTGAAGCAGGCTCTGCGCTCATGAACTGTGAGATCATGACCTGAGCTGAAGTCAGACACTTAACTGACTGAGCCCCCCAGGGAACCAGTTGGTTTTGCCAGATTGCAGCCACAAGATGATGTCAGACATTTGCCCTGTGTAGAGTTGCTTCTTCATTAAGTTGGGTTTCTGAGGTCAGGTTGATGTGGGTCTTGTCGAGGGGAAGGGGCTCATTATGATTTGGGGTTTCACTGAAATAGCCCATTCTTTACTGTTTGGAAAATAGGAACAGTTCTATAGTCCTGCAGTGAAGTTTATGCCCTGAGGTTTGCTGGGGCTGAGTGGAAAGCCCTGGCTTGAGCCTTAGGACCAGTCAATGTGAGTGTCACCTAAGAGAACTTTGGAGAGCCACTCGGCTTCTGTCAGCCTTCTTTTCTCATTGGGTAAGGGTAGGTTATGATCCCCACTTTGGAGTTACTGGAGTGTGAAACAAGTTAGTAGAAATCTGGCTGCTGAGGAGGGGACCACCATATCCCACTTTGGGGATGCTTCAGTGGAAATCCACAGCATGGGTCTTGGATACACAACTAAAGGGTTTAGGCTTTCCCTCTGATGCATTTGGTTAGCCGTGTGTTCCTGTGGTCGCTCAGCCTCACTGGGGGTACGTGGCTTGCAGCTCTTCTTTGTCGTGTTGTGTCCCCCAAAACCATGAACACGAGAGAAGCCCATTTGCGTCCGGGTGACCTACCACTCACCAGCTGTGTGACCTCGGGCAGGTTGCTTTGCTTCTGGGACCTTGGCTTCCTTTCCTATGAGATGGGAATAATAACACAGGCCTTCACTGCTAAGGTGTTTGTGAAGGTTGGATGAGACGGTGCCTGTAAGTTGCTTGGCCCGGTGCCTGGTCCTGGGGAGTGTTCAGCAAAGGCCAGCCGTTAGCACTAGCGCATTCCAGCAGACCTGACAGGTCCCCAGTGTGGACTCGAACCAACATGCAGGCTAGCTTCTCAAGCTGATTGCCGGTGGCCTTGGCAGGTAGGTACATACTTCAGACTCTTCAGAAGTCAGAAGGGACCTATCCGAGCTTGTCATTTGACAGATGACAAAATCAGGCTCCAGATGGTGAGTAGTTCTTTTGGAATTTTCTCACTGTTCCCATTTGTGTGTAAAAGGAAGAACACACACACACACACACACACACACACACACACACACACACACGCACGCATGTGCACAGACTAGATCTAGAATGAGGCACAGAGAAAATGGTAATTGCGGCTTGCTGAGGAGGCTGATGGGCCTTCTGGGGGCAGGAGGGCAGCAGAGCATTGATTCTGTGACTCTTCATTCTAATGGAAATTTTTACCATGTGCATGTCTTAGTTCTTCAATCAATAAAAAGCAAGTTCTTAAAAATCCACCAGGTAGTAAAGGATCTTTGAAAGCCATCCTGCTCGCTTCATAATGCATTAATAAGAAGTGAGAGGAGTATTCAGACATCTGTTTGTTTCATAGCTGTCCACCTGAACCCGCATACCTGAATCCCGGACTGGACGGCTTTCTTCTGGTCCCACAGACTGCCTGCCACTGCCTTGGTGGCCTTCCTTTCCTCCTTCCAGAGTCTGCCAAACTAAGCCCTGAGTCTTAGACACCCACCCTATGGTCCCCAGACAGCTGACCATCCCTGTGTGGATGGCCTGTGTAGGGGAGCCCCAGGCCTGACGGAGCAGGCCTGAGGCTGGGGGCCTTGGCTTCGGCCCGGGCCCCTCCCAGCGCAGAAGGAAAAATCTGTGCAACCTGCCCCTTATCCTCTTTTGAACCAAGCCTTGTTCCAAGAATTTCAGAGCCGCTTTGCTTGTATGGCCGGGTTGAGCTGTTCCCCCAGGCCCCATGCACGGAGTTGCAGCTCCCTGGAAACATTTCTTTTCCCCGTTTTTTTCTGGCACGTGGATTTCTCACCCCACCCCAGACCAAGCATCTCAGGGGCCATTTGAGTTGAGCCCTGAAGGAGCATCTTACTGTGAAGCCTGCCTCGGTGGGGAGTGGAGGGGAGGGGAGTGGAGGGGAGGGGAGAGGAGTAGGGGAGTGGGAGGGGAGCCGGAGGAGGGGGGCTGGTGAGAGTAGAAAGCCTAAGACCCTGATCTTCCTCCCTCCCTGACACCTTTTACCTTCATCCTGGCCCGATGGCCCCCTCTTATTCCCCCCAGGTCCATTGTCACTGCCCGTAATCCAGGTTGTTGATGCCTAGTTAACCCTCTTTGGAGGTCTGATTCAGTGGTTGAGCAATTTTTTTCTACCCAGTGACCAATTGAGGACACCCAAAAGTGTTTATAGGCCCACTTTTTGTTTACCCATTCAAAATGAAAATAGCCATATTGATCCCACGGCCTGGGGTGGGCAGGGGGTGGCGAATCTTGTCACCACTTTGATTCTACGCTTCATTAGACAGAAGGCTGTTAAGAATGGCCAAGGCTTTCTGGCCATTAGCACCTGGGCACATTTCAGCAGAGTGGAGACAACTTCTCTCCCCTTTTTATTCTCAAGGAATCTTGCTGTTTCTAGTTCCTCATTGTACAGATGAAGGAAACTGAGGCCCAGAGCAGATGTGACATTTCCCGAGGGAGAGACTGTAAGGTTCTGCTCAGGTGAGACATTATTATTGGTCACAACAACAAAAACAACAACAACAACAACTGTAACAATAGTAATAATAATAATAAGTGGCAACGGCAGCCCCAGAGTGTGAGGCTTTGGTTTTTTCAGCCAGGATGGTGAAGCCTAGTGGCTTCTCTCTCCAGCAAGGCCTCATGAGGCCTGTGGTGTTTGTATTTCTCGTTGGCCGGGGACGGATTTTGAAATTTAAATGATAAAGCAAACGAGCCCTGTTTTCATAGAAGCTTCAGAAAACTTGCGGAAACCTCTGCGCAGTGGTTTTGGGAGCCAAGATAGGCCCAGTTTCCCTTTCGCCGTGGGCAGAGAGGGACATTAAGGACAGTCCGTTGGTAGAGAGTGAATGACTGCATTCATCTTGATTAAGCTCGGTGAATTAACGAAAGGATGATGTATGTTCTACCAAACTCACCCTTTTATGTATGTGCTTGTGGCCAATTTGTCTTTGCTCGAAATGGAAAGCTGACAAGATGGGCTATTTTTTCCTGTTAAAAATAATTACACGCCAGATGCCGTTCCAAGTTCTGCTCCTCAACCAGTTAAAGATTTTTGGATCTTTTGCCCAGAATGCCTGTTCAGAAGGTAAGCTTGTTAGCATCCGAGCCAAGTATAATAATAATGATTCAGGTCAGGGACTACAAAGGACTCTGTGATGAGCAGAAAAATAATTATTGCATATAATGAAACCTTTTAAATGTATATATCGGAGATAGGGTGGTCCCCGCAGCAAAGACTTACGTTATGGCCGTGGAGTTAAGCCTCCATCCCCCTCTAAGTCTGTTCTTAGAAGCCAGCTCCTCTCTCCCTCGCAACCACAGCTTCCCAGAAACCCTTTCTGATAGAACAGCTGCCAGAGGGCTTCAGACGGGGAGGACTTGAGGTGTGGCTTCCAAGGCTCCGTTTTTGGCTGCGTTGCGGAAAGAGGGTGACTGCTCAGGGCGAAGAGCCTGCTTTCTGGAGCCTGACTAGGGTTGGCTCTGCCACTTACTAGCTGTGTGAACCTGCGCGGGGGTCATCACTTTCCCACCTGTGGAGCGGGAGCCGGAATGCGGCCTTGGCAGGGCAGGGGCACAGACGGGACTGGAGGGGAGATGTGTCAGGTGCCGCATTGGTCTCCTGGGGCTGCTGTGACAAATGACCACAAACAAGGTGGCTTCCAACAGCGGATGTTTATTCTCTGATGGTTTTGGAAGCCAGGAGCCCCAAGTCAAGGTGCCAGCGGGCCATGCTGTCTGAAAAGGCTCTGGGGAAGAACCTTTCCTTGCCCTTTCTAGCATCGCATCTGGTGGGTGCTGGAAATTGTTGGCCATCCCTATCTTAGGCCATCGTTCTTATTCCCGCCTTCACTGTCCTGTGGCCTGTTTTTCTGTGTACACACCTCTTTTTATAAGGACACCAGTTGAGGGAGGTGACCCCAACCCAGGGTGACTTCATCTTAACAAATTACTCTGCAAAGACTCTATTTCCAAATCAGATCGTGTTCTGAGGTTTTGGGGACACGTGAATCTTGGGGAGACATTATTCAACCCCGTAGACGTGCCTAGCATATTATTGCAGATAACATCCTGGTGGAAGACAGCATTTGGTATTTTTATGATTGTCACTTATCAGAGGTACGGATAGATATTTTTCAAAGAAGATGGGAGCAAGCCTGGTTATCTGAGGAACAGAAGGAGGGCCAGATGGCAGAAGCTGAGTGAGGGGGGTGGCTGGACTGGCAGGTGGAGAGGAGGCAGGACGGGATCAAGCAGCTGGCCATGTGGAGGGGTGGAGCTGGGGGAGCCATGTCGCTTTTTCACATGTGAGAGCCCTGATTGCCTGGTGCAGTGGTGGCCAAGCGAGTGGACAGAAGAGGGTGGTTCTAGATCCTAGGATTCCTTCTTTGTTTCTTGCCGCTTTGGGCTTTGGTCTCTGCCTTGCCGTGTCACCTTGGTTGATGAGTGTCACTTGGGTTGAGAGGAATGAGGACAAGGTGGGATGCTCTAGAGTCTGTGACAGCAAGGCAGACCCCAAGGCCCGTGAAGTGAACTGTTTTTATGGCCTCTGCGCTCGAGTCCTGGCTCTGTCACTGGCTAGTTGCACGCAGTCCCCTGGGCCCTACTGCGCCCGAGGGAATCCATGGGCCGGTACTACAAGGGCTGTTGAGGGATTCGGGTCAGATTCCATAGGGCAGTTTTGGTCAATAGGCAGACATTCCATAATCCTCTTTACTTTAGGACAATCCTGCCCCAGGACTCAGAAGGATTGCTTGCATTCTTGTCTTGAAACTGGAATGCAGTGCAGTGGCGGTGGCCCCAGGGGAGTGGGAGCCTCTCCCCATCCTGCTCCGGGCTCTAGCTCCCCACCTAGCTCCGGGGAACTGCCAGTGCCCTTCTGCTTGCTGGCTCCCATCCCCCTCCCACTGTCACTAGCTTGGCCTGGGCTGGCCCTGGCTGGGGCAACTGGACGTCCATGCCATGACAGATTATTTTCTAGAAACCACCTGCGGATCGCAGGCTCACACAGGGCGGCAGGGGTTTGGGTCCACATGGCCCTGGAAGGACATGAGGACGGTCCCTGGGGGGACACACCCGTGTGTGGGCTAATACTGCCAGTTGTCTAGTCCAATGCTTCTTCGACTTTAGTGTCCTTCAGAACTGCGTGGTGGGTTCCACATGGCCAAGCCCCCCTGACCCCTGGGGGGGTGAGGGTGAAGTCTGACAACTGGGTCTCTGATGAGCTCACAGGCGACACCCAGGTTGAAGGAACTTACATCTCATTCTGAGTGCCATGGTCTAGTCCAGTCTCCCTCCAAAGTCCCCTCCTCTCTGCCTTTAATGCCACCGCCCTCCGTTTGTGCCACCATCACCTTTCACTGCCCGTACACGGTATCTGCCTCACTGGTCCCCTGCTTCCACTGTGGCCCCCACCCGGGAGCTGGCAGGGTCCTATCACGTGGTCTGCTTACGCCCTCCCCAGGCTCCCTAGCCCAACCCCCTATGCCTATGAGGCTCGTCTAGGTGCCCTCCTGCCCAGCACCCTGGCCTTCCCTTAGTTCCCTTTCACCCTACTCTGCATGCCCCAGGACCCTTGTGTGCTTGCTGGCCCCTCCTCCTGGAACATTCCTCCCTCAGCTCTTTGAAAGGCTGGTTCCTGTTCCTCCCAACTTGGGTCACCTCCTCAAGCCACCCCTTCTAATAGGCCTGTTCCCAACCTCCCTTATTCTCAGTCACCGGATGCTGTGGCGTCCATCACGGTGTGGAAAAAAAAATGATGCGTTTCACTTCTTGGTTTTGGTATGGCTCCTCCACTAGCGATGGGGTTGGGGGGGGGGCACTGTGACTTTCTTCTTCCTGTTCTCTGTGTTGTCTGACACTTTGTGGGTGGCTAATTAGCGTTCCTGGATCAATGAAAAGTGAATGAGGGCTTGAATGCAGACTGTAGAGGGTCAGAGCAAGGCTGAAACCACGTAGTTGGAACTTCTGAGTGACTGCAGGTGAAGCCTGTTCATTGTGGAAGGAAGTAGAATATCCCTGTTGGAGCTGACCAGAGCTCCATAGTTCCAGAGGCTGGATGTGATGCAGGAATGCTGACTGCTGAAAATGAAATAATAGCTCATGGGGCTCTTAGGATATGCCAGGCACTGCTTTACATGATTAAACTTCCGTTTCACAGAGGAGGTGACTTCGTAACCCAGAGAGGTTAAGAAACCCACAAACAACGTGCAGGGGAGGCTGGATTCGAACCTGGGCCCCATGTCTGCTGGCTTAAGTCCTGCCCTAAGTTGAGGGAAGCGATGTTGGTAATGTCCTCGCATTTTCTCGCTTTCACAAAGTCCTCTAGGTGGACAGGCCGTGATCATGGGTGGTCCTGGTTAGTCTTCACTGGCCTATCTCACACCAGAGAATGTGGACTCAAGTCCATAGGCCAGAAGCCAGGCCTCCTGAGGTGAGTTATTTAGCCAGCCCTCTTCGGGGTATGTTCCTTTTCACAGCTGACAAATGCTTCCCTCCCCAGGGTGGCCATCTGGTGCCCACAGGAGGTCCATGGATGAGCAGGCTGTGGAGATGGCACTTGGTTTCTGGTGCAGCCACAGTTGGGACAGAAGAGGCTGGGGGCCCAAGCCTTGCCGGCGAAGGGCTGTGGCCTTCAAGTGTTCAAGCAACGCCTCTCAACCTTGGAAGAATAAAGAAAGGTTCCGGGTGGACCTCAGCTGCTGCCATGGACATTTTGTCATTTAAGCATATATTATTTTGAATGCTAGAAATTAAGGGGACATTTAAAAACTTTCAGATGGCTTTGGGAGCCATTGCTCTTGGAAACTAGACTTTTGAAAAATTCTTTTGGTGTGTTGTTTTTAGGAGGCTGTGGATAACTTTGATGCATGTTATTTCTGTATAATTTCTTTGGGTTTTCTGTGTCAATCGTTGTGTTCTATAAAGGAGGAAAAGGGCTAATAGTGATGGAACCCTCCCGTGTGTGGGCAGAACTGTTGTTACTCTCACTTTTGTCTGGCTGTTGCTGAATGATCCTGTGGCGGGGTGGGGGCGGGGGGGGGTGGTGCTTGTGGTGGTGGGGGGGCCTCCTTGCCTCCAGCCTGGATTCAGACTGTCCCAGCATTCATAATCTTGGAGCTGCCAGATGTGACGGGTCCATGCACAGCTTCCTTGATTTAATTTGCTGTTTTGGGTGGACTTGTGGATATCAGATGTAATTTGAAAGGGGTGTGACTATTCATGAATTTAAAAAATATGTGGGTATGTACGTCACATAGGTTGTCCTATATATTGTCCCAATTTGCATGGAGAGTAAGGGTGGTCCTCTGCAAAGCAGTTGTCTTGGGAGGCTGTAGACAGATGCCAGTAATGTGGCCTGCGCTCAGAAAGTGCTGGGAACATATAGTTTGAAGGTGTGTCATTTGGAAGAATGTTGAGGAATTAAAGCAAGTGACCCAGCTCAGACCATGTGGGGGTGAAAACAGGATCTGACTCGCAAGACAGTAGGAATAACAGCTTCTGTTTGTTATTGAGTGCTCATTACCTGCCAGGTACTTCTGTGGGCACTTTCTGCCAGTTAACTGATTTCACCTTCGTAACAGCCTTGTGTTCCGAGTGGAACATTGTAAAATGAGTCCCCATTTTACAGATGAGGAAAGTTGAGGCACAGAGAGGTTGACTAACTTGGCCCAAGGTCACCCAGGTAATGAAAGGCGGAGCTGGGATTTGAACCCCCGGCAGTGAGGCTGCACAAGCCAGGAACTTAACTGGTTAATATACCAAGGATGGGTCTGCTTTTCTTGCAGGTCTTATAAATAGGCTCTGAAGGTCAAGTGCAAAGAAGGGTTTGTTCATTTATTTAAGGAACATTCCTGAGTCTCTTGATGGTTTGTCAGACACTGTGCTGGGTGAGGGGGTTAGAAAGAAAATATCGAGGGATCCCTGTCATAGGCTGCATCTCTGTTCAATGTCTGCCTCGTACACTCCTGTGGGAGCGGATGGCTTCCTCCTTGAGGTGAGGCCAGACCATGGGACATGCTCTGGCCAATGAAGTGCGAGTAGAGGGGCGTCACTTCTAGGGGCGCCTGGGTGGCTCTGTTGGTTGAGTGTTCGACTTGGGCTCAGGTCACGATCTCACGTTCATGAGTTCGAGCCCTGCATCAGCTTGTTGCTCTCAGTGTGGAGCCCGCCTCGGATCCTCTGTCTCCCTCTTTTCTCTGCCCCTCCCCCACTTGTGCGTGTGCGTGCTCTCTCTCTCAAAAATAAATGGAACGTTAAATGTGTGTGTGTGTGTGTGTGTGTGTGTGTGTGTGTGTGTGTGTGTATGTGTGTGTAAAGAAGTCTGTCACTTCTAGGTGACAGCTTTAAGAACCCTGGCAGTACAGATGAGATGGCCCCAGGATGAGGAGGACAGTACTGAGCGGAGCCCCCATGGCCCCTTGATGGATGGGCCTGAGGCACGAGTCAGAACTGACCCTGGAACATTGAGGCCACTGTGACCTTGGCTTGACACAGCCTGTTTCCACGCTCAGAAATCACGGTCAAGTGAGGCGCTCCATGCGTGTTTTTATAGTGGGACCACAATTGGGACAAATGTTTGACTTCCCGAAGTGATGGCATTTATTTAAAACCACATGCACGTGTACGTACCACTCTGTCACCTCTGTGTCCTACCCAGATTCCCTCCATTGTAATGCCCCCTCTGAACATAGTTGGGTGACACTTCCCAGTAGGGAAAAGTCATCTTTCCCTTAAAAGGCAGATTTCTCAAACTCGTGAACTTATCTGCCCAAAAGATTACAGAAATAGGTCCTTGGGAGTGACTAAATATATTCAATGTTTTTCTAGCTTGGAACTTGAGTCCCCACTCCACCCCACATATGCATGCCATTAAAAATAATGCATTGGAAACTCACCCCAGCATTTACCCTTCAGAGACATAATGACAGCTTCCATTCTCTCCTCAGTCTGTTTTTGCTTTGTGCCAAGCCTTCCACAGGCAGGGTATCGGGTTTTCGTGGTAGTCCTGGAAAAATTAAAGATGGTTCTCCCCGTGTTGTAGATGAGGAAACTGAGGCCTCTGAGATGGAAAGTACCTCGCCCAAAGGTCATGTGGCTGGTGAGAGGCTTAGCAGGGATTTGAAGCCACCGAGCCTGATTCGGGTCGTCCTCTTGGCTCCCGTAGCCCTTGGGAGCCGCACAAGACACAGAGGAATCAAAGCACCTGCTTCAAATCGGATGGCCGTGCAGGCTACCCGCACCCCCCTGCTGAGGCTGGTGGTTTGCAGTCAGGCAGGCTGCAGTATTTGCAGACAGCTCGCTAATCCACAAGGCCATTCAGGCTCTGGGTCTGGACATGGGTCCTCCGAGGCAGGGTCTGCCTGCGTAGGCCAGAAACCAGAAGTACTCTTTGGAGCGGGGACTGGCACGTTGCCGTGTTGGGTAGATCCCCCGCACCTAGAGCAGAGCCTGGCGTGCAGGAGGCACTCTAAGTCCTTGCTGATCCTCTGACGGTCATAGATCATGAGCTCTGCCTTACCTGTCTGTTAGCAGATTCATTCGGCAAGCATCGAACACTCTGATGGCCCTGCTGTAGGCACTGGGAACGTAAGAGCAAGCGAGACAAAGTTCATGCTCTGAATGGAGCTTAAATCTGGAGGGGGAAGGACTTAGAGTATGTTAGGATTAATTTGTGCTAGGAGAAAAATAAAGCTGAGCCGGAGGGCTTACGGAGGGCCGGAGGGCCGGTGCTCAGAGACATGAAAGCGGTCGGTGGATGAAGCAGGGGGTGGGTGGCTGGGGGAAGAGCGCAGGCAGACGGCCCTGGAAGCGCCCAGGTGGGTCATGAGGTGGTTGGACGAGTCAGGGTCGTGGTGGCTCAGCCGAGGAGGGTTAATGAAGGGACCGAGGTGCGGGAGGCGTCAGGCAGGTCCAGCCCTGGGAAGGCGGGGAGTATTGCCAGAGCTCGGGAGGAGAGACCACTTTGCAGGGCTGCAGTGTGGAGGGTTCCAGCCCCTGCCACGTGGAGAGAGTCCCATAGTTCCTAGTCTGAACTCTTCCTTCTTCTGACCTCTGACCTCCTGCTGGTGCCTCCCGTTGACTGAACTCAACTAATAGCCAAGTGCACGTGGTCGTGATGGAGCCCCTAGCATCCACTTGCTGGGCACAGAGCTGTGGTGGAGAGGGGTAGATTGGAGTGGGGAGAGAGGGCAAGGGGAGAGGAACCCAGGGAGCGAGGGGGTTCTGTGGCTGGAGAGGAGTGAGCGGATGAAGGAAAGATAGGAAGTGAGTTCAGGGAGACCAGGAGTCCACACGACATGGGGCCTTTGGGCTGTATTTGGAGGGAAGTGGGAAACCAGTGGAGGGTGGGAGCAGACGTATTTGGTGTCATGGATACTGGCATCAGGGTAACGTTTCTCTCTGCAGTGGGTGTGGACAGGGGGCCGTTAGGGTGAGTGCTGAGACCCCAGAACCAACCCCCCGGGGAGGAAAAGGTCCTCCCCCACCTCCCCTGACGGAGGCATTTGCCTGGTCTACGTGCTGTGTGCCAGCCGGCCCATAAACCACAGGAAAGAGAAAGGAGCAGGGAGTCTCAAAAGAGGATATTCTGGAACTGTTGATAATCAGATCCCATTGTAAAGTCACGCTTTGAGTTACAGCATTGTAATCTTTGTTCCAGTGGAAAACTTTTACAGATTGCCCATCCCGGCGAGTCCTGAATCCTGTTTGGCTCTCAGAAGGCCTTAAAATAGTGTGGAATGCTGGGAGACGGGCTCCGAAGGGGCAAAGGTCGTGTGCTCACTGCGCTGGCCACACCTTGGTGGGACAGCCCTGGTGGCGCGGGGACCTTCTCGTAGCGGGGCTCTGCAGAGCAGGGCACACAAAGGCTTTCTCGTGTGCTTGAGGTCCCCCAAGAGCTGGGGGGCAGCCCAGCCAAGGCGTGAGGCATTGCCTGGCATCTTCTCAGGCCACGCCACGCTGAGTCCCATGCGCTGAGCTGGTTCTCACAGGATGCCCGGGGGACGGAGGGCACACTCGTGGGTCCTGGGTCCATCTCTGGTGGGACAGTGAGTGAGGAGAGAGGCCTAGGGCCGAAACAGCTTCCGGTTCTGTCCCATCCCACCCCTGGAACCAACTAGACCAGGGAGACTTAGCTGCCTGAACTCCTTCCCCAGAGCTTGCTCTGGAAATGGATGGTTCGGGGCAAAGTGTTTTGAGCCTTGGTCTCCATCCCTGTAAAATCGGGACAGTAAATATCAAAGGGCTGTTGGGAACGAGGCAAGGTTCCTGACACATAGTACATGCTCAGTTAATTCCCTAAGAGCCAGAATCAGATCTTTATTCATCTCTCATTGTCCAGGAGGAAAGGGAGGCAGATACTGTTAGCCCCATTTGATACGAGTTCAGGTGTCTGACATAGAATCCAGGTTTTGACCCCACGCCCTGTGTCAGTAGATAACGACTTCATACCCTGTCATCTGACCAGAGAGATGTACAACTACATTTCTATTTGCAAAGGCATGGTGGTGCATTTTTACATTGTTTTTAAGTGGCTTATTATTTATTATTATATTCTCTTCATTTTTGTTTTATTATTTATTATTTTATATTTATTAATTTTTTTAAGTTGTATGGCCCTTTAAACTTTTATGGGAGTGGTTCACGTTTAGATCCTTGGAATTTTCTGCCTTTCCTATTACCTTTTATCCATTTTGGGTTTTTAAGACAAAGACTAAAAAATTGTTTTGCACAGTTGTTAATTTGTTAACAATTTGGATTTGTTAATGCCCCGCTTCGGGGCAGCAATTCTGGACTCTTTATGAAAAGGCTGTGCCTCTGGGACACAGAGTACTTCTCCCAGGCCCAACCCCGGCCCTCCTGAAGGTGCTCTGTCCTCTCCTTCCAGAGAGGGCCAGGCTGGGCTTGCAGTCACTGGGGTGCTTCAGAAAAGACGTGGTTTGTCCCCAAGCTAAAAAAGACTTGGTTTGTCCCCAGGCTGATGAATTAATCTTACAACGCTGACATGTTGATGCAGTTTGGTCATTAGAAAGTCATGGAACCCCTCAGTCCTTCACCGGGCACCAGGGGAAATTGGGCCAGGTGGCATCCAGAGGTCTGCTCAGTTCCAGACTTCCTAGAATTCACATGGCAGAGAGCAGGTGTCCCAGGGCTAGAGGGACCAGGCCAGAGTACTCTCTCCGAAACCTTCTGTGATAGGCCCCAGCAAGTCCCCTGTCCCCTGAAGGTGAGAGCCCCAGCATCCTGTCCTGCAGAAGCGACAGGTGGGGCCCTGTCCACCGCTCAGGCTGTGAGGACACACAGGAGGTGAGATTGGGAGGGGTTTGTCACGGGCCAGGTGTTTATACATCAGACACTTTGTGAGTGGCGCTTCCTTTTTTATAAGAGGTTGGAATCCCTCCTCGTCTTGGGCGTACTGGATATGCTCACGTGGTACTTAAGACGAGACCCTTTCTTTCCAAAGTGTGGCCTCAAGGGCCGAGCCTCCTGAAGCCGCTCAGTCCCGGGCAGGGAGTTCTTCTTGTGCCTCATGGTTCCTTTGGGGAGCCTGCTGGCTTTTGAATTATCGACGCATGTCTACATTATTAAAAAGCTCTGTTTGCGTTAGTTAGCAGAATCTGGTGTCCTCATGAATGGGAAGGCTGCGTGGGGAAGGCATTCCTGATGCGGCCTCATGAAGGGTCTGAAATAACAAGTGTGAAGCCGTGGGGAGAGCTGAGGCCGCTGTTATTTGAGAGTACTTTTTGGGGCTCATGCGTGTGGCTCCTTTCTCTCCTCTCCTTTGCCCACGAGGCCTTCTGAACACAGCTCTCCTTCTCCCGTGCTTCTACAAGCCACACAACCCTCCCGCAACCTGCAGTCCTCTTTGGTTCTTAAAGATGCATCTCAGGTGCCGCTTCCCCCAGGAAGTTCTCCCTGACTTCCAGATTTAGGACAGGCTGCCACAGCTGTCCTTCTCATCCACTAGCATCAGCGTATCTGTCTCATCCACTAGACTGAACTGCTTAGGGACGAACCACAGTGCCTGGGACAGTGCCTGGAACCTAGCAGGTGCTTTGTTTGTGTGGGAAAAGGTTTCTTAAAGGAGATGGAATTGGAATTGAGACCTTTGTAGGGATGATAAGGAGTGGGTGCGGGGAAGAGAGTGTGTGTTATGAGGGAGGAACTGCGGTCTGAAGCAGAGGCTTTATTGTGGATCCTGAGATGGTTCCTATCCTTAGAGCTGATGGTCAGAGCGAGGGCTTGGTGGAGACGGTGTGGTAGGCTGATGCACTCATAGCCTGAGTTGAGGAGTGGTCATGAGTCACCAGAGAAAAGGAGGACCCTTAGGACTTTTGAACTGGCATACCCCAGGATACAAAGACTGTGCCTTTGCTGGGCTGGCTGGGCTGGAGGGGAGAGGGTGAGGGCGGGGAGGGGCAGGAGGACATTTAGAAGCCCTTGAGAGCTGAAGCCAGGTGCATGCTGGGAGGAGAGGAATGGATGGACAAAGATCTTATTGGAGTCTAGAAATTTAAGAGCACCAGCCCTTGACCCTAAGCATATATGTAGCTGACTCAACATTGCCATTCTCTACCCACCGGATGAGGTTGTGCAAGTGATATGACCCAGTGCACTCTAGAAGCCGGCAGGAACATAAATAATTCATCAGATATGCAGATGAACTGCCCAGGGTATCTGTGGTCTCGGGGAGAATTCTTCGCAGACTCGAGATACTTGCAGAATAGAATGTTCGTTTCCCCATCCACAGCCTCAAGGCCTGGTGCAGATTTATGCGTGTGCAAGAGATTTCCAACGTGGATGTTTCCCTGGCACCTGTGGTTTTCTCTCTTGAGCAGAATTCAAGGAGAGGTCACTCCTGTTTATTGAGACTCCTCCTTCCTCTCCATCTTGAGTTTCTGAAAGGCTCTGCTCTCCCCAGGAGCCCAGGCAGGGCTGCCCGGGCCTCCCGTCGACCTTGGGGCCGAGGGTGCGGGTTGGGGGGGGGGCGCCTTTATCAGAGATGCCCATGAGAATCACCCGCCTGGGAGCCTTTTCCAAGTGCATACCCCAGACCCCACTCAGGACTGGAAAGTGTGCTTCATTAAAGTTCTTCGGGGAGTCGCGGCTTGACGCTGCTGAGCTAAATGGTCAAAAAACAGAGTGACTGGTCTTGAAATGCCAGCAAAAGGGAAGGAAAGAAAGAAAATGAGGTAGAGACATTCCCCTCCCCTCGCACTGTAAGAGCCAGTTCCACGGCTGTCGGTGTTCAAGGCCTTGGTTGGCCTCACGCTGTCTTTGGTCCTGCCCTCCCTCTCAATAGACCCCACAGTCTTCATTCTTCAGGTCTCCTGGAGTCTCCCCCTGCATGAGGCTTCTTCCTGGCGAGGTCCTTTTCTCTCTGCATGTCTCTGCACGTAATGCACAATATTGGAGGTCTCGGCTGAGTCCCACCTTCCCTCCAGGCTCTAGCCACAACCCAGTCTTCCTTCTTACCCCCCTCATGTGTCCTGCTTCCTTCCTCAGGCCACGTGGGTCCAGGTGGCGCCCACAGGTGCTGGCCCACGGCTAAGGGGACAGCCGGTATGTATGAGGCAAATAGGTCTTCAGGATGAGGACGGCTCCTGGAAAAGGAATCTCGAATGGCACTTAAACAGATGATCTACCCAGTGGTAAAAAGAGAAACGTATATCAAAAATGCCACTTTTCCCTCTGAAGATCATATACCGCACGGGGTGATGATGTACTCTATCATTGACAGAACTGCTAAGAAATGTCCACTGCTGAAGAGAATGCAAGTTTTTGTAACCCTTTGGGAGGGTCTGCTGGCCATCTCTATCCGGGCTTCGGATGCACATGCCCTTTGACCCAGTGATCTCGCATTGAGAACATTGGTCCCCCCCTTATCTGCTGGGGGACACACGCCAGGACCCCCAGTGGATGCCTGAAATCCTAGTGCTGAACCCTATATATAGACTGTGTTTTTTTCTTATATATCCTTAGCCATGGTGACGTTTAATTTAGAAATCAGGCACAGTAAGAGATTAACAACAATAACTAGTAACCAAATAGAACGGTTAGAGTAATATACTGTAACAAAAGCTATGTGCATGTGGCCTCTCAAAATATCTTACTGCAGGGTAGTCATCCTTGTGACACTGGGAGGTGATCAGGTGCCTCTGCGTTGAGATGGAGAGGGGACGATGCAGGCATTTTGACGTAGTGTTAGGCTACCGTTCACCTTGTGACGAGCAGTCGGAACCAGGATCATCTGC
Organism: Panthera onca; assembly: GCF_046562875.1. NCBI lineage: Eukaryota > Metazoa > Chordata > Mammalia > Carnivora > Felidae > Panthera > Panthera onca. Next base: position 70,349,536 of record NC_138356.1, read on the forward strand.
TTCTGGATCCTGGTTGACCTCGGGTAACTGAAACCTCAGAGAGGAAGCCATGGAAAGGGAGGCCTACTGTATTTCCTCTAGGAATACACTATAGATACTTGTGTGATATGAACCATGTTTAAGATTCTTCATTTTTCTTTAACATTTTCACAGCAGCAAAACATAGGGAGCAACTCAAATTATCTGTGAGAGGAAGGCTGTTTGCAGTAAGTGATGGTCGATGGTACAGCACGCTGGGTGTGGAAAAGGGTAAAGAACTGTGTGCACCATATGTATAGATCTTGGGATATATTGTTGCAAAAAAGAAAATTGCAGAATAGCGAGTACTGCTTGACACCTTTTGTGGAAAAAGCGTCTGTGCGTGGAAGGGAGGTAAGAATTTATATGTGGCCAAATTCTATGAGGATGCACCCACACATGGCAGCCTGGGTGTGTAGGGGACAGACTGGGCAGAGAGAGAAAGTGGCAGGAAGGAGACGTTTGGCTGTGTATCTTTGGATGTTATTTGAATGTTGTACCATATCGAATGTATTATCTATCATACGTTTAAAAAATTCATGACCGGGGCACCTGGGTGGCTCAGTCGGTTAAGCATCCACCTTCGGCTCAGGTCATGATCTCACGGTCCCTGAGTTCGAGCCCCGCGTCGGGCTCTGTGCTTACAGCTCAGAGCCTGGAGCCTGTTTCAGATTCTGTGTCTCCCTCTTTCTCTCTCCTCCCCCGCTCATGCTCTGTCTCTCTGTTCTCAAAAATGAATAAACGTTAAAAAAAAATTAAAAAAAAAAATCCATGACCTTCTCATGGTTAGGTTGGGATTATCGGTTTTGGGGAGGCAACCTGTAGTGGCAGGGTGCCTTTTTTTTTTTTTTTTTTTTTTTAACCACATCATTAGCATCAACATGGCTACAAATCCCAGTAGAGGGAAATTTGCAAAATACTTTGCTCAGTACTCCTCAAAACTGGCAAAGTCTCCAAAAACAAGGAAAAATCTGTGAAGCTGCCACAGCCAAGAAGATCCTTAGGAGACATAATGACCAAACGTACCTTGAGGTCCCGGGTGGGCTCCTGGACAGAAGGAGACATCAGGAAAAGACTAAGAAAATCTGAATCACGTGTAGACCTCGGCTCGTAGTAATGTATCAATATTGATTCATTATTTGTAAGAAATCATCATATTAAATGATAATAGCAGGGGAAGTGAGGTGCAGAGTATATGGGAGCTCTCTTCACTATACTGGCAGTCTTTCTTGTAAAATCGAAAACTTCTAAAAGTTTGTTTAAAAGTAAGTGGTGGGGCACCTGGCTGGCTCAGTTGGTAGAGCATGCTACTCCTGATCTCAGAGTCATGAGTTCAGCCCCCGCATTGGGCACAGAGATTCCTTAATAAAAATAAAAATAAATAAATAAAAGTAAGTGGAAAACCTTCATGGCCTCATTTGATTCTCTCGATTCAGCCCCTACATTGGGCACAGAGATTCCTTAATAAAAAAAAAAAAATTAAAGTAAGTGGAAAACCTTCATGGCCTCATTTGATTCTCTCGATAGCCTACGAGTTGTTCCTGTCTTTCAGACAAAAGGCCTGAGGATCAGAGAGGTTACAGATGTGCCCAGGTGCCCACGACTGGTACCTGGTGGAATCCCAGACGTGGCACAGCCTGTAGGTGCAAGTGGTGCCACGCGGGCCTGGAAAGGACTTCTGGGATGTCGCTGGACACATGAAGTGAAGTCCTAGCCCAGTGTGTGGAGGTGGGGTTGGAGACACAGCTGGAGGTCAGATGCCAGCTCCAGCTCCCCGCCCCCCCGCCCCATGGAGAGTCTGAGTTGCCGGGAAAGGGATGGCGAACGGTCTCACTCCCTGGGCCAACCCTGATTGGTTGGGTGGCTGCTGAGAGCATGTCCTGGCTCAGCAGGAAGCATATGTGATCATTTATGAGGTTGTCAGGGACGAGGGAAGGGGGGCCGTCGGAGAGCAGGCGGCAGATAAACGGCTGAGACCCGGGGACCCTGGAGGGGTTCAGCCTGGCAGAGCCAGGCCAGTAAGGCAGCCAGGCTGTTTTCTGTTCCCTTCCTTAGACCTTCTCGGGGTCTCTGTAGCGGGGGTCTGGGCGGTTTGTGGACGGAGTGGAGGTAAAGCCATGGGTGGAAAATCTCCTGGGCTCCTCCTAGGCTTGAATCCTTTGAGTCTCTGAGGATGAGGCAGAGGCGGCTGCCTTTCTGAACAAGGTGTTCCCAGAGGTGGAAAGACTGATTTTCAATCAGATCAAGGTAGGATCCTGCGGAAATTCCCAGGGCCCCGTCCCAGGGCACGGGTGTCTTCTTCCCCGAGAGGTGTCTGTCGTCACACTCCTGGCTGGCTGGCAAGGTAAAGGGGTGGAAGAAGAAATGGGGACACTGAAACCTAAGAAGAGTAAGATGACGTGTGCTTGCGTGTGCCTTCACGAGGGTGCACATGTGTGTGCATATGGGCAGGGGCTAGAGGCTTGCATGGCTGTAGTGTGTGGGGCACTGGAAACTTCTTTAAAGGGCAGTTAGGCAAAGTTGAGCCTCTCTTGAAGGCCTCCTGATGGCCAGACATCCAATTTACAAAATAGGTAACCGGGGAGTAGCTCTTTGGCATTGAAAAGGAACCTTTACTTTGTAAAAGATATTTTATTTTATTTTATTTTATTTTATTTTATTTTATTTTATTTTATTTTACTTTATTTTATTTTATTTATTTTAATGTTTATTTTTGGGGGGGTAGGGGTAGGGGCAGAGGGAAAGGGAGACACAGAATCTGAAGCAGGCACCAGGCTCTGAGCTGTCAGCACAGAGCCTGACTGGGGACTCGAACTCACAAGCTGTGAGATCATGACCAGAGCCGAAGTCGGACACTTAACTGACTGAGCCACCTAGGCGCCCCAAAAGGTTTTTAATCTCTGGTTTCCCAGATACAGTGTTTGAGACTTGACTTGGAGCTCAGGCCGCATATACCTGTTGGCACACACCTTTGTGCTTTTGTTGATGATGTCCTGTTCCTGGTTCAGGGACTCTAAAACTGGGGGCACTTGGCTGGCTCGGTCGGTAGAGCATGCCACTCTTGATCTCGGGGTTGTGAGTTTGAGCTCCACATTGAGAGTAGAGATTGCTTAAAAGTAAAATCTCTAAAAAAAAAAAAAAGGAAAAGATATCTGGTAGTAAAAACAGTTGATGTTTATGTAGATTACCAAGCACAGTGACTTGTCTCATAACACAACAGCAGTGGTGTGGATCGGTGTAGGGCTGGCTTTGCAGATGTTAAGAATGGTCACTTAGCCTGATCTCCGTGGAATGCATGGCAGTTTTGAGAACACATAATGAGTGTCTAAGTGGGACTGAGCAGTGTAAGACTGATACGTGAATTTTGTCTTTCAGTCTCTTGGGTAGACTCAGTGGTGGGTCAGAGTCTCTTTGTCTTAAATTAAAAAATGCTGTTATAGAAAGGTTTCTAAACATTTTGTATTAAAACAAGACTGCAGAAGAAATAAACCCCCCCCCCCCCCCAAACTGACATGGGCAGGTAGAGAAACTCCTAAATTTTAAATATAAAACTTTTATTGGGCGGGCGTTGTGAATAATTTACTGACTTATTTTTAACAGTAGCCTCTTCTGTTAAGCGTTGGTCTAGTTGCCACATTTGGGGGGGAGTACCCTTTCCTGGTGGTTTTTCCCTTTCTTTGGGGCGTGCTTTGGTCGCGTGGGAAGAGAGAGGGCCATGTTTTTGGATAATCCTGTGTTCCTAATCCAGACTCCGTCCCACACTGTGACTGTTAACCTGGTCACTTAACCCGAGAGGAGGCCCTCATGGTCCTCATCTGCCCACTGGAGATGACTATATGCCATATGCACCTTACGGACTTCTGGTCAGACTGTAGATGCCTGGCCCAGGCACGTGATTGGCATTCAGTCCATGGGGCTCCAGTTGGGAGCAGATGCATTCTGGACATGGCCCTTCTGCTTTGAGGGAAGGGACACAGGCCAGAGAGTGTGGTGAGGGTCTCAGCGGTAAGTGACAGGAGTCGTTACTTAGCCTCAGCCTTTTGGGAGGGAGAATGCGGACCAGAGCTCAGGAGTCACAGGCAAGACTTGATCCGCTACGAGGCAGGTTATGAGGCTCTCTAGGTCCCTGGTCTCTAGGTCCCTGAGGTCTAGGTCCCATGCAGGGGTGAAGTTGGGACGAGGGGTCGCATGAGCTCTTTGTGCTCTGCCCCCGTTCCTCAGTGGACTGGCTTCATTGGAGGAGCCTGTCCTTTCTGTGGCCCGGATCTCTCAGGCTGTGACCCCAGTCTCTCCTGCGTGGAGGGTAGTGGAGGGTAGTGAAGGCTCATCGAGATTTCCTGTTGCTTATCGCTCAACCGCACTGCCCTTCACAGGGATGACCCAGAGCCTGGCTGCCTGTTGGCCGACTACCTGTGATTTTGGGTAATCCTATGCAGGCTCGGAGGCGCTGGGGAGGCTGCCTCGATTTCTGGTTTTAGACTTCTTGGAGCTGAGTCGCAGAGGCAGTAATTGCTGTGATGAATTGTGTGTTTCCTTTGCGTACGACCTTGAGTGATGTGGAAGCGGCTGCCGCTGGAATAGAGCAGGTCTGCCGTTACCGGACTACCGGGACAGGTCGTAGAGCCACATTGCGCTAACTCTGTGGTCCGGTGCGAGGGGCTGTGAGCCCAGCGGAACGTTGGAGAGACACCTGGGCACTTGGATGCGTCATCTGCATTCTGCTCAGCACATCATCCTCTGCTCGGAAGCTTTGCCGCCAGAGGCAGTGAGGTGCAGTACTTAGTGCGTGGACCCTGGTGCTAGCCTGCCTCAGTTTCAATCTGGCTATGTGATCTTTAGTATAACATGAACCTCTCTGTGCCTCAGCTTTCTCATCTGTGACATAACACTCTCCCAAAAGGATTTGAAACGAGTTAACACGTAAGGCAGACAGTATAGTGTCTGCCCCTCAGCGAGGCTGCCCTGAGGATTAGGAAAGGTAAAGCCTTTGGCACAAATTAAGGGCTCAGTAAATGTGAGCAGCTGCTGTCAGACCTTTGTTCTGGTTACTGAAGCCTGCCCTGCACCCTTCTCCCTCCCCCATCCCCATCGCAGCCTGGTACCGGCCCAGCTCACAGTTCTTGCCACGTGGAACCTGGCTTCTTCCCTGTGGCACTGGGGCCTCCTGAGGGCAGGGCCCCAGCGTCTGGGTCCTTTCTGCTTCCATAGTGTCTCGTGCAGTGTCCAGCTGTGTGGAGGAGGCGCCCAGTAAACTGTGACCGAGTGCGACTGGCTGGTTAGGGTTGTTGGGAGAACAGGTTCCCTCGAGCTGTCTGGACTGCAGATTAGAAAGAGCCGGTAGCATGAGGCCATTGAGCACGTCCCGTTTGCAAGACCTTCTGTCGGCCGGAGCCCAGAAGTGGACGTGAGAGTTGGACAGCAGGGCCTCCGGGACCTGGGCTCCAGGTGAGGAGGCAAGATAGAACCTCTCGCAGGACCAGTAGCATCAAAAGCCAGCGCAGGAGCGAGGGGGCGCCTGGGTGGTTCCGACGGTTATACGTCCAACTCGTGCTTACCAACTCAGGTCATGATCTCATGGTTCGTGGGATGGAGCCCTGGGTCGGGCTCTGTGCTGACAGCGTGGAGCCTGTTGGGATTCCCTCTCTTCCTCTCTTTCTGTGCCCCTCCCCTACTTGCATGTGGGTGTGCTCTCTCTCAAAATAAATCAATCGATAGATAGATAGATAAACAAATAAACTAAGAAAGATAGTGAAAGAGTGAGTAGGTGAGTCAGTGTGAGAGTGAATAGGTGAGTTGGTGCCCAGGAGAATACCACGCAGGGGAAAGTGAAAGGTTGGCCTCCAGGCTCCTGGGAGGGCTGCCTGGAAGAGGTGGCCCATGTGTGACAGGATTTTTTGAGAGGGCAAGTGGAGCGGTGTGGGGGTGGGGTTCTGCTGGTAGCCGCTGGGGTTTACCTAAGGGGCCTGGCTGCTGGGGAGGACCCCACTCTCTGTCTCAGGGCTGTGAGGCAGAGGCTTTCTGTAGCTGTGCTGTATGACCTGGAATACTGGAGTAGTAGTTGTGACTGAACTTTCTAAAAATGAATGAGGAGCAGGAGGGAAGAAGGGAAGGAGAGATTGCAGAGGAGGAGGAGGAGGAGGAGGAGGAAGGAGAGAGACCCGTGGTGGTGGGAGGCGGGCCGCCCCATGCTGTTTAAGCCTCCGAAGGCTATTTAGAATAATCTACCCCACCGATTCTCACTGTCCCCGACCTCCCTCCTGCTCTACCTTTTATCCTCCTACAAGCCCATCATTTCTCTTCCTGGATCTTCTCCCCCCAGCCCCAGAAGCCAGGGTGCCGGCATCCCAACCATTTCCTGCCCCATCCCGGTCACCCTGTGCAGGCATGACCTCACCCTGTGGCCGGGAAGCTGGGCTCCTGTTCCGCCCGTTTACTCTGGCGTTTGGACAGGTCGATCACATGCTGCCCCGGGATGCCAGCCTCGTGAGTCGAAGGCAGTGGGTACAGGCGGGCGGGAGGGGGCATTCCTCTGGGCTGACTCACACCCAGCTGGGCTGGCATGGTACCCCTGTTTTGGAAGCAGTTCTGGGGCTCTGGGCCAGCCCAGCTCTGCACTGGGGTGCTGAGTCATTGCCCCGCAGTGTGGCTTCTGAGTCACAGGAGCAGTCCTGTCCTCAACAGCAGGCCCTTTGTGGGACCCTTCTGGGCCCTAATTGGTGTTCGACCACTCTCTGCCATTGGCCACCCTCAAGGTCTTGCCCCTTGATCGCTTTATGGAGGCCCTGCCCAAATCACTTTATAGGCCCCACCCAAATCAGCTGTGCCCCTTTGAGATCCAGAATCCTAGAGCTTGACTCAACAGGCAGCAGCTGAGTTACGGGAAAGGGAAAGAAGTGTGGGCAGAGAAAGCAAGCTGGGGCGGAAGTGAACCAGCAGTGTTGGGGAGGTGGGGGCAGGGGGCAGGTCTCAGGTCCTGACGGGCCAGAGGAGGCATGTGCAAGTCTCCTGTGTCTTGTGTATTTTGTAGGCATCTTGCGATGACCTTGAAAACCCACCTTGCTACTCTGTGGCAGTAGGTGCAATGGTAACATCTACGTGTTGACACTGTGCTGCCTGCTGTTAATTCTGCTCTAGATTCATGGCCATCGGGCGCCGTCCTTATGCCTCTTCCGTGGTTGAAGAAACTGAGGGTTTAGTAGAAGACCCTTCCTCAGAGTCGCAGACCTACAAAGTGGCCTGTTAGGGATTCGACCTCAGACCTCAGTTCTCTCTCTGAGACTCCCTCATTCCAGTTTGTTTCCTTCCCTCCCTCCCTCTGCCCCTCTCTCTCCCTTTCCCCCCTGCTTTTTTTTCTCTCTGCCTCTTGGCTGCCAAGGTCTTCCCTAAGGAAGGCAGCTGTCAGCCTTGCAGGAAGCCCACTATTAAAAGGAAACAAAAGTGTCATTAGGAGCCCTGCTGTCGCTGTGGATTGAGCCTGCACGCTGAGCCCTGAGGGCTGGACCACATTCGCAGGGCTGAGAAAGCAGCTGGAGGCCTTGACCGAGAGGGCCTCTGAAAGTTCCCTCTGGGAGCTGGGGGTGGGGATGGGGCACGTTGTGAAGAAATTGGGTAGCTCTCTGACCCGGAAAGGAAATCAGTGTCGAAGCTGCTGGATGCTGGAGAAGGGTCTTTGGCCTAAGAGAAGCTCTCTAGGGTTCAGGTTCTAGATGTACCCCTTTTAGGGGCACCTGGGTGGCTCAGTCGTTTGAGCACCTGACTCAGGTCATGATCTCGCGGTCCCTGAGTTCCAGCCCCAGTCTGTGAGTTCCAGCCTGAGTTGGGCTCCGTGCTGACAGCTCAGAGCCTGGAACCTGCTTCCTCTCTCTCTGCCCCTCCCCTGCTTGTGCTCTGTCTCTGTCTCTCTCTCTCAAAAAATAAATAAAAACATTAAAAAAAAATTAGATGTACCCTCCTTTAGTCAGTGACTTTGGTGGGTGGCGGTGGGGGGTGGGGGAGAGGCTTCATTTCTACTGGTCTCAGTTGTCTGCTCCATAAAGGGAGTAGTGTTTCTAAAGCACAGCCCCCACCTCTCCTGGGGACGGGACGTCTGCTTGGGGCTGAGGGGATTGCAGCCTGCATTTGTAGTGAGTTTCCTAGGTGAGGTTGGAGAACCCCATTTCCGGGTGGCCCTGACTTTGCAGGTAAAGCCTCGGAGCTCTCCCGCGGTCCAGGTGCTGAGCTGGGAGCCTTTCAGCAGTGGTTTGCGGGGCCTCAGCCCCAAATGTGGCTGTGGGCAAAGGGGTGAGACAGATAGGGTCTTGGTGGGCCTGAGCTTGAAGTCCCTAAGGATACACTCCATCTACTTCTTATAGAGAGTGGGATTTCTGGCCTCACTTGGGATGGGCGGGGGTCCTGCCGGCACATGGCCACACTGGCTGGGGCTGAACCAGCTGCTTCTTGCGAAGGCCTCTTTCCGGTCCCCAAGATGCCTCACTTCTCCCTCCACCCCCGCCATGGAGACCACGTGGCCTCCACTTAAGATCTTGCTCACTCTGTTATTTTTCCTCTAGAAAAGAGATGTGAAATATTTATTACGCCCACCTCGCTATCAAAAGTAGCAGAGGAGAACAAAGACTTTCTAGAAAGATGGGAGTATGCACTTCTCTTCTTGGAAGCATTTCTTATATCTGCTCCTGACTCTGGACACAGACCAGAGGACTGGGAAGGCTTTGGAGGGGAACGGGAGTGGGTAGCTCTGGCTGGCTTGTCAGAATGGCTGGGAAACATGGCAGGTGTCCTGCAGATGCCATGAGTAGGGGCTTTTCTATGAGCCAGGCCTGTGCCTTTCTCTGTTAACCTGTGTAATCCGCAGCAGAAGCCTAATGGGGAGGTGTGTTGTCATTATCCCTGTCGGCCAGATGAAGAAACGAAGGCTTCAGATGCCCAGTTATTTGTCCAGGGCCGCACAGCCAGTAAGAGGCAAGGCCAGGCAGCAGTTAGGCCTGGAGCATAGAGCCCTAGGCTCCTAACTGTGGCCTTGGGGAAAATTCCATAGCCCATCAAGCTCTTGCTAAGAAGTGCTTATGGGCATTTGCGCCCTGTTTAATTTCGTTCAAACCTCCTTGTGTTATCCCATTCTGTAGACTAGGCTGAGCAGACACGGGGCCGTGCCGAACTGAGATCCCGGGATCCATGCGAAGTCAGATCTGGGCTGTGGCGTCGTCATCTGGGGTTGATCTCGGGCAGGGTATTTAGCTGATCTGCCCTCGCCTCAGTTTCCTTACCTGTAAAATGGGTGTGGTGTGATGCCAACTAGGTCAAAGGCTGTTCAGTGAGAGTCTCCTGGATGAAGTGCCTAGTACATGCGAGGCCCTCAGCAATTATTTGTTTCTTTGTCCCTGCAAGTAGAGGAGCTGAGTCACGAGTCCTGAGGGGAGATCCCTCTCTCTTTTCTCCCTCGATGTGTCATCTCCCCCCTCCTTCAGCTTGCATTCCCTGGGTGTGGTGAGCCCCAGGAATAATGCCTCCGTACAAGCTGCTGGGTGACAGAACTCCTTGAACACCTCCTTTCACGCAGCGCCCCGTGACCGGCTTGCGGCTGCCAGCAGCCAATCGGGGCAGGTGACTCTCGGGAGCCACTGGGCGGCTCTGTGGAGGGAGCTGGCTGTGGGCTGGAGAGAAGAGGAGGAAGAGAAGAGGCTGCAGGAAGCAGGGCTCGTCCTGGCCACGCTGGTTCTCGGTTGTGGGCGCAGGGGTGCGGTATGGGACCAGCAACGGGCTGCTGCCAGAGGTCCCTTCAGAAGGCAGGAAGAGGGCTGGGACCCTTAGGGAAGGGATTCCTGGGAGCTTTAGGAGCCGGAGGAGCACCCTGGGGAGACTCCCCGGGTGGGGAGTCTGGTAGGGCAGAGGAATTGATAGCCAGGTCCTCGCTCCGGAGCTCTCACTCTCCTGTGGCCTTTATCACCGCGCCATATGGCTGCTTCTCTCCCTCCCGCTGTGTGACCTTCTGCAGGGCAGGGAAGCTCCTTGCAGAGTGCCCTTCACGTGGAAACGTCAAGATGTGAACTTTGGGATGCCACTGTGGACCTGCCGCTGTCTTGTTGGTGGGGCACCTCTTGCCAGCGGTTTTTCCTAGCGGTCTCCTTCCTCCTCTGTCTGTGCTTCCATCTGTACTTCTGTCCTTCCTTCCACCCTTCCGTGCTTTTTTTTCTTCCAGCCTCTATGTTTCCCTCCACCCAACCAGCCTTTTACTCAGCCACCCATCTAACAGACATTGCCTACCTACTGGGCACTGGGCCTGGCTCTGGAGATACATTGATGGATAAGAGCCAACAAGGTCCCTGCTCTTGAAGGAGTTCATGTTCTAGTGGGCAGCTAAGTGTATAATTAAGTCATTTTAGCACACACAGTATAGTAGGTGCTATCATGGAACTATTAACTGGGGCACACTGGACCCTGGAGGGGAGAGAGTGTTCATCATGGGTGGCCTAGGGCTGGTTTCACTAGAGAATTGTTTGAATTGAGTCTTGAGGGATGAATTGTTCCTCGAGGTCAAGGGAGCCTTCAGATCCACCATCGCTTAGGCCCCTGCCACAGAATTGAGGGGGAACTTAAGAGGCTAAGAAACTTTTTTTTCTCCCCTGAGCTTGCTTATGGGTAAATACAGGCAGAAAATGAAATAAAAGCAGGAAAAAAAAAATAAAGCACAAAATACAGATCACCTCTAATCCTGATGGCTGTGCAGTAGCCATTGCTGTCTTGCTTCCTGCTTCCATAAGGGTTGTGTCTTGTCCTTGTTCATCTCATATTAGATCAAGACCATTTCCCCGTGCCATTCAAAGCTTGAAAAAACTTGTTTTTTTAATGTTTATTTACTTTTGGGTAAGAGAGGCAGTGTGAGCGGGGGAGGGGCAGAGAGAGAGGGAGACACGGAATGGGAGGCAGGCTGCAGGCTCCGGGCCGTCCCCACAGAGCCCGATGCAGGGCGCGAACTCATGACCCGCGAGATCATGACCTGAGCTGAAGTCAGATGCTCAACCGACTGAGCCACCCAGGGACCCCTTTAAAAACTTGTTTTGAGCAGCTTTTCCATATGGGATCATGCACCTGTACAAGAAGGATACTCTAAGCCCTGTGGCCTTTCTAGGGGGCGTGGAGCTTTCTCTGTGAAGGAGAGGCGAGGGCTGCCGGTAAGGGTGACGGCACAGGGCGCGTGTGTATGCTGCTGCATGACTGGCAGGCACTCCTCCCGCTTTTGCCTGTTGAAACACACATACGTGGTCCTGCACCTCTGGCTGTTTGCTAGGCAGAGGCTCCCCAGAAGATACGAGTCTTGGTGTATTCTGTCCGATTTCTTCTGAGGAATATTTTACCAGTTGCCCCTCCACAGACCGGCTCTTAGGGGCTGCTGAGACCGCGTCCTGAAGCGTGAACATCCTGAGGAATGCAGCAAACTCTACAACCTGGAGTGAAGGCCCCAAAACAAAAGATGTTCTTGATGGACCAGCTTTTCCTGTGTATTGCCTGTTTGTGTTTTGTCAACTGGTCATTTCCTTTGGGGTGTTAGCGGTTTTTTTTCCTCATTGATTTGTAAGATCCGTTTTGAATAACTTGTGAATTTTGCAGATGGGGGAGTGGGGAGCCCCACTGGACTCTTTGTTAGGCATGCTGTTCCAGGAAGGGGCGCCTCCATTTCCATGGGGGACATTTCTTTCCAAATCTGCATCTGATTGTGGTAGCAAAATCATGTTTTGCAAGTGAATGCAGGACCCCTCTCATTAATCTGGGCAGTTGCCCATTTTAAATGTTCCTGCATAAGTGGTATTTGCCAAAGAAGCTTCTCTCTTCTCTCTTCCTTTCTTTCTTCATAAGCAAATAATAAATCCTGCTAACTTCCAGGGATCAGTGTAAATGTGAGCTCTTTGGAGACCTCCACCTGGAACCTCCTGATTAACTACTGGTGGGGGTTGGGCAGACCTCTTCATCACAGCATTGGCTGCAGTTTTTAGCTTAGTAGATACTTATGCCAACATTTGTTTAACGTCTACTTCTCCAGTGGATGCGAATCTTCTTGAGGACAAGGACCAAGTTTCGTATTGCATCATAGGCATTCCCTTAGCCCCTAAGACAGTGCTCAGAAATGAATGCCCACACCGGTGCAATGACTTGCATAAGGCCACCCAGCTTGGACGACGCTTCCACGCGGCTGATCTGAGGCTTGCACCCACAGTCGGGGCTTTGCTTTGGTGTCTGGGTGAGCAGGGCAAAGGCTGGCTGACGTGACAAGACTTGTCCCCATGCCTCACTGGCCTTAGTCACTCTGGGTTATTTTGGCTCAGCGTGGACACAGTGAGATCTAGGGGAAAGGTTGGGACTGGTTTCCAGGTGAGTGCCAAGTGACAGCCAGCTGCGCCCTCTGCTTGGCTGCACCCGTGCCCTGCACCCGACACGGTATCCTCCAGGCCTGCCGTGGAAGGAGGAAGAATCTTCCTTTGTCACAAGCCAGGGCATGAAACCATCCGGGAACTCTGGTTGCATCACTCCAAGGCCCATCCTGCTGGCAGCAGAAGCCGCTGGTGGGGTGTGGGTTTTTCACTGGGGGTGGGGAGGGAGAGAAAGTGTGTACCTGGTGGTCAGGTCGCTTCCGTGCGGGTGAGCAGGGATGCGGGAGGCTTTGTGGCCGAGGGGAGAGAGCCTGCCAGCTGGAATCGGCTGCTGGTGGTCCCCTTGCGTGAGTTTGGGCATGCCAGCGCTCTCTGGGGACCCGGCCTCCTGTGGGAAAAGTAGAAGTGATAAGACTTGCTACTGTCAGTGTTCCTGGGCGATTCAGTGACTGGATGCCTGTTCCTGGCACTTATCAAGTGCCCGGGGGAGGTTGATTTACTTTTGTCCTCCCTCGCCCCGTTTTCGTAATTGACACATACTGAATTTGGCAGAGAGCTTCTAATACTGGGAAGTTCTGAGTCCATTCAGTGAGAAGTCAAGTTGGAGTTCACGTGCCCACAGGAGCGGCAGAGGAGGGTGGCGGAGGCTGCCCTTGTGCTGGCGGGGACCTGGTAGGGGGCTCAGCGCACAAGCCTGGAACCGTTCTGAGTCCCTGGGGTCCATGTGGGGTGGTGGAGAGCAAGCCAGCTGGAAGACCCATGGTCTAATCCCAGGTGCGCTACCTGGAGCCGTGGGGGCCCTGGCAGGTGTCTTGCCACCGCTTCCTCATCCACCAGGTGGCTCGGGGAACCCTGGGAAGGGTGGCCTAAAGGTGCGTTAACCTGCAGGTGCGTTAGGGTTGGGACCCCTATCCCTCCTACCCTGCTGTTTTAAAATTGCTGGTCTGTTGGAGTTTGTTATTTCTTTAAGCTGCTTGGAAGCAATGGCTGTGCCCCAGTTCAGGGCCCAGCACCTTCTCCATCTGCCTGGACACAGGTCCAAGCTCCTGCTGATAAGGCCCTCTGAAGCTGCCTGTGCAGGGAACAACTCCCAGTCCTTTTGTGCCTCTGCCCCAGGGATAAGATATCAGCTAGGGGACTGCATGGAGGTGACCCTGGCCGCAACCTGAGTCCCACTGCTTACCTGCCCGGGGCCTGGCCTGGCTGACCCACACTTGGAAAGCAGGCACTGCCCACCCCTACCTGATGGGAGCCAGGCTAGGAGCCTGGAGATGAGCAGGGGCATGAAGTAGGCACCTGCCTGGGAGAGGAGCCTGGTCTAATAGAGGAGGTGGCCTGGGAGAATTCTACAGGGCCTGAGCGAACACGGGGTGATGAGGGCATGGAGACAGGAGCTGCTGTTGCTTGCGGTGGGGTGGGCGGGGGGAGGGATGGGGGGGGCAGTGTCAGAAGCCATCTCAGAGGTCTTAGCTGGGTTGGAGGCTCGATTATCTGCTAGTGAACACAGGCGTTCGTGGAGGGCACTGGCGTTGTTACATTCTGTATAGACAGACACCTGTGCTGTCGCTAGTGAAGAAACACAGGCCCAAAGAGGTAAGCGGCTTGCCTCATGTTCGCCGGACCTCAGCACGTGTTTCACACTGTTTGAGGTACATGGTGGAGCCTTGAGGTTCCTCCTTTAGAAGTCTGGGCCAGTTTAGCAGGAGGTACACTGTGTCTGTGAGGGTGTGTGTGTGTGTGTGTGTGTGTGTGTGTGTGTGTATGTGTATAAGGTTTGGGTCCACTGTGTAGGATGATATGCCTCCTTAAACCCAAGCTAGAACAGCTCCCCTGTTGTCATCAGCTGGGCCTGACAAATACCTGGGCCAAGCGTGGGCTCTGCATCTGTTTAGCCTTATTTAAGGCTCTATCAGGTAACTTTTGCGCAGGGCCTGGCCCAGCTGGCCTCAGATGCCCTGCGCAGTCCTGTTCCGGAGCTCAGGCACCCAGAATGTGACGAGTGGCTGGGGATGCTGCCTGAGCTTGTGTCTGGCCTCAGCCAGGGCCAAGTTTTCCGGGAGGAGGATGCTGGGGGAGGGCCTCACTTGCTGGGGAAGATGGAAGCGGGGTGGGGGGGGTGGGGAGGACCAGGACTCTGCAGCCTGCCGGTCCTTTTATGTGCAAACCCCACTGTCAGCTCCTCGGCCTGAAAGACCCCCACGCACTCCCTCCTCCGCTGAGAGGTGAGAAATTTCGCGGGGAGTGTTATCTCTGATCTTGAGGTGCACATTCCTGGGGACTGTCCTGGGGTCCAGGCTGGAATGACAATGAGGGTGTGCCCCAGATGCCTGCCTCCTCCCGGTGCTCCCTGGGGATGCTCTGTCTGGAAGGGCTCTGCTGAACCAGCAGTGTTTTCCTGCATTCCCATCCTGCTCTCCTGCCCTCCTCTGACAAAGGCAGGCCATTGGGATGGTAATGCCCTTCCGGCTGGCCTTGGCTCCAGGTGAAAAATGAATTTCGAGGCCTGCCCTTGAGGCTGTGCAGTGTCATTTTTTTAATGCAGATTCGGTGGGGGCGGGGGGGTTGGGACCCGGTGGGGGTGGAGTGCTGACATGGGATCTGGAAGAACCCGAGATCTTCTGAGTTGTCGCCCCTCACGGGGCATCTGCCTTAATATAAACGTGCCAGAGGCTCTAGGTCGCCCATCCCCTAATGAAATTACCGCGTGCTGCTGCTTGGTGAGTCTGAGCGGCGCCTTCACGGAGGGTGGGAAGTCACCCAGAAGCCATTATGAGAGGAGCACGTCAGGAGAGGGCATTATTGCTGTATCTGGGCTTCGGTGATTCCTTCTGTTCTCGTCCGCTAGTTTCTCCTGGATTTTCGCAATTTGTTTGTTCTTATTATAAAATACATATTTTCCTTAACAAAAAAATTATAAGGCACTTCTGACGAACTAGGCAGCTGTTCTAAGTCTTTTGCAAATAGCGACCCATTTAATTTAATCCCAATGCAGTCCTGTGAGGCGCTGCTGAAACAGGTTAGGCACCCAGGGCTCCGGGCACAGGTCATGGAGCAAAGACCCAGCGACGTGGCCTGAGGGCCTGGGGCCCTCCACTCTGAAAAGGAGACGATCAGAAATGTTGGTTGCGCCACCCCAGAAATGTGGGGTGTCTTCCGGGCCGAGGAGCTGACAGTCGGGTTCGCACATAGAACGACTGGTCCCCCACCTCTTCTACCTTCCCCAGCGGGAAATATTTCCCAGAGGAAATACGCCCCTCTGAGTGTTTCCTGATTGTGGGGCGTAGTTATGTGGTTCTATATAGAACGTGTAGAAAGTTCTATACAGAAAGTATAGAAGCTTTAGAGCGTGTTTAACCAATTTCCCGCCATTTGAATTAGTAACATTTTTTTAATGGCCCTGCATGTATACTTCTGCACCCTGGTCCTCCTCCTCCTTCACACAGTTCTCATTTTTAGTGCCATGTTTTTCCTTTTGACAAATTTACTGGGCTTTGAGAAGGACTCAGAATTCCCCTAGGCACACCCGCAGGCACTGCCGTGTCCTCTGTGCACACTTCGGGGTTAGGGGGTTGCTTTTGGCGGATGGAGGTCAGTAATAACAGCTTAGGGCAGTGTGTGGTGACAGAGATGCAGTGACCGGGGGTGTGGGGGCCAGGTTCAGGATGGGGTCTGGTGAATGAGCCCACAGTTTGCATGTTACATATTACAACTAACTATTTAAGCCGTCTTTAGTAAACCACGAAGCTGACATTATTCTTTATCATTAAATAACAGAACGATGCTAATGCTATCATGTATGAATTACTTAAGTCGCCTTACTCAGTATTAACTGACTAACATCAGATGTCAGAGGAACGAAGATGTTACACAACGCCAACCGTTTTCCATCGGGATTTTCTTCCTCCTGTTTTCCTGGGAGCTTGAGGATATGTTTGTACCATCCGTTCCTGCAGCTCCATAATCTGAAGTTTGACAATGTTTGCCAAATTTTCCTTAATTTTTGTTTTTTAAAGTTTATTTATTTATTTTGAGAGAGCGAGCACAAGTGGGGGAGGGAGGGAGAGAGAGTGAGAGATAGAGAGAGAGAGAGAGAGAGAGAGAGAGAATCCCTCGCAGGCTCTGCGCTCAGCACAGAGCATGAAGCAGGGCTCGAACTCTCAAACCATGGGACTATGACCTGAGCGGAAACCAAGAGTCTGACTCTTAACCCACTGGGCCACCCAGGCGCTCCTGCCAAATTTTACTTTATAATAGAAGGCCACAGGAGACAGCCATACTGGCTTGAATACCATCCCCTCCTCCCCCACCTTTATGTCTGCGGGGACCTCAGAATGTGGCTGTGTTTGGACACAGGGTCTTTGCAGATGTTGTTTAGTCCCATTGAGGTCATAGTGGATTAGGGGGCACCCTCAGTCCCATGAGTGCTGTGCTTGGAGGAGAGGAGAGAGCACCGAGGGAGATCCTCTGGAGAGACCCGGGGAGAGGCAGAGACCGGCGTGGGGGGGGGGGGGGGCTGCAAGCCAGGGAAGGCCCAACATGGTGGGGACCCTCCAGGGGTAAGGGCAAGGCAAAGAAGGATTCCTGAGACAGACACCCACACAGGGTCAGCCTCCTTGGGAGGAGAGAGGGTGGACAGGAGGAGGAGCCCACGCCCTCTCTGGAA
The DNA here is from genome assembly GCF_046562875.1 of Panthera onca. Taxonomy (NCBI): domain Eukaryota; kingdom Metazoa; phylum Chordata; class Mammalia; order Carnivora; family Felidae; genus Panthera; species Panthera onca. Next base: position 70,366,579 of record NC_138356.1, read on the forward strand.
GTGTAGATGCTTCCTTAGTAGACAGTGCTGAGTGTAGGGAGGTGAAGTACTCTGTGAAGCTGGTACCCTCATCGTGCCTGCTCCGGCCGAAGCAAGCCTCCTCTTCTGGCAGAGGCACCTCCTTCTCCCCCTCACCAGCTGTGGGGCCTTGAGAGAGCAACCTAAAGTCCCTGGACCTCGGCGGCGTCCTGACATGTAACGTGAACCTGCTTGGGTTGTGGCAAGGATTAAATGTGATACACGCAGAGCCCTGGTGCGTGGTTGGTGCCCTGGAACGTTAGCACTTTTCGTTTGCCAAAGATATAAGCAGGGTTGCTGCATGTGCCCCATTTCCTGTTAACCCTGTAACTGCCACGTCATATCCCCCGCTCCCCCCACCTCCATCCAGGAAGGGCTGGAAGCCTGCAGGGTGAGGCTGAATCCATTCCTGTCCTCTCAGACTGTCTTCGCATCCCCTTGTAGGCGGGGCGAGTAACTGTGCCCTGTCAATCCCTCCTCCCCCCCGCCCCACACAAGGAAGAAAAGACAGTAAGAGGAAGCAGAACTACGACAGGCATAGGAATGGTTATTGCTGGATGGGGGCTCAGCCAGAGCGCACCAGTAGGTGCGTGATGAAATCAGCAGGCCGCAGCAGATGACCCCCATCTACATTTTAGCCTAGTGTTAGCGCCCATAGCCTTCTGTTGATTGGATGCCCCCGGGAACATTCCCAGGGACGGCAGACCTCAGGATGAGTGAGGGGTTTACTCATGGGGACGGGGGCCGTGATATGAAAACTTGTATAATGAGATTGACGTTAGAGAGGAACAGGAACCCTCCCATCCCCGCCCCTGTAGTGCCACACCACCTCTGTGTTTGGTCATGCAGATCATTGGGGTGGAAGAGTTTTGGGGAAGCATTGGATTTTAGCTTCTGCCATCTGCACAACAATGCTTGTTTTGCAGTTCATGAAATTGGACCTCAGAGAGGTCATTGTGGTTCCATGGCCCTTTCCCGTAGCGGGGGAAGAATGTGCATTCTCCCTTGTCCCTGTGCCCTGGCTCATGAGTTCACGGGCTTGGGGGCAGGGCCAGGTAGATTTGGGTGAGCAGCGCTCGGGCCGCCTGCTGCGTCCCACTGAAGGTTTGCATTTGCCAGTCTTTTTGCAGGAGATGGCTGTGCGGGACTCCGGGTGCCCGGGGTCTCCACCTTCATCTGTCCCTTGGCAGGAGTCCGTGAGAATCAGGTGCGGTGTCTGACTGCCCCCCAGTGCAGGCAGGATGTCTGTCGTGCAGAGAAAACGATTGGGATGCAGCTCATTGGTGCTTTTGGACCTGTAACCAGGACCTGTTCTGGTATTCCGGTACCTGGAGAAGAATATCCACAAGTTGTAGTGTGAGATGCTGATTCAAAAGCAAAAAAAGGGGCGCCTGGGTGGCGCAGTCGGTTAAGCGTCCGACTTCAGCCAGGTCACGATCTCGCGGTCCGTGAGTTCGAGCCCTGCGTCAGGCTCTGGGCTGATGGCTCGGAGCCTGGAGCCTGTTTCCGATTCTGTGTCTCCCTCTCTCTCTGACCCTCCCCCGTTCATGCTCTGTCTCTCTCTGTCCCAAAAATAAATAAAAAATGTTGAAAAAAAAAATTTAAAAAAAAAAAAAAAAAAAGCAAAAAAAAAAAAGAAAACAAGCAAAACATCGGTATTTTTTATTGATTGTATTAAAAGTGTATGCTCATTGAAAAATAATCTCAAACACTACAGAATTTTAAAAGGAGGAAGTGACCTTTTCCTATAATGTCATCACTGTCCTTTGGCAGAGGACATTAATGGAAGGAGTCAGAAAACATGGGTTTGGAATCGTAGCTTGACCATTTCAGTTTCCAAAGGTCCCACGTGAGGGAAAAGTCCTGCCACCCCTGTGTGCCATCATGAGAATCTGGGGAGATACTTGATGAAGTTATGTCTGAGGCCGTCACTGGTGCTGGGTGGGTTCAGTTATATTCTTTGTCCTCATTGCCACCCCTGTGCTTCTGATCTTCTAGGAGCCCAGACCCAGGAGAGCAGGGTGTCCAGAAAACTCCTGTGTTCTCTGATCTGTTGCTGGCTGCACAGCCGAGCTGCTGTCCCGGCCCCAGCTCTGCTCTCTCTGCTTGCTGGTGTTGGCCAGCTCGGCTTTCCTGCCCAGGTTAGTCAAGGACACGGAGCAGCAGGCATCCAGCTGGGAGTGTCTGTGGTGTCCCAAGACCTGGGCCTGCCTCTGGCCTCGGGTGTGTCCTCCCAAGGGTTCTAGAGAAAGTCAGGCAAGTTCAGACGGAATACATGCTCCTCCTTGCAGACTCTCGAAATGCCGATGACACACATCGTCTCCCTTCCATTCATTGACCTGCACTACCTGTGTCTATGCGGCACCGTGAATTAACCGAAGGAAGCACTTTCTCATCCTTAACTAATTTGGGAAATGGTTAGAAAGGAGACTGCTTTTAATTTCTGGAAGCATAGGGAATATGTTTGTCATTCCAGAGCATTCTTGGCTGCAGAGAAATGATGGTGGTTAATGTTCATGTATTGAGCTGCCGGAGGGTGGTGTGTATGTGTGTGTGTGTGTGTGGTAATATTAGCTAATATTTATTGAGTGCTTTCTGTGTGTGAGGGACCCGCCATGCATTTTGCATGGATTATCTCATTTTATCCTCCCAGTGGCCCTGTGAAGTAAGGACAGTTGTTAATTTCTGAGGAGGAAGGCAGACCTTCAAAATGCTAAATAAGCCTCCTGGGGGGCACAGTGAATAACGGAAGCAGAATGCAAACAAAGCCTGGGTCTCCAAAAACCACATTTCCCTTCCAGAATCTTCGTGCATCTCTCTGCTCCACTCTAGGAATCGGTGATTCATCATCGTCCACTTCTCTTTTGGAATCCTTGTGCCGTGTTTTTCCTTTTTAAAAACAATTTTTTTTCAATGTTTATGTATTTTTGAGAGACACAGAGAGACAGAGTGTGAGTAGGGAGGGGCAGAGAGAGAGGGAAACACAGAATCCAAAGCAGGCTCTGCGCTCTGAGCTGTCAGCACAGAGCCTGACGCGGGACTCGAACCCATGCGCCGTGAGATCATGAACTGAGCCCAAGTCGGATGCCCAACTGACTGAGCCACCCAGGTGCCCCCCTGCTGTCTCTTCCCTAAAACAGTCTCCATCATTCTGGCCAGGCTCTGTAACTAGTGCAGGGAGTGAATATCCAGTGTGAACGTTAATTGAGCATTTGCTTGCTGCCGAGCATCTGCGGCGTTGGGTTCTGGGAGATTGAGAATTTAAGGATGAGATAGTTGCTTTCCAATGTCACTTGCACATTGTAATGGAGGAAGCTCAGGGCTACAGGGAAATGACAGCAGTTCAGCGTGGGGCCAGGGAGACAGAGAGGATAAGGCCTGCATACTTTCAGAGCGTCCCAGTTCTGCATGTTGGGTGGCTGGGCAGAGCGGATGGGCCAGAGGAGATGACAGGCTTGGAACTTGAAATCCATATGGTGTCTGTCACCATACTGTGGGAACACTGGGGGAGTGGCAACAGTGGATTCAGCTGTGAGTCACAAAGAGATGATGGGAAAACGGGGAAGGCTGCACAGAGGAGGGAAAGGGCTTTGCAGGATGAGTAGAAGTTCACCGAGAGGGCTGAACAGTTAGAGGCACAGCAGGAGCAGACACCCAGAAGAGGGTCGGCAGTGACGTGGCCAGCGTGGCCAGAGTGCAGAGGTGGTTATAGCTGAGGCTGCAAGTGTAAGAGCTTGGACCGTGGGGCTTTAGTCGTGGTTCACCTTATTACCCCTGTGTTATGGGTGTTGTGGTTTCGTCACCTGTATGATGGGACGGGGCCGGTACCTGCCTGTTAGGGACATTGAGTGCACGCTGCCCCTGACCCGAGCCCTGTACTGTTAGCTGTCGGAATCACCTCTGGCCTGGTTTTGAGGCCGTTGACTAATCCCGCAGGTTTGAGACAGGGAGGTGATGTGATGAGACGTGTCGGGTGACCCTGTCCCTCCCGAAAGGAAGGTCTTCTGCTGGCATATGCCCGGGCGCTGCGGTGCTCTCGCTGTGTCTCTTCCGACGTGACCCTCTGGGTGCCTGTGGGCTTACAGGAGAGGGAGCAGGAACACTGAGCTGTGTTGAGCCTGCCGAGTGCCCCGGGTGCTGGTGAACAGAGCACTGGGTTCCAGTCATGGTCACATCTTTCCGTCAGCTCGCCAAGAGACCGTGCAAAGCCCCACGTGGTCCCCTCCTCCACCATCCGAAGCCAGTTCTCCTCCACTGTTAGCACTGGTGGCAGCCAGGGGGTCCATTGAGGCTGGTGCTCCTCGGGGCCCGGCTGCAGATTTGCAAGAGGTGTGGCCAAGGGGGGCCAGTAATGAGAGCTCAGTACCCTGTGCCTTTTCTTTTCTCCTTTTCCGTTTCCTTCCTGTCCTCTAAAGCACCCTCCAGTTTCAGAATTCAGAGTGCATATATTCCTTTTCTAAGTTCCAGGTTCTGCTTGTTCTAGTTCGGGGGCTCCGGGCAAGCCGCCCTGGTGGACCCTAACTGCCGCCTGCAGGATACACCTCAGAACAACTTCCCAGGGGTGGGTGAGGACAGCCCCAGCCCCTGGGTGTCAGGAGCCCTGTAGGGGCGGGCCCAGAGGGGGTTGGGGAGGGCAGGTCACGGTCTCTAGCTCGCACTACTCACCTCAGGCTGCACGCTCACTCCCGGAACGGGGCTTCTCCCGAGACTCCTGCAGCACCCCTGCGTCAGTACCCCCTGCCGGACCTGTGGAGCAGACCCCAGCCCAGTCCTGCTGACCGGCATTGCCGTGCGTCCGTGTGTGCGTGGACCTTGGGGATCTGTACTGAGCAGGCCCTCAGGCGATAGTTAGAGACACTCAGGTGCGAGGCCCCCTGGGCCAGAGAGGCCTTTTGTGTTCCTGGGTAGATAGGGATAATTCACACACACCCCCCGCCCCCACCAAACAGCAGTGTGTGTGTGTGTGTGTGTGTGTGTGTGTGTTGTGTGTGTGTGTGTGTGTGTGTGTGTGTGTGTGAGACATCACCATGAACATGAATGCTGGAATGCCACCCAGTTCCCACGGAGCTCTGGACACTTGAGGTCCCTGTCAGGCTTCTTTCCTGGACTACTGCTCTGACATGTTTTTGGTGAATTTTAATTTCTGCTGCTTCTTCATTGCACCTGTTTGCTTTCCTCCCCTCCCTCCCTTCTCCTGTCTTTCCCTAGATAGCCTCCGTGTTGCCCGTATACTCCCTGCGGCTCCTGACCCCGTAATGCTGGTGACAGGGGACACGGTGGAGTTCGCCTTTTGATGGGGGGAGGAGGGTGGCAAGAGTGCGAGCCCGGGCAGACTGACACCGCCTGGCGCATTCGGGGGATGGCACAGCAGCGGGGACTTTGCGTGCCCTGCACCCAGCCTGTTGGATTTCTGTTCTGTGGTCTCTTCCTCCCGCCCCACCCCCTCCACGTTGGGTTTTGCCCACGGCCCCAGGGACAAGGTAGATGGCCCGAGTTTACTTAGTGACATGTGCCTGTGTGGCTTGAAGTAAGACCGGTTTCTGTGAAAGTCAGAAGTGCATTCCAGAGTCACAGCGTGACCTCCCCGGAAGCCCAGCTAATCCAGGTTTTAAAGAGCAGTTGGAACAAAGGTGGTGATTATGGGATGTGGGGGCTGTGAGGTGTGGGAAAGGGCAGGTACGGCAGGGTCGCCTGGTGGGAAGCTCTGTGTTGAGGAATCGAGCTTATGGCCCCAGAATGTGACCCAGATGCTAAAAGGAGGCGGGGGGAGGGAGGGGGGACTTGTCGCAGGTGTGGACCCGCGGGACCGTGCGGCTGATGGTCCTGGGCTGCACTCCACCCCTTGTGAGCTGCGTGACATTGGGCAAGGGGCCTGCTCTCCCCACTTCTCCCCACTTCTGTAATTTTGGGATAGGAGCCCTGACCCTCTGGTTGTGATCATTAATGGGGATTAAATGGGGGGAATTAGAAGGGATCTCTTCTGTGCTTGGCAATTAGTAAATGCTGTTTCTCATTTCTGCCTTATTTTGAGCATCGCCCCTTGCCCCTACCCTGAGCATCTTTTTCCTTCTCAATTTACATACCTCTCAGGGACCCTGTGAGCCCTCCACACAGACAGCCACAGTCCCGCGTGGGGCTCCCCGGTGGTCCAGGGCGCGTGGACAACAGTTCGTTGGGCTAGTCCTCGAACGGGTGGTTTCTCACTGGCCCATTTTCTTTAGTGAGATGTGAAGCTCTTTGCAGGCAGGCCCTGTGTGGGATCGTGGTCTCCTTCAAAGTTACTTTCTGGGAGAATATGCACGCTCTGGAACTTTTCTAATATGGTGAGCCTTCGAGGGCAGGTCCTGCTGTTCTGTGAACTGCCTGCTCCACTCATGGCTCAGTGGCTCGGGTCCAGGGCACCGTGCCCCCTTTGTTCATGAGGATCCGATGACATTTGGGTCTTTGTTGACCTTTCCCTGAGGGATTTTGTGGGCAAGGGCAAAAAAAGGAAGTGAGGGAAACACACACACACACACACACACACACACACACACACACACACAAACTCACTCACTCACTCACTCCCAGGCCCGAAGTTTTGTTATTTGTGGCAGGAGCACGTTCATGACTTTTCTCAGCTCATCTCAGTATCTGAATCACCTTCAAGCTGTAGAGGAGGTGGCTGGGAGCTGAGCAGGCAGAAGGCTTTCTTTTATTGAGGACCTGCTGGGTGAAAGGGCTTCAACAGGCCAACGGATTCACCCCTGGCTCTGCGAGGCAGGGCGCATTTCGTGGACGTGGCTGTGGGTTCAGGAGGTGAAGCTCTTGGTTTCACAGCCGCATAGTAGGTGTTGGGTCTGTTTGTCTATAGAGCTCTGGTCACCACTTGGCGTGGCCTCCCCTCCCCTGTAGGGTCTGTAGGACCTGCGTGCTCCTGGCTCTGCCCACGGGTTTCTCCGGGAGCACTCCTCCTCTCACCTGTGGGTGGGGAGAGGCAGTCGGGACTCATCTGGTTTTGGGGACACTACCTCCCCGTTCCCGTCATGGCGGCCCTGAGCCAGGTGGGGATGATGTGACACCTCCAGGCCACAGTCGGACGCTCCACCACTCTGGAGAGGCGTGCCCTGGGCAATGTGGGCCACTTCCCGCTGGAAAAATAGCGAGGACTGGCATTCCCTGACCAACCGGTCACTGGCGCGGGTCTTTCTGTTCAGAGTCTGGCTGTGGATGTTGTCAATGCCTGGGGAATCTCTGTGCGTTGACCTTTCCAACAACTAGCTCCTGCTTCCCCATCTCTGTCTTCTGGAACCTTCTTATCCTGTCACCTTGCCCCCAAGCTTTCCTACCACATAACCCTTCTGTGGCAGGACAGCCTAGTGGTCAAACAGAAAGGCTCTGGAGACAGACTGCGTGGGCTCATATCTGAGCCCCCTTTCTGCCTACCTGTCCTCATTGGAAAACGGGTTCACAAGGCACAGCATTGTTGACGTGACAAGACTTACTGCAGCCAGTGCCCTCGAACAAGCATTCAGGAGATGTGGTTCTCACCTGCTCTGCCAGGCCTCTGGTCATGCTGCCTTCTGCTGATGTGCCCCGTGCCCGCCGAGTTTAGAAGCTACTCCTCTCCCAGGCGCTGTGTGTCCAGCCCACCTTCATACTTGAGATTGCTTCTTATCCAGCACCCCACAGGGTCCTTGCTGAGCAACCCTGGGCCAGTCACTGTATCTCTCTGGGCCTCATTTCTCAGCTGTTCAGTGAGGGAATTGGACCCGATTATTCCAAGGTTTCTTATGCTCTGATATGCAAGGGGCTCTCACATTCAGTATGCCCCAGCCTCTCTTTCTCTGCCCTGGCTCCTGCCACCCCACCATCACAACCTGGACACCACCCGTTGTGTTCAATTACGGACATGTACTGTCTCCATGTCTCTGGATCTCTTGGGATAGCCTGGAAGCTCCCTGAAGGCAGGGATCCTATCTTCCTTGACTGACATGATTTCCAGCATTATTGCAGCCAACACTTATTTTGTTTTAAATGTTTATTTATTTTTGAGAGAGACAGAGATAGAATGCGAGTGGGTTAGGGGCAGAGAGAGAGGTGGACACAGAATCCGAAGCAGGCTCCAGGCTCCGAGCTGTCAGCACAGAGCCCGACGTGAGGCTCGAACTCACAAGCTGTGAGATCATGACCTGAGCTGAAGTCGGAGGCTCAACCAACTGAGCCACCCAGGCGCCCCCTTATTTTTTTTTTTCATGTTTTTATTTATTTTTTGAGAGAGAGAGAGAGCAAGAGACTGAACATAAGTGAGGGAGGGGCAGAGAGACAGGGAGACCCAGAATCCGAAGCAGGATCCAGGCCCCGAGCTGTCAGCACAGAGCCCATGTGGGGCTCAAACTCACGAAACACAAGATTATGACGTGAGCCGAAGTCCGACGCTTAACCGACTGAGCCACCCAGGTCTCCTTGCAGCCAACACTTATTAAGCACATGTTGAGTTCCCAAGTGCTGTGCGGGACTTCTGGAGCCTGGCCGAACCCGAATGCCAGTATTTTTAAGACTGGCTCTAATCAGTGTCTGTTAGAGCTGTGAGCGGGGCTCTGTTACAAATGCGTGACGGTACGTGGCCGTGGAAAGGCTCGTTCTGTGTGGGCTCCCTTGCCCCTCCTGTGTAAGCCCAGGGTGTCTGGCACAGGATCATCAGACTGTTACGAACATTAGTGAATGGGGCCGGGTTCGCTTTGCATCTCTCAAGCCTAACTGGTGAGAAGAGCAGCCACATACTGGTGCATCGGGCTGTTGAGGGTGAAGCTGATGCTCCGTGTGACTTGTGAACCCGCGGTGGGCAGCTGTGTGTGCTGCGTACCTTATATACAGTCTCTCATCCATGTATGAACCCCAGAGGACACGCATTTCGATTCTTTATTTTTATTAGACAAGGAAACACTTAAAAGTTTTTTTAATGTTTATTTATTTTTGAGAGAGAGAGAGGGAGACACAGAATGCAAGCCAGGGAGGGGCAGAGAGAGAAAGAGATACAGAATCTGAAGCAGGCTGCAGACTCTGAGCTGTCAGCACAGAGCCCAAAGCGGGGCTTGAACCCACCAACCGTGAGATCATGACCTGAGCCGAAGTCGGATGTGTAACCGACTGAGCCACCCAGGTGCCCCGACAAGGAAACTTCTAAAGAACTTAAGGGGTGTGCCCACGGCTAGTGACTGAGCGCAGCATTGCGATTCATACCCCCAAAGCCCGCCTCATCGCCCCCATCCTCTGAGTGATGAATCCGGTGTGTGCAGGGGGGGAGCGTGTGCCGGAAGGCATGGGGATTCCAAAGCAGCCCATCTGCGTCTTCCCGGCACACGGGGAGGAGAAACTGAAATGAAGCAAAAACAGAGACTGTCAGCGAGAGGACGGTGGCCGCTTTCCCAGGGAACAAATCTCCTTGATTTATCTCTCCAGGTTGGACAGGCCCCGGCTCTCGGGGATCACAGAGACATAATGTGAACACGGCCAGAGAAATTGCCGCCTCTCCCTTGGTCAGTAAAAGAGAAAGGAGACACCTCTTCTGTGGCATCCGCGTTGAGGAAATCCTGCCTCCCGCGCCTGGGACAGATGCTGGGGCGCGCTCAGAGTGGGGGAGCCTTCCCGACCGGACCCTCCCAGCCGAGAACCCCTCTGTTACTGCTCTGGCCAGAGCCGTGCCCGAGGCTGGCTTCCAGAGGCGCCAGAGTCAACATCTGCTGACTCTTGCGTGACAGGACTACTCGCTGTTGCAGAGAGAAGAGAGAGGACAGAGAGAGAAAGCACACCCTCAGAGTCCGGGGGCCCAGCCACAGAAAGGGGACGCCACGTGGCCAGGCACACCATGGACACGTCCCCTGGCTCCCACCACGCTTCTCTCGCATGCGGGTGCCAGGGACCACTCGACCTGCGCACTTGATCTGTGCCCTGTACCCCCGCTCACCATTCTGAGCCAACCCAGGGCACCTGGACTCTTGCAGCTACCAGAGCATCCTCCCGTGGATTCTGTATTTAAGGGCTGCTGCTTATGAAGGTTCCCCCCCGCCCCCCCGGCCCCTCTGTTGTGTAGGAAATAGAGGCAGCCTGTTTCTACTTTTTCTTCAGAATGCCCACTGCAGGGGGCCAGCTGGTGGAACTAGGGAGGGTCAAGAAGGAAATGACACGTGTGGGCCGGGAGGCACAGGGGGAGACTCTGCCAAGAGAATGGGGCTGGGAGCTGTATTTTCTTGTGGGGCAATTCCAGGCTGGATTCTGAATTCTGTGTCACCAGGCCGGAAGACGGTTATTTGCCAAGTGCTCCCCTCGGTGCCCTCAGGGGCAGGGGCAGCTGGAAGCAGCGGGCCGTGAACGTGTGGAGGGGCAGGGAAGGCCGGCAGGTGCCGGGTCCCAGGCCTGGAGGGCCGTTCCCAAGCCGGAGGCCTGCCAACAGCGTACTTTCTCAGGAGACATTAAAGAAAAGTTAACCAACATTTTGTTGGGCCTTGACAGGCATTAGAAAGTCCATCTATCGTGATTCCCCGGGCGGCCTGGCCGGTGTTCGCACACCGCGCGTGGGTGTGCAGCCGGCACCTGGGTGAATGCAAGGCCACCCGCGTTTCTGGAGCCAGTCCTGACGCCTTCCGGTCACTAACTGTCCCTTCCCCCTCACCCAGGATCACCTTGTCCTGGCTTCTCACAGCATAGATTACTTTAACCTGCTTATGTGTTTAACATAAGTAACACCGTAAGGCTCTCCCCTGGTGTCTGGCTTCTTTCACTCAGACTTATGTTTGTGGCTCCTTCTCATCGCTCTGTAACAATGTAACAGTGTAGCATTCCTCTGTGTGCGTGTGTGTGTGCGCGCGCACGCGCGTGTGTGTGTGTGTAATTTTTTTTAATGTTTATTTATTTTTGAGAGCGAGTGAGCAAGAGAGACAGAGTGTGAGCAGGGGAGGGGCAGAGAGAGAGGGAGACACAGAATCTGAAGCAGCCTCCAGGCTCTGAGCTGTCAGCGCAGAGCCCGATGCGGGTCTCAGTCTTACGAACCATGAGATCATGACCTGAGCTGAATCCAAGAGATGGACATTTGATGGACTGAGCCACCCAGGCGCCCCAAGACATCTTTCAGTGACGGGTACTCATTTCTGTGAGTCTGTACATGGGTGTGGAACTGCTGGGTCACAGGGTACATACACGCTCAGGTTTAGTGGATAATGCCAAACGAGTTTCCCAGATCGTCTGTCCACCAGCTTGCGTGAGAATTCCAGCGGCCCAGGAGAAACCAGTCCTGGGTATTGACCATCTTCTTTATTTTGGCCAATCAGTTACAGCAGAAGCAAATTCCTTGCAAAAAATCACATAGCGGAGCAAGCGGAAATGCTCCCCAAGAGGGAGACGTTACTGTTGGGTGACATGACAGGTCGTGCTGTGCAGTGCTCCATGTTCTTGCCGGTGAAGCCCGTGGCGGGGCTGGGCCGCCTCCTCCGGGAGGGTCCACTGCTTGGCTGCAATGGCACCCAGCAGACCGTGTAATAATTCTTCCCCAGGTGACAGAGCTTTAATGTACCTGTCCCCAACCAAACACACGTGGCTTCAGCCTTGCCCGTGGGCCTCTGTAAATATTTAACAGACCGTGTCCCTCCCTCTCTCCCCTGTCATTGACAGGGGCTGGTACCACAAGTCATTGTCCCCTCCTGCTGGACCCACAGGACCCCGGCCCTGACATTGCAGTGCCCCGCCTGTCCTGGCTGGTTCCTGGGGCCGGAGCTGAGCCTGGGGAGACCCAGGACAGGCTGCGTTTGACTCACAGGAGGCCTCATCCATTTGCAGAATTAAAAAATGGCTAATTGAACACTTAATATGTGCCCAGCAACGTGCTAAGTACTTTATGGTGATTCTTTCTTTCTTTTTTTAAGTCTATTTATTTATTTTGAGAGAGAGAGAGAGGGAGAGAGAGAGGGAGGGAGAGAAGAAGTGCAGAGGGGCAGAGAGAGAGCAGGGGACAGAAGATCCGAAGGGGACTCTGTGCTGACAGCAGAGATGTGTAATTCACCCCCGTTTTACAGATGAGGAAACTAAGGGTTAAAACCATTTTCCCCAAGTGACATAGCTAGTAAGTTTATTAGTTTGACTTCAGACGTTAATGTTTTAACCACTATCCTGTATTTCTCTCTTAGAGTCTAATATTTAGATACTCATACTTCCTTTTGAGCCCATCTTTCTCTTGGGTCTAAAAGCTATGTCAGGTGGGTTTAAATGGGACAAGGGGAGCTCACCCTGTGACCCCTGGTCACTGAAGAATGCTTAAAAGAGAGGACGGATCCCTGTTGGCCTGGTTGCTGTGAATCATACAGAGTCCCCCCAAAGATGTTCATGCCGTTGTCCCTAGGACCTTACATGTCAAGACAGACTTTGTAGACACGATTCAAGTGCAGGGCCATGGGCTGGATGATTAGCTCGGGTCATCTGGATGGGCCCCGTGTAACCACAGGGCTCCTTGAAAGTGGAAGAGGGAGGCCAAAGGGTCAGCGAAGGGGGTATACTGGTGGGAGCAGCGTCAGAGAGATGCTATGTTGCTGTATTTGGAGATGGAAGAAGGGAGCCCTGAGCTGAGGCATCGGAGAGCCACCTCTGGAAGCTGGAGAAAGCCAAGGAGAAAGGTTTTTCTTAGAGCCTCCACAAGAAAGAGCCCTGCCAGCACCTTGGTTTTAGCTTGGTGACACCCGGGTCAGACTTTTGACCTCCAAAACCGTGAGATAACAAATTTGTGTTGTTTTATGCCACCAAGTGTTTGAACATTTGTGGCCGCAGGAACAAAACAGTTGCTGTTAATGACCGTTGCTGTGATGGTCACGCTCTTGGGCTTTGGTGCCAGATGCCTGATCTCAAATCTCTGTGGTATGATTTTCTAGCTGTGTGACCTCGGGCAAGTTGTTTAACCTGTCTGGGCCTCAGGTTTCTCATCTCTCAAACTGGATAAGAATAGCCTCTTACAGATAAAGTTGCCACCGGGGTTAAATGAGGGTCCTACGTGCCTGAAACCCCTGGTAGTAAGTTTGAGGTACAGTCACTGCAGGTAGGCGTCCTCACTCGTAACACAGAGCGGCGGATCCAGGCACACAATTGGGAGACAGACTCGCCTGATTCAGGCTCCACTCTTACTGGTTTGGAGCTGGGTAGTTGTGTGTGGCTCCGTTTCCTTATCTGGAAAATAGAGGCAGGAGTCTCAGAGCGGCCCGGGGTTGGGGAGGGTGTCGTATCAGATGGTGGGCCGGAACCTAGCGCGGTGAGGGATAGGCACTCCTGTAAAGGGCGTTTGCTCTTCTCTTTGGCTGGGTGGTGACCGCCCAGCCTGCAGCCCTGTGTGTCCATGGGTCCATTGGAATAATTTCAGTCCCTGTGCGGGGGAGGCAGGAGTATCCCCACAGAGCTAGAACAGTACTGGGTACCTAGCAGGTGTTCAGTAATTGCTGCGTACATGAATAACGAAAGGGAATGGCCCCGGGCCCTGCCCTGAAGAAGCTCACTGTGCAGGACGAGGCCTGGAGAGATGCCAGAGCCTTGTGGTTGTCTTTAAAAAGAAACCAAACAAAGAACTACTTCCTACCAGCTGACCCCAAACCCCCTCTGCTCACTGCCGGGACCTCTCAGCCCTGCAGGGGGGGAGCTCAGGACTGTATGCCAGGTCTGGCCCAACTATTAACTCTCTAAGCTAGCCGCCTACCCCTTCTCGGATGTTTTCTCCTCATCTTTATAATAGATGTGCCCTCTGCCCTCTCAGGGTAGTTCTGGGGAGCCCCAAGCAGTAGAAGGTTCTGGATCTGAGAGGTCTTTGGTGCCTGTGTGTGGTGACCCTCCCCTGAGGCAGGCCCCGGGTCTCCTGCCTCCCCTCTGTTTGAGTGTCAGAGCTCCGGGGCGTTATTCTTGGTGAGTTCCCCTCTAAGTGTATTAGGGTCGAATACAAGGAAGAGTAACACGACTGCTGCTCTGGGTCCATGATTCGAACAAGATTGATTTTTCTTCTTCTCATCCCCAGCCCTGATCTTTGGACCAGAAAGGAATTAAAAAGATGCCCCTCACGATGGCCGTGCCTGTCGGTTACATGGAGCTCCATTCAAGGATTTTCGGAGCCTTTTGGATTTACAGTGATATTCAGCTGCCTGGGGAATAAAGTTGGTGGAAGCTTTCTCTGGAGTTACGTACACCCGACGCCTGTCTGGATGCTACTGGCGGTTTTAAGGAAGGCCCTGGCTGAGTGCCTGGCGGATCCCTGCAGCCTGGATGCCCGTGGGAGACGGAGGACCGCGGCTTCCTGTGAGGGCTGACGACTCTGTCCTTCTCTCCTCACGGATGCCTGGTTGGGTCTCTGCCAGTCCCGCTGGGGGCTCCCTGTGACACGTAAGGCCTGTCTCCTCCTTGTGCACACGTCCTCTGCATGTTCTGTCAGGTGTCCACCTGGGCTTTAGGTGACACTGGCCTGGCTGGTGGGAGAGGGGTCACCGTGATGGAGCCGGCCCTCAAGGGGAGCTGGCGTTGAATGAGCTCACTCTGTGCGTCTGCCTGGGTGCTGGGTGCCTGGGGGAGACGGACGGAAATGGGAAGGAGCTTCCCAGGAGCCTCCACCGTTCCCCGTGCAGATGTCATCGCACCTGTGCCAGCCTCGGTTGATGTCCTGGTTCGTGTGCCCGTCTCCGTCCACCAGACCACAAGGGCCTCGAAGGCGGAGGCTTCTTCCTTCTGAAGTGTGTTTTGAACACCTACCACGGTGCCTGGCACGTAGCGTCTCTGGCTGCAGAAAGGGCATTAGGGCGTTGAGAGTGAGTAGGGACGGAAGGCACGCCTCTGTGCTCAGCGCGAGAGACGCATTGTTGGATGCTTGCGGGGTGCCTGTGGAGCCAGGAGGCCTGGGTTTGAGTCTCTGACCCACCCCTGCTGTGTGCCTCGGGCCGAGTGGCCGCTGCCTGCCTCTCCCTTCTCTGTTCAGTGGCGGTGATATGTGCCCTTGCTCTTGCCGGGGTCGTGTTGAGGATCACAAAATAGACGCTCGCGCTGACACCCAGCACGGGGCCCGGCACGCGGCAAAGGCTCAGCACATGGTAGGGTCACCGTTGGCTGGGGGAGGGCTCCTGCAGAGGGTCGGCCGTTGTTTGGGCCGCGAACCAGAGCCAGGTGGCCCGTGCCGGGCTTCACTCCGGGTACCGCGGTTTGGCACAGGCAGTTGGTCTAAGGTCGCTGTTGCCAGAGCCCGTGGGGAGGTCTGGTGGGCCAGGGAAGGGAGCCTCGTGTCCGTGTGAGGGAGGGAGTGCCGGGCTGGACATGGCATTGAAGGTCTGTGGGGGTTCTGCAGGAAACAGGCTGGCCCCCTGTGACATTGGTGACCCTGAGGGATGTGGCCTTAGCGTCAGGCCGCCCGTGGGAGAACAGCGGCTCAAACAGCCAGTGCCCCGAGTGCAGGTCACCCGGGGCCACCTGACACTTGGTTGCCAAGACCGCACTGAGGTGGGACCTGGGCTTTGATTTGGACGGGGTTCCCAGGGCCGCTCGTGCCCCATGGCACTTCTCAGCGAGGCTTTCCCTGACCTCCTAATGGATGGAAATAGTGTCCCTCTGGTTATCCACCCTGCTCTCAGTCGGCGCCCCTAGATGTGTTATAATTTGGTATTCACTTACGCAGGTTCTTTGATCTCTTGTCTTTCTCCCCCGCTGGAAAGCAGTCTCTCTGAGGTCAGGAAGCACGTTTGCCTTACACAGTAGGCATCTCATTTCTGTATCTCACTTGATCAGATCAGAGAGTGACTCTTCGTGGTTTTATTTCAGTTTTCCTGGAAGGGACAGACAGAAAAAGGGAAGTGCTGTCTTTTTGAGCATCTGTATAACTCCAGCAGCCAACAGTCCCGCTAGGTGGGCAGTGGTGTTCCCATAGTACAGCTGAGAACGGTGAGTTTCACGGGGGCCATGTAGCTCACCCGAGGATCTTTAGCTAAGAGGACACTGAGCAGGAAGCCAAGAGCTGCCTGGTGTTTTACACTGAATCATGCCAATTCAGCTGAAGGGTAAAGACTTTTCCTTGGGGGACCTTTAGAAGGGCGTGTGTGTGTGTGTGTGTGTGTGTGTGTACATGTGTGTATGTAGCATTGCCCGTTGCAGAATGCTCTTGGGCTCCTCACAACTGGGTGCCCTCTTTGTCCTCTAGGAGAGACAGACTTTCACTGAGACCCTCCCTCCTGTGTGGAGGAACAGGGCCACGCTGGGTCCCAGGATAAAGTGTGTTTGGGTTGCAGTCTGGCCCCTGGAGGCTCACGGCCCTCAGGGAGCCTGTGCCCTTGGGTGAGTGGGGCTTTGCAGCCCCGTGTGATGGGTGTCGTGCTGGCAGTACTGTGGCCAAGCAGGGCAGGGAGAGGAATCATGCAGGGAGGGGGCTGGTGGGTCTGGAGAACGGTGAGTGCAGGGGCGTTTGGCCGGGCTTGCACAACTGTCCTGGGGCATGAGGGCCTCAGCTAGAAGAGTGAGTTGGGAAGACTGAGGCACAGCACTGCCCCTTGGCCTCTTGCGCCTCTTCTTGCCATTTCCCCTGCCTTCCCTCTGTGGCACCTGTGGCCCCACTTATCACATGACCCGCAGCCCCGCTTCTCTTTTTATCCGTTGCTCCCAAGAACAAACCCATCGTGGGGGTCTGGCTTATGCCCGCTCCTCCCAGGAGGACCGGAACGGGTTCTGCACCAGGAGACACGGCATGGTCACGGGGGGAAGTAAGACTCAGCCTGGCTCCTCCTTTCTGGCGGCCGAGTCCCGGCCCCCCACCTGCAGGGTCGTACCCTGTGGACGCTGACATGGAAGTGATCGCCATGTATTGAGCCACGCCGTGTGCAGGGCACGTGGCAGATAACTCTTCCGTTCCAACCCCTGAGGGACCTGTGGGGTAAACACCACTTACTGTGGGATGACAGGTGTAAACCAGGCTGGTCCTGGGCACGCCTGGCCCAGTGGCCCCTGGACTTACCGGTTAGATGGTGAACCATGCTACTGGCTTGCGCTTGGTCCTCGTGCAGGCCCCTGTGCTGGTGTTGTTGGTCGTGCTGGGCCTGGTCCCGGTGCTGGTGCTGGCCCTGGTCCTGTTGCAGCTGGCGCTGCTCTTGGTATTTCCTGTGTCCAAGGCGGCCCCTCCAGTCCCCCCTTCGCCGCCCCGTGTGCAGTTTGCATTTCTGCTTCTAGCACGTGGGCTTGGCCTCATCTCCTTATCTCACAAGTCCCTCTTCAGCTTCTTGGAAGAGCCCGTGTCTCTTTGAACCCTGGTACCCCGGACCGCTGCGAGAGCAGGCCTGACCCTCTCCTTATTTATTTATTTTTCCTGGGCCGCTGTGCTGACTCACAACACACACACTCATCTTGGGGCTCAGGGATGTGGTGCTGCCCTCCCGCTTACACGGATGCTCCAAGCCGGCATTCCTAGAGATGGCTTTTTGCCCTGGACTTGTTCCCCAGCAGGGGTGCCTGGGTCCCCTGGAGTGTACACAGGCTCAGCTGAGGGAGAGGCTGTGACTCATTCTCCAGGCTGAGCCCGGAGACCAGGCTTCTCGATGGACAGCTGCGAGATTGCTTAATGGCGGGTGTTTTTTAGCTCCTGGAATGTGCCTGGTTAATCTTCCGATCTGGCGAGGTGGGTGCGGTGCCCCTTCTTATATATGAAGAAACTGGGCTGCAGAGAAATCCAGAAAGCTTCTGAACTTCTCTCTGGAGAGAAGCAGAGAAGCTGGTACATGTACTCCAATCTGCCTGCCTTCAGCCTCCCTTCTCCTGCGGGGCCAGTGGCTCTCAGGCTGCGGTCAGGTGTGCATGAGGGCTGCAGGTTACCAAGGGGCAGGCTGACTTAAAAAACACGGTGTTACACTTAACCTTATCTTGACTTAGAAAAAGATCACACTTGACTCATGAGGCCTGTTATTTCGCAGCGTTGTTGCTTAGGACACGGATATTTGAGTTTAAAAGCCATTTTTGCAAAAAATATTGCAGTAACACAAGTAAACGTAGCCTTCTGGAAGAGGGCAGCATTTGGAATGCAGTCCTCATTTCCGTCTGTGCTGCTCTCGCTGCGTGGCTCTGGCCACATCACTGGGGACAGCATCTCTCTGCCTGTGACCTGAGTAGTTCTGTGCTCCGCTTTGCATCAGCTGTGCCGGTGAGTTCAGGGGGATCCTCCCGAGATCCAGAAGGTTCGTGATGAAAGGGACTGCACAGCTCAGTCTGAAGCTAGATGGAAACCAAGAAGAATCTCAGCACCAGAGCGCTGTATAAAATCCCATAATTCTGCTCGAATTGACCGTGGCCATTGCTCTCGGCACTGCAGACGCCTCGTATTTATCGAGCACCCAAAGTCTTCCAGTCAACTCCTGTGTTACTGTCTGGGGTTGAATTAGGAAATAGTAAATGTTCCCCCTATGAAATCAATTGATGACTCATTCACTCATTTTTTCATTCATTTCCCCTCAATAAACAGGGGATAATATTACCTACCCCATGGGTTCATTGTGAGAATTACATAAGAGAACATATTGAAGGGCTTAATTCAGTGCCTGACATAGAATAAGTACTCTGGGAATACCAGCTATTTTTAAATAAAATGTTGAAATGGAATTAGAAGATCAAAACCCGTAGGCATATAGAAATAAAGAATACTGAGGATGAGTTACTAAAAAGTAACATTAAATTCCTCTCTGACTTCCTAGTCAGCACGACACAGTGGAGAGGTTATGTTTGTCTCGGTCAAGGATTGGCAGACTTTTCTGTCAAGGACGAGGTAGTAAATATTTCTGGCTTTACAGGACACACAGTTCTGTCACCACTAGTCAGTTCTGCCTCTGTATCCGGAAGGCAAGCATAGCCAGTATGTAAATGAGTAGGCATGGACATATTCCAGTAGAACTTTATTTATCAGAATTGGCGGTTAGTCCATAGGCTGTACGTTGCCCCTGGGTGTGAATGAGGGAAACCTTGGGGTGCCTGGATGGCTCAGTCAGGTAAGCATCTGACTCCGGCTCAGCTCATGATCTTGCAACTCGTGGGTTCAAGCCCTGAGTCAGGCACTTTGCTGACTGCTCAGAGCCTGGAGCCTGCTTCAAATTCTGTGTCTCCTTCTCTCTCTCTGCCCCTCCCCTGCTCACACTCTATCTTGTCTCTCCTTCAAAAATAAACATACATTAAAAAAAAAAAATTAAGTGAGGGAAACCTGCTTATCACTGAGTGAAAGAAACTTCTGGATCATAAACTTTAAAAAAAATTCGTTACAAGTGTGGTCCTTTTTTAAAAAAGATTTTATTTATTTATTTATTTATTTGTTTACTGATTTATTTTTGAGACAGAGAGAGACAGAACGTGAACGGGGGAGGGTCAGAGAGAGAGGGAGACACAGAATCCAAAGCAGGCTCCAGGCTCCGAGCTGTCAGCCCGCTGCGGGGCTCGAACCCACAAACCGCGAGATCATGACCTGAGCTGAAGTCGGAAGCTCAACCAACTGAGCCACCCGGGCGCCCCTAAGGTTTTATTTTTAAGTAATCTCTACACCCCATGTGCAGCTTGAACTTACACCCTGGGATCAAGCGTTACACGCTTCGCTGACTGAGCCAGCCAGGCACCCCAAGATGTGGTCTTTGTCTGAGGCTTGTTAAACGGTATATAGACAGTGCTTTCTTTAGGGTTTTATGGAAAACATAGAAGACCTTTACATTGCTAGTTCTTTTACCACGTGTCTAACAAACATTTATTGAGGTCTTACTATGTCTCAGCCCATAATGGAACCAAAAGGCACGTGCATTTTGGCAAGGGGTGCTGCATTAGCAAGGGATCATCTCAGTGATGATGTAGGGAAGTCAGCTTAGAGTGTTTTCAATGTTGGACGCGCTGTCCAATCCCTGAATGACACACAGGCCTTGGTGTTAAGTCGAGTGGCAGGTGTCAACATCCTGCCACACAGGGTGGGTAGGAGTGTCCTCTGAAATCCTTGCCCCCCTTGAGTGATAGCTGCAGTTATGCGAAGGATGTGATCTTTGGAGCAGAACACAACCAGGTTTTGAAGCTTTGCTGTTTCACAGCCGTGTGACCTTGCTCTAGTTCCTAAACCTCTCTGAGCCTCTCTTTCCTTACCTGCAAAGTTGGGACCTTGACACTGCTGAATCTTTGGTTCTTACCTCCGTGTAGTCAGCTAGTATTTACTGTCTAAATGTTAGTTCCTCCCCGTGGGGGCCTGAGGGCCTCACCTCTCCCTTATCCCAGGAAGCCGGGTGGATGTGAGGATTATAGCCTGCTTGTCCCAGGTGAATGTTCAGGGTAAGAAGGCTTGAGAAAACACTGGCCTGAGGAATTCCGAAGTTAATGAAGGGAACAGATTCCAGAAGGGTCTCTGCCTGACCTCCCACCCTTTTTCCAACCCCCTGTTCTCCCTGAGCGAGTTTGGAGGCAATCAAAGCATTAGAGCAGCTGCATAAAACAACTCTCACGCAGTGGGGCAGGACTGTGGCCTTGGCCACTGGAAGTCTGGGCCAGAGTGGGTGACTTTGAGTCTCTTCCCTGAGGTGCCTGGTTAACCCAGGCAGGGCATTGGGAACAACCAGGGTGGGCAAGGCAGGCCATCATGGGAGAAGGGGGCATATTTGAAAAAGCTGGAGGATAATTTTCAGCCATCCAAACGTGGGAGGGACTACGGGGCTGTGTGTGAGAAATTTGAAAGAAGACCCAGGTGCCTTTAAAAAAAAAAAAAAAAAAAAAAAAAAAAAGGAAACTTTTTCCATTATTCTGACTTTAGGACCCAAGAGGTGTATTCAGTAAGGACTAGTGGGGTAGGATAAAGGCGACAGGCTTTTGTTGACTGATAACAGTTTCCAGATGCATTCTCTGTTTCCGGCTAATGGAAACTTCGGGGAAAAGGCTTTGGGGCCCAGAGCTAGGCAGTGAAGTGCCATTGCGCTGCTGGAGGCCAGAGCTGGGCAGCGAAATCGCTACCGTGGGTGGGCCACATTGACTGGGGCTCATTCCGGGCAGATGGGCCGAGCATAGTCTGTCTGCAGTCCCGGGACCCAGGGCGGCTGCATTGGACCTGCCAGGAGCTGTGTGGCCTTGGCTGTGAGCTGGTGCTCCCTTCTGCTCTGGTCGCTCTCTGGGAAGTGGATTATTTCCGGTGGTAGTTGGGGGGGGGGGGCGGGGGGCGGCTGGGGAGGCTTCGTCCCCTTTCTTTTGTCTTGTCAAATTGCTGGCCATGCTGATAGCTGGTTCGGGACAACAGTGGCTGGGGGGGGGGGCGGGGGGGTCTTTCCCTCCCATCTATCTCTCTTCCCTGCTCTATGACTCCACATGGGGTGGGGGTTCTGGGGAGAGGGGCTCCGCTCTACCTGATTACCAGGAACTGCCCCGACCCTTCCCTCCACCGTGGAGGCTTATCTGGCTCCAAGCAGAGCAGCTGCTCTGGTGAGCTCTCCCGAGTCTCTCAGAAGTAGAGACGGTTTATTTAGCAGGAGGTAGTGACCTAAACAAATAAACATTAGCCAGGACAAGCTCCCAGCTTTCTGCTCACCCAGGGGCCCTGGAATCTCTTAGTTGCATTTTCAGAGAATGTGACAACAGTGCTCATCGTAAAAAGAGTTTTCCTGTTGGAGAAATGCTCTGGGGGGAGGTTGTCAGGGAATGTTAGAAAATCAGGGGCCATGTACATCCTGGGGCTTCCTGGCTTTGTGCCCTTGCAGGGGGACACTTGACCTCTCTGGATCTTCGGTTCCTTCTACATGGAGCTGGTTATTATGAAAATTACGTGACCTGAGATGTGAAGCCTGGCCAGTTATTAGCCCACCTCTGAATCTGACCGTAAGTCAGATTTGTGGCTTAGGTTGGTTTTGTGACTGTCCTGCTTTCTGGTTGTTGAGTCTGCTCAGGCAGTGCCTGGGGCTTCTCTGAGGCTCGGGCTCCTCGGGCTTTCAGTGAGGTGGTGGCCCATGCCTTGTGTCCCTCACGTGCTTGTTGAAAGGACCACATCAGTCACCTCTGGGAAAGTGTCTGAGAGCCGGACGGCGTGGCCGTGCTGGACTGTGTGATAGCCGAGCCTGCTCTCTTGGCAGTGGAGTCTGGAGGTGGCAGAGGTGGTGGGTTCCAGCACATTCCTCAAGGTTGAGGCCGGGCAGCACTAGACTGCTGAGGTGTGTGCAAGACACAGGCAGCCTGCCTCCCTCCAAGGCCAGGGAATGCTGGGCACACTGTGAGGGCCTCCAGCTCTCTGCTTCCCGCATCCTTTAGACCGACTTGCCGGACTCTAGAGTCTGCTGAGTTTCGCCGTGGTTTCTTGGCGTGATGTGAATCGTCCAGATCTGAGACACAAAACAAGAAGCCACCGAGAGTCATTTAACAAACTCCCCAGTTCCTACCCCAGGACCAACAGGTGTTAAATGATGTGGCAGGTGTGCTTTGGATTACTGCTTCTAAGGAAATAAGAAGAATTTAGCGGTAGAGTGCAAGTCTGTGGGCTCTCTGCTCCCATTCCATTTCCTTCCCTTTGCAGAAGTACCACTCTCTTGGGGCGCCTGGGTGACTCAGTCGGTTAAGCGTCCGACTTCGGCTCAGGTCATGATCTCGCGGTCCGTGGGTTTGAGCCCCGCATCAGGCTCTGGGCTGATGGCTCAGAGCCTGGAGCCTGCTTCCGATTCTGTGTCTCCCTCTCTCTCTGCCCCTCCCCTGTTCATGCTCTGTCTCTCTCTGTCTCAAAAATAAATAAACGTTTAAAAAAAAAAATTAAAAAAAAAATTAAAAAAAAAAAAGAAGTACCACTCTCCTGAACTTGGGTGGTAGGTCACGTTTTTGTTTTTGTTTTTTTAATTTTTAAAATGTTTATTTATTTATTTTGAGAGAGAAGGAGAGGGAGAGGGGGAGGGGGAGGGAGAGGGGGAGGGAGAGGGAGACGGAGGGAGGAAGCTGGGGAGGGGCAGAAAGAGAGAGAGACAGACAGAATCCCAGGCAGGTTTCATGTTGTCAGTGCAGAGCCCGACGAGAAGCTTGATCCCACGAATCATGAGACCATGACCTGAGCGAGATCAAGAGTCGGACGCTTCACTGAGACACCCCGTGCCCCTGTAGTAGGTCCCGTCTTACCCTTTTCTTACAAATCTGTTTGGAGACCTTTTATAGCACTATTTCATGTGTTCAAAAACAATTTTATGGAGGTGGCATCACGTAGATATCCGGTGACTACAATTTGCTCTTTTCAGTCTGTGTTACGTTTAGATGCTTCTTTGCTGCTGTGTTTGTTCCTTCATGCTTCTCGTGGTGGATTTGGGGGCGTTTCTAGGTTTTAGCCACTGTGAACAGTGCTGGGGGGGGAGCCTTTGTGCCCACATCTCCAGGTGCACATGTGGGTGTCCCCAGGGGCTCAATGCCTGGGGATGCACACTGTCTGTCTTGTCAGAGGGAGCCAAGCTGCTGTCCAGTTGGAACCATCTGTTGGCTGGGGGTCTCCCTGCGAGCCCATGACCTCCTAGTGTGATGCGAGCCCCTGCCTTCTTAGGTGAGGTCGGCAGTGCCTAGCCCCAGCCCCAGCTCTTTATGTGTTGAATGGGGTAAATTCTGGAAGGAGATGAGGCCGGCACAGAGGATAGGACCAGAGCCACGGCTGCCCTCTCCCGAAGCCTGGTCAGCAGAGAGAAAAATAAGAAATGGGGGTGGTGGAGAAATGGGTGCTGAAGGCTCCCCACGTGAGGACTGACAGGGGTGTCTGAGCCCAGATGGATGTCACTCGGCTGGGAACCCCTACTGGCTGGCTTCTGGGAGGCTGACAAGGCTGGGTCTGTGCAGTTGTGGACAGCCGAGGAGGTGTTGGGGTCCCCATCGTGGGGGACGGGAGTCACCCTGATGGCTGTGGGAGCCATTCTCAGCCGGAGAGGAGCAGAGCCCACAGCTCCAGAGAGGTAATGGGGAGGAGGAGGCTGGGCCACAGCAGGGCAGCTTGTCAGATTTGTCAGCAGAGAAGAAAGTGCCGGAAGGAAGGTCCATGCTCTGGAAGAGCTGAGAGAAACCAGAGAATGAGAGAGGATTAAACACAAAGTTTGAGAGTTTTTTTTCTTTTTTGATTACAAATGGAAAATTTGAGTTTGGCAATGGGAAAATAATGTGTGTACTGGGAAATAGTCTTTTTTCTTCTTTTTAAAAAATGTTTATTTATTTTTGAGAGAGTGCAAGTGGGAGAGGGGCAGAGAGAGAGGGAGACAGAGGATCTGAAGCAGGCTCTGTGCCGACAGCAGTGAACCCGACGTGGGGCTCAAACTCAAAAACCTGTGTGATCGTGACCTCAGCCGAAGTTGGATGCTCAACCGACTTAGCCTCCCAGGTGCCGTCTTCTTTTCTTTTCTTTTTTTTTTTTAAGTCTATTTATTTTGAGAGAGAGCGTGCAGGAGGGGCAGAGAGAGGGAGAGAGAGAATCCCAAGCAGACTCCAGACTGTCAGTATAGAGCCCAGGGCGGGGCTCGAACCCACAAACCATGAGATCATGACCTGAGCCGAACCCAAGAGCTGGATGCTTAACTGACTGAGCCACCCAGGTGCCCCTAGCCCTTTTTCTCCTTAAACCTTTCCCCTGATGGTAAAACTAATACGAGGTGTTTGGAGAAAATCTAGAATATAAAGAAAAGCATACATGGTTGAGAAAAGGCTCCGTAATGCTCCATGAGGAACCACCCCTGCTTTGAGTAGGGTGACCAGCTCGTCCTGGTTGTTCCAGAACATTCCTGGTGTCAGCACCGGAAGTCCCACCTCCTGGGGCTGGGGTACATCGTGCCATTTCAGGGGCGCATGCAGCACTGAGAGGTTACCACGCCCTCCCTCTCCAGCTTTGTGGTTGGGGGCCCATCCCTCCCACCTGCAGACCTTGTTGGTGTGCTGAGTGAGCATCGCTTTCTCTGCTGGGGATGGATGGTTTCGGGGTGCACGCGTGATGCCCAGGGGTGACGTCCAAGGAAGCCTCACCTAGAGAAGAGAATCCCTCCAGGATGTGCATTACCGAAGTTTCTGGAGGGCCGGCAGTTCTGAAAACCCTGTAAGGTCTTCACGTTCATTGCTTGTCTGTCCATTCAACTGTGCTGAGAAATCCAGGCTCTGTGGGTTCCTTGAGTATGTATTTGCTTCCGTTTGGTATTTTTATGGCTTCACCTTATTTAATCACAGAAGCAATGCTGCGAGGCTGTCGCTGTCATCCCGATTTTGCAAGTGAGGAACTCAAGGGCAGGTTAAGCTCCCACCCGGGGTTTGCCTGATATCACAGTCTTAAGTTTTTTGTGTCACTTTATTTTTTTTATGTTTTTATTTTTTTTAATGTTTGTTTATTTTTGAGAGAGACAGAGACAGAGCTTGAGTGGGGGAAGGGCAGAGAGAGAGGGAGACACAGAATCCGAAGCAGGCTCCAGGCTCTGAGCTGTCAGCACAGAGCCCGACGTGGGGCTCGAACCCACAGACTGCGAGATCATGACCTGAGCTGAAGTTGGACGCCCGACCAACTGAGCCACCCAGGCGCCCCTTTTGTGTCACTTTATGTCCAGTGTAGTGTGGTGGCTGCAGGGGGTGGGGCGTGGCTGGCGCTAATCTCAGCTCTGCCATTCGCTAGATGTGTGGCCTTGGGCAAGTTATTTAACTTCTCCTACCTCAGTTTCCCCATCTGTAAAGTAGGGTCATCATAGTTCTTCTATTGAGGTTGAATGTTTGTGTCTTTCCCACATTTTTATGTTGAAGCCCTAAGTCCCAGTGGTGGCATTTGGGGGGTTGCTTTGGGAGGTGATAAGGCTCAGATGAGGTCATGAGGGTGTGCCCGCCGCCCCATGGGACTAATGTCCTTGTAAAGAGGAAGACAGACAGATCTCTGTCTCTCTTTGTATGCTTATACACCAAAGGAAGGCCCTGTGAGCAGTGAGAAGGCAGCTGTCCATGAGCCAAGAGCTTGAGTGGGGGAAGGGCACTTGAGTTGGGGGAAGGGCTGTCACCAAGGACAGAATCTGCTGGCTCTCCAGCCTCCAGAGCTGTTGGAAATAAGTGTCGTTGCAGCCACTGTGGTATTTCCTCGTAGCAGCCTCAGCCGACTTAAGACAGCCTCTAGAAGGTTCGAGGTTTCGATGAGATACTACAGGAAGCGTTTAGCACAGCGCCCAACACATTCCAAGTGTTAGGTGAATCCTGGTCAGTGTTCTGGCCACCACTTTATTTATAAGTGACCCCACAGTGGTTCAGAGAGGGTCGGGAACTTGCTGACGGTCACATAGTTTGTGGCAGCTCTTGGGAGGAGCTGGGCCCTTCTTCCTCCTCTCTGGCGCGCCTTTCCCACCCTGCCCGCATGGATGGACCTAATGAACACTTACGTTACTGCATTCTTGCAAAAGCCTTGAGAGCCAGAGCAAGTCGGGGGGGGGGGGGGGGGGAGGGGGGGAGGGGGGAGGGAGACTCTTGGCCGCGGCCGGCAGGGTGAAGGAGGCCATTCCTGCG
Organism: Panthera onca; assembly: GCF_046562875.1. Classification (NCBI taxonomy): domain Eukaryota; kingdom Metazoa; phylum Chordata; class Mammalia; order Carnivora; family Felidae; genus Panthera; species Panthera onca. The sequence goes on from NC_138356.1 coordinate 70,393,069, forward strand.
GTTTCATTAGCTCTTCCGTTAGCAACAAAATGCATACCTCCGGGTGGCATGGAGATTCCCAGTGGACGTTGCATTTTGGATTCCGACAGCACTGGCAGTTTGCATTTTCCTGAGGATGTAAAATGTTTGGATAGCAACAAAGATAATGGTAAAAGGGGAAATTCAGGCTTGGGCTGAGCACACTGTACCCCTTTGGTGTGAGGAGTGGGTGCGAAATGGCTTAGGGACACTGAGGGACACTTCTGATGTCCTGTGCTCCCAGGCGTGGGGATGAGAGAGACACAAAGGACGAAGAGAAAGCCGTTTTGCTGCCTGGAGAAGCCAGTGCTCTCCTGCTGCTTCCGTGGTGTAATGTTTGAGTTTTACTCCCATCCATCCGTCAGATGTTAAGGTCTTGGGCATAGTGTTGTAGAGGGTGTTGATGTGTAGCCTCGATGGCACAGTGCTTGTGTATTTGTTTCCCTCTATTGAATGCCTTTTATGTGCTGAGATTTGACTAAACCCTCTGGCAACCTCAAAAGGTAAATGCTATGGGACTCTCATCTCACAGGTGTGAAAACAGGCTCAGACAGGTTCAGGCACCCCGCTAGTGAGTCTGAGGCTGGGATTCTAAGCTTCCCTGGGACTCCTGACCACATTCCCCAGGCTGCCTGCTCCCTACCCCAGAAATGTCACAACCCACATGTGAGATGCCAGGACTCTGTTCCCAGATGGACCGAGGGTGCCCCGTGGGAGGCTGGATCTTTGTGCCTGATGGAAGTAACACCAGCCTGCTCTATCTACAGTCCCATTCTCCTGAAGTGACTCCTGAGGCCATAACCCACTCAGGGGGGTGGTGACAGGAAGTTACACCCCGGCCCCGTCAGTTTGCAGGGTGGACATAAGCCTGGTGGCCATCGGGGAGCAGGGGTGGGGTGGGCAGGGCTGGTGGGAAGGGAAAAACCTACTGCCAACAGTCCCGACTGCATTGTGGATGGACTCCTGGATTATTACATGGAGACTCGAATGACCAAATTTGGTCAGTAAGCCTGGGCCGCAGAAAGAGAAATGTGAAATCGTTACATTTTTCCCCAAAGTCCTCACAATTTTAAAGGACCCTGTTTTCTAAGTAACCCCCTCTAGGGATTGTGGGTGTTGGGTCTTCCCAGCCAGAGATTTGTGGAGGTTGTGAGGCAGGGGTGTGTGTGGGGGGGGTGGGGGGAAGGGGTGCGGACTGAGGAAAAGGGAGAGCAGGACGGGTGCATGCATTCCGCCCCCGGCTTCTTCTTGGTTAACTTTCTCCCCAGCAGAGAACAAGGGGCTGATTCACGTGGCGCGAGTGGCCTCCCTCGCCCAGCGTCGGGTTCCCGAGCCTTCCAGTGACTAAGGAGGAAATTCCAGCACACATACTGCAGCCCTGCATCATTCATGCCGTTCTTCTCTATCAGAACTTTGTGCCTGCCTCACCTTTCTGGAATTTGCCTTTTCTCTTCCTTCTTCTGGGTGGTATGTGCAGGCCACCCGTGTTACGACTCCGCGGAACACAGCCCAGCTTTGGTCTTCAGGCACGGTCGTCTCCAGGCGTCCTGGGCCTCGTGTCCTCGGGATGGTCGGTGTTTGTGACTCGGCCCTTGCGACTCGTGCACGCTTCTGTGCTCCTCTGTTCCTCGGGGCTCCACAGCCAGTTCCCAACCCCTGGTGGGACCCCTGGGTAAACACTCCCGTCATCTGGACCTTGAGATTGGCTCTCTCGGGACTGCTGGTTTCCTGGCGTGCTTCCGTAGATGGGAGAGGCGCCGGAGGTGTCTGGACCACTGTGGCAGGGGGAGCGCTGGGGCAGGGGGCCGCTGTCTGGAGGAGGAGAAGCACGCAACCGTCTCCAGTTGGGAGAGGGGACGGCACGTTCTGAAGAGATGCTTTCTGCCTCTCCCAGTCCCCGTCGACCTTGGCTTCAGACCCAGCCTCCTCTGGCTTCCCTGCCCAGGTTGCTTGCCCTGTCCCCTTTGCTGCTAGGCGCTTACCTGCTCTTCGCTCCAGTGTGCTCCTGCACGTGGTGAGCCCTTCTCTCCCAGGAGCCTGGGAACGTGTCTGCTGAGAGGATCAAGTTTGGGCCCACTTTGCGTCTCAGAGCCAGGGGGCCAGCCCAGGTTTGCCGGTGGACGAAGAACTTGCAAGGGACCGGTTGAGACTTTTCCGAATTAAAGGGAGGGGGGCCACACGGGCCACTTCCCCTCTTCCCCCTAAAAGGTCAGCTGCTGTTTATCATTCAGGTAATCGGGGAGTGTATGCGGGTGTAGACAGCCCCTGCAGAGACCCTGGGATGGGAGAGGGAAGCAGGACTCCCTCTGGGAGGCAGGGACCAGCCCCCAGGAGTGGAGGGCTGTGAGGACAGCGCTGGACCAAAGGCTTTTGGAACCAGACAGAAGCAGGGCGCTCAGGTTGTTGTTCTTTTAGGATTGTTTGCACATCAGGCCCGTAGGCGCCACCGTGGCCACCGGGGCTGAGATCTGGCGTGTGCCTGCAGCACCAGAGTGGGGGGCGGTTTTTCCAGTGGGGCCAGGGGGGAAGGCTGTGCCCACGACGCAGACCCCAGGTACCGGGAGTGGGGTGCCGGGGAGGGCCCCGGCGCTCCGCCCTCGTCCTTGCCCTTGCCTCGAGGCCAGCTCTGCCACATTGGTTGGTAGGATGCTTAATTAGGTGGCGTCTACCCTGGACTCAGGAGCGGAGGATTAGGGGTGGTGGGGGTTGGGAGCAGGTGTGCATGAACTAGGGTGGGGGGGCGGGGTGATGAAAATATGCGCCAGGAAGGGATGTTTTTGAAACTTATTTTTATTCCTTAAAGAATTTTCTAGCTTTCTGTTTCCTGGGCTTCTGAGCTTTGGTGTTCTCGTCAGCCAACTGGGGATAAGAACCTCTGTTCTATGGGGGCAGGTGTGAAATCCTGAGCTGAAATGGTCAAGCTGGTAGGAATGTGGCAGAGACGGCTCATGCCTCCCCCTTGTCTTCACCGACTTCTTTTGCTGGGAAATCTCTGCGAGATTGACCACACTAGTTGGATCAGTGAAATTAAATGACTTCCTGATGATATTAATTAGATTAGCAGCTAATAATCAAAGCTGACATTTGTCTAGTGGTTATGAAGTCCTGGCCATCTGTTATGTGACTTAATTCTGCCATCATCCTAGGAGATGCAGTGCTGTCATTCGTCCCATTTTACAAATGAGAAAAACAGAGGATCAGAGAGATTGAGTATAATGTCTGAGACCACACAGCTAAAAGTTGCTGCTCTGGTATTCCAGCCCCAACAGTCTGTCTCCAGAGCCTGTTCTGTTAAGCACGAGCTGTTAACTGCTGAGGATTGCAGGAAGGGATAGGGGTTCAGGCTTTCCTTCAGCCTCTCGCAGATTGTCGCCCCCAAGAGTGTGCGCTCAGAGTCTGGGGGAGGCTGGACGCTGGACACCCATCTCCTCTTCCACCTGCTCTGAACCATCAGCGGCGCAGGGAGGTTGAACAGGCAGGACGCCAGCACCGGGGGTGACTCCCCCCTTTTGTTTGCAGCCTCTGCCCCACTCCTCTTGGTAACTTCTCCCTCTTGCTGACAGCCGCATTCCTTTGCTCTGGACATTGCTTTCTTGGCCTGTGTCAGTTGAGTGTATCCAGGCATGTCTGTGTTGGGAGTTCTCCCCGGGAACGCTGTGGCCCGCAGTGCTCCTGCGCGTGGTTTCTCTGACCCACACGACAGAGCCCAGGGGTCATTGGTCCCCACTCCCAGCAGTTCACCTGCTGGCCCTGTAGAGGCTCCGTAGGGCCAAGCCCCCAGAGCCGGAGTCACAGAGCGTGATCACTCCAGCGGCTGTGAAGTGTGGGGCTGGAATCCAGAAAGAGACTGTGTGCCAGGTGCCTGCTAGGGCTCCTTATGTCTTTAAGCTTATTTATTTTGAGAGAGAGGGAGAGAGAATCCCAAGCAGGCATTGATTACAGTGTCAGCTGGGAGCCGACATGGGACTTGAACTCAACCACCATGAGAATATGACCTGAGCCGGAATCAAGAGTCAGGCACTTAACCGACTGAGCCACCCAGGTGCCCCGGGCTCCTTATTTCTTACCATTCCTACGACCCCTGTGTATTTCCTGATTTACAAATGGGGAAACTGAGGCCCAGGGGTGTTAAGGAATTTGCAAGAAGGTGTTGACACAGAACTCGAGCTTAACACCAGCTGTGTCTGAGAGCAGGCTTGTCTTGCGCTGCCACACTCAGGGACGTTGAGAGTGTCTCAGTTGTGACCAGGGGTCAGTGCTGCAGGTGACATCCTGGCTCCCTTCGGGTCTCTGACTACTCTTATCTTAGGCGATGACAGGAGCAGTGTTCCTTTCCATGAACTGTTTTAACTGAACTTCGCCGCAGGTTTACGGGTGGTGCTGGTCTCGTGGTGGATAAAGAGTGGGCGGAGCTCAGTGTGGGCAGTTAGTTGGCGGGTGGGGCCGGGGGCAGGATCGGAACAGGCTTCGGAGGAGACCTGGCTCTGAGCGTCCCCAGGGAGGTGAGCCTTTGGGCTGTCTTTGCACTTCCTCAAGAGGAGTGACCAGATCCCCCTGCTTGAGAATTCTGTGACCCTGCGGTTTGAACATTTGGAGCTGGCGTTCAGCTCCGTGCAGAGACCTGTAGCAAACGCACGGACGGCTGAGGGGGAAGGATCATTTGTTTTGCTGAAGGTTGTAGAATCGTAACAGCCAGCTCAACTTGGGGGCACTTCCTGGGCATCTTCCGAGTGGCTTACAGGTGTCAACTCCTGTAACCCATACAGCTGTCCTACGTGATAGGTACTATTATCCCCACTCCGATTTTGAAGGTGGACAAAGACTCAAGGGGTTCGGTCATCTGCCAGAGGTCCCTCAGCGAGTAAGTGGCCGCTTGGTGACGCAGAGGTCGTGCTCTGCTGGCTGATGGCCCTGCGAAGCTGGAGCTGACTCTTCCCCATGTTATCCCATAACCATCCTGGTGGATGAGTTTGGTTATTCCCTTTGTGAGTGGTTGAGGAATTTGCCAGAATCGTACAGGCTGTAAATGGCGGCATTAGGATTGAATCCAAGTCCAGTGACTCCAAATAGAGGGTCACTATTCCGTCTTCTCCTCCCTTTCTTGCTAACTTCTGGGCTCATCTCATCCCCCTGTCCAGCAGGTGTCCCTGTGCAGGTGTCCCCACAGTGCCTGTGCTTCCCTCTGGTTTGGAGAGCGTGCTTTACCCCCCAAGCCCAGGCATGGCGTCCTCACCAGGATTCCCTCTGTAGCTCGGTGATGAGAAAGTTCATCCACTGAGCTTGAGCGGGCACATGTGCTTCGGTGCTGGGAAGAAGCCGTGGGACATCAAGGTTAATGCTGTGTGTGACTGTGGCCAGTCCCACCTGTTTGGTGAAGACGGTGTTTTAATGAGGGATGGCCACCGTCTAGGCTGGGGCCCCATCGGGGCACTGCTCGCCCTCTTGGGTGGGTGTGGGCTGCCCGGGGTTTTGGCAGATCCTGCCAGGTTCAGGGCCTCACAAAGCTCTCCAGGCTGGAGGCACTTCCTTCTGCTCAGCCGAGCCCTCTTGCCTGCTGGGCATGTCTCCTCCCCTCTCTCTGCGGGGCAAGTGGAGGCCAGCTGGCCACTGATTCCTGAGACCCCCTGCTCAGCCACTGCAGCCCAGTGTAAGGTGCTGGGTGTCCCCGAGCCTTTCCCTCCCTTGCAGCCCCCTGCCCCTTAGACTTCCTTACAGGTCCCACTTCCCAGCCCGTTTTAATTGTGTCTTTGCCTCCGGGTCCTGTCTCTAGAGCCTACGGCGGCCTCTCGGAGAGAAGGGCTTGGCCTTGCGCACAGGGCTGTCCTGCTCCGGGGCTCATCTGTGTGAGGTGCTCGCACCACCAGATCATCCATCCTGAGGCAGCGTAGGGGTTTGCCACAACTTTGCTGAAAGACGGAGGAGGAGCCACCAACCAGGAGACAAACAACCCAGTGTAAAAATGAGCAAAAGACTTCAATATTCCTTTCTTTAGAGGAAATGTGCAAATGGTTGGCAAACAAATGAAAAGATGCTTAATTTCATTAGTCGCTAGGGAAATGTATATCAAAACCATGATATATCCCCTTATACCTGTTAGGATGGCCATAATGATACTTTAAAAAAGAGAATAACGAGTGTTGGCCAAGATGAGAAGAAATTGAACCTTGTGTATTGCTGATGGGAATGTAAAAGGGTCCAGCCCCTGTGGGAAACAGGTTGGTGGTTCCTCAAAAATTAAGCACAGAATTGCCATATGACCTAGCAATTGAGCTCTGAGATCCACACTCCTAGATATATATTATTCAGCTGTAAAAAAGGAGGGAAGTTATTGATGCATGCTTTACATGTGGGTGAACCTTAGAAAGACTGGAAAAAGCCAGGCACGAAAGGTCACCTATTGTATGATTCCATTTCTAGGAAATATCCAGAGTAAAGACGGAGTGCAGATCGGTGGTTGCTGAGGATGGGAGGCAGTGGGGTGTAACTGCTGAGTGGGTGTGAGGTTTTATTTCGGGGTGATGAAATGTTTCAGAGGTAGACAGAGGTCATGGTTTTAGGGCATCGCAAAGGTACCAAGTGCCACCGAATCGTGCATGTTAATATGGCTACTTTTCCTTTTGGTGGATTTCACCTCAACTGTAGCAAGCACACACGGGATCACAGTCAGTCCCCCTTAGATAAGAGGAGGAAATGGGAAGGCACATGCTTTATGCCAGCCTCTGTGTCTGACCCTTGACCCTAGTGAATTCTATAGAGATGGAATGAGTCCTGTGATTTTCATTTTACAGGTGAGAAAGTAGAGGTTCAGTTAGGGCACACAGTTTATGGTGGCCCAGTCAGACGTGGAACACGGTTTGTCTGAGTGTGACCTGACCCCTCGTCTGTACTCTCCCTCCTGGGCAGCATAAATGGCTTTGGTTTTGCTTTGCTTTGCTTTAGGGTCTGAGCTCACGTCAGGAACAGTGCCACCCGCCTGCAGGGATCTTTTTCCAACACACACTGCTCACCTTGTTCCTAAGGAGGCCAAGATTTGTACCCAAAGAAAACTGAAAACGAGGGTTCGACTCACGGTTCTGCTGTGTGATCACAGGTGGATGAGTCTCTTAAACCCTCAGTACCTCAGTTTCCCTAAATATGTAGTAGGAGAGTGTGAGAACACTCAGGTGTCTTCCCTGGGGTTGTTATGAGGACTGACTGTATCGGTGTCTGTGCTTTAAGAATGGAAAAACACCCTGTGGACTTGAGGGATAGGCGGGATCACTCCTTGCATCAAGGTCAAGTTTCTTGCATACTCAGCAGCAGACAGACCCACACTCCAAAAATCTAGCCCAGGGGCCTGTGACTGAGGAGGCAGTCAGTGACCTGAATTGTCAACTTGGTCCAGGATTTAGACTTCTAATTGTCCTTTGTGTGCTCTCAGCCCAGGGCCAGACACACAGTAGGTGGTCAGGAAACAGTTGTGGATTGACTTGCCTCTGTTTCCCATAACTGAGCTTGAGATGGGTGATTTCACTCTGGCCTTTGGACTTTGGCTGCTTTTTCTTTCATAGTGGGAATTACTGCAGGAAGACGCAGTGGAGGAGGATGCAAACACTCGTCTTTGTTTCCCCCTCACCCTGCAGAAGTGTGTGATGTAGGACAGAAGCATCCTGATGGCAAGTTGCTGGGCTGCTGCCTTCCACCTGCCTTATCCAGGTGGAAGGCTCTTCATCCCGATTCTACCACGTTTTAGGAGCACTGGCTGAAGCTTTATGGGTTGGGGGTAAGAGGCAGTGCCCCTCTGTGTACAAGTCAGGGATCTGGGCATCGTTCTGGTTCTGATAGCCGGTTGGATTGCCAGTTATTCTTTCTGGTTGAGGTGGCCAAGGTGTAGGTGTTACTGTGGATTGGCTTACCCTCAGTCATGTGACCTTGGGCAGGGCAACCCATGTTGGCAGTTTCGCGTTTTGCATCTGCAGAATGAATCTCTTCTTGGCCTTTTGGCCAAGATGGAGAGAGTACGTCTGCAGAGTGAAGGGCGAGTGACACTTGGAGGGGCCTCAGTTCTTCGTGGCCCCAAAGTTTATGATTCTGGCAGTCTACGGTGGGTGTGCCTGATAGTCCTAATTGCAGTCATCAGGTCTTTCCCTTTTCTGCCTGAACTCACATCCAACTGTCTACTGATCTAACCCCCACCATCCACCCACCTGCCCAGCCAGCCACCTATCCATAAACCCTCCCCCCCACCCACCTATCCATGACCCCTCGCCCCCACCCACCCATGTATCTGTGACCCCTCGCCCCCCACCCACCCACGTATCCGTGACCCCTCGCCCCCCACCCACCCACGTATCCGTGACCCCTCGCCCCCCACCCACCCACGTATCCGTGACCCCTCGCCCCCACCCACCCACGTATCCGTGACCCCTCGCCCCCACCCACCCACGTATCCGAGACCCCTCGCCCCCACCCACCCACCCATCCGTGACCCCTCGCCCCCACCCACCCACCCATCCGTGACCCCTCGCCCCCACCCACCCACCCATCCGTGACCCCTCGCCCCCACCCACCCACCTACCCGTGGCCCCTCGCCCCCTCCTACCCACCTACCCGTGGCCCCTCGCCCCCTCCTACCCACCTACCCGTGGCCCCTCGCCTCCACCCACCCACCTCGCCCCCACCCACCCACCTACCCGTGACCCCTCACCCCCTCCCACCCACCTACCTATCCACTTATCCACCCAGCCACCTATCCATAAACCCACTCAGCCACCCACTCACCTGACCACAAATAACCCACATTTACTAAGTGGTCCCTCTGGACCATGCAGTATGCCAAGTCCTGAAGATACAGAGAGGTCTCAAGAGCTCACGGTCACGTGTGGGACACGGATTTTGGAATAACATAGGAAAACCAAATGTGATGAGTGCCGTGCTTCAGAAGGATGTAGACAGCTCTGGTAGCCCCAAGGAAGGCCAGCGACCTCTCCTTCAGATCCCTTCAATAAGGACCTCGGCCTGCCTTCCGCGACAGCTTCAGGACAGGCTTGTCTTGATGTGGGAGAACAGTGTTGATGACCTCAAGAGGCCCCTCTTAGCCACAGGAATCTGTGATGTGGAGTTCTCAATTGCCGGCTTTGCTGGAGAAGAGAGAGAAAAAGAAAGAAGGAAGAAATAGAGGGTCCGGTCAGGCCTCCTGTGCATTTTTGTTTGCGGTCCGAAACCTCCGTTTCCTGGGGCTGCAGGCTGGGTGTGTGGGAGGCACAGAGCAGCGGCTTGGCCGGCACAGCGCTCTTGCAGCCGGCTCTGGGGACGGCCGTCTGTTAGCGGCGCCCTCCCTGTGCAGTGGCGGCGGCCGGCCTGGACACAGCTCCTCTCCGTCCGGTTAGTCAGCGGCCTGTGGCAACGGGCAGAGCGGGGCCTGTGTTTCCGACAGCCCAGCCGCCCCTCCGGGTGAGCCAGCACAGTGATGCCAAGGGTGACGCTGGCGTTTGCCCCTCGACCCCCCCCCCCCCCCCCCCCCCGCAAGGGAGATTGCGGACAAGGCAGCTTTTCTAATAAGCGGCCTCTGCTTGCCCTGTAGGAGGTGGAAGACCGTGTGTAAGAGCGGGTAATTTGGGGTTTTCCTGATGAAAGCGGCCGACATTTGCCCAGACCTCATGTGCACTGCATCACTGCCCTTCATCTGTGCTATCAAAGCGTGGCCCGTCTTTGGCCTGCATCCGGGGTGGGCAGCGCCACCGGAATCGAATTGGGCCGGTGGTAAAACAGAAAGGAAATGGGTGGTGCGGCCTTGAAGGCCATGGGCGGACGAGTGGAGACAGCAGGGACGAGATCTGACTTTCCTGGCGGAGGGGGCTTCCCGTTGGTACCAGAACGTGTATCATTGCACGTGGCAGTGCCATGGAAAGAGGGTGCCCTTTGCAGCTGGACGGGGCCGGCTGAATTCGAAAGCTGGCTCTCTGCTCACTGAGTGAACACAGGGAGCCGTTTATCCTCTCTGGCCTGTGTCTTCCTTTGTCAGTGGGCACCGTAGGACCACCGGCTCTTGTGGCCTCCACAACCGTCCTGATGCACTATCTGGAGCCTCCTAGGCGCTCGGGAATGTTCATCAGTGTCCGCTATAATTGATGAAGTTGACCCATCGTGCTCTAAGCACTGGAAGACAGGAACTGGGGATTTGCATTGTTCATCCACTTTCCCCATATGGTGCCGGGCACACAAAAGGTCCTTGTAAGTGGCTGGGAGATGGCTCGATGGAGAAAGGAGATGTTGCTTCTGCCACCCGTATGGGTCATCTAGCTTTTCAGAGAGAGAGAGAGAGTACAGAGGTTAGATAACTTGGATCTGAAACACACTAGTTGTGCAAACTTTGCCGTGTGCCTGCGTGACTCAGCAAGCAAATGCGTAAGACTCGATTCATTCGTAGATTCCCTGCCGCACAGTTCAGGCGAACCCCCCTGAGAGAAGTTGAATCCCCAGTAGTGGCAATGTAGCCACTTGTCTGTCCAGTCTGCCCTTAAATACCTCCGCTGATGGGGCTCTCACCACTGCTGAAAGGTGGCATCGACATTTCTAACACACTTCCTTCTGCCGAGCCCCGGGCTCTTTCTCCAGCTCTCTGGGTTCTGATCCTTGGGATCCTCCCGATGAAACAAACCAACAAACCCTCCTTCCAGGTGCCAGCTTCGAAGTTGAGGAAGGCAGATGCCACGTCTCTTCTAGGTTGTCACCTCCTTGGGGTAACCGCTTCCCTAGCCGGGGGGCACTGGTTATGCCACTTAGTCTCCCCCAGCCCGTCTCCCCAGATCTTGAGCACTTTTTGGGGATGAAGTTAAGGGAATAACTGACAGGACGTGCTGAGTGCACGTAGGCAACCCCTCGCCTCACGACGTGACAGCATGCGGAGGGCAGGCATGTGACCAGCCCCCCATATAAGCAGGAGAGCGGTCAAGTAGCATTTGTTTGTGTGCTTATTTTTTGAAGCCACCTGCCACCACACTTCGGGTATTCCTTGGGCTGCCGTAGAGTGGGCACTCTCCGGCATGGCACCTTCTCGGCACGGAGGAGCTGAACGTTCCCCGAGGTCCTCTTTGACGCCTTTTATTTCAAGTAATAGCGAGGTGACCTCTTCTACCCCATGGAAGGGATTCCGATACCAAAGCCATTTTCCCTTTCTTGACCCTCTAGTCGGGAAAGTTACTTAATTAGCATCGCTGTGGCAGCATGTCTGGGTTTCAGGAGGGGGCCTTTGGAGACTGAGCACTTCTCTCTCCGTTTGTGAAACTGTCGGGGGTGGGGGTCACCACCCTGAGCAGTCCCGCCCCCGCTCTGTTGGGAGACTGTGGCACAGGGCAGTGAGAGAGACGTGATACTAAGAGGCCAGGTCAGACACGTCATCTCTCTCCCTGGCACACCTGCTGGGCTTCCACTCAGGGCTTTCGTACTCTCTGGGCCTCCCCTGTGTAAGGTGTGGGTTGATCTGTCCCAGCCCAGCAGTGTGGACATTGTGGGAGCCTCTAGGAAAGTCAGCAAGTAGAAGGAGGCTTCACCTGCAAGGCCACCGTCCGTTTTCAGGCCTCCCCGCTTTCCTCCCGCAGTGAGGAAAGCATTGCTCTCTGCATCTCATGCCGTCTGCTCGCAGGAGCCTCAGGCTGCTTAGCACTTCTGGCCTGACCCGGGACGACAAGAAGCATCTATAGACAGGGTTACATCCAAACCCCTTGGCCTGATACATTTGCCCTTAACCTTAACTCTGAACCTGCCTCATTTCTTTTCCTTCCCCGACTAACAGTTCGTGCCTCAGCCACACAGAAGTTGAGGGGTCCTCGTATCTGTGTTCCTACAGACAGATTGCCCAGGGAAGCAAAAGTCATCATAACATGAAAATATGCAGCAATAAACTCATTGCTAGTGTCCAGCCCACCCACATCTGACGATAATCAGTCATTTGCTGATGGCCAGACGTTGTAAACATCTGTCAGTCTAGGGCAGGAATAGAAAGAAACTCTTCCCTGACCTCTGTTTGGCTCCCTCCCTGGGGAGGGATGCGGCCCATTCTCTGTGTGCAGCAAACTACATGAGGCCCTAAGTTCCCTGAAGGCTCAGGGCTGTGGGCTACTTAGAAGTCCAGCTTTCCAGATTAAAAAATTTGTTCTGCTCCTGACTAGCTGTGTGACCTTGGGTAAGTTGAGTAGCCTCTCTGTGCCTGTCTGCTTCATCTGTAAAACCAGACCTAATATGAGTACCTACCTTCTAGGGTGTTTATCAGCTAATGAGTTAATACAAGTAAAGGCTTAGAGCAGTGTTTTCCTGGCATGTGACACACACCCGTTAAACGTTAGCTGTTGATACTGGGGTACCAGAAGGCTTCTGCCACTCTTTGATTTCCGCGCTGGCCGAAAGTTAGTCGTGTTGGTAATTAAGTATCACGTAACCTGACGAAGACTGAGTATAAAAGGGGTTGCACGGGAAGAACGTATGCCATTGATTTGCTAAAAAGTTGTCACTGAATCACTGAGGGGCAAAACAGCTGTAAAAAGATAGGGAAGAACCGTAGTAAAACTCTAAGGAGTCTGTGTTCCACGTGCTTTGCCGATGACCAACTTTCGCACCACTTTAAAGCAGTGGAAGTCAGCAGTTGTAGATGTTGCAGGGCGAGTGTGTATTTTGCAAGAAAGACCGTTTGCATCTCCAGTCAGTGGCCGAAAGAAGACCCTGCCTTTCGATGGGCGAATACACGGGCAGCTCTGATGAGTATGCATCTGTCCTGTTCAAGGTTGCCCTCTTTCCAGTGATGTGACAGTGGGCGGGGGTTGGGTAACAGGGCTTTTGCTCTCTAAGGCGGATCGAGTTGCACATGTTGCCCAGACTGCAAGGTGTCCTGACGCGGGCACAGGTGCCGTGGGCAGGCTCCTTGAGTCACACACGTACCTACCGCCTCCCGCGTGCCAGGCTCTGGTGTGGTGCCTGATACACTAGGGGCCATGCAGACAGCAGCCAGCGGAACGGACGCAAATCCCCGCCCTCACGGGGCCTCACTGGCAGGGGAAGCAGGGGGTAAATACGGGGCACTTACCACAGCCTAGGGAGAGAGAAGCAGGCAGGGGTTCTGAGCTGCTTTGGGGGGAAGGGGCAGGGGGCGGAATCAGACCAGGTAACGTGGAGGAGAGAAAGAAAAGATGATTCCATGCAAATCAAAAGAAAGTAATTTAGAAATAAAAGGATAAAAAGAAACATTAAGAGAGGCCTGGGAAGATTAAGGAAGTCCCAGAAGGTCTTTTGTGTTTTTTTTTTTTTTAATTTTTTTAATGTTTATTTATTTTTGAGACAGAGAGAGACAGAGCATGAACAGGGGAGGGTCAGAGAGAGGGAGACACAGAATCTGAAACAGGCTCCAGGCTCCGAGCTGTCAGCACAGAGCCCGCCGCGGGGCTCGAACTCACGGACCGCGAGATCATGACCTGGGCTGAAGTCGGACGCTCAACCGACTGAGCCACCCAGGCGCCCCTCAAAAGGTCTTTTGTAAACCGATCCTTTTAGTGATGAGGAGTGGAGGGAGTTTATATTTTGTGACAAAATGTGTATTAAGAAAAGCCTTGGCGTTGGACTCGTTCTTTGCTTGACTAACACTTCAAGCAGAGTTTAAAATGATAACTTTGAATGTAAGACACACACCTTATTTGTATTTACAATTATTTGTCATTAATGCAATACACATTTGTAACACATAAATGCTAAGGCATTGATTTCTGAATGTAAAATGTTTGATACTTCTTTGTTTCTTGTAAAGTCCCCCCCAAAGGGGACTAGGACAAGTGACACGAGTGGCCCAAGATCACAGCCAAGTGACGCGGAAGAGCTGAGGATGAAAAGCAGGCGCTGGCTGTTTGTCTTTTCAAGAGAAGGTCCCTCCCTCCCCACGATGCATACCTGCCCCGCTTACTGTAATATCTGGACCTTATTTTAAGTGGCTTCGCTTCAAGTAGCTTTTCTCTGGGTTCTCTTCTCCACGCGGTTCTTTGTACTCAGGTCCTCCCCCTGTCCCTCCCTCTTCCCCGTCTGGCCTACACCTCCCCGAGCCCCCTCATTCCCTCTTGTGCCTGGCTCCCTGAGCACTGGGGAGTCCCCGCAGAAAGGGACCTTGCCTATCGATCTGGGTCCCCCTGGCTCGGAGCTACCTGCACCGTGGGAAGAAGGGAGGGGACTCGCAGGCCGGGGCAGGGCCTCCCCGCATCCTGACTTTGGGACCTGGGGAGGCAGGGTGGGTGGCAGTTCTGAGGATGAGTGGGGAAGGCCGCACGCAGATTCTCGCAGAGCTGTTCCCCGGTGCAGTGGAGAGCACAATCCCGGAGCATTAGCCTCTCTCAGAGGTGTCCAGGCCCCAAAAAGAGTCACCGGAGTGACAGGGAGTGACAGAAGGGCCCAAGGTCCTAGCCGAACAAGGATGGAGCCAGGAACCGGAAGCAGGTGGCATAGGTCACCCTATCACAATGACAATGGTTACACGCGCTCGATGCCTTTAAGTACCATCTTGTTTCATGCTCAGAAGCCACTCTGTAAAGCAGCTTCCAAGTTGGCTTTTGCAGCAGGGGGAACCGAGGCAGAGAAGGTCGAAGCTGGGATATGAGGTCTGGGGGGTGGGGTCTCGGTGCTCGCCCTTGACATCATGTTCACCCGGGGGCCTGGCACTGACCTGCTCAGAGGACAGTTTGAGGGGCTGGCCTCCGAAGACGATCCTGGGCCTCACGTGTGCCTCGTGCTGCCCCGGTTCGCGGGCCCCCTTCCCCGTGCACTGGTTCTCGGCAGGAAGACCCTGTCCCCCACAGCACCCCACTTGCTCGGGGGCTGCTCGGAGGAGCTGCTCACCAGGAGCCACGAGATCCGCAGCTCTGGGCACAAGGGACTGTTTTCCCTCTGGCTGGGCGGGCGCCAGGGAGGAAGAAGAGGGCAGCGCTGGAGGGTTCGCTGCGGAGGAGGAAGGCGGCTCCGCTGGGAAAGGCAGGCAGGGAAGGTGAGGCCGGAGTCCTGGGGACTGTCAGGCGCCCGGGAGCGCGGGCTTCCCCTGGGTTGTGTAATCAGCTGTCAGTCCAGCGTTTCCCTGCGTCAGGCTTCGCGAGTACAGATGGAACATTAAACAGTGACTTTTTTATAAATATTTAACTCCCACTGTTTAGGAACTGCTCGGGGCGGGAGACAGAGTAAGAGTTACAGGCTGGCTGCGCCGTGGCCCTTCTGTGGCGGCGTGGGACTGGCCGCGGGGGTCGGCGTTCTGGGCTATTCTCGAACCGTTTGGCTTTCAGCCTCTGTTGGCGGGGGCGGGGGGGGGGCGGGGGACACGTCCGGGGACACCTGTCCGTGTGTCCGAGTTGTGCGGACCTGGCAACACTCTGTTCTGGAAGCCACACAGCTGACGTCTCTGCACGGTGGCGTTACGTGATCTCTTTTTCTTTTTTTTATAACAACTTTATTGAGATATAATTCCCATACCTACAAGCTACCCGTTTAAAGCATACGACTCGGTGGTTTTAATATGTTGGTGGAGTCGTGTGACCATTACTGCGTTCTGTTTTAGCACGTTTTTGTCACCCCACGAAGAAACCCCGGAGCCATTAGCAGTCACCCCCGCCTCTCCCCACGTCCTCAGACTGGTCCACTTCCGGTCTCCAGGGGTTTGTGTGTCTGTTTCACGGCCGTGCGCTCACGTACGCGGTCTTTTGTGACCAGCTTACTTCACTTGGCGTAATGCTTTGCAGTTTCATCCGTGACACTTTTCGCATGTATCAGTGCTTAATTCCTTTTTTCCCTTTTAAGTTTAGTTATTTAGGGGCGCCTGGGTGGCTTAGTCACTTGAGCGTCCGACTTCGGCCCAAGTCATGATGTCGCGGTCCGTGAGTTCGAGCCCTGCGTCGGGCTCTGGGCTGACAGCTCAGATCCTGGAGCCTGTTTCGGATTCTGTGGTCTCCCTCTCTCTCTCTGCCTCTTCTCAACTCTCTCTTTCTCTCTCTCTCAAAAATAATAAACGTCAAAAAAAGATTAAAGTTTATTTATTTTGAGAGACAGAGAGAGAGAGAGAGAGAGAGAGGGCACAAGCGGGGTAGGGACAGTGAGAAGAGGAGAGACAATCCCAAGCGGGCTCCACACTGTCAGTGTAGAGCCTGATGCAGGGCTCGATCGCACGACCCTGAGATCATGACCTGAGCCAAAATCAAGAGTTGGACACTTACCCAACTGAGCCACCCAGGCGCCCCAAGGCTTGATCCCTTTTTACGGCCGAATAACACATCACTGTGTGAACCCACCCCATTGTGTGCATCCATTCGTTTGTTGACGGCTGTGTGGCGACAGCACACACTTAGTCGGAAGTGAGTCTGTACCATTCTGGGAAAGGTCTGGGAGGTTAAGTTGTGCTCAGCTGGTAAGCCACTCAGCTTTTGTTTAGCAGTGAGTGTATGCCAGACGGTGTAGGAGGCTTGCCTGGTAATTCAGACCAACGATATCTGATTGTATAATCTCTTTAGATCCACACACTTTACATCTGTTTTCCAGATGGGAGAACAGGAGACCGAGTTTGTGTCTTCGGCCCATTTCCTGGGATTTCCCAGGATGAGCGTCTTTGGAGAGAGAAGCAGAGGAGAGGAGCACGCTCGGACCACAGGCCCTCCCTGGGCTCCCTCCGCCCCCGACACCTGTGCTGGGCTGTGCATCTCGGTGTCCCTCGTCCCTCCTTGTCCCAGTGGCTACAGCCTCATCTGATCGGCTCATTGCAGTCCCGGTATCTGGCTTAGGCAGGAAACGTTAAAAACTGGGCACTGTTATCGCTGCTGGTCACCTCCTCGTCATCCGGTGATGACCAATTGTAGTGGATGCTGTCGGGGCTTTGTTCCAGGTCCCCTTTGTGGGACCGCACAGTCACCTCCCAGCTGCCCCTCTCTCCGGAGATTTGTCGCCTCGTCCAGGAAGTTGCTCACCCCTGGACCTCCTCCCCAGCCCCTGCTGACTCGGGCACAGCAGGCCAGCCCCCCATAACACATTGTCTGGTGACAGCATCCCTCCCTGGGTCCCCTCTGATGATGTTGAGTCTTGGAGATTCTCTGCCCGAGCTTCCTGGCTTGGCCCGCAGAGTGTTTGTTTGGTTGGATTTGGTTTCAAAGTCTTTTCAAGCTAATCAAACCCTTGGAAAGGTCTGTACTGAATCACAGTCCTGGCATTGTCCCTCTCGCCTTCCCTCCCTCCCTCCCTATTTCCTTTCCTCCCCCCCCCCCCCCCATCAGCATCCTTTCCTGTGTCAACAGTGATCTCAGCAGAAAGAGGCCTTGGGAAGACACACGGGAGGCACACTAGCCTTGGTGCCACACAGCCCTGGGTCAAGGGCAAGCCCTGCCACCCAGCAGCCAGGTGATCAGTAGTGGCTCCTTCTCCAGGCCCTTGTGCTTCTCATCTGGAAGCTGGACTGGTAATCTCTCTTTCTCGCCACTGTTAGGATTCGGATCACCTGTTGGGGGACCCTGGACAGTGACAGGTATCTGGTTGGCACTTGGTACACAGAGGCTGCAAAGACATCCCAAAGGACTCTGTTGGACTCCTTCACCCACATGGGTCTTCAGCCTTGCCAGCCAGCTGTCATCCATCCAGGGCCTTTTTAGTTCTTACTGTTTTGCTCACATTGTACCTTCCTCCTGGGTTGCCCTCCCTCCCTTCCTTCCTCCCTCCCTCCCTCCCTCCCTTCCTTCCTTCCTTCCTTCCTTCCTTCCTTCCCCTCCTCCCTCCCTCCCTTCCTTCTTCCTTCCCCTCCTCCCTCCCTCCCTCCCTCTCTCCCTTCCTTCCTTCCTTCTTCCCTTTCCTCCCCACCTCCCTCCTTTCTTTCATCTTTCTTTCTTTCTTTCTTTCTTTCTTTCTTTCTTTCTTTCTAGAGAGGACATGAGCAGGGGAGGGTCAGAGAGAGAGGGAGAGAGAATCCCAAGCAGGCTTCTCACTGTCAGCACAGAGCATGATGATACAGGGCTCAATCCCACAAACTGTGAGATCATGACCTGAGCTGAAATCAAGAGTCAGATGCTCAAGCGACCCAGCCACCCAGGTGCTCCGCTCTCCCTTTCTCTCTGAGCCCCCTGAAGGCAACATTTAAATGCCACCTCCTCTCTGAAGCCCTCTTGGGTACCTGGCAGTGGGATCAGTACTTCCCAGCGTGGCGCTACCTGCCAGATCGTGTAGGATCTGTAGGGTTTCTCCTCGTGAGCCCGGCAGGCGTGTGTGTTCTGGAATCAGGCAGGTGAGCGCTGGGGGCCCGGCCCCGTCCCTTGCCAGCTGGGTGACTCGGGCCGGGAGGCTGTACCGACCGCTCACCCGTGGGACTCGGTGCACATTACAGGTGCACCATCAGCGGTGGTCTCCTGAGAACTTGGAAGCTCTGCCTTGGCCAGCGGTGGCAAGAGTAAGCAAGTGCCCGACGTCCACAGAGAACTGGATAAAGGCAGAGCCGAGTGGGTTGACATCACGCTACGGGCTGAACACTTTTAAGAGGTTTTACAGGTGGTTGGTGGGCGAACTAGGCTGTTGCCCCTCTGGTCGACTTCTAAGTGGGGTACAGGGGCCATCTGCCCCTGCCAGAGCTCGGGCTCACAGAGCTGAGTTAAAAGGGGGACGTAAGGAGCGTCACATCCCAGAAAACTGGGACCTAGGCTCGATTCCGAGTGGTGGTGGATGCTCCCAAGGATTAGCTGTGAGGGAGCTCACTCCGTGAAGCCCAACACCCACTGCGGTCCCTCCGGCGGGGGCAGTGGGCAGGGGGGAGGCCGCCGATCACTGCGTCTTCCTTCTCTCTCTGGCCCTGCCTCTGACTGGCATTCCATCCCGTCCTTTGAAGGGACACAGTGCTACTCACAGCCTGGCCTGCTGCGGTGGCTGCGGACAGGGGCCGAGAATAAGCCTGTGCCCGCGGCAGCTCTCCAAATACAGCAGGGCTGGGTTGACCTTTAAATAGACGGGCTGTGGGCCACTCGGTTCCTGGAAGTTTGAAGAAAGTCGGCCTTTCAAGTGATGTGACTTCCAACCTCAGGAAAGATCCCTGTGTTTGCAGAAGCCATAATTGACTCCTGCTTTTGCGCTTCATTATATGTGGCCGTGCAGCCAGTGGGAGCCAGCACGCCAGGGTTAGGAAGGGAAAATCCTCAAGTATTTTAATGTGCCCCTTCTGAGAAGCAAGATAAACATATGTATTGTACTTTGCAATAGAGGCAGGGGGTGGGAAAGGGAGTGGCCCGGCCCCGCATGAAAGGTCTTTTTAAACTGAACTCTGAGGTTTTTCTTTCTCTTTCTTTCTTTCTATTTGTAAGCAAAGCTGGCGAGAGTGAGTGATGCCAACATCTCCCGGGCTGCGTAGAAACTCGAGTCCCTCCCCAGACTGCACACTGCTCCCTCCTCTTTTGAGTTATTAGCTACCCTGCACTGCCTTCCCTCGCCTGATGAGACATGCCTGGGTGAAGGTTGTCATCACAGTTGACTTAGATGATTTACTTTTGTCCAGGAAATCTTTCCTCCAGCTCTGGCTTTGCAATTATGCAAAAAAAAAAAAAAAAAAAAAAAAAAAAAAAGTTAATGAAGATGCATAATGTGGATATAATCATGAGAAAGTATCACACACACCCGACCTGCGGGACATGCTTCAAAATAGTTGCCTTGTAACCTTGAGAAGCATCAAGGTCATGAGAGTTAAGGAGAGACAGAGGAACGGTTCCAGATTGGAGGGGAGTAAAGAGCTGTGACAACTCGGTGCGGGACTGATTGTGGGTCCTTCACAGATTTGCACAGGCAGGGTGTCTTGACTTTCGTGCACGCCCAGTGTCACGTTCCTGACCATCCTGGCAGGCTGTGGTTCTAGAGGGAAGGTTTAGGAAGTACACACCAGAGTATTCTGGGACGATGGGGCCTCAGCCGGCCACTTGCTCCCACGGGGTGTAAGGAAAAAGAATTTGCACTGTGCTCCCAGCTTTTGTCTGAGATTGCTTGAAAAATAATAGGGGTGCCTGCCTGGGTCAGTTGGTAAAACAAGCAACTCTTGATCTCAGCATCTTAAGTTGGAGACCTCCATTGGGGGTGCTTGGGTGGCTCAGTCCGTTAAGCATCCAGCTTCGGCTCAGGTCATGATCTCGGGGTTGGAGAGCCCCTCATCCGGCTCTATGCTGACAGCCTGGAGCCTCGAACTTACTTCAGATTCTGTGACTCTCTCTCTCTCTCTCTCTCCCATTCTCTCTCTCTCTGCCCCTCCCCACTCATTCTCTATGTTTCTCTCAAACATAAACATTAAAAAATAAAAAAAAAAAAAAAGACTTACATTGGGTGTCGAGCTTACTTAAAAAAAGTCAACCAGCGAAGGGGAGGAATTGCTTTCGTGTAGAGTAAAACAGATGTAGGTCTAAATTCTGACGTTAGCCAGAGAACTTAACCTCTCTGTGCCTGTTTTCGTAGCTTTCAAAACAAAGATGTGCCTCTGGGTGCGTGAGTGCACGTGCATACACGAGTGTGATAATTTCTCCCACAACGGGTCGTTCTGAGCAGGAAGTGACACAGTGAATGTAGAGGCCCTAGCGGGCCACCTGAAAAGGTATCCGTGTGGGGCCTCGAGGGTTTCTTCATTCCCTCGTACCTCCGTGCGGAACAGCGGGGGGATTTATGAACTACGGAGAACTGCCTCCTCGGTGGCCTGATCTCTCTGCCTCGATGATGGCGTTGTGGCCCATGACTGTGTCCCTTGAACTGAAGTGAACTTTAAGGTTTTGTTCAACTCTGCTAGCCTCTTCCTACGACTCCAGCAAGAACGTAGCGTTTCTCACTTCCGCGCCTCTCTCCTCTGCTGGCTGCTTCCAGGGCGGTCTCTGTCCATTTTCACATCACGGTGTCGGGGAAGGGGGTGGGGTGGGGAAGGCCGGCAGCCTGGCCCCCAAGCCCGGCTTGGCCACCGAGCCGCCCGGCCACCCAGCGGGCGCACGCTGCCGGAGGAGGGCCTCTGAGACGCTGAGTCAGTTTCACTGTCAGCCCGGAGCCAGGCAGGCCTGTGAGCCAGACCTCTCTGTACCACCCTAATAAAGCCAGTGTTTACACAGGGTAGAGGTGCTCATCAGATGTTTTTGCCAATCCCCAAATACGGCCATGGCCAGAATGTGAGGGGGGTGCCTGTTATGTAAGGCCCGTGGCTGGTCCCCACACAATGCCACTTCCTCGCTCGGCGGTGTGTAACTGCCTAACAACGGGTTACTCATTTCCTCTGGAAAACTTGGCAGGTCGCTCTGCCCCGTTTCCCCTCCTGCCACATCCCTGGGCTTCCTCTGTTGAATGTTCTCCAGGTTCCCAGGAACACCACCCCCCCCCCCCCCGCCCCCCTCCGGGCCCTGGCCTTTGGCTGTTGATGGGAAGGGGCGTCTGGAGCAGGGCCTGCCTCGCAGCTGGGGATGGGATGTGGCTGCGGCGCTGACAGTGAGCAGGGGTCAGCCACCGGTGTGGGGAGACCCCAGGGTGCGGGCGGGGTTCAGGTGGGCAGCTCAGGCCGTGCTTCTGCTTGTCCCCGGGTGTCCACCTGACAGGTGTCCACCCAGTGGCCTGTCCTGTTTAGGTTTTAGCTCCTTCCTTTGTGCCCCTCTCCTGGCAGAGGGATGAACAAAGGGGCGAAGGGATGGTAAAAGGTAAGTCGGAGACGGATTTCCCTAAGTGGGCACGGACCCTCGAAAGCATGCAAAGAGCTGGGATGCAGGAGTTCTCTTTCCGTCCTGTCTGCGTGACACGTTCGGTGAACTCCGGGAGGCCAGCCCTGTTTGCTCCCCACGTGGCAGTGGCTCGACCACATGCCCTACGAACACGGCTGCGTCCCAGCCTTCTGTGGGCATATCTCCGCGCTTCAGGTCACTGTACGGGTTAGCCGTTCGGGAGCCTTTGACCTGATGAAGTCCAGCTACAGTCTCGCCAGCCGCCCTCACGGCCCCTTCTCCGTTGTCAGTTGAAAAACAACGGCAGACGCACGTTTCTGTCTTGACAAGGAGGTGAATACACGCACACCTACACGCACATCACGCACACACTCGCGGGTGCACACACGTGTCTCGATGCCCCCGGTGCGTGTGTGGTATCATGCCAAGCTATCGGCCTGTTTGATTTTTCTTTTTCCGCTTACTAACCGTAAAAGCTTGGGAATCAGGGATATATCTGTAAGAACATGAATCCCAGTTAGTAGCTCTTTTCATGGGTTGTCTTATTCCCCCAACAACTCTGGAGGCTGATGCTTTTATTCCTGTTGTATAGATGGGGTTGATCCATGGTGCAAGACAATGTCACCGATACCCAGTAAGTGCCTTTGTGTGCTGGGTTTAGAGAGAATACTCAGCCCTGTGCCCCACTTTCTCTAAAAGGAGGCACTGACCCCGTGGGTGCGCTTTACCTCGGAGCAGCACTCTGGTGGATGGGAGGCAGAGTGTGTGTGTGGTTGGGTTGGAGACAGAGGCAGACGAGAGCTGGTGGGGGAGAGAGAGGTCTTCTGGGTTTGGTGGGCACAGACCCTACAGACATTTGCTCCGTGTGTATGGCCACCCCGAGACCGGGGGTGGGGTGCGGGGGGCGCTGTTTTGATTTGCTTCCTGCCTCCTCTGGCCCTGGCAGTGCTTTAGAGCCTGGATTTGGGAGATTGATAGAGCTGCGTCCGAATCCTGCCACCACGGCTTTCTAGGTGACTGAGCGTAGCCACATTTGCTTAGTGTCTCACGTCCTGGGGTCTTCATCTACGAAATGTGAACGAGTGTCATCTGTGTCTCCTGGGGCGGGCGCGTGATGCCCAGAGCAAACTGTCAGCGAGCCGTGGGTGCTAACGGACTTGGGTGCTGCCCACAAGCCAACATTTGTAGTCGCGAGCCAGAGGCTCGGCTGCAGAGTGCAGCCCCCCGCCCCTTTGGCTGCAGTTTGGTGGGTCTCCTTTGTCCCCGTTGTTGGCTGTCTGCTGAACGTAACTGAGAAGGCGTCCTCCATATTTGCAAAGGGGCAGAGGCGCTTCAGTGTCTCCTTGGGCGTTTCACTGGGTGGCGGTGACTGCACGAAGTTCTTTCTTGGGGCATGATCCGGCTCATTCGGTCAGTCAACAAAAATGGATTGACCACCTCCTCTGTCCCAGGTACCTGTCTTGGCGAAGGGCAGTAAACCAGACAGCTCCATCACCATCTCCGTAAAGCCACCAGGGTGGTGGCGGGGGGTTGCCCACGGGGACTTGGGGCTACTTGAACCCTTCACTCTGGGCCTCCTCCTCCCCAGAACGGTCTGGCCCTGGAAGATTCCAGACTACTTCCTTCATTCCGTGTAGCTTCCCTTATGTCTGCAATGTGTGTTTATAAGTTCGCTCAATAGCTTTCAAATGGGACTAAGACTTTGATCTTGGGGTACAGATCCACACGGCCGTGTGCGGAAGGTGATGGAGCTACATTCTTGATGTTTACTTGTCAGTGATTTACTGGAGAATCTGGAGCCCAGACAGAATCGGTAATTCGGGTAATTGCTTATTCAGTCTCTGCTTTGGTGGCCCTGGAGCCCAGTGGCTTGGGTGAAAAAAATGGCATTGGGCCATTTTGTTTTGTTATCATGCTGCCCCTGGGTGCTCCAGTGTCCAGCCAGGCCCTCCTAAGTTTTTCTCTCCTTTCCTACGCCCCCCCACCCCTTCCCTCAGGAAGGAGGTAAGCAGCATAATCTGTATGCTGGCTGCTGTCTTAAAGTGTTTCTCGTTTGCTATTTGTTTCTGAAGGTTACTTTGGTGCTTAAAAACCGTTTATTTATTTTTGAGAGAGAGGGAGAGAACGAGCAGGCAAGGGGCAGAGAGAGAGGGGGACACAGGATCTGAATCGGACTCTGTGCTGACAGCAGCCAGCCCGATGCGGGGCTTGAACTCACAAACCTGGAGATCATGACCTGAATCGAACTCAGGTGCTTAACCGACTGAGCCACCCAGGTGCCCCAATTTGCTGCCTTTTTGGAGAAGTTAGGTCGGTCTGTGTGTCTGTGCGTGTGTCTGTGCGTGTGTGTGCGCGCGCGCGTGTGTCTCCTCTGTGTGCCCATTGAGCAGGAACCATGTCTAGTACCTACTGTGTGTTGGGCTCTGGGGTGGGTGATTTCATTCACCGACACAGAGATAGCCCCTGGAGGAGTAGGTGTTGTTATCGTCTCCCCTGCAGAGGACGAGGTGAAGCTTCAGAGAGAGAGAGAGATGAAGGGCCTTGCCCAAGGTAGATTTCAGTCATGTCAGAGTCATATTTAAACCCAGGGTTCCGGACACACAGACCAGGGGAAAGTGAGGTGTGTGTGGCCTTGGTGGTACAGAAGACAAACTCTGGGCGCACCGCAAGGGGGAGGTTACTTAACATTCCCGAACCTTGCTTTTCTTACCTGTAAAACGAGCTAGTGATAGTATTTACCCCTAAGGGTCATTGTGAACGTTTATCAAGGGGAGAGCTTCCGTAGGGGATATAGAACAACGTCCAGCATGCGGTCCGCACTCCAGCAACCTTAGTTACTGTGGTCATCCCGGGACACGTGGCTTTGATAAGATCTGGTGGTTCCCTGGAAGCTGAAAGATTCTGAAAGGGGTTGGTCGGCGCTGTGGGCCCAGAAAGAGAATTTCAGCGGCAGTGGCCAGATGGCTGGGCCGTGGTGGAGGGGGTCCGAGCGAGCGGGGATCTTGGGGTGAGCCTTGGGCGGACGGCGCTTTCTCTCAGCAGTACGGAAGCCCCGAAGCGCCCAGCCTGGAACTCTGTTTGTGATGAGCAGCTCCCCACCCTGTCAGCCACCTTCGTTTTGCTTTGATGGTCTTTCTCAGAAAGGAGGAAGGCTGTGTTGGGTGTGGCCGCTGACTTCCTTTTGCTGCCCGTTGCTGGCCGTGCTCTGAGCCTTGCATGCTGTCAGATCTGCACCTCTTTCTGTCTTTTGGTGCGGACCAGGCCTCCAGGCTCTGGCCTTGGGGACGTTCTTCCTCCTCACCCCCGTGAGTGTCCATCCTCAAAGCCTTCGGGGGCCGGTGAGCATGCACGGAGGCGAGACCGCTTCCTCTCCTGCTTCCGTGGGAGGGGGTGGCTTGTGGGCACCCTCGAGGGGAGCCTCACCGTGAAAGTCGCCCCGAACAGGTCTCTGCCCCACGGCCTTGCCTGGGGGCATACTCTTTGTGACCTAGCACAGCTCCCTCCCTGCAGGCCACCTGCCCCACGAAAGAGCCTCTTCCTCCCAGACACCCTGCTTTCCTTTGCCTGCATTCCCTGTGTGCATTCATACGTGTGCCTTGGGAGAGTTTGGCACAGGAAGATATTTCTAGATCCGGAAGATGACCACTGTGGTTTCACTTCTGTCCCCGTTTTCAGTCCAGACCGAGTCGCTCATGCACGTGGGCTCGTAGTCTGCATCATTCGCTTGGTGGGTATCTTATCTGGTTCAGTCGCTTTGTTATGGGCACCCAGTTGGCCTCTAGGAGTAAACTATAAGCACGGTGACGGCAAGGACAAGGAGCAGACAGGGCTTGAGTGCGTGTCTTGAGATGCTTAGCCGCATTATCTAGTGTAATCTTTCTGAGCATCGCACAAGCTCGTCACTACTGACGATTCAAACACCCGAAGCTCAGAAAGGTAAGACGTTTTTTCGTTATCACTCACTGAGGAAGTGACAGCTGGGATTTGCCCCCTGGTGTTTCCGTCACCCCAAATCATGACCTTTCACATGCTCTGTCCTGGTCAAAGCCCGTTTGGAGATGGATGCTGTGATGCCCGCCTCTCTCTGTTCCTCCCCTCCTGGCACATGTCCCGGGTCTTCTAAAACGCGTCCCTGTCGCACCAGGCTGCAGCCCCTGGAAGTCCCTGGCTTTGCAGGCTCCCCAGGCAACCTCTTGGGGGGTGTTTACAAGGAGCAGAGCCATTCAGCGAGGGATGTGTCTTTGCACAGAGGTGGGGTAAGTGTGGGGGGTCTAGTGTCCTAATTGCCTCCGACTTCCCTCCCCTTCTGGAAGTGGGGCCACCCTTGATTTGTCAGCTGAGGCTAAGAGGAATCGACAGTGAGCAAATGTGCGCGAAGTTAAAAATCTCAACACTTTTCCAGAAAAAGCACGTGACTGCACGACTTCAGGCCTCTGAGGGGCTCCCAGTCTGGGATGGAGAAGCCCAGCCTGCATCGAGTTTCTTCTTGGCCAGAGATGAGACTTCTTTGTGTCAGA
Source organism: Panthera onca (assembly GCF_046562875.1). Classification (NCBI taxonomy): domain Eukaryota; kingdom Metazoa; phylum Chordata; class Mammalia; order Carnivora; family Felidae; genus Panthera; species Panthera onca. Next base: position 70,419,281 of record NC_138356.1, read on the forward strand.
CACCGTATCCGTGACATTCTGTTCAAGGCCAGAGATGCCCGAGTTCTGAGGGCTTGTGATAAGATCCTAAGGCCTTGCTTACCCCTGCGCTTAAATCCTGTGGCTCCAAATGTATATATATTTGAAAGCTCCCAGCAATACAGATTGCATAGACAGGTTACCTATAATATTCTTTTGGGGTTCTGATGTTTCTCTTTTTTCTTTTCTTTCTCTGGAACGGAATGAAAGCTCCAGGCTGTGATCTCTGGGGTTTTGCCCGTTGTTATTTCATGCTGGAGTCTCTGTGTGGCAGCCGTGTGGGCTCCGTTAGAGGTGCCGTCAGCTTGTGGCACGTTCACGGGGAACGTTCCCTTGGGCAGTGCCTCCCTGTGGTGAGGTGGACAGAGCAGACCTTGTGCCCATGGGACAGATGAGGAAACTGAGTCTGGGCACGACGCGGGGCTGTGAGATCTCGTAGAAGCCCCTTCTCTTTTCTGTCGGTGAGGTTGGGTTGGCTGTGGGGCTTGTAGTAGGGGTCTTCTCGCTCCTTGTCTCTGCCGTGGCTTTGTGGTTATCGAGGAGGAGAGAGCTGGGTCTGTTTCAGCTACTCAGTGGTTTTTCTCTGCCCCTCCCTTTCTTCTCATTTAATGAAAATGTGGGGGTTGGGCTGGTGCATGGCCCCCCATGCCCTGATGTGAGAAGGGACCATGCGCCAGTGAAAGGCAGTCACGCATCACGGGCAAAGGAGACTGGCTGGGGTGGCCTGGCAGGGTGAGTCAACTGGAGAAAGACCACATTGGGAGGCGTCAAGGGGAGTCAAGTGGGGGTTTCTCGAAGCCCCCTGCAGGGCCTGCCTGTGGTTCCCAGAGCACTTCTCGTCCTCGCCGACCACGCCTCACCAAGCCGTCCCGAGACGCCTGCCTGTGTGTCTTTGGCACACCCCAGACATCATGGCGGTCCTTGTTAAGTGCGGCTGGACCCATCCATAGGTTGTCACCTGTGAGGGGCGGGCGAGCAGCCCTCTTGGTGTTTGCATTTTGCCACAAGGGACACTGAGAGTTGGGGAAGTGAAATGGCTTGCTGAAGACCACAGGTCCATAAGGGATGACAGAGGCGGGCTCAAGGCCAGGAAGGGTCTGTGGGTTTTCCATGGAGTGCCCAGATCCTCCTCAGAGGCCATGGAGGAAGGAAGGCTTTCCTTTCTTTTAGGTTAAGTCCACGGTCACTTACCTGCCGGAATCGCTGCTCTTCCTCTTTCCCTAGGTCTCCCCCAGGGATGATATTCAAATATTGAGGTTTGACCACTTAGCGTATATGGTGCCAAGGTCTGGGGTCCTCCTGATGTGCCAGGCCTTAACCCTGCATTTGGTGGGGTATTGGGGTGGGAGGCAGCGGACGGGCCCAGATAATGGGATGGGTAAGAGTTGTCTTCTTGGGGAAGCAGCTCGTTATGAACTGTTCTGGAAGCATGTCAGTATTTAAAAAGAAAAAAATTTTTTTTAATGCTTATTTATTTTAGAGACAGACAGAGCACAAGTGGGGGAGGGGCAGAGAGAGCAGGAGACAGAATCTGAAGCAGGCTTCAGGCTCTGAGCTCTCAGCACAGAGCCTGACGCAGGGCACGAACCCGCGAACCATGAGATCATGACCTGAACTGAAGTCAGACACTGAACCGACTGAGCCACCCAGGCGCCCCTGGAAGCATGTCAGTGTTTTAACACCAGTGCAGATGGGTGTGTGCCTGCCGAGCACCGGGCCTGGTCTGTCTGCGCTCGTTTTTATTACTGTCATCCAGGCCAGGGCCGGATGGAACTTTCCCCTTAGTATTTCTAAGACAAGTTACGATTGTACTATCTTATGTTTTTATTCTTTTTCTCATTTCTATTTAAAATAATTATATGTAGGGATGCCTGGGTGTCTCAGTCGGTCAAGCATCCAACCTTGGTTCAGGTCATGATCTCACGGTTCATGAGTTCGAGCCCCACATGGGGCTCTGTGCTGACAGCTTGGAGCCTGGAGCCTGCTTCAGATTCTGTGTCTCCCTCTGTCTCTCTGTCCCTCCCCTGCTTGTGCTCTGTCTCTCTCTCTCTAAAAAATAAGTAGACATTAAAAATCTTTTTGAAATAATTGCATGTAAAGAGAAACTCTGGGGAGAGTAGGTCCGAAGGCAGCCTCTGCGTTGTCCTCTGGGAACTTGATTGGAGATGGTTCTTCCATAAGACTGTAGAGCAAAGTGGCAGGGCTGGGGTGGGGGTGCTGGGGGGGGGGGCGTGCCTAGAGTCCTCCGGCCTCTACCTCATCCTGGCCAGGCCCTTGCTGGCTCTGTGGCCTGGGGCACCGTGGTTTATCCAGTGTATTGTGTTTTCTCTGGCTGCTGTAATAGGGTGGAGTCAGTGCTCACGCAGCCACACTTACTAGGCAGGGCTGTGGGTAACAGGTCCCCCATGGGTCTCACTGGGTGAGGGTCAGGGTGTCTGCGGGCCACACACTTCTGCAGACTCCAGTGACGAGGGTCCATTTTTCTGCTGGTGCCGCTTGTTGGCCTAGTTCAGGCCCTGCCGCTTGTGGGACTGAGGTCCCTGTTTTCTTGCTGGCTGGCAGTTGGGAGCTGTATACAGCTTCCAGAGGCGACCCACATCCTTGGCTTGTGGCCTCCTCCCTCCATGGTCAAACCCAGCAGCAGTGGGCCCAGTGCCTTTCATGCCTCCTTCTTCCTCCCTCTCATCTCTCTGATCCCAGGGCAGAAAGGTTCTCTGATTTTGAGGGCGCACATGATTAGATTAGCACACCCTGACACTCCAGAATAATCCCCAGTTCAAGACCCTTAACCTGAACCACATCTGCAAAGTTCCCTTTGTCAGGGAGGTAACACAGTCTCGGGTTCTGGGAATTAGGATGCAGATATCTCTTTCTTTTGGGTGGGGGATTATTCTGGCCCATTGTACCATAAGGGAAGTTAATTGATAAAGTGCTTAAAATGATAGCTTGGAGCCTCTGAAATTGCCAATGCTTAGCTGCTAACCTACAAAAGGTCACCTAATTCTATCTAGTCTATAGCGAACCCTGCATGAAATTTCGCTTCTGTTACTCTAGTGGTGGACCCGGGATGCTTTCTTTAGCTTTTAAAGTTGCTAGTATTATTGGTGTTTTAGTGCTGATGTGAGCATCCCAATACACTTCTTAATCATCGTGTCTTTAACGAACTGTGGACTGCCGATTTGGGGGACTGTGTTTTTTTCTCTTTACTCTCTGCTGTTTCGTCCCCCGCCCAGGCTCAGTGCACAGCTCCCGCCCCCAGCCTCTGGCGGTCCTAGAGGTGCCCCCTTCCATCACCAGCCCCTCTTCTGGAATGTGGATGTGGAGCGAGACTCTGCCCCTTCGGGAAGTGGTGGTCCCTCTTCTGGGGACTGTCCCTCTTGGCTTTCTTGGGCCTTTTGCTCTTTGAAGCAGGCGTGGAAGGCGCTGGACCCGTGTTTGGGGATCAGTGAGACCAGCACTGCCTTCCCAAGGGCAGCCTGAGCTCCAGGCCCCCAGACCCGAAGGCTGTGGCTGCCCCTGGAGTGTAGTTCTGTGGCCCCCACTCTGTAGCTCCCTGGGTGTGGTTCTGGAAACTCTCCCAGTCTCTGTTCGTGGATGTGGGTGGGGCCTCTGAGAATTTGCTCCGCTTGTCTCCACCGACTTCCCTCTACCGGTGAGCAGTCATCTCAGCCCTGGTTTGTGTGCCTGTGACCACGGGAGAGGACTCAGACCCAGTTCTGTGCTCCTTACCCACAGCAGTTCTCAAGAACGCCTCTTGTTGGTACGTGACCACTTAGCCAGCTGAGGGACAGTGCCCGATTTACGTCTTGGCGCCCTGACCCTGATGTCACCCACCTTCTCCCCTTTGAGCCGACAAGAGCCCTCCCCCATTCTACAGGTAGTGAAACCGAGGCCTGGGCGTGTGTGGGGCTTTCTTGCGGCCGAGCCGCGTGCTAGTGACTAGAATCAGTGACAGTAAGCTGGTGAGGGGGGGCAGAGCTGAGTTCGGATCCTGACTTGTCTTACCGGGTTTAGTGACAGGTCACTTCAAGTGCTGGAGCCTTGTCGTCTTTCGATGGAGAAGGGCCCTTTGGACTAAATCCTGCTTGGAAGCTGGGCCTCGGTTCTCCCCCAATGGCTGCCCCTCAGTCAGCTGCTGTTCTGCGGTGTCCCTTGAAGAACCCAGCAGTGAGGTTGGACAGGCCGACCTTCTACCTGTGGTTATGATTCCTGGGACTTCGGGGGGATAAAGCACCTGACTCGCTGCCTCCTGGAAAAGCTTAATGACCTGTCTTTCCAGTTCTCTTTTTATTCTGTCTGGAGCCTTTCTCCTGAGGTTGTGAAAGAAGAGAAAGTACTCTTGCAGGGGCTTTAGGCCTGAGGGCGCGGAAATGTCCCTAGAATAAAAGGCAACGTAATGGTCTTCCCATCCCATCTGGTGGCTCCGCAGATGACTCCTGTCTCCCTGGGGAGAAGGCACTCAAGTCCTCTGTGGCCCTGCCCCTTGGCACCACCCCCAGATCCAGAGTAGGGTCTGACACACAACAGACTCTCAGCAGTGCTCAGGGAGAGAGTGGATTTCTCGAGAGATCCTGGCGTCATTATTTCCTGCATTGAATCAGCCCAGGTTTCTCATTTCTGGCTGAACCTTCGTGAGGCTTTGGTGGGTATGTCAGCCCCAAGAATGATTTGTATTAGGTTTCACTGCAAGTTACTAAGTACTGTTTTATTGTATTGAGAAATACGGAAGCTCTCCTTGTATGACATCCAGACCATGGAGACACGGAAGACGTGGAACGGGTCTAGAGCAACGTCAGCATTTTGGCCCAGATAATTCACCGTGAGGCCGTCCTGTGCACTGATCCCCTACTGATCAGGCGCTTGAGGGAAGGAGGGTCCCAAGCATGCCTGTCCTCTCTCCACTAGATGCCAGGAGCCCCGTCCCCCCAAATCCCAGCCCCCAGTTGTGACAATCCCAAAGCGTTTTCAGACATTGCTAACTGTTGGGGCATGGGGTAAAAATTATGCTTTGTCGAGACCCGTTGGTCTAGATCTGTTGTGTCTCCCTGGCTGGTAGTTGACATAGACTCTTTCACAGAGCCTGAAGAAGAAAGGTTGACCAGTAGCTTGGTCTAGGGAAAAGAATCCCGAGTTAAGTGCTTAAAATGAATTTCCTGCCGAATGTATAGGGTGAGTGTTTTTCGGTTTCCCAGCTGTGACGCTGAGTACATCACTCAACTTCTCAGAACCGCTTGCTCCTCTTCTGTGAAAGAGAAGAAGAATCCTGTGCCCTTAAGGACGATTGAAGATAAGGTGGTCGAAGGCTTCACATTCCACGGGCACTCAAGAAAAAGTAGGCGCGGCATTTAGGACTAGTAGCGAAAAGCACCTTAAGGAAGGCATATTTGGGGCTTGTGCAAGATTCATTGGACTAGTTTTACGTTTAATTGTAGAGAAGGGAATGCAAGTTATCAAGATCTCAACTCTAAAGCCCGTGTGACTTAGGGGCCGAGCAGGGACTGTGTTTGAAGAGGCCGCGGCGGGTTTGGTTTCTGCTTCAGCCACGTGCTGGTCATGTGACCAGGCTCGGGTTTCACAATCTCAGTTTCTTCGTCTGTGCAATGGGGGCGATAAGAAAGACTCCTGCCCTCACAGGGCGCTGGGAGCCTTCGGCAAAACCGCGGATAGAATCTGTTCACCCTTATTATTGCCTGGAGGTGACCTTCGAGGTTCTGCTGCCCGTTCCCTGTTGGATGCTGGACTCCGCCCTTCACCAGCTCCAGGGTGACTTATTTGGGAAACTTCCCAGGGAGCTGGGTGCAGTCGAGGGTGGGAATTTCTTCTTTCTCCTTTGACTTTGGGTCCTCCCGCGTTTGGATCTCTCTGTCACAACCATCTCGTGGCTTTTATGGTGACCCGGGTTCCATCCCGGGGGTCAGGCGCTTGAGGGAAGGAGGGTCCCAAGGCCGAGACAGAGGCTCCAGCTAGCTCCCTCTGCCACCGATGCCGAGCAGGACCCGCGGCCATCTGGCCAGCAGGATGCTGTGTCGCCAACAGTCAGCCTGGCCCCTTTGAAGCAGTTTTAAGACCAATTTGGTAACTTGATTTGGAAAGTGGTATCGATGACTCCGGGGGTGCGGGCTGCTCAGTGGCCACCTTCTGGGCCTGGCAAATTGGGTTAAGTGGAATGAAATCACTTCTCCCCTCCCCGGGCTCGTGGCTGAGGTCCAGGCCCCGTTGTAATGAGAACCTCTCTCGGGCTGAGGACATTGAAAAGCTTTCCGGGGAGTCTGGCACTCTGTTTCCACGTGGGAATTCTGCTTTCCCTGGAGGGCAGGGCAGGAGACTGATAAGACATAAAAAAACGAAGTGACTGGGTGAGTGCAGAAGGGGGGAAGTGGGTCAGAAGAGAGCTAACAATGAACGGTTGTGGAGTATTTTTCAAGGGCTCCTTATCCTTGCCCTCTTGACGGATACTGTGCTTGATGCCTTTTCCTGTCTTCCTTCCGTCCCCTCCCAGCCCCCCATATCACAAAAAGTGATTCGAGGAACATCTCCCTGCACCCTTAGGCACGTGTGTGAGCGCTCCTCTAGGGTTTGTACCCCACGGTGACCATTCTGCCTCTCGATGAACATTCTCTGTTTTACAGATGCTGTCAAATTTCCTTCCACGACTGTGGTGCTGATTTACACTCCCATCCTCTGTGCCCCGAGGCCCCCTTTTGCCTATTTTGTCGTCCCCGTTCGACACATCAGATGGTCACTGTTTTGCTAATGTGCTGAGAGAAATGCAGTTTCTAGTAGATTCCCTGATGGCTAGGAGAAGGCTGAGCCCCCTGTCTGTGTGCATGCACCTGCCCTGGGAGGAAGAACCCCAGAGGCAGCCTGAATCATCATGGCCCTCTGCCCATCCCCGGACTCCCAGGAAGACTGATAAACTCATCCATCTTTATCTGAAGTTCACTTGTGTTGGTGTTGTCAGTTTTGGAACCACCACTAAGCAGTTTTCTCTACCGTGTAGCTGCAGAGAGTTCTGAATCCTTGGAGAAACTTTCCCATTTGATCATTTCTCCCTCGCTTCAACTAACCAACATTTACCGAGCATTTTATTCAGCTTGGGCTGTAGAAGCGGAAGCCCTGTGTTCCAGGCCAGCCGTGAGGACTCGGGCCGCCCTGCCCCTATCGGCCCTGTGGCCCAGGGAGAGACCCATGAGCTTTCTGGGTCTCCATTTGTTTCTCTTTCCTAAGTCACTGAAGCTGCCATCCTCACAAGTTGTTTGGGATGGGGAAGGAGAGTCATACACACAAATGTGCACACGGGGTTTCGAGACCAGCCAAGCACTGCATGGAGGCAGCACTGGCTGGGATGCCCGTGCAGACCCCTCCAGGCCAAGTGGCTGTTGGTCTGTCTGGATGCAGTCCACCCTTGATTGAATTTGGAGGTCAGCTGTACACGGGTAGAGCTTTGATACCTGGAGCAGGTTTCTGGACCCGTCTGGACCTCATCGTGTGTGTATTGAGTGCCTACCAGATGCTGAGTCTGGTGACAGAAAACAAGAAAAAAGAAACTCTCACAGTCCATGATGTTTTCCAGGTGCCAAGGTGATGTTTCCCCTATGGTTTATCACCCTGAACAAACAACCTGTGCTTTATTTATTTATTTATTATTATTTTATTTGAGAGACAGAGAGAGAGCACGCACGTGAGTGCAGGAGGAGGCAGAGGAGGGAGAGAAGCTTAAGCAGCGTCCACATCCAGCATGGAGCCCCATGTGGCGCTTGATTCCACAACCCTGGGATCATGACCTGAGCCGAAGTCAAGAGTTGGGACTTTCAACAGACTGAGCCACCCAAGCGCCCCAGAGCCTGTACTTTAAATGGTGGTGGACATTGCCTGCGATAGTATTTTTATTCTCTTGGAAGGCACTTGAGTGATGAAGCACTTTCTCTCAAGGGAGACAACTCACAGACAGATCTAGCTGTGCCCCAATTCCTGGGAGAAGGGCAAAACACAGGTTTCCTTCAGATTCCCTTCTTTGTTCCCTCTGGTTTCTTCATCCCAGACCTGGAGAGCATGCCCACTACTATGAGCTGAATTCTGTCCCCTCTCAATGCCATCGCGTTGAAGTCCTGACCCCAGGAGCTCAGAACAGGAACGGTTTAGATGTATCGTCTTGAAAGAAGTAATTGAGGGACGTGAGATCATCAGGGTGCATCCTGACCCAATGTGACTGGCGTCCTCACCGGAGGAGGAGGGTAGGACACAGACATACACAAAGGGAAGACCGTCTGAAGGCACAGGGGAAGATTGCCATCGACAGACAAGCCATGGAGAACAGCCTCAGAAGAAACCCACCTCCCCGGACCCCTCGATCTTCCAGCCTCTAGAATTGTGAGAAAGGTAGTTTCTGTTGTCTGAGCTGCCCACCCGGTGTTCCTTGTCACGGCAGCCTGAACCGAGCGACATAGCCACCGTGAGCGGCTCGCCCTCTCTGAGCCCCCTTTGCCTTGGCCGTAAGGAGCGCCATGAGGGTTTCTGCCTCGTAGGCGAGGTCAGGGGGAGACGGAGTGGCCGACGGGCCTCGAGAGTTCACTCTTGGTCAAGTCCCGTTCTAAGCCCTTTCTGTGTCTGAACGCACTTAGTCCTCACGTGCTCCCTCTTGGTGGGTGGTGGGTATTAATGTTCCCAGTGCACAGATGGGGGAAGTGGGGTACGAAGCTGTTACTTCACTTCCCTGATGTTGCTGGGACAGCAGAGGGGAGCCAGCATGGGGACTCTTGTGTTCGGTGTCTGGAGCCCACAGAGCCGGTCACTGTGCTGTCCTGGGTCTCGTTGCTGGGAAGGACCCAGCACGGGAGCGCGTGGCCCAGGTGCCATGTTGAAGCTAGACTCCCCGTGACCGGAGCCTCTGTCGTCTGCACTGAGTTTATGACGTATGGATCCTGCAGCCGTGTGCACATCTTATGTGTACGTGCATCTGTCTGTCTCTCGGCTCCTCTCCCTTGTTTGGGTCCCAGCACCGCCTTCCCTGTAACCCCATGAGTCTCCCCTCGCCGTTCACCCTCCCTCCTCGTCCCTGATCTTGACTGACTCTGGCTTCTGTCCCAGGACTCAGCCTGGCACCAGGACCTGCCGTGCTCCCGTAACACCTCAGATGGTTAAGCAGAGGGTGGCTTTTAGTAAACGACACGGGCCCGCGAATCTGTCCTTTCCTCCCTGGCCTCGTCCCCGTCTTTGTCGCTGTGCGTCGTTTTGAGGGCTCTGGAGTCGCTGCCTCTTTTTCGAAGCATCTCTCATCCCGGATTGTTGAGTGTCAGGCCCCGGGGACGGGGAGGCCAGCGCTGGCTCCGGAGTTACTCAGGCCGTACGGTAAAAACGCATCACTGCGAATGCAGGCCGGCCGAGGCCTGGACCCAACCCCACCCTGCCCACGCGGCTGGATCCTGCAGCCGTGCCTGAGTCACTGGCCGGAGAGGCTCTTCTCGCTCAGGCTGAGGCCGGCCCCTCCTAGGCCAGCCCCAGTTCCTGGAAGAGCTCTGTGCTGTAGGACCCGATTCCTCCTCCTCCTCCTCCTCCTCCTCCTCCTCCTCCTCCTCCTCTTCCTCCTCCTCCTCCTCCTCCTCCTCGTCCTCCTCCTCCTCGCATCCACTGGGGCGCTGGTTGTGGAGCCCTTACTGGCACGTGCCGTGCCGACCACTTCCCACACCGTCTGCTCGTTCTCTTCTCTTCAGTAAACGCCTGGACTGGGGGCCCTTCTGACCTCCCTTCCACGGAGGAGGACGTCCGCTCGGCCATGCGAGCGCTCACAGCGGAGCTCAGCTGGCCTGGCTCGGGTGCCGCGGGGGCCAGGCACCCGGCCGGACTCCCGTTATTCCGGCCAGGCAGGCGCCACTGCTGTGATGCCTGTTTCACAGGTGCAGAGAAGAGACCCCGGCGTTTCTGGGTCCCCTGGCTCGCGCGTGTGGTCTGCCTGTGTGGCCTCAGCCACGGAGCTGGGCTGTAGGGTGAGGAAATGTCAGCAGCGGTTTCCAGGTGGGCCTGGCCGGCCCCCCAGACTCCAGAGCGTGAACTTTCCCCCGCGGCTCCGCGGGGCCCTTGTGGGCCCGGGCGGCCGGGCTTCCCACTTTCTCAAGTGGGCATCGGGGAGGGGGCTGTGTGGTTACCAAGCACAGGTGGTGAATTTGCTTAAGGGACTCTTGGGACAAGAGCCGGCAGAGGGTGAGGGCACAGCTGAGGGGCACACGGGAGAGTCGGAGCTGGCAGGACTGACCTGCATTCGGAGGGTCTGGGCCCCTCGTTCCTGGCCTCTTTGCACACGGCCAGGCCCCAGGCCCCTCGGTGGGCTCCCTGGGTCCATAGTCCCTCCTCCCCACCTGTCTTCCACGGGCGCCAAGAAGAGCCCCCCTCAAGGACACGGGGGCAACAGTGGGATACCGTGCCCGTCTGCTCAGCACTTTCGCTTTAGGAAACATTTCACAGACGTGATCTCATTCCATTGAGCAATCGCATGGGAATTGAAGCCCCCGTTTTCGTGAAGGGGGAACTGAGGCTTCCGCAGAAGGGAAGTAGCTGCCTGGGAGCTGGTCCCCCTTCCTGCTGCCCCACCGTGCTGCCCCCGCTCAGGAGTCCTGAAGCGAAGGGCTCCCTGCACAGAGGCGTCCAGGCTCGCGTTCATCCTTCCAGTCCGGCCCGGCCACGGGCTTGAGGGCAGGGCTGTGAGTAGGAAGCCCAGGCAGGGCCACGGGGTGGGGTCGATGCAGGGCTTAGGATAATCATAAGGATGACAGCCTCACTGTGTGGGGCGGGCATCCAAGTAACATCAGGAGATCTCAGAACGGTCTGGAGATTATAGTGGAGATTAGAGCAGAAGGAAGCTCCTAGAAAGAGAAATGACCAGGCGTGTCCCAGAGGGGAGCACAGGAGTAGCAATAAAATCCATCCCTGGGGAATCCTCATGATATGCCTGGACGGTGCCCCGACCTCACGATCCTCCCGGTGCCCGTCCTCCGCGTCGCCCTCGGAGTACAAAGTTACCTCCCCATTTTGCAGACTGGGAAACACATCCAGGATCCAGCCCAGGCTGACCCCAGACCTCTCTTCTTCCCTCCCTCCCTTGCTCTACTTAGAAAAACAAAAACAGAATTTCTTTAATGTTGCTCAAGGAAGTTTATTTTTAGAAAGATGAGTCTCCTTCCGCGATGCCCGGCTCTTGGCAGATCCATGGATCGAGAGCCAGACCTTGGGTTTCTGCTGCCCAGGTAGGCTCGCAAAGGCTGCTTGCCTGTCAGGGGAGGCGGGGGGGAGCCCACAGTTTCACTGTCTCAGCAGTGATGGGGGAACCTGTTAACCTGCCTTGGAAGCTAATAAAGGAATCCCAGTGAGATCATGTCTGTTAAAGCTCTTTGAGCTCTCTGAGCGCTGAGGCTGTATGAACACGCGCCCTGGTTATTGCTTACTCAGCAGAAATGTCCCCAGGGCTGCAAAGCCCATCCCCTCCTTCCAGCCCCCTTGTTTCCTTCTGCGTCTTATTTGATGCTTCCTTTGCATCTTGAATGTCTGCCAATATTTTGCTAACCTGCTCTCCTAGAAGGAAGGGGCATATGTTGGGTGCTTTATTTTGTGCTAAGCCTCGTTTATCCATTGACTCCTTTAAACCTTCCAGCCATCCTGTGATGCAAGATGTATGTATATCGCATTTTCAGGTGGGTAGCCGAGGCCCAGGCTGGGGAGGTCAGCAAGGTCACAGCTTAGAGCAGCAGGGGGGCCGCTCCTGGGGTGTGTTTACCAGGTCATGCCTTGCTGCACTCGTGTCTGCCTTTTCTGGATCATTCTTCTCCAGATAGCAGGCGCTGCTCTGCCCTTCCTTAACGGGGGGGTGGGGAGAATTTGGCCCTGAGATGGTGGGGTGGTTTGTTACTCATTTCTGCTGCAGAGCCAGGGCTGGGCCGTCTCTGTTCTGGACAGTCTTTGCCGCGAACTGCGAGGGGTCACCCCACCGCGGCCTCCCTGTGCCTCTCCTTGGCTCTTTGCCCGTGCTGGATGGGCGGGTGGGCTTTGACATTGCCCTGAGGACCCGACCTGATGCCAACTCAGCCACCTCCGCTCTTAAAATCAGGCTCTTTTGAATGCCTCTATCAGGGGGGTTGTAGAGAGAGAGAGAAACACCGTTGATAACACCTCACATTTATGGAGTATTTAGTACGCACCATCCATTTTTCCGGAAATGTCTAGTGCTGGGTCTGGCAGCGACAGCGCCTCCCACGCTCCTTCCAGGCTTACCGTGAGGTAAGTTGAGCAGGTAATTCGTTCCCATTTTACAGACAAGGAAGCTGAGGCTGAAGCTCAAAGTTACAGAATTGGGGCTGAAACCCAGATCTCCTGACTCAGAGAATGAAACATCCCCCTTCCAACACTTAAAAAAGCCCATTTCCCTGTGGATTTCCTAGATGACTGGCTTTTTTTTTTTTTTTTTTTTTTTTTGACTCCAGCCCAGATAGATGGGTCAGAAGCTTCCTGGCACACCCTTTCTTCCTCCCAATGAATTCCAGCTGCAGAAGAGCAAAGCTTGGCCAAGGGGCATGGCTGCAGGACTTTGGAGAAAACCCCCGCCGAGCATCAAATATAATAATGTCAAATAACCCTTAGTTCGTTACTAGATAATAGACTACAAACGTCTGCAAACATAAAAACAAAAAATAAGCTTTTTTCATTCCTTGGGGAGGACCCAAAAAAAGACTTGGCCTTTGAAGGTCACGCTGGGCCCTCTGTCGTGCTCTGCCTGCCTTGTGGGTCTCAGAATGTTCTTTGAGAATCATTCTTAAGAGGTGAGAGAGGCCTGGCAAATCCAGCATGGACCAGTATCTAGCGTGTGCTTCTCCTCTGTGACTTGGACTGAGCAAACACCGCTTGTCATTGTGTGGCATCCTCGTGTCCCCCCGGAGGCTCTCCCAGTGGGAAGCGCCGTGTGTGGGGCACGTTTTGTGTGTGTGAGTGCGTTCATTCTTCTGCACCCCCTCCCCCCGCCCCCGAGACTGTTCACCAGCACCTCAGAAGGGGGCTGTATTTGGAGGTAGGACCTCTGATGGTTTCTTTCTTCTTTTTTTTTTTTAAGTTTATTTATTTTGAGAGAGAGACAGAGAGAGCAAGCAGGGGAGGGGCGGAGAGAGAGGTGGAGAGATGGAATCCTGAGCGCGGAGCCCTCTGCGGGGCTCAGACTCACCAGCCAGGAGCTGAGCTGAAACCAAGAGTCAGACACGCCCCTGCAGGTAGGGCCTTTAAAGGGGAGATTAGGTTAAGTGGGGCTGTTAGGGGTGGGCCCCAATCCAACCTGACTGGGAAATCTGGACACACAGGGAAACATTGGGGAGGGGACACACACACAAGACTGTGTGAGGACACAGCATGGAGGGGGCTGTGTGCAACCACAGAGAAGCACTCTTCAGGAGGGACCAAATCTGCCAGCACCTTGACCTTGGACTTCCAGCCCCCAGAACTATGAAGGATTACCTTTCTGTTATTAAAGCCACGGAGTCTGTGGCTTTTGTTACGGCATCCCTAGCAGACTGATACCGGGAGCGCCTGGGGCGGGGCCATCAACGAAGCCCTGAGGGCTTTATAGGGCAACTAGTAAGCTTCATGCCAAGCGGGACAAATAAAACCAAATAAAGCCTCGTGTTAGTTCCAGTCAAACTTCAAAATTGCCGAAAACATGTTGATCTTGAGAGCTTCCTAGCGTTTGGAATTGTGCACCAGAGTCCATTATCATTCTGTCTTCCAGATGGCAATCTAACCTCAAAGAAACTTGGTAACTTGCCCACAGCACCCAGTTAGTTTGGGCAAGGGCTGGATCCGACCTCAGGACTCCATCCTGGGCTGCCGAGTGATGAATTTACACACTGCGTTGCACCGTGTCTTCACGGAGATCGCCTGGGACGGTGTCCTCGGAGACCTCCGGGGTTGTGGACACACCAGCCAACAATTACAGTGCGTTAAAATGGAATATGAGAAGCATGTCTGGGCCCCGTGCTCAAGGGGCGGGGAGCCCTGGCTGTGGCGCCAGCACTCAGCTGCTCTGGGGGCGAGTCCGAGTGCTTGTCCCCCAGGAAGGACGGTGCTGAGCCAGGCTGGCGGGGCCGGGGCGGTAGCCGTGGCCTCGAGCGGGCCGCCCCTCCCCGTCCAGCACCATCAAAGGCTGTCTCTTGGCTGGCAGGGTGGGAGCAGCAGGCCACCGGGTTTGCTCTGGACAGAGCCCGGTCTGTCTTTCCAGACGGTGCAGGGACAGGCAGGGAGCTGTGGCAGGGCAGAGGACTGCACCTCTTCCCTGGCAGAGGAAAGACACGGCCCTCACTTTGGTTTTTTTCGTCAAGTCTGACAGATTTCTGCTCAAGCCGAAAACAGGGTACGCTTTGAACCTGAGCTAGAACTTGACTTTTTGCAGAAGCTCCTTCTTGTTATTCAGTTGGCTTTTTAAAAGAATAGCCGTTTCATAGGCCACATTCTCATGATAGAAGTGTTGGTACCATCATCACGAACATTATTATTTTTTATTCCTCTCTATAAAAGTTAACTAGTATTACTGGCCTGGCTCGCGTGGTGTTTTAGCGCGTTTCAAAGAGCTTTTTCAACCACTTGTTACTTTGATCTTCGCTATTACTATCTCTGTTTTGCAAATATGCAAGCTCAGGTTCAGAGATGGCAAGTAACTTGCCCGAGGTTGCACAGCTTATGGAGTAGCGAAATCCACACTCTGCTTGTTCCCAGGCACTGAGAATAGCACACAATGGCAATTTATCACACGGACTCCTCTTCAGAGTCAGGTTTTAAATGTACCTTCTGCAGGACAGGGGGGCATAGGCTCCTTTTTTTTAGGTGAAGGGACCCAAACTCAGGAGCGATGACTCTCAGGGGCCACACAGCTCATTCCTTCCCAGCACCCCTGCCCCGTCCCAAGGGAGAGTGCTTTGGACACGTCGTTCAGCCACGGGGAGCCTCATCGACAAATATGCTGTCATATTTTGACGATGGGGGAATGTTGGGAGGGGCGCCCATGACGGAGGCCTGGGGTGTCTGCCTCTCCCTTCCCTGCCCCTCCCTCCCCTGCCCCTCCCTCCGCTCTGCCTGATGTCTCCACTGCTTCTCCCCAGGGATACCCCACCGCTCCCTTTCCAGAGCCCAAGGCTAGGGGATGACAGCTCCCGGACACAGCAAGCCACACTCTCTTTTTCTTCCCCTTTCACCACCTTGTCCACAGATGGTCCTCTTCTTTTGAGTGTGCGTATAGCTCACCGATTCGGACAAGAAAGCTGCCTCCTGCTGAATGCCGGCTGTGCTCGGAAATGAGCTGACTTTCACAACAACCGGTCAGAGGCAGGTGCTGTTTAGTATCTCCATTTAAAACAAATTTTTTCTTTTTAGTTTTATTTATTTATTTGGAGAGAGAGGGAGAGAGAGAGCATGCACACACAAGTGGGGGGAGGGGCAGAGAGAGAGGGAGAGAGACAGAGAATCTCGAGCAGGCTGTGCACCATCAGCACAGAGCCCGATGCGGGGCTTGAACTCACAAACCATGATGAGATCATGCGCTGAACCAAAATCAGGAGTCACACGCTTAACAGACTGAGCCACCCTGGCGCCCCAGTATCCCCATTTTATAGCTAAGGAAGTGGAGGCATAGAGAGGTCAGTACATTTGTCCGAGGGCACGCGGCTTTTACATGGCAGTGCTGGGATTCAAACGCAGGCAGTCTGGCTTCATTTTGCCCCTGCTCTGGTATGCAGTTACGCCAGTGGTTACCTTCTTCTAAGGGTAGCAGCATACGTTGTGCGGCTAATGCCACTGTGATCCCCAGAGCGGCAAGGCAGGCGATGTCGTGGGCAGGAAGGGGAAAATGAGGTGTGGGCTGTACTTCTCGCTGTTGCTTTTTTTTTTCTTTAAAAAATTTTTAATGCTTATTTTTAAGAGACAGAGTGCGAGCAGGGGAGGGGCAGAGAGAGGGAGATCCAGAATCCGAAGCAGGCTCCAGGCTCTGAGCTGTCAGCACAGCGCCCGAAGTGGGGCTCGACCCCACGAACCGTGAAATCATGACCTGAGCCGAAGTTGGACGCTCAGCCAACTGAGCTGCCCAGACGTCCCTGTAATTCATCCGTTTAAATAAATAGAATTATTTAGCGCCTGTGGTACCCACTGTAACAAGCTTTATGCTTTCTGTTTTATTTGATCTTCCCCTGGGGGAAGACAGAGCAGGTTTACAGATCTGTTTTCCAGATGAGGAATGTGCCAGAGGCCACATGGGGGAGAGCCAGGATTTGACCCCGGGATTTCGGATTCCAGGTCCAAAGTTCAAGTGTATCTTGACCCCTGTGATCTGGCATCGGGGCTGTGTGCCTTCCACGGCTCAGTGACTCCAGGGCTGTGCCTGTGTGCTGCCGTGTCGAGGAGCAGAATGGGAACCATGATCATGCGGCCACGGGCATGGGGACCATTGTGCCAGGCCCATTTCTGGGCACGTTAGGCGTGTTAACTCATGGAGTCCTCAGAACTCGCTACGAGGCGGGTGCTGTTGCATCAGGGACATTGAGGGCTCAGGAGGTTGTCTGTGTTCACAGAGCTTGTAACTGGTAGCACTAAGGCTGAAACCTGCCGGTTGACCTGGGTCCTCACATCTTGCCATTGCCTGACACTGCCCCTCAAGGCTAAGTGTCCAGTCGTGGGGAGGGCGGGTGCCTCTGTGGCTCTAAGGGAAGAAGGGCAGGGGAGCTGGGGGACGTATCCCGAGTGCTGAGCGTGTTTTGCATCCATCTATCCTCATGGCTTCCTATCCATGTTTTCATCTTAATCCTGAACTTCCTGAGCGTTTATTGAGCAACTAACTAGTGTCTTCCAAGTGTTGCTAGATCCTGGAGACATAGAAGGTAAAAGCTCCATTGTCTGCACCCAGAGTTGCTCTGCTCATGACAAACTCCTTAAGGAAAGGAGGCAAGGAGCCGACATCTGCTCTATGCCGGGCCCTGCTTTAGACCGTTGCAGGCGTCCTGTTAAGCTTTCGGTGTCTGAAATTCTCGGAGGCCTAGAACAAGCCCGGTGGGCAATGCCAGGAGCAGATTAGGGCTGAGGTGGCCAGCCCCTCGGGAGCCTTCTCCGCCAGACTCTCACCCCTTTCCCGCTGCCCCCAAACCAACATACAGGAGAGGCCCCTACAGAATTCTTGTTCGGGTCCACTCAGTTCCTGGGAGCAGGGAGTTGGCCTTAGGGAACCCTCCCTAGCGCTTGCTCTCTTGCTGTATGCATACTGGCTCTGGTCTGCCACACTTTAGCAAGCTGTTCTTAGAAGATCTCTCCTGCCTACCGCTATTTTGTCATCTGCAGCAAAACCCGGATAACAGAATTCCTGGAAATATCCCTGGTTTCTTTCCGCTTACCAGTTCCCCTTGTTTGCCAGAAGGGATTAACGCAGACAGTCAAGGTATCAATTCTGTGTATCTGGCTCAGCCCCTGAAATTATTAAGTGTTGTTGTTGTTGTTGTTGTTATCATTATAGCATTTTCCAAGATGGAGGAGAATTGAGTCCTTATGCAGAGGGGAAAACGGGGGAAAGTGAACCCCCGAGAGAGGGGCTGTTTGGTCCCAGGTCACCCAGCCTACGGCAGGAGCCAGGATCAGGCCTTGGTGGCTCTCACTTCCTCTCACCTCCTGGAGGTCTGTAGATAGGAGACACCCTTCCTGGAAAGACAACAGCTTTGGGGTGTTGCTGATAAGGCTAGATGGGTGTGCCTGGCAGGCCTAGAATAAAAGGATTACCAGGAGGGGCTGGGAATCAACCTTCCTTGAGGTGGGCCTGCAGATAAAGATGCTTTTGAAGTTCAGTTGGTGGCAGATAGGATCTTCGTGGCCGAGCCTGTCACCCACGAGCCTTCTGGATGGATGCACCCTGATAGGGAAATGAGCAAGCTGAAGATAGGAAAAGAGAACACTTATCGCTGGAGGCCTCTGCAGGGCTTGCTTTGAGTACTTCCTTCCTGCCCACCCCTTCTGGAGTCTGTCTCCACTGCAATAACTGAGGCATAGCTAATCCTTTTCTGTTTTTTTGTTTTTTGTTTAAATCCTGATAGGGATACCTTGTTTCAGCTTACTAGGACACTTCAAAATGCAGTACACGGCTCACTATGTGACTGTTTAATTGAGCATATACTACAGGCCAGGCACGGTGCTGTATCCGGGAAGCACAGAAATAAGCAGGATGCTCTCTTCCCTTGGGGAGCTTTTGGTCTCCAGGCAGGGGACATCTGGAGGAAAGGTCAGGTAATCACAGTAGCAAGTCTGAGTTTCTGCTGGGGGCACAGGTTGCCATAAGCACACACAGCTTTCCATGCTGTGGGCTTGGACAGGAAGGAAGGAGTTAGGGGAAGGAGGAAGGAAGGAAGGAAGGAAGGAAGGAAGGAAGGAAGGAAGGAAGGAAGGGAGGGAGGGAGGAAGGAAGGAAGGAAGGAAGGAAGGAAGGAGTGAGTGAGTTAGCCTGGGGAAGAGACGACCGGCAGGAGTGCTCTGCATTGGAGGAGGAAGGGGAGAGGGAAGTGGAGACCAGGTCCTTGGAAAGACCATGTGGCTTTGTGCTGAGGACAGTGGAGAGTTGTGGAGACGCGAGAGTGAGGCTAGCATTTCAGAAAGCTTGCCCTTGCTGCATTACAGACACAAGATATGGAAAATGGCAGAGAGGTGACAGGGGCCTGACCTGGGAGAGGGGTCCCAGTCGAAAGAGAAGCTCCTGAGCGAGCTTGGGGGTTTATGGGAGGGAAAGAATCCACCATGCTGCCAGTGTCTGAAGGTCCCTGCGTGGATTTGGTGCCTCGCACCAGGAAATTTGGTGCCAGGAAATGGGGTGCGTGTGTGTGTGTGTGTGTGTGTGTGTGTGTGTGTGTGCACATGCTCAGGTGAAGCAGAAATGATCTGGCGGCCCTGGGGCTAGGGTCAGGATGAGTCTGGACTGGAGCCACCATTGCAGGGGTGGGTAAACAGCTAAGGGTGGGTGAGACCTGCACCCAGGGCAGCCTCACCAGCAAGTCGAGGTCCTCCTTCTGGGCAGCTGTCCCGAAGTCTCCCAAGATGGAAGACCACAGCCCCATCTACGCCACCGTGGTGGAGCCGTGTGCCCCTGACTCCCATCACACAGTTCTCGTGTCAGAACCACTTAACAGCATGGATTGTTCTGCAAAACTAAAAAGCGAAGGATGTTCCTGGGTGCTTCACACCCTTAGGATTCAGCTTCCAGTCCTTGTCGGATGAGTGGTGGTGATCTGTGGGGGCTCTCAGGACCCTCGCTTGGGTCTGAGTCCTGGCTTCAACAGTGGCTAACATTATATAGCCTCTTCTTTTGGTCTGTGAAATGGGTACAATCGGAGCACGTCTGTATGTTACAGG
The DNA here is from genome assembly GCF_046562875.1 of Panthera onca. NCBI lineage: Eukaryota > Metazoa > Chordata > Mammalia > Carnivora > Felidae > Panthera > Panthera onca. The sequence continues at coordinate 70,438,691 of NC_138356.1, forward strand.
TTTGCTGTGAGACCAGGAGACGAGGGCAGTGGAGCCCTGGGCAGTGTCTCCCACACTCAGGAGGTAGTTGCCCCACACGTTGTCCTCATGTGCTCTGCTTTACGGTTCGATGGGCTTTTGACACGTATTGCTTCATCACCTGGAAACCAGCACCTTGGGATGGGTGTAATCCACACCCCCGATTTTTTTAGTTCAGCTTCAGCGTTAAAGATCATCTAGTTATGGGGCGCCTGGGTGGCTCAGTTGGTTAAGCATCCGATTCTTGATTTCTGCTCAGGTCACGATCCCGTGGTTTGTGGGTTCGAGCCCCACATCGGGCTCTGCGTTGATGGCGCAGAGCCTGCTTGGGATTCTCTCTCTCCTCCTCTCTCTGCTCCACTCCCACTAGCATAAGTGCTGTCTCTCGCTCTCTCTCAGAATAAATGGACAAACTTTAAAAAAAAAAAAAAGGACCATCTAGTTTTGCTGTGACCATATTTTGTAGGCAAGAGGGCTGAGGGACTCAGAGGGGCTAGGACCTGGGTCTCCTAAATTCCAGGCTTGGACTTTTTTTCTAATGGGGGGGGTCTTCTCCACTTTAATGTCCCTCTTTAATGGAGGAGCAGACTGAGATCTACAGTTGTGTGATTGATGTCAGATCCCCACTGAGGTGGTCTGGGAAAGGGGGGTGTTTGGGAGAGGGTGTACCTGGGAGGTCTGACCTGGCCCGCGGTTCCTCTCTTTCCCCTATGAAATGGGGGGGTCTCATCTGGCCCAGGAGTCGCTTCCTCCTGGAGGTATCTACTGTGTGTGTTTCAAGTTCTAGGGTCTGCCTCCTCCTCCAGGGAGGCTTCCTGCCCCTGCCCCGGGCTGACTCCAGTGCCCTCCTCTGCTGTCTGGGTCTTGACCTCCCCTCTGTCGCTACCAGGCTTTGCTAACTGCCTGCTTTCCCCGTAGTGAGAGCTTCTCTCCAGGTCCAGACCCAGTAAGCCTTGGTAGATGTCTGGTGGGTACTACCTGTGTCACAGTTGCTACTGGAAGGCCTCCAAGGACTGTTCCTTTCACCCTTTCCTGCGCTCTCTGACGAAAACCATGGCAGAGCATTTCCCAGCAGTACGAGCCCAGAGGGACAGATACGTTTCCTTAGATAATTTTCATTTTGCCACTCAGAAGGCGGCCCTGTTTTTGAGCAGCGTTTGCAATATTAACACTAACTTTATATACTTCTCCCTTGAGTTCCTGGTTCATTTAGCAGATATTCACTCAACAGACATATACGTATCTGCTCTGTGCCAGGCACCGGCTTTGGCACTTGGGAGACATCAGGGACTGCTCTGTTTGGGGAGGAAGCTGATGAGGCAAGAAGTCCGCGTTAGGCTGGACGCAGAGGCCAGCGGGGTCTTTGGTCTGGGCACCCGGGGGTCCATCCTGGTGGTTCGCCCCACTTCTCTGACTCTTACTTTGCATCTATGTCGACTGGGCAGCTGGAGTCTCCTTCCGGTTCTGGGATTATTTCTTCTTCCCGTGACTCTTGTGAACAGCTGGGTGGCCAGTGGGGGATGGCCGTGTCCCCACCCACCAAGGCTGCTGCCAGAGGAAGGAGGAGGGAACCCAGCCAGAGTGCTCACAGGCAGACTGTGTGAGGAGCAGCGTGGGGGCGGGCAGGACTGGCAGACGGGGGCAAGGGGGGACGGAAAGGTGCTCCATGGAGGCCGTGCTAGGGCAGGCCCGACGGCAGCAGCTTCTGTGAGGAGCCTCTTCCTCCCAGACCCGGGTGCTTTCTGCCCCGCGGTGGGCCTGCTCCTCCCATCAGAAACAGGAGGCCAGCAGTTAATCCATGCAGAAATATTTACTGGTTGTGCCTTTCATGCACTGGCCCTGTTCTCAGCTCCTGGGAGACAGCAGTGGGCAGCCCAAGGCTCTGATGAGGCCGGCAGCTGATGACGGAGGTCCTCGGGAGGCTGCCCGATGTTAATGCAGAGTCAGGGCTGGAAAACCAGCCAAAGAGAATTAAGTAATAAAGAGACTAATTGCAGTTCCAGCTGTAGGAGGTTTTGCAGGGGGGGTGCTGAGAGGGTCACTTACTTGGTTTGTGTTCCATTAAATTTCATTACTAAGAGGCCTGTTAAATTCTGGTGGATCAATATAACTGGTGTTTTCCTAACCGAGGGACGAAGGATACTAATAACATCACAGCAGGCAAACTTTAGCAGGGGTTTTACTTCCGGTGTTACCGCCCCGTGATGCAGGACTTCCTTAGCCTTTGGAGGCACTCAGGAGTCCAAAAAGCTGCAGGAAGAGGCAGGGCGCGTATCTTCACTCCCATTACACGGCTGAGGCAACTGAGGCACCTGCAGGCCACACCAGTTGCTTGGGGTCACACATCTGGTACGTGGTAGAGCTGTAGGTGGGCCTCAGGTTCTGGGACTGTAACCTCCTCTCCTTCCTTTCTGAGCAAGGACGGATCTGTCCTCCCGCGGAGGTCTTTTCCGCTAAGCCTTTGCGAAACCGGGTGTAGATGGGGGCAGAGAGAGGTGGCGGGGCTGGGTCTTGTTCCGCATCCGGGCAGCCAGGGAGAGCCTCTGGAGCAGTGAAAAGCTTTCTGTGGGGGTGCGGATGTCCTGTAACCTGCACTGGCTGATACGGGAGCCCCTAGCCACAGGTGGCTGCTGAGTGCTCTAAATACAGCTGTAGCATCTGAGAAACAGCAATTAAAAAAAAAAAAGTTATTTATTCATTTTGAGAGAGAGAGAGAGAGAGAGAAAGGACGTATATGCAAGAGCAGGGGAGGGGCAGCGAGAGAAAGGGAGAGAATCCCAAGCAGGTTCCAGGCTGTCAGCACATCTCACAGCCGTGAGATCATGTCCCGAGCTGAAATCAAGAGTCGGTCGCTCAACTGACTGAGCCACCCAGGTGCCCCAGAGAAACAACAGTTTTAATGTGGATTCATTTTCATTTGTTTAAATTTAAGCTGATGGCTCGCGTCCACCCCATTGGGCAGAACTTCAGGTCTGAGGTTCTGGGGGCAGCTGACTTCTTTGGCTCTCTAAAGAGTTTCCAGGTTCTCAGCTTGACTCTCCTCATTAATAAGGGCTGGCTGGCAATTCTGAGCCTTTCCAGATGGAGCTCAGGGTAGTCCCTGCTTGGACTGTGGTTCAGCTAAGATGTGAGAACCAGGTTCAGGCCATGAGGGGCGTGGGAAGGGCTTTGTGCAAGCCACACGTCTATCGGGTTCGACCTTGCGTCTTGCAGCTTCCTAGCAAGGAGTGTCTGTCGGTGGGGACGTCAGAGCGTCTCCCTCCCTTTCCTGCAGGCCCCCCACACCCAGCAGGGGACCCCCATAGACTGCTGACACCAGCTCGGGGAGACTGATTGGAGGCTGGTCACCTGATAGCTCCTCCGGTAATGAGTGTTTGTTTCTGGAGCCTCCTGGGATGTTGCCCCAGGATGATGGTAGGTTGTGTGCTCTGTACAGGAATGACCCTCCACCCACTGTGGCGAAGGGAGAGGTCAGGAGGAGGGCAGGGTTTCTCTTCGGATGGCCACTGGACTGGGGGCCTCTTGTGGGAGATCAGGAACGGACTGGGCAGTGGATCCAGAGGAAGGGGGATTAACTCCTGGGGGCTTGGAGAAGGGGCAGAGGGAGAAGAGGACTCTAGGATCAGTCCTGTGAAGGCTGGGGCTTTGTCTCTTTGTCACCCTGTCCCCCAGGCCCCGCTGTGGGGCACAACGTAGGCTCGCACCACAGTGTTAGTGGGAGGGAAGGTGAGTGACAGGTGCTAACACTGTGGCCACCCTGAGAAGGGCTGTGTTCTGGACAGAACCACGGGTCTGCACGTGCCCCTGCCTAAGCCCTAACGCAAGGCTCAGCCCCGCTGGGTCTAGAGCGTGCTCCGTGGCGCTGCAGAGAATGAGGCCGCTTCAGGGAAGGCTCACGCTGTGTTTTTGCAGCCTACTTTGAGACCTCTCCTGAAGGAAGGACAGCTTACCTGGTCAGTCTTTCTGCCACAAAGATGGAAAGGAAAAGTATGCCAAGTACTTCAAGACTCCTTTTAATCTCAGGGTCATCCATCTAGATAAGGAGATGAGCTCCCTCGCGGGGTTCTGTAACTTGCCCAAGGTCACACAGCAGGACACTGAAAAATATTTGGGCGTACACAGGCCTCGCTTATGGACTGGAAAAGTCTGTCTGGTCAGCTTACCACAACCAACATTTACTGATGCCTGTGGTATGCTTGGGTGCTTCCTTGGGAGGGCACTTTGGGGTTTGAAGGGATTCTACGGGATCCTGTGACCTTGGAGTGCCAGCTCCTGCTCTTTGATGGCCTTTTTCGTTCGCGCTTGTGCCCGGCTGACGATCACGGGCAGCAGAGTGGAGCCTAGGCAATGTTTGTGGAAGGACTGCCGGGCTGATGGGACAAATGCACCACCGTACAGGGTTTTCCAGGCAGCTGCGAGGGAGAAGTTTTGGATCTGTCAGAGCTGTGTGGACACACCTACCGCACCCAGCAGTGCACGTGACCCCTTTGCAGTGACACCCACCTGCCTGGCCTCTTAGGGAACAGGATCTGTGCTCAACTGTCCCTTCTAACAGGTACGGGTCTGGGAATCTCTGTTGTCCAGACGCCCTGCACCTGGGTGCCTCTTGAGCATGAGCTCTGGGTCAGCGGTGGGGTGGGGTGGGGGTGGGGGTGGAGGTGGACCCGGACCCTTTTCAGAAGTACCATTAGGAAGAAGCCAAGGTAATACTGATGTGAATGCGGCGGCTAAGAGTTCCTGGGATGAGGGCCAGGCTGGCACGTGCACCAGGTTCTCTGGTTTTACAGACATGCGGTGCCCAGGCTCTGTGTTAGGGGCTCTGTGAGTCCCTGTCAGCTGAAGATCCTGGGAGGTCACAGCTGACCTGGACACCGGCTTAGGTGGAAGCTGGCCAGTGGAGCATATCTGAGAGGTTGTGATTAAGGGGTAGTGGGTTGAATTGTGTACCCCAGAAAGGTGTACTAATCCTCAGTACCTGTGAATGTCACCTTCTTTGGGAATAGGGTCTGTGCAGATGTCAATGAGTTAAGATGAAGTCGTTTTGGAGTAGCATGAGCTCTGAATCCAGTGGCTGGTGTTTTTGTGAGAGCATATGGGTATGGAAAGGGACAGAGGCCATGCGGAGATGGGGACAGAGATAGACCCCTGCATCTGCCAGATCTCCCAACAGCCAGAAGCCTGGAGAGAGGCAAGCAAGGATTCTTTCTAGAGCCTTCCAAGAGAGCAGGGGTCTGTTGACACCTCCGTTTTGGACTTCCAGCCTCCAGAACTGTGTGACAATAGCTTTCTGCTGTCTAAGCCACCTGGTTTGTGGTCATTTGTGCGTATGGCAGCTCTAGGAGACTAACACAGAAGAGAATCCCATCCTTTCCCGAGGTGAGGGCTTTCCTGACTCCATGTAGAGCCTGGGATTGTGAGTCCATAAATGCATTTTGGTATTCATCTCTGTTGATAGGATTTGACATTCTCTCCCTCATTTGTTCATTATTCTTGGCATTTACAATGTCTCAGGATCTGTCTTTAACTCTGCTGAAATCTGTTCGTCCCTGTCCCAGTCATCCAAGACTGCAACCCATAGTGTGCCCCAACCAGGGAGTAACCCCACCCTCTGGCTATACCATCTCCTTTCTTCTTGGGTGGGGAGCATCTCTGACCTACCTAAAACCTACCCAATCCATCTCAGACCCTCTCCTTCCGGGATACCCTTGGGGGCCCCTCCTGGGCTCCTCACCCCTGCCCCAAATTCCATCAGTCTCTTGAATCGGTCACTGACCACCCCGTGGCTCATGTTGTCCTCAGACTGGCATTTGGTCCCACAGAAGTTCCCTGTTGCTTACTATGAGCGCTCTGCAGACAGTTTCTTATTTGCCCCACAGAGAAGCTCCGGGAGGGCTCCCATTACCCCCGCTCTACGGAGAAGCGTCAGAAAGGGGCATCCCTGCGTCACAAAGCTTGTCCATGGGCAGCTGGCCTTCACACCTAGGTCTGCCCAACCCCATAGTCTGGTGCTCCACTGCTCCCACTCTGTGCCCAGCCTCTGCAGGAGGTGGCCGAGGTCCAACTGCTTAGAGAGATTTTCACAAGTACTTGATCTGTTCAGAATTGCTTGTGAGGGCCTCAGGAATATTAGCGTTAAGGGAGTTCTTGAGAGGGCCGGCTGTGTCTCCAGCCCCTCACCCTGGGCTGGCATACAGCAGGAGCCCAATAATGTGTTTTGACCAAAGGGAGGAATCAGAGAAGCAGCAGCCCTTGAGCCAGGGCAGAATGGGAGAGCCCGGCCTCCGGAACCTGCCAGGCTCTTAAGACCCAACTCTGCCGTGCGACATCTGTGCCCCCACTTTCCTCATCTGTAAAATGGGGATAAGGACAGCAGAGACTCCAAAAGCTTACTGTGAGGGTTTCCGGAGTTCCCGTGGGTGATTGTGCATGGAGGTTCTTGGCCGCTCGCCAGTGTGCCGGAAACGTGGCCTCTGGTAATTGAGGTCCAGGGAGCATTTATTGCAGGTCATTTGGGAATGGGGAAGGGAAGAGCAGAGGCCTGGCCTTTGAACAGTCTTGCGGAATGAGTCTTCCAAGCAGAGTGTGGAAGAGGGCCCCATAAGCATCTTCTACCCAGGCCAAGAGCAGCCGGGCCGGTCCCTTCACTGGGGAGATGCCGGGCAACCTGCCCCCCCCCGAGCCCGCAGGTTCTCAGCCGCTCTTGCTGCACCCCGGGGTTGAGGGTTAATGGTCCCCCAGAACGGCTGCCCCTGTGTCTTGCTGCAGTGGCGACACCAACCACAGCTCCTGCCACAGTAGTTGAGAGCCTTTTCTGGGCCTGGCGCGGGGCGCACGGCCTCTCCCCCAGCAGCGTGGAGAAGGTTTTGCCCACTCCGCAGAGGAGGGGTCATCCTGCACTCTCCACCTGTTCCCTCCAGAAGTGCGGGGCTGCCAACCTCTGGAAACCGTGCACCCCAGGTGGAGGCCCGGCCCCTGCCATCTGCTGCCTCTGTGCCAGGGACATACGAGTCCGCACAGGACGGGCGGAAGACCAGGGTCGGGCAGGGATGGCCCTGGGCTCATCAGTGTCGCTTCCATTGTTAGTCAGGTGCTTTCCAGTGGCCTCCGTGAGCCAGATGGCTCCAGCTGGCCTGCTCTTCTGCTGTGCAGGAGATCCTGGGCTGAGCAGGAGGCAGGGAGTGGGGGAAGCCCTTGCCATTTGCCAGTCACTCAGAGAACGCCTGTTCCAAGAGGAGCTGTTGAACTGTGGCCTAAATACATTGAGAAAGATTCCCTCCTCTTGCAGTCGTGGGCTTGGGGCTTTGGAGGAGAAATTACTGGCTGCTCTTACCCGAGCTAGATGTGCCACAGCCCTGTGGCACCACAGGGTCAGCTTTATGAAACTGCTGTGCCTGGGCCCCTCCCCGCCAGAGAATCTGATGTAATTGTGCTGGGAGGGACCCACCAGGGGACCCTCCTGGCAGCCAGGCTTGAGCAGCGCTTGGTCATTTGCCTGTGTGCCGTCCCTCCCCACACGTGGCACATGAAGTCCTCGGAGACAAATCAGACAAGGGAAGGAGAGTGACAGAACGAGCCCGCACTTAGCGCCCAGTGTTGCCTGGTTCTGTATGGAGTGCTTGGGGCCTCCCTACTCCCCCCACCCCGAGCCCCTACGAAGAAGGTTCTGCAGTATCCCCACTGGATGGAGGCAGATCTGAGGTCGCAGGGTGCAAGGACAGGTGCGGCCGTACAGGGCTAGTAAGGCTGGTGTCGGGACTGGACTCAGGTCACCTGTGATTCCCAAGTGCTGACCCCCAAGTTGAGCGCCCCTGCCCAGGCCAAGGGGACAGCTGTCTGTTGAGATTGCTGTTCACACCGGAATTCCCACCTGGGTCCTCCCCTATAGAAAATGAAAGTCCCGTACGACCTTGATTGGGCTCCACGTGTAGAAACTGGTCTGAGTTGCCTTTCTGAAAAAGACTCGGTTTGGGAAATTCGGTATTTAAATTATTTTTAGGCCTCTCAGCAGAATTTTGTTTTAGGAGGATGAGCATTTAAATATATGCAGATCTGGGCTTTTCTATTCCTGTTTGAGCACCGTGGGCGTGGCAGAGAGGAGGAAAACTGATCTCATAAAGCTGAGATGACCAGATACTGCCAGAAGCACCACGGGGCCTGCGAGACTGACATCGCTAATATGTGACCCCATGGGCGCCTGCATTTTCCGTTCTCTGATTAGAGGTCATGGTTCTTTCACTTGCTCCTCAGATGCCTCTGGGGTTTGATCATTTCTCACCTCCTGAATTCTGTTTCTAGTGTGCCAGAGTTCCACCCATTTCTTTCCTATATATTATTGAAGTTTGGCCAGTACGAAATAGTCATCAGCATCAATACTGCTGTCATTTATTGCATGAAGAATGGAAATGGACAAGAAGACAAAATCAGTAACCTGTCCCCCCCCCCCCCGCCGTTGCCAATCAGATTGCTTTCAGATGTGTGATATGTCTGTCCATACATTAACTTACAATTTCACATAGGCATAGGTCTGGGAAATATTTCATAGTCTGTTTTTTACCTGATGTTGTATCATAGGCATTTTTCCATTTTTTTGAAGTGCCTTACACATGATCGTTAAAAAAAATTTTTTTTAATGTTTATTTTTGAGAGAAAGAGAGGGGGCACAAGTGAGGCAGGTGTGGTGGGGGGTGGTGGTTGGCAGTGCAGAGAGAGGGAGGGAGACACAGAATCCAAAGCAGGCTCCTGGCTCCGAGCTGTCAGCACAGAGCCCGATGTAGGGATTGAACTCGTGAAGTGTGAGATCGTGACCTGAGCCGAAGTCATGCACTCCACCGACTGAGCCACCCAGGCACCCCTTGAACGATCCTTTTGAAAGCACTCATCAAGTCGATAAATTATATTCTTCGCCAGTTCTCTGTTGTTGACAAATTAAGGTTCCTAGTGGTTTGCTGTAGAACTTATGAGTGCTTTGAACATCTCTGTGCGTATCTCTCTTCCCTTCTCGGAAAATCCTTTGGACACACTCTCCGCAGAAGGATGATTGAGTCAAAAGGCGCAGTTTTCTGGCTCTCGACCCGTATTGCCAAATTACCTTCAAATAAGGTTGTCCACGTTGCCACCATCAACAGGTGGGTGTGCCAGTCGCCCCACGACCTCGTCAACACCGGCTGTTATTAGCTTAAAGAATTATAACTCAGTAGACGCAAAACGGTCTCTTGTTAAATTTATGCTTTTTTTTTTTTTTTTTTAAATCCTTAACGAGGCCAAATTTTTTTCGTCTGCTTGTTTACCCACTCTCTTTGGAAGTGCTGCTTTTGGCTGTTGTTCCTGCCAATTGCGTTACTCTCCACGCGGAAGCCTTCAAGCCGAGCCGGTGGTGAGGCAGCCTTTACTTGAAACGAGTGAGCTTCGGAGCTGAGCCTTTGTGTGAAATGCTGATTAGCACCTTGGCTCCCGCGTGGAACGGCGGCTGGGGTTGAAGCTCTTCTGTGTGAGATCTGAACTGGGCCCTGTGGTCCCCATGACTTCACACTTCACACTCTTTCCCCCTAGATTTGTGTCGTGGACAAGGTATGGTGTTTCTTCAGAAAGCTTTGAGATACAACTCTTTCAACTATTTTTGGGCTTCCTAGCTAAAACAAAAAAAAAAAAAAAAAGAAGAAGAAGAAAAAGAAGAAGAAAAGTTCCCGTGTGTGCCTGTTGAATCTCTGTTTGTGGTGCTGTCTGTGTTTCTGGATAGCTTTCTCTCATTTTCTCTCACTGCTTCACCTCCCCACATCCTGTGAGGTCAGGAGGCTCCTCCGGTCCTGTTTATCTCTGACCCTGCTATATCCCTTCGCTCTCCAGCTGGACCCTTCCCCCTCCCCCCCCCCCCCCCCCCCCCACGAAGGCCGGGGCTAGTTGGGAGAAGCCGGATGGGTTTCGAGGAGGCTGGCTGCCCCCGCAAGAGTAAAACTTCCGCTCAGCCGACGGGGAATACTTGCACGGGAAGGGAAATTTCAGTTTCACCTCACAGAATCGTAGGGTGAAAGCAACCTCAGAGGTCACCTCTTCCACCCCCTATCTGGAGCAGGCCTCCCCTCTATGGCATGAATGAAGTCAGCCTCCCCGTTGCTGGCACCCCTCCCGTGCTGGGCAATCCGCATCTTTCTTGTTGAATAAAAGCCATCTCGTGTAGACTTAATGCCCGTAAAACGAGGACGTCCAATGGGGAAGGGTGTGGGGAAAAGCAGCAGGACTTGAGGAAGGGCTTTACTACATAGGTTTTGCTACTAGCACAGGATGCTCCACACGTTGCTCATTCCAATCTGACGGTGTCTTGGGGAGGCTCTCTGGGCCTCATTTTACTCGTCTGTGACTTGGGGACAGTGTGGCTGGCCTTCAGAATTAGTGATCACGCATGGAAAGCCCAGCAGGGCCGGGCACTGAGGAGGCTGGAGTTGAATGGCCGTTGTGCACGATTTCTGCAGGATGGGTCCGTACTTCGATGCCAGGGTTCTCTTCTGTCTGGGCTGATGCTTGGGTTGAGACTTTACCTGTAGTCACTTGAAATCGTTGTCACTTATGAGAAGTCTTGTTCTTCTGTCCTCCCTGCCCGGGGAGAAGTTACATAACCACTTGGACGGGCCTGAGCTGTGGGCACACGGAGACCGTGCCAGAGTCTGGAGAGGACGCATCAAGAGAGCCTGTGATTTCTCGACATGGAAGTAACTGGTTTCTCTTCCGTAGCCCCTTCCCTCAGTCATTCCTAATGTGCATGGATTGGGTCCCCTTGACGGCCTTGAGGGCCTATGTTCCTCAGCCCGTGCTGGGCCAGCTCCAGGGAGGGATCTGGGGGAGGCTGTCCCTGTTATGGGAAGTGGAGGGACACCTCTGTCTGCCTAGAATTCCATTCTCCACTTGTTTTTCCTTTTGCTCTTTTCACTCGGCTTTGAGAGTGGGGGCTGTGGACCTTTCGGTGCCAAGACGTTGGAGCCCCTTGAGCGGTTGACCTTGGAGCCCACATGCAGCAACTCCAGTCTTTGAACCAACTGCTTGAGATTCAGGGTCTCCAGCTGCACTGTTTCCCGGCCACTGACTTGCTGTGTGAGTTTAGACGAGCCCCTGGGTTTCCCGAAGCTTCATTTCTTTCCGTAGGAAAGCAAGAGGATGCTTTCTCAAAGCTCTCAAACTCGTTTGGCAACTGACCTCTAGGTGCTTGGGTTAAATCGGGGTATGGTCCCCCTGGTGTCCTCACCCCAGCTCCATCAAGCCCCCTGGAGGGGACTCACACGAGATTCTTGAAGCCCTCAGGATGGGTGGCGAGCCGTGTGTGTGTGTGGGGGGGGGGGGGTAGCTCTGGACGGCTCCTCAGTAGGCCCGTGACCCGCGATCTGTTAACGCTGCATCCCCTGTCCACTTTCGAGCACCCTGTGTGTCAGTGCTTTGCATAGGCTTGGTTCCTGTCTGCAGGCACCTTGCTCTTTTGATCACAGATAAGGCCTGAGGCTCAGGAAGGTGGGTTCTGCCGAGGCCAGGTTGAGCAGGAAGGAAGTGGCAGGGCCTCACCTCCAGCCCAGGTCGCTGGGCGGCAAAAGCTCGTGTGCTTCAGCTGTGAGCTTTACTGCCTCCCCGTGACTTTCCCCTTCACCTGACACCTGGCTGGTGCTCTGGGTTGTCACCCCTGCCCGCCCCCTCAGATGGCCTCAGCATTTGGCCTCTTAGATGTTCCCAGCTCAGGGACGAGTAGCAATGGGCCAAAAGCACCTGCGCTTTCTGGAATACACTGTGCTGCTTAACAAACCGTCTGTTACATCGCTTGTTTCATAATTTTCCCAAATAAATGTTCTCTCTTCCCATTGTCCTCGTCGCTTGCGTACTTTTGCTCGCACAAACATGAGGCTCCTGCTAACCCCCCTTTCCCTCAGCACTCCTGTCTGTTTCCCTGGCTTCATCTTCAGAAATGAGGACACTCTCAGTGGGTGGGGTGGGTGTCTGAACGAGGATGGTCCCAAGGGCCTGTACATTTCTTAGGGGGACTGAGGCCGGGGTCTGGGGTTCTCGGGTGTTGATTCTGCCCCTGAGGCTGCCTGCTCAGAATGGAGGCTCTGGGCACCCCCCAGGTGCCCATCTGCCTGAGGAGCAGAGCAGACTAGGGGTTCGAATCAACCGCCAACAACCTAAGGGATGGATTATTTAAGAAATCTCGCATCCGTTCTGTCACGTAGTGCCTCTGTTCCTCAACCTCGATGGCTTCCTGTCTCTATAGGATTAAGTCTCCAAACCACAGTACTATTTTCAGGACCCTCCATTGGCTGCTGCCTCCGCTAGTGATGGGAACGTCCTGGCCCGCTTTCATAGTGACGGATGTTATGGCTGGAGACGCTGTCTCTACTTTCCGTCTCTGGGCTGTCACGGAGGCCCCGTGAAGAGGGTGTTTATTTTACTCCATGTCTAATGAGCAGCGTCAGGACTCAGTTCTCTAATGCTGATGTCTCATTTCTCTTATTTCATGTGCCTTCCTCCATTCTGTCACTTCCAAGCTGCTCACCTTCTCCAGGAAGGTCCCCATGGGTGGCTTCCTCAGCATCTTCATTAATGCTTCTTGAGAACCGTGACAAACGCTTTACGCTAATTACCTACTTTGACCCCAAATCGTTGTTACCTTCCATTTGTTGTGTAGCTTCCCTGGGTGTGACTTCCTTGTTCAGTAAGGCAAGTCTGTCCATCCATCCGTTTATCCATCTGGTCATCATCTAACCGTTCATCAGACATTTCACCAAGCTCCTTTCCTGCACTGGGTGCCTGGGGGGAAAAGGAGCAAGAAAACGGGTCTCTACGTGAAGGATCTGGGATTCATGCACACATTCCAGCCACCATTACGAACAGGTGTTTGCTGCCTTAGAGCTCTCACTCATTGCTTATAGCCACGAGCCCAGCCTCCAGCATCCTGGCCAATGGGGCGCTCCAAGGAAGCAGCTGCCATCTAGGAATGAACTCTTTGCTTGTCCTGCTCCCGGAGGCTTCATCCTGGTGTCGCCGGGCCTGAGCATCCATCCGAAGAATCTTCTTGATGCAGGTTGGGTTCCCTGGAAAGCAGATGCTGAGCTGTAGATCAGTCAGCCAGATGTTTATTACGGCATGCTTTTGGCATCCACAGCTGCGCAGCCCAGGGGGAAGAATTCAAGAGTGGGCAGAGGACGAGGTCAGCCTGTACCAGTCTCCCAGCAAAGGCCTCAGCCAACCCATGGGCGCTCTAGAGCTGGAATGGCCCTTTGGAATGGGCCAGAATTGAGATAACGGGTTGACCAGTCATTGCACATGTGCTCGGTTGGAAGGATGCACAACCTTGAGCAAGGTCATTGTCCTCAGCCAGGGCAGTCTCCAAAGAGGGCTGACAGCTGGAGGTAATCTTCTGCCAGCACTGTCAGCAGCTGCTTTGGTCGATGGCTGTGAGCATAATTGTCTGCTGCGTTCACCATTTCTTCCCCAGTACCTAGCACACAACAGGCACCCACTCTTTTGGGGGATAGAATTGCCTCAGCTTTATGGAAGCCGTGGGATTAATTCATTCAGCGAGTATTTACCGTGTTGGCAAAGGTGTTTGGAGCTATTGCGCATCAGGCACCATTGCTGCTCTTATGCAGCTTACAGTCAGGGGGTTTAAGGCACTTTCAACATTGGTGGTTCAACACTGCCTTCCTGGAAGAGGTGATCTTCATGCTGGGGGTGTGACTTCCCGGATGGTGGGCCCTGGGCCAGGGTTAAGCCCAGTGTTTTCTGGGCCCCCCTAAGGAATGTAGACATATTACGATGGAGAATGAATGGGTAAGGGGTGTTTTACTCGGGGAGGGGAATCTCCACCCAGCCCACCTGTCAGCGCACCTGTCCGCCCTGGGAAATTCCCTCGTTTAACTTACATTCACTGACGTTTGGGCTCCCAGTAGCCTGGAACTTCCCCAGGGGTCCCATTGGCCCAGCGACTTGCATCATTTGGGCAGTTGGAGAATGGAGGGATGCCTTTTTTGAGCTGAATGGAAATATGTATTTCTCCTCTGAGTCACCAAAAACTACAGCCCAGGGTGTAAGCGACCACGTAGTCTTTTTTTTTTCCTGTATGTAAATGAGCTGTCATCACAGTTCAGGAAGTACAGACTCTGAGCAGGGAGGAGGCGACAGAATCAGTGAATGTTAGATCTGAAAGAGACCCTAAGGTTGCTCGGCCCAACCCCCTTCCTCTGTGAGAGGCCTGGAGTGGGAGGGAAGGGACCCTTACGGTCACCGGGCAGATTTGGACCTGGACAAAGGGGCCAGCTGTTGGCTGCCCGTAGTTCGCTGTTTTTTCCCAGCCCGCTCGCCACCCCACAGGGGGCACAGCCTGGCATGTGGCAGGTTGTTTTTATCTGCACACATCACCTGATGATCCGAGAGGCTTTTACCGAAAGCAATGGCTTTGATGTTCTGGGTGACGAGACCTGAGTGCGCTGGCAGGAAGGGAGGTTTTTGGGGTTGGAGAAATGAAAACTATTTACCTTTGGGGTTGATTTAATAACACCTTTGGGGTCGGGGGGAGGTGGGAGGGTGTTTGTAAGGGAAAGTTGAATATAACTGTGGGTACACACAGGAGAGTCTGAGGTGGAAGGCCAGGAGGTAAGATGCTTCCAGGTTTCAGGGGAAAGCGCCTGGGAAGGCTGACCCTGCAGAAACCTCCCTCCTCCACGCCGTCCTCCGCCACCGCACCCTCGGTTTCCATGGGAGGATTTGCACACAGTTTCTGTGTCGCTTATCAGCCGAATGGTGTGGGGCCGCCTTGGATAGCTGGTCTGGAAGCTGGCCATCTCTGACCCCAAATGCTTTCTCCGCGGGACAGTGGTGGGTCCTCACTCATCCTCCAGGGGTGGACACGTAGGGTCTCAGAGCCCAGTTTCTGGAGCTAGACTTCTGTGTCCTTGGTGGGGAGCACCTTTCCTCATCATTCCGTGCCTCTGTCTTTTGAGAGACTGTGTGAGTCCCGCCCACCTCCCGGGTCACCGTAGGGACGGCGGCACTGCTCGCGGTTCCCGGCGCGTGTGACAGTTGGACAAGCGTGATAGGGTTATGTTGGGTGGCTTTCCCGTGTTGCCGTAAACAGCACCTCTGGGGATTCAGGACCCCTGGGCCGGCCTCTTTGGCGAGCGAATCTACCCCTGCCTAGTGCAAGGGGTGGTGCTGCTTCTCCCGGGCTTTCAGTCATTGCCATTGCCGTGCCTCAGCCTCTGAAAGCCGGAGGGTGTGCGGGGAGTGACAGCTGTGCCCCAGCTTGTCGTGCCGCACGCCATGGCTCCCTGCTTACACAGCATCCCGGTCGATTTCTTTTGCCTCCTTTGTATTAAAAACACAAAACACGGGGGGCCTCCTGGGTAGCTCCGTCGGTTAAGCGTCCGACTTCAGCTCAGGTGGTGGTGATCTCGTGGTTCATGAGTTCAAGCCCCGCATTGGGCTCTGTGCTGTCAGCTCAGAGCCTTGACCCTGCTTCAAATTCTGTGTCTCCCTTTCTCTCTGCCCCTCCCCTGCTTTCTCCCTCTCTCTCAAAAATAAATAAACATTAAAAACAACAACAACAACAAAACCTTCTTGATTACACAAGTTATTCACAAGGTGAAACTCAGAAGGGATAAAAAGGTTCCTCACGAAGACCCCTACCTGTCCACGTCCCCGAAACTGTTTCTCTTCCCTGGTGGCACCCATGTCCTGGGTTGTTGGGTCTTCTTGTCCGTGCATTGCTGGACTCCTTGCAAAAGAAGACGAATGTGCGTGCCTCTACAAACAAGTGCTGAGCACCTACTGTGTGCAGTGCTGGGCCAGCGCTGAGGGGAGCCTGGGGTCTCGGCTCCCTGTAGCTCCCTGCTGCATTGAGACCTCTGCATGGCCAGGCAGGTGGCCTCGGCTGCAGGGGAGGGGCTGGACTTAGTGCTGGCTGCTCTGTTTCCCATGGGGCCCACCTCCCTTTTGCCTGTGGAAATCCAGTGGAGGCGGTCTGGGCTCCAATCCCAGCCGCCCCCCCAGCCGCTGCAGATGAAACCCCGAGGGAGCTTCCCTCCAGCCTTGGTTTCCTACAGCATGAGCTGAGAATAATGATAGCATTTGCCACAAGGTGTCTTGGGAGGATCAGGTGCAGAAAGTTCTTTTAACACCACCTGGCACATAGTGAACACCAGCCTTGGCTGCCCTGCCCCCTCCAAGGGCACTGCTGCTCTTGTCTCCTCCCCCACCCTCCCCTGCCACCGGCTCAGTGCCTGATGCCTCCCATGCAGGCCGCCAAGCCAGGCCCTGGGGCATAGTAACAGAGGAGGCATCCATTTGTCTTTCTTTTCCTTGGCAGGAGGGGGTGGAGGTGCAAATTGAATTCCAGCTTCAGCCTTTGTAGTTTTCTGCACAATCCGTTGTAACATTTGTACCTGAGGTGCCATGGTTTTTGTGGGAAAGGCTTGTGTTTGGCCATGCGTGCATGGTTGAGGCCAGCCCAGCAGGTCCGTGTCTCCTGTCCTGCTCCTGGGCTGTCTGTCACCTTTCATCCTGATGTGGCTTTAAACTGGCGGAAAGAATTGCAGGGATGATACAGAGAACCTACCATACAGTCCGATTCAGCAATTGTTAATCCACACTCCACCGGGACCCCTTCTCTCTCTCTCTCTCTCTCTCTCTCTCTCTCTCTCTCTCTCTCTCTCACACACACACACACACACACACACACACACACGTACACACACACAGTTTTTGTCTCAACCACCTGAGAGTAAGTTGTAGACATGCCTTTTATCCCTAAATATTCAGTGTGTGTTTGCTAAGATCCAGGACATCCTCTCACGAACCACCAGGTGACAATCAAACAATCGAATGCAGGACATTGAGCGGGGCTACACTTGTATCATTCAATCCACAGGCCACACACAGTTTCATCACCTGTCCCGGTAATGGGCTTTGGGACCACGCTTTCCTGATTGCGGATCACCACTGCTCTCTCAGTGGCCATGTCTCCTCAGCCTCCCTTTATCTTGGAACGGTCCCCTGGCTGTTCTTGACCTTGATGTTTTGGACGAGTCCAGGCCAGTCGCTCTGTAGAACGTCCTTCGGTGTGGGTTGGGGCCTTCATTCCTGAAAGTCCATACTGTACCGCTTGCTTTTCTCCATGCTCTGTAATCCTTGGCGGTCCTGCAGGGCTGGTTTGTAATCAAACTACGGCGTAGGAAGGTCAAGTGAATGGTCCACGGACACCTTCCTGGGAAGTGGCAGAGCTGGGATTCAAATCCAAGACTGTCTGGTCTGTGTGCCCAGCAACACGGATAATGATGGCACATAGACCCTGAGAATAACCAGGTGTTAGTCAAGCACTTGCTCTGAACCAGGCGCCTTACTTAGCTCATCTCCTGCATGCATCCTTGCCCCAGCCCGCAAAGGTAACTGCTCTTATGAGTCCTGATTAACACGTGGTGATCAGAGGGGTCAAGTAAACTGCCCAGGGTGCACAGCTATTAGCTGGTAGGACTAGCTCGGACCCCAGCAGCCTGTGTCCTGAGTGCACATGTCACCTCTGCGTTCAGCCCTGCTGGACCTCATAGAATTGGGGGCAACACTGATAATACCTCTGATGTCCTTCTGGATCACTGCTGGGGCCCCGTGCGGAGCCAGGCTGGAGGCTTTCACCGGCTTGTCTGGCTTTGCTGACTTTCCAGGAGAGTCCTTTCCCCAGGCCTTTTCCAGAGGGAGTAAACACATCCCAAGGCTGGCGCCTGCTCTCAGGGGCTTCCTGGGGACAGCTGTCCCGTCCTCTACTTCTGCAGGTGCCGTAGTCCACCTCGGTGGCATTTTGATGATTTCCAAGTCAGGGATCCCTGTGTAGTCTTTCATTTCACGGCCAGCTCTCTCTCCTGCCAAGCAGCCCAGGGCCCCCACCTCCAAGTGGCTGGTCCTGGCTGCCGTCAGCGTACCCAGTTGGCTCCATTGCCCAGGCAGCATATAAGTGGCATTCGAGGCCAAATGACCCGATGATATGCTCCCGATCGTTAGTTATTCAGTGCTGTAGGTTATACCCTGTGCCCTCACCTTCCTGTCGGAGACAGGAAGATGATATGGCCCTGCCTCTGGGTTGTAGAGCAGAGGACCCCTGGGCACAGGACACACTTGCAATTCCACTGGCAGAGCCAGGGAGGGCCCTGAGCACAATAGGAGAGGGCCCGTCTCTGTGCCCCAGTCTGCCTCTCACTTCCTCGGGACCTTGGGGTCGTGGGCACTCTGATTCCTTATTCATTTGGACACAGCATTGGGCCCCAGCAGTGATCCCAGGCCACATCAGGGAAGCGTTATCAGCATCCTAAGAAAGCCCAAGGCCCCCTGGTTCAGATGCAGGGTATCTCTGTCACCTGCAGAGCAGGTTAATGTCCCGTCCTTGAGACAGAGTGTCAGGCAGGACGTTCGTTCTGGGAGTAGCAGCCGCCTCATCCAGGCCCCAGCACAAGCGACGTGTCAGACTTCCCTAAGCACCCAGCTCTCTCCTCTGCTGCCATTGATGGATTCCTGAGGAGTAGCCAAGAGACTCCTGTCACCCTGTGCTGGACCGGTCCCCTTTATCCCTGGCTTGTCTCTGTGGGTGGGAAGTGACCACACCGGCTGTCAGGCTCAGTGCCTTGAGGCAGGACTGTGACCGTCCCCACCTTGACCGCCCTGGCCGGCGCACGACTCCCCACCCCCGGCTCTGGCAGCCAGCACCTGGCTGGACTGGCCCCTGGGAGAAACTTGGAAGTTCTGGTTCCTCATTTTCCATGGAACATTGCTCTGTGTGTGTGGTTTAAAACGGTAATTAAAAACATTCATCAATTTGGTTGCCTTGGAAAGAGGTTCTTGTTCCGCAGGAGCTGATGCGTATTACCGCCGCTGTTCTCTCCAGGAGGAAGCAGTGAGCTTGCAAAGTGGTGATTCGGCTGCGGAGTCACAACTGGGTGTCGGGCAGCCTCCGTAGCCCCTCCGACCGTTAGTTTCCAGGTCTGTAAGATGGAGATGGGGCTCATGCTGTGCCCTGCCGTCCTGGGGTCATGGTGAGTGCTCGGGGTGGTCCTGTGGGGATATGCCTCGGCAAGGTGCCCTGTACCGATGGTGCTTGTAAATGACGCCGTTAGCTTGATCCAGTACGGTTCTCTCCTGCCTTCCTGTCCGTAGAGCACCTCTCGTGCGTACCGCCGTTTACTGCTGGAGGCACAGCCGGAGGATGGCTGAGTGTTAACCCACTGCACGGATTCCCAGGGCTTCGCTTGTTCCCTTGGCCCCAAGGACCGAGCCCCTACACCAAGTCATCGTGCTGAGACAGGAGGAGGGGAGGCCTTTTCCTCCTTACTGGGAGGAGACTACGAAGTTAAGACCCGAGCATTTGCTTAAATGGCGTTCATAATAGTGGACATTTCTGAGTATTCACAACAGGTCTGGCCCCATGCTAAGCTCTGCAGAGGCTCTCACTTGACACTAACAAACCTTTAAGGGGCACCTGGGTGGCCCAGTCGGTGAAGCGTCCAACTTCAGCTCAGGTCGTGATTTCACACTCCGTGAGTTCGAGCCCCGCGTCG
The DNA here is from genome assembly GCF_046562875.1 of Panthera onca. NCBI lineage: Eukaryota > Metazoa > Chordata > Mammalia > Carnivora > Felidae > Panthera > Panthera onca. The sequence goes on from NC_138356.1 coordinate 70,458,277, forward strand.
GGCTCTGTGCTGACAGCTCAGAGCCTGCAGCCTGCTTCCTCTCCCTCTCTGTTCCTCCCCTGCTTGCATTCGGTGTCTCTCTGTCTCTCAAAAATGAATAAACGTTAAGATGAGAAACTGAGGCTCAGAGGGTAACTTGCTCCAGCCCCTAAGAAGGCTCTGGTAGACCTGGGATGCCAATCCAGGTGGTCTAACAACCAGGGAGCTGGGCTCTTGCCCTCTCCAGGGAATAAGGTGAATGCATTTTGACAGTAAGGCACAAAAGTGCCTTAAAAATAGGGAGGCGCCAGTAGCTGGAGTGTAGATGTGCCCAGGAGGGCTTCCTTATGAGCGGGTTGCCAGTCAAGGGACTTCCCTGAGTGCTGGGGGTTGAGCCCCTTTTGGTGGGTGCTGGGTGCTGGGGCTGGACGGACGGGCAAGCCCAGCACCTGGTGGGAGGAGACAGGCACTCCTGGGCTTGCAGAACTGCTGTGGGTCCGTCTGCGATACTAACACGTCCAGGGGAGGAGTGTGACAACCAGGGGGCCTCAGAGAAGCAACCTGCGGCCAAATTTTTCCTGGAGGAGAGAGAAGGAGTGGACAGTGGGGAATCCAAGCCACCTGGCCTCTGCTGTGGCTGTGGGGTGAGCGTGTTTCTCCAGCTGTTCCCCCACTTGAGGGTAAATGCACAATTTGTCAGTCTTATTCTGAGCCTGTGTTCACTAGCTCCATCTTCTTGGTGATTTGGCGGCCAGGGTGCCGGGGGTCTTTGGGGTACAAGAGGGAGGTCTGGAACGGGGAGAATCACTCCGTTGTAAATGTGATTTGGCTCTGCTTCAGGTGCCTTAGGAGGGCCCTCCAGAGCTGGTAAGACCAGCAGCGGCCCCCTCGCCCCTTTCCCCCAGCCCTTTGGGCCGATTATCAGTTAGGATAAGAATCCCTGGTGAAGCTACATTTTTTGTTCCCTGAGTAATGCATGATGTCTACCGATCACATGTTACCAGATGACAGTGTTGAGCTCAGATAAAGCTTACATCGAAGTTAATCTGACACAGCTTCCAGGGTTCATATTACCCCCATCATCTGTGCAATGGGCTGGGCATCTGGGGACAGGACATTCTCAGAATGGAGTTACTGGGTGTGTTTCTCATTTCCCTCTACCCAGACTTCCTGGACTCAGGTGAATGGAAAAGCTTTAGCGGGGGAGGAAAACGTGATCGATCAGCCAGGGCTTTGGAGTCAGGAAGACCTGACTTTCAGTTCTGGCCTGGCCTCTTAGGTGACTTCTGAAATATGGAGCCATCGAAACTGGTCTTATAGGATTAAATGGCTTAATGCAGTGGAATGTCTAACACGGTGCTTGGCACATAGTGGTTGCTCAGTAAATGTCTGCTCTTCTGAAGTTTCTCATTTAGCATGTATTAATATGCACTTGGTAGTTTTTCACAGGATTGAAACATCTCATCCATTTTGTATAAGCATTAATACTAATAATTCTCGGTCCTTTTCTTGCATGTTTACAGAATCCTGTCCTACCTGAGATTTTGGTGCCTTCAATCTGAAAAAAATACGCATCCCTCTGGTACTCTAGAGGAACTTGAGAACAGTCCTTCCCTGAACTAAAGCCAGACCATTGTGGGATTTGGAGACTAAAGGTAAGAGATTTCTTCTCTTGAGCTTTATGGAGCAAAAAAAAAAAAAAAAAAAGGCCTCGGGAATCGGTGATCTCCTGCAACACAAGTTGGGGTGTGGTTCTTGACTTCTTGGCCTCGCTTCCTGTGCTGGTTTGAGAAGCTGGCTTCCCGTAATCTCACCTTGACACACGGGACCTGGTTCTCGGTGTTCAGGGGCCTCAGTGCTGTGCTTTCGGAGCTCTCCCTCTGGCCCTGGCCGAGGACGGAGCCCACCACCTCCTAGGGGGGCTACCCCAAGCCTTTCCTCCTGGCAGAAGGTGACGGGTGCTCTGGCTGTCCTGCTGAGACGTGCGGGGACGGCACCGGAGGAGCGTGAGGAAGTGCGTGGGGAGCAAAGCTCCTTTTGGGGCTGCCTGCTTCCCGCCTCCGTACATTGAATGCTCGGTCACACCAAGCCAGAGGCTGCCTCGGGGGAAGGAAGAGCTGAAAGCCTGGGATTCGGGCAGACCCCAGTTTTCCTGATTTTGCCACTTGCCTCGTCTCGGGTGAATCTCTCAGCTGCTCCCAGCCTCGGTTTCCTCATTTGTAAGATAGGGATCGTATTAGCTCTTGCCTCAAGAGGATGTCGTGGGTATTGAACGAGATAGTGGAGATAGTTCAGCCGGCTGCCTGGCATGGAGGAGGAAATGCTCCAAAACAGGAGGGTGGTTTTTTCTTTTTCTTTTAAGTTTATTTATTTATTTTGAGAGAGAGAGAGAGAGAGAGAAAGAGAGCAAGCACATACGCAGGGGAGGCGCAGAGAGAGAGAATCCCAAGCAGGCTCCACACAGCGCAGAGCCCAGTGTGGGGCTTGAAACTCACAAACTGTGAGATCATGAACTGAGCAGAAACCAAGAGTCACATGCTTAATGGACTGAGCCCCCCAGGAGCGCTAGGGTTTTGTTTTTTTAATTCATTAACTATACTGTGTACGGTTCCTTCCAGGCAGCAGGCTATTTTGAAGTCCGTGGTCTGCTCTTGTCTCTGCTTTTCACCTACCGCCAGGTCTGTCTGGGCAATGGCTTGTGCATGCTACACAGACAACCCCTTACCCGTGCAGAGTTGATTACTTCCTCTTCCAGACTGTCGCCGGCGCTCTAGGGCGTGCTTCCCTCATACCACGTCATTCTCTCCCCCACCCGAGCCTGTGCCCCCAGTCACTCGTGAGAGAAAAAGACCATCTTACCCATCCCGACACCCCCCCTGACACTCTTGTGGATGTTGAAAGGACAAAAGGAATGAATAATTGAAAAGGAGGAAGCAGAGAGTAAGAGAAAGAGAGAGAGAACCAAAAGAAGAAAGTTTCTAAAGACTGACAACAAAGAAAGAGGTCAGTTGAAATAAAAACAAAACAAAAAAACCCGCAAGATGTTGAAAAGAATAAGTCACATAGAAAAAAGGAAACCTGATCCAAGTGGGGGCTTGTGAGAAGACAGGTAGGAAGTCAGGCTGACAGGATAGCAGGGGATGGTGTTCATATGCTCCTGGTGTCTTTTCTCTTGTGTCTTAACTGTGTCCCGGGTGCATTTGTATCTCTGATCTCCTGTGTCCCCGGCAGTCCCGTGACATACATGACGGTGAGCGGGAGACCCTGCTCTTCACCCAGTGTGGGGGGACCGACACACATCTGGGTTCTCCAGACTCCCCACGGGCATGGAGGGCACAGAGGGGCTCTTGTCCACTGGGGAGGCTTTGCAGAGAGGGTGCTGCAGCCTGAGGCTCTTGGAAGGCGCATGTCAGTAGGAGCCGAGCTGCTTTGCGGTTGGGAAGCGCCCGCATCCTGTGCTCAGCACCCCAGTGCCCTCCTATCCCGCATTTCCACGTCAGGATCCGATTTCCCACTTTGGGGACGGAACTCGTCTGCACCGAGTGCAGCTGACAGGCCTCCTGTGGAAGCTGTCGTGTGCTCCTTGGTCCTTGTGCATTCAGCCAGTCCTTGCGTTTTGCTTCCAGAGCCCCTGCTCCTGATCCGGGCGGCCGACTTTGGAAGCAGGACTAGTGCAGGTGCCTCTTCTGCGGTCACTGTTTTTCCCGTGGCACCTGGAATTAGGGCTGGTGTTCCAGCTGTTCCAGCTGTTCCATTCGAGGGTCAGGGGATGATGGGTCTCCAGTCGCTGGGTAGGGGGAGCTGGGAGACGCATTGAGCCGTCTCTTATGGCCATAGCCACGGCAGAAGTGAGCAGCGTCGCCTGCATTCTGTGGACAGAGGAGAGGCTGGACCGATCTGTCTGGGATGATGGGGAAGGAATTTCCCCAGAACTCAGCTGTTGGGAGCACGTGGAGGGAGCAGGAGGCCGTGCTGGCGCTCGGAGGTGCACCGTCCTGAACGGGTCCGGGCAGGGCTGCTCTGTGCCAGGGGCTCTGAGAAAGGCGTCAGCACCGTGCTTGTGCATGTGGTTCTGCCCATCCTGAAGGCACTGCTGTTCCACTGGGGGCCCGCCCACCTGCACCCCTGCCTTCCGTGAGCCTGCCGTGGAACAGAGATCCCACAGTATACCTGCATTCTCGCTGCTCCCCCCCGCCACGCCCCCTGTGACCATGGACAGGTCCTTTCCGTTCTCCAAGTTCTCGTTTCTCAGCCGCAGAATGGACCAGCCCCACCTCGGGTTGGTCTTGAGGATCCCAAAGCTGGCCTGAGAAAATGCTCAGCAAAAAAGGGAGCCCTTATTACTGGCTTCTCCTCCACTTCCTTCCTCACCTGTCTGCTTCTGACAGGTTATCCTCTCATCCCGGCCCTTCCTTGGACATGCACACAGGCTTGACTTCTTCCCTCTGACCCTCACCTTGCTCTTCTGGACTCCTCCCCTGGCACCAGCGCCCCCTGGGAGCACCTCCCGGCTCCTGCCTGATTGGTATTCTCAAGCTGCCCCCTGACCCTGACTTTTGGGGAGAGGGCATCTGAGAGCTCGTGCCTGCGTGCCTGCCTGCGTGCCTGCCTCACCGTGGGCACGAGCCCACCCTGGTCTTCTCTAGCCACAGGCTGCTTCCTGTGTTCACTGCCTGCAGCGCCGCAGGAACTCTTGGCCCACTTGGGACTCTGGGCTTGAAACAGAAACGTTTTTTCAGAACACCTCTGCTATTAGCCCATTTTACTATTACTCTGTTTCTTGTGGTTTCATATTGAGGTTTTTGGCTCATTGCATTTGACCTGGAGTTTATTTTTAGTAGTGAAGACAGAGTTCAGTTAATGTCAAAATGTGAGGGCAAATGCAGAAGAGGGATTCGTAAGTCTAGGGGAAAATGCACCTAATTTTGTTTTTTTCTGATAATATCTGCCACACCAGCAGACGCTGAGCTTCCCCAGTGATGCTACCGTGGGCTTAGGCCGAGGCAGTGCCTGGTGTCCGGGCTATCCCCTGAACACGAAAGTGCTTCTGGGACTCTCTCGGTCCCACCAGTCCAGCAGCTGGCCACACAGATGGACAACCACTACAGTTATCGTTATGCGCGATAATTATTGTGATTATTATTAAAGGCCAGGCTTTGTAACTTTGGCTCTTATTATCTCCCCCGTGGGCTTCATTGTCTCCAGAAGCAGCATACAACTTTCTTGAATATCATCTCTTTCCCCTGCACTGGAAATATTTTCTGAGGAGGCTACGGGTCTTGCCCTCTGTGTCTAGTCCCAGCTTTTGGCATCGGGACAGGAGTGCAGGACGTGCATGGGCAGTGTTTTCTCGGGCTGACTGAATTTGAGGTGCTTGGAGTTTGGGCCAGAGAGTCGGAAACAACGTAAAAAGTACTCCTCTTTCTTTCTTTTGTTTTTGCTTTTTTTTTTTTTAGATTTGAGCATCTTTTTAAAAATATTTTTTTAATTATTTTTAAAAATTTAAATCCAAGTTAGTTAACATGTAATATAATATAATAATGTTTGCAGGAATAGAATTTCGTGATTCATCAGTTACGTATAACACCCAGTGCTCATCCCAACAAGTGCCCTCCTTCGGGCCCCTTGCCCATTTAGCCCTTCCCTCCACCCAACACCCTGCCAGCAACCCTCAGTTTGTTCTCTGTATTTAAGAGTCTCTTACGGTTTGTCCCCCTCCCTGCTTTTATGTTATCTTTGCTTCCCTTCCCTTATGTTCATCTGTCTTGTATCTTAAATTCCACATACGAGTGAAGTCATATGATACTTGTCTTTCTCCGACTTTTTTCACTTAGCATAATACCCTCCAGTTCCACCCACATTGTTGCAAACGGCAGGATTTCATTCTTTCGATGGCTGGAAAGTACTCCTCTTTCGAGGGCCCCCCGGTCTGCTTTGGGAAACATGATAAGCACTGCCATGCGCTTACGGACTTTCAGTTTGTAAAGTTCTCCCTCGTCTTTTCTCCTGTCTTTTCGTCCACGACTATTTACTCAGAACCTGCAGCATCCCAGTGCGCAGGGTGCTCAAGTGTAAAGGAGGGAAGAGCCACCTTTATTTCTTGCCCTGAAAGAAATCTGGAAACGGAGACCGGCCGTCTGGATCCCCTGGTCGTGGACCGCTTACCGGTGCCACCCCAAATCCGTATGTTGAAACCCTAATCCCGAATGCAATGGCCTCAGGAGGTGGGGCCTCTGAGAGGTGATGAGGTCATGAGGGTGGAGCCCTCACAATGCGATTAGTGTTCTTATAAAAGGACCAGAGAGAGAGAGAGAGAGAGAGAGAGAGAGAGGGACAGGCTTCTCTCCACTCTCTGCAGTGTAAGGCCACAAACCGGAAGACTGTCTTTTGCACACCAGGACCTGAAATCTGCCAGCACGTCTTGGATGTCCAGCCGCCAGGACCGGGAGAGATGAATGTCTGTCATCTAAGCCACCTGCTCTGAGTGGCATCCTGTGAGAGCAGGCTGAGCAGAGACCGGGACGCCGTATTTCACAGATGAGTGGACTGCAGACTCAGAGAGGTGGTGTTGGTGAGGCCTCCCTGCTGCCTGCTGCATCTCAAGTTCGAACGTGCATCTTCCGAATCCGAATCTGACCTGCAGCCTGTCTGGACTGTCTCTTTGCGGCCCCTCACCTCCGCATCTGTGTGTCCGTGTGCCCCTCTCCCGTGATTTTTCTCTGCCGTCTTCCTTTCCCCGTCTCCCAGATTTTTCTTCTGAAGATGAGGGTCTTTCTCTCCCCAGTGCCTCTTGGGGGAAAGGGATGAGGGGATCACGGGGCTGCTCTATGGCTGCTGCCCGGGTGGAGGTCTCCCTCTCCGAGTCCCCCTCCCCAGCACCTGCTGTGGTGGCCCTGGCAGGATACAGCCACTCCTCCCCGTCCTCCTACCCTGGTCCGCATCCCCACCGTGAGCCGGGTGGTGCCCCAGCTCTGCGGAGACAACAGTGGATAAACACACTGGGGGAGATAGCATTCAAACAACTGTATTTGTGTAGTGTTATGGACTAAATGTCTGTACGCTCTCTACCCTACCCCCAGTGTGGCTGTTTTTGAGCACAGGGAGTACAGAAGCTTACTCGAGGGTGAGGCCCTGGTCTGATCGGCTTAGTGTCTTTCTAAGAAGAGAGGTGGCAGAGCTCGTGGGAGAGCTGCACCTCGTGTCTCGTGAGGACGTAGCAAGAAGGTGGCTGTCTGTCCGCGGAGAAGAGAGCTCTCACCAGAGACCAAAGGGGCCAGAACCTTGGCCTCAGACTTCTTGCCTCCAGAGCTGCGAGAAAATAAATGTCTGCTGTGCAAGCCACGTGGCCTCTGGAGTTTAGTTACGCAGCCTGAGCAGTCTAAGATGCATGGTGGACGCACGTCTTGGGCCACAGGCCACAGGCTGTACGGAGGTTTGATTGCCTTGGCCCCAAAGCTCCTCTTTACGTGTCGGGTCCTGGCCGACAATTTTGAACCTTCACAGTCCCATCTTTAAAGTAAGGTGTCCGGTTGGTGTGCCTGGGTGGCTCAGTCTGTTAAGCGTGCGACTTCGGCTCAGGTCATGATCTCATGGTTCATGAGTTCGAGCCCCGCGTCGGGCTCTGTGCTGACAGCTTGGAGCCTGGAGCCCGCTTGGGATTCCGTGTCTCCCTCTCCCTCCGCCCCTCCCCTGCTCGTGCTCTGTCTCTGTCTCTCTCTCTCTCAAAAATAAGTAAACATAAAAAAATATTTAAATGAGGTGCCCAGTGGAGTGACCATAAGAGCTATTCTCTGTTCTGTCTGTCCTGGCACAGGTTTCCCTAAGCCCCGCCCCGCTGACAGTTCTCACTTTGTGTCTTTCTTGCTCACACAAGATCCGCTCTTTACCGAACACTCCCGTGGTCATGGCATCAGGCGCCTGGGAGTCGAGGCAGCCCTGGAGTCCCGGTCTTGCTCTTTGTGACCCATGGGGCTGCCTCGCGTCTCAGATCCGCTCCCCGTGTCGCAGGAGCTACTCACGTCAGTCGCGTGTGCCTTCTCGCAGCCCGCCCGTCTGCTTCCTCCCGACGTGGCTGAGCACTGGGGGTCCTACTAGTTGCGATTAGGCACCGCTAACAGGGTGCTGCCTTCAGGGGAGTAGTAGTGGTGTTGGGTGGGGCACGAACACCAATAATACAGTAGTAACGCACATGTATTATTCATAGCATTCCCAACACTTTCCATGTATTATCTCATTTTTCAGAACATGTGAGGGGGTGGAGGTTCAGTAACACACCCTGGACGGCAAATGAAGGCATCTTCCCATGGAATGTGTGCGACGCACAGATTAGTACTATGTGCTTTTGCATCATTTCAAGCCCTTTTTATTTTCTAACTTGAGGCTGATATCCAGGAGCTTTTACTAACGAGAGAACCGTTAGCTGAATCGAAGTAAGAGCTCCACCTCCTGGGTCGGTCCATCCCAGTGGGTCTCTCGGTGCCTCTTACCCCGGACGGCCCCTGTTCCCTCCCGGATGCTTCCCAGCTTGGGCACCAGATTCTCTCCAGTGAGAAACCCTTCCTGCCCTGTTCCTCTGGGATCCGGGTTTGTCCGGGGGACTGGCTCCGGTGGGTTTTCTCCTCGGTTTGTAATGAAATAAGTGACAGAGCCCCACATGGCACACAGCTGTCTTGTGGCCTGGCTCCTCTGAGATGCGGGTGGTTCCAGAAGCCCTGTGCTGCTGCATTCTGGGCCCCTGTTGTCACTGAGTAATGACCAGCCTACTGGGAATTCTCATTCTTCTGGTCCAGCCGTTTTTCCTCCAGTTGTGTCACTCTTGCAGAATCGGTTGTAGCAGGTGCCTTTGGGAAGAAAACACCCATCCATGGGATAGATGCAAGCTGGCCTGCGGGGTTCCTTTTATCCTCCTGCAAAGATGAAACCTTTAGTAAAGTAGAGAATTGATCTGCTCTAGCTTCAGACAGCGTTCAGCCTCAAGGACTCATATGGCCATTTTTCTGCTGTTGCGGAGCTGAGGCACCCTGGCTTCAAGCCTGTGGGAAATGAGATGCATTAAGGAGAAGTTTCATACAAATAAAAATACGAAGGGGTCCCTGGGTGGCTCAGTCAGTTGAACGGCCAACTTCGGCTCAGGTCATGATCTCACGGTCCTTGAGTTCGAGCCCCATGTCAGGCTCTGTGCTGACAGCTCGGAGCCTGGAGCCTGCTTTGGATTCTATGTTCCGCCCCTCTCTCTGTCCCTCCCCAACCCGCTCTCTCAAAAATGAATAAATGTTAAAAAAAAAAAAGTAAAAAAAGTAATAATAAGAGGAAAAAAGATAATTTAAGCGCCATCCTCTCTGATCTTGCTTCTTCCCTGGTGGACTGGGGGGCAATTGAGACCGTAACTGGCCATGTGGGGGAGGGGTATGGGACGGGTCCCGGGAAGGAGACGCGAGCCCTGGTCTCTGCTTCACCACTGGGAAGAAGGCTCTTGGATGCTTCTGAGCCTCAGTTTCCTCCTCTGCAGAGTGAGCTGTTCTGAGGACCAAATGACATTGTTGCCTGGCTCCTCAAAGACACCTGAGATGCTCCGCCCCCGGCCACTGAGCTGAAGGGTTCGTTGGCCATTCGCTACGGGCCTTCGGAACCCGATGGTCTCCAGTGATAAGTGAAAGCAGCGACTGGCTGGCTGCCAGAGTTCCTCCCAGGTTACACAGGCCACGTTCACACCAGTTCCCTTCCAGGCCGATAACGTTTTCCAGAGTTGAATGGGAACACTGTAAGACGGTCATCACAGGAGCAGAAATGCAGGGAAATATTCCACATGTCATAATTTGTTACCTATACCCCCTGTGCATCCACTCCCCCGTGCCTATCCTTCACACACGTTTTTTTAACAGACTTTATTTTTAGAACAGTTGTACGTTTTACCAGAAAATTGTGACAGCCTTTCTGAATGGTCTCATATACCCTACAGTCCGTTTTCCCTGGTAGGAACGTTTTACATTACTGTGGCACATTTGTTACGATTAATGACCAATATCGATGCATTATAGTTGACTATCATTTGTACTTTTTAGATTGCCTCCGTTTTTACCTGATGCCCTTTTACTTCTAAGGATTCCATCCAGTATACTATACTACATCTAGTTGCTATGTTTCTTTAGGTTCCTCTTGGCTGTGACAGTTTCTCAGACTTCCCTTATTTTTGATGACCTTGACAGTTTTGAAGCGTACTGGCCAGGTACTTTGTAGATTGTCCCTCAGTTAGGATTCATTCGCCTGATGTTTTTCTCAGCAGTAGACTGGGATAATGGCTTTGGGAAGGAAGACCCCGGGGGCAGAGTGCTGTTTTCATCACATCATTTCAAGGCTGTATGCTACCACCTGAGTAATCACTGTCGATGTTAACCTTGACCACCATTTGTCAGATTTCTCCATTGTAAAATATTCTCCCTCTCCCACCATCCCCCCCACCCCCACATGGACAGATGTCACTATATATAGCCCACACTTAGGGAGTGGGAGACTGTGCTACCTCTTGGTGGTGGAGTATCTACAGCAACTGCTTGGAATCCTTCTCCGTAGGAGATCTGTCTCCTAGCCCCCACGTCTATGTCTGTGTCTGTGTGTGTGTATGTGTCTACATACATCAGTGTGGCATCACAGATGTGTATTATATTTATTGTATACTTTGGATTATAGTGCAGTAGGACTTCATTCATTGCGTTGCTCGTGTTTTTCCAGCCTTGGCCCCTGGGAGCCCTTCCGGTTGGCTGCCATGACCTTTTGACATACCCCCTCCACATTAGTTTCACACACCTCCCCTTATCGTGGCAGTTTTTGTTAGTTTGCTTGTTTTTGAGCATTTCCTTACTTTCTGGCCCTACTTCTGTATTTCCTGCCCCAGACGTAGCATCAGCCATTTCCCCGAGGAAATTTCCCCTGGTTTCTTTTGTCAGAGAATGAGATTAGAAACCAAGGCGCGGGTACTAGATGTGCTCATTGCTACCGGGGTGTCACTGCTCCTAGGCCTTCTCAGGGATAGCGATGAAATACATGTGTGTAGGGGCACCTGGGTGGTTCAGTCCATTAAGTGTCCCACTCTTGATTTCGGCTCAGGTCCTGATCTCATGGTTCGTGAGTTGAAACCCCACGTCGAGCTCTGTGCTGATGGCATTGAACCGGGTTTGGATTTTCTCTCTCCCTCTCTCTCCCTCTCTCTCCCTCTCCCTCCCTCTCCCTCCCTCTCCCTCCCTCTCCCTCTCTCCCTCCCTCTCTCCCTCCCTCTCTCCCTCCCTCCCTCCCTCCTTCCCTCCTTCCCTCTCTCTCTCTGCCCCTCCTCTGCTCATGCTCTCTCTCTCAAAATAAAGAAATAAAACTAGAAAAAAAAATGTGTGTGTGTGTGTGTGTGTGTGTGTACTAACTCACATATACCCACATGTGCATAAATATTTGCATGGGTATCCTTATGGATCTATATGAAGCTAACTGAATTCATACTGATGTCCCAGCTCTAACTCATGCACTGTTGAACAGACTTATTTTTTTTCAGCCACATTGGTTGGCAGGGGTGGCGATGAATGGCGAGGTCCAAAAGTCCACGTGGGCAGAAAGCCGTGGCTGAGAACACTGGATTTTTCCCTGTGAGCAGTGTGGTCTCATGAGCAGAAGTGAAGGTGAGCCAGACACAGTGGGACAGAGGCTCAGAAATGTGTACTGCCCAGAATGCTTGTAGACCAGGAAGCTATCACAGGCACACTGGCCTTTGCATAGCTCTTTCTGGGCCTGTGTGCCTTTCCTAGTCTCTTGGCCTTCTTGTCCTGCAGGAAGCTTTTTTCCATGTCACCCCTACTGCTTGGCCTCTCTTTCCACACTCCTAAGCCCCCTGGCTTACCGCATTAGAATGTGCCCCCTCCCTCTCTCCCTCCCTCCCTCCCTTCCTTCCTTCCTTCCTTCCTTCCTTCCTTCCTTCCTTCTCCCTCCCTCACCTTTCCTTCCTTCCTTCCTTTCCTTCCTTCCTTCCTTCCTTCCTTCCTTCCTTCCTTCCTTCCTGTCTCTCCCTGCCTTCCTCTCTCTTTCTCCCTCCCTCCCTCCCTTTCTTCTTTTTTCCTTCCTCCCTCCTTCCCTCCCTCCTTTTCCCTCCTCCTTTCCTTTCCTTTCCTTTCCTTTCCTTTCCTTTCCTTTCCTTTCCCTTCCCTTCCCTTCCCTTCCCTTCCCTTCCCTTCCCTTCCTCTCCCCTCCCCTCCCCTTTCCCTCCCCTCCCCTCCCTTCCCCTTCCCTTCCCTTTTTTCTTTCCTTTCCTCCTTCCTTCCCTCCTTCCTTTCTTCCTTTCTTTTCCACATCTTCCAAGTAGACCAAACCTTTGAGGGAAGCCCTGTGTCATCTCAGTTGTGACTCACACAGCCCCCGAAGTAAAGGAGAGTCTTCATCCATTCAGCTCCTGAGTTTGTTGGGAAAATAAAGCCGTGGACAAACACATGCCCCTGACTTCTTGGAACCTGATGCTCGCCAAATGGGCATGAAGCATTCACATACACTGTGGGATGCCCCACCTGGTTTCCTTTTCTGCCAGGTGTCTCTAACTCATTTATCTCCAGGGCCAGGCAGGCAGCGTGAGGGAGTGATGTGGGCCTGGTGGGCACACAGCAGGGATTGGTGGGGAACTGGGAGGCACACAGGGCCGATGAGGAACTGGGATACCTGGTGTGACGTACGGGCCGGGCTGCCCAGCTTGGGTCTGTGCCTGACTAGTTGTTTGTAAACTTTTTGGCTCTTGCCCCTGTGCATGCCCAGCATAAAGGGAGTGGTGGCCAGCCCGCGGTTTCTGGTTCCAGCCCGGGAGGACCGCTGGCCCAGTGTGGCCAGATCTGATGGCTCCGAGGGGACTGCAGGCCTTGGAGGGAGGAGGGCCCCGCCCCTGCCATTTGCCCCCTGTTCCTGACACGGTCACCGCGGCAACTCTTCCTCCCCTTGGCAGCAGCATGTGGTCCTGTGCCAACAGTGGCTTCCAGTTTGCAGGCGTGTTTTTTTGGTCCCACACTCTGGGAACCAGCCTCACTGGCTGTTCTAGGAGATGACACCCCAGCCAGGACCCCCACAGGCCCCGCCAGACTTCTTAGAACCCCACTCTCGCGCCCCATCCCTGAGGGGGCGGGCTGCCTTGGGGTCCTCCTCCTGCCTGTTCAGTAAACGGCTCTTTGTCTGAAATTGTGCCTGTTGAGGCGACTGGTGTGCTTCCTCGTCCCAGATGGGACCCTGATTAACATGCAGGGCGCCTGTCCATATTTCCCACCCCTGTCTCCTTCGCTCAGCTGAGCTCGAAGCGGGTGTCCAAACTTGTGACCCGGGGGCCCCACCACCCACCTGCAAGCCCTTCCTGGAAGGCCTGCTGGCTTGCAGCTTCCACTCACTGCTGGCCGTCTTCACCTCCTGCTGCCTCCCACGGCCACGGGCACTCCCCGGGGTGGGGGGGGGGGGGCGGTCCGCCGGCAGCCCCTGGTTCACAGCCCGCTGAGCAGGGCGGGCGGCGATGCTCTGGGTTTTCCGCAATGAGCCCTGGTCCCCGGGGTGGGCCAGGCTCCTCTGTGTCCGCAGAGGCGTGTCCCCCCTGCGGGGTGGAAACAGCCTTGTCAAAATGAACCAGGGCAGTGCTGACGGGAAAGTGAGGCCAGCGTGGGGAGGGCACATGGGCCGGTGCTTGCCAGGGGGTTTCCTCCCTGCCGATACCCCGCAGGAGGCTGCTTCTGGCACGCTTCCTGCGACCCTGCACCCCCCGCCCCCACAGCCACTCACTGAAGAGTGTCGCCTTTGTGCCAGAACAGCCCTCCTCCCAGGATTTTCCCCTTGCCCCCTGCCCCAGCACCATCGACTGAACTCGCCCTCCTTACAGGGCTTGGCGACAACCCTTTCGTCACTCCACCGCCGAACCCGTATGTTCCTTGGGGTGCAGTGTGGTGGATGATAAATCGTGATATTCCTCGGTCTTTCTGATTGATAGTGATCATTATGACGGTCACCTGTGTCCAAAACCGGCCTTCTTCGTACATGCATTCCATTTTCCTGGCGTTGCTTTACACGTTACCTTCCTCATTCAGGACCTTCCAGAACGGGCTGTGTGGATTTATCGGGGGTGCGTATTAGTTTGCCAGGGTGGCTGTAACAAAGTACCACCGACAAGGTGGCTCAAAACAGGAGAAATGTGTTCTCAGACAGTTGTGCAGATCAGAAGCCAGGAGGCAAGATGGTGGCAGGACCGTGTTCCCTCTGAAGGTTCTAGGGAAGAATCCTTCCTCTCCCCCTAGCGTGTGGTGATGTCTGCCAGTCATTGGCCATCGTTGGTTTGTAGCTGCACCTCCCCTTGTCTCTGTCTCCATCCTCATTTGGGCTTCTCTCTGGTGTGTCCGTGTTCAAATTTCCCTTTTCTTAAAAGGATCAGGTCCATCCTAATCGCAGATGACCTCACCTTAACTTGATTACTTCTGCAAAGACCCTATTTCCAAATGAGGTCACATTCACAGGTACGGGAGGTAGGACTCCAATATATCTTTCTGGGGACACAGTTCAACCCCAAACAGGGTATACGAAGAAAACGTTATAGCTTCTATTTTTGTTTGTTTTATTCCTTTTTTAGAAAATATCTTAATTTCTTTTTAACGTTTGTTCATTTCCGAGAGACAGAGACAGAGCATGAGTCTCTGAGTGTGAATCCAAAGCAGGCTCCAGGCTCTGAGCTGTCAGCACGGAGCCCGACGCGGGGCTCGAACCCACGAACCGTGAGATCATGACCTGAGCTGAAGTCGGATGCTTAACCGACTGAGCCACCCAGGTGCCCCGAAAACGTCTTCATTTTTGTAAGCTCCATAGTATCCAGGCATTTATGTATATAAATGAAAAAAAAATACTTACGCAGAATTTGGGGGCTGTGCTCAAACACGAGTGTTGAGAACATACTCAAAAGACACACACACACACACACACACACTCATCAGGCCACTGGTCTGACTTATAGACTGGCCCAGTCACAGTCAACTTGGGCTGCTGTAACAAAATACCGTATGTAGACTGGGTGGCTTAAATAGCAGGGAACTAATTTTCACACAGTTCTGAGACTAGGGATCCCAACATCAAGGTGTGACTGATTCAATTTCTGGTGAAGTATCTGTTCCTGGCAGGTAGATGGGTACCTTCCTGCTGTGTCCTCGTAGAGAGAGCGAGCGAGAGAGAGAGAGAGAGGGGGAGAGAGAGAACTCAGGCTGTATGGTGTCTCTTATAAGTACATTCATCCTTTTGGAGCCAGGCTCCACCTTTATGACATCATTTATTCCTCATTACCTCCGCGAAGGCCTTTTCTCCAAATACAGTCCCATTGGTGAATGGCACTTCAACATAAGCATTTTTGGGGAGACACAATTCAGTCCATAGCAGGGCCCACCTTCTGGATTTTATTACACAATCCGATGCCCTTGGCTCTTGTGAATTACAGAAGAAACCCGAATCCCAGTAGGGCAGATAGACCCTGACTTCAGTTGCAGCTCCCCCTGGCTTTTATCTTGGTGTTTTTCATCACTTTTTATTTCATTTCGTTTTATCATCAGTAGCCGGGTGCCTTAGGCAAGTTCATTACCCTCTCTGACCCTCACTTTCCACATCTGGGACATGGGGATGATGCCTGCCCGGGGACTTGTTAGTAGCTGCCGACAGTTTCCCCTTCTGACCACCGCTCCCTCCCTGCTGCCCTGCAGCCGTGGCTCCTTTGGGCCTGCCCCAGCAGGGTGGGAGAGTCGTGAGGGGCAGATACTTCGTTCTGGCTTCTGGCGGTCACTGTAGGCACCACCCGCTCTGAGGCCTTGCTGGGCCCTGCCTTTCTCAGCCCCTTCATGTATCATCCAGTCGTGGGTCTCGTCTCCCCCTCATGATGTCATTGTCGGTATTGAACCGCCGTTTTGTATCTTTATGCGTCGAGTGTCTTGCTCTAGGCCAGCTCGTGAAGCAGGCCCATGGCATCCAGCCAGCTTGTATATAGCAGGTGATCAGTGACTGAGAATTTATTGGGTTTATCGGGTAGTGGAGAAGGGAGGGCTTTGGCCCAGCTGCCAGAGCTTCTTCCCCTTCCTCTCCCTCTCTCCATCTCAAAGGAGGCTGGGGGGAGGGGGGGCAGGATGAGAAGCTCTCCTTCTGCCCTCACTGCCCACTGCCTCAGACACAGTCGACAGGAAGCAAGGTCTCCATGATCCTAGACAAGAGCCCCAGCAGTGTCATCACAGGACCATGGGCCTGGAGGTCACATAACACAGTGGGAGCCCTTAGCCTGTCCCTTACTGCTAGCAAGGACTTGGGCAAAAGCCCAGTTTTTCCTTTTTGCAAAATGAAGCTTATTAATAATGGTGCCTGCCTCGTCAGGTGGCAGTGGAGAGGAAATGAGATAACGTGTGTGTGCCCTTCGGACCAGGAAGGTCCAGGCCTGAGGGAGAGACCCAGGCCAGCAGAGCCACTGCTCTCCAGATGAACTCTGCACGAGGCTTCCAGAGTGAGTTACTTCCCCTCACTGAGTTTCTGCTCTTTGTACAGGTAGTAATGGTTTTCTCGAAGTTGTTATGAAATGTTACATAAAGTGACATGAAGCGGGTTGTAAAACACAACACAAAGGTTAGTAGTCATTATTAGCAAGTGTGATTGGGAAACTTCATTCCTGCATTGGTATCGTCTGAGATTCGTTACCTTGACATCTGGAGCTGAGGCCCAGTGATGACTGGTACACATGCAAATTGTTGAGTCCTTCCCAAATAGCAAGTGAATATGGCACCCTGCACATTTGTGGGAGTCTTTTGTAGCACACGTGCATGCTGTTGACTGCTGTTTGGCTGGAGCCCTGACCTTCTGAAAAGGTCTCCAACGAACAGATGGACCCACGTTCCTTGTTCCTGTGGCTCCTGCTCACAGCATCTGCCCTGGTGCTGGCGCAGCCATAGCTGGTTTCCTTTGCTCCTGCTTTGGACATTCCAGCGGACTGTAGCGATGGATGTTGGCCAGGGAAAGTGGGCACTCTCATGCACCGCTGGGGGGCCAAGGCGGTGATGAATCAGACCGAGTTTGTTGAAGGAAGCTTTGGCAGGCCCTTAAGGGGCCTCTTAAGGTTTAGAGTGTGTGCACTTCTGATGAGTCAGTCTGTCTTCTAGAAATAGTAAGACAAGTTGCAAAAGATACTCATTTTCCAGCATTGATAAAATAGCAGAACCTGGAAGACTGATTGACAATGATTGACAATTTCCTACTCAACAGTCACTAAGAAGAGTGAGATGTGCCCTCCTCAGTGCATCAGATCAGGAAGCACTTGTCTGTTGGCTTGTCCCTTTACTGATTATATTGACCTTGATCCCTGGATGAAGGTGGTGTTGGCCAGTTTTCTCCACTATAAAGTTACTATTTTTAAGTATCTTGTCAGGAGATACTTTGAAACTATGTAAATATTGGGTTTCTTATCTTGCTTGTACCTACCTAATTTTAGCACCCATCATTGATTATCTGCTTGAAACTAACTATTCAACTGTTGGTACTTGCCAAACAGTGGTTGTCCATATCATCATTATTTCTGTACTTACCAGTTGGGATTCTTTTTTTTTTTTAATTTTTTTTTTTAACGTTTTTATTTATTTTTGAGACAGAGAGAGACAGAACATGAACAGGGGAGGGGCAGAGAGAGAGGGAGACACAGAATCCGAAACAGGCTCCAGGCTCTGAGTAGTCAGCACAGAGCCGACGCAGGGCTTGAACTCACGGACGGTGAGATCATGACCTGAGCCGAAGTCGGACACTTAACCGACCAAGCCACCCAGGCGCCCCAGTTGGGATTCTAACGTAAGGAAGAGCTTACTTTTCCACTCAAAGAAATGTAATGATTTGTACTGGTATGAGCCCATGCATTTTTACTATATGGGTATTATTGATAACTGCAGTTACTTTTTGCTGAAATTTTTCTAGATCTGGCCACGGGGGGCCTTTCAGGTTGAGCGCTGTGTCCTGTCGACATTTCCTCCACATGTTTTGAGGACTGCCTTGCTTTCTGGCACTACGGGATATGCTAGTCCCCTCTTGTGCCATCCCTACCCCAGCCGTTGAGTCAGCCACTGGTTCCATGGAATTCTTGCCAGAACCACAAGCGCTGAAATTAACAATGAGGAATAGTGAGAGAAAACCAAATTGAGGGACATTCGACAAAATAACTGGCCAGTACTTTTCAAAAATGGAAGACAAATCAAGACTGAGGAACGGTTCCAGATTAAAGGAGACTAAGGGATGGGGCAGGTGAGTGCATTAGGGGACCCCGGATTGGATTCTGAATTGGAAAAGACACCTTTGGTAAAATCTCAGTAAATCTTTGGACTAAGCAGTCGTATTATATTAATCTTAATTTCCTGGTACAACTTGGTAATTGTGCTGTGGTTCCACAGGACGTCAGTACTGAGAAATTGCAAGACTATGGGAATTCATTGAATCTGTAAACGCTCTTTGGCAGTGTGCCAACACTTTTTGGCACTCGGAAGTGAAAAATTTACAAAAAATAAGAATTTAAATACAAATAACATAAATCGATATATACGATTTTAGAGAGGTGTCCATAATCAATTAATTGAAGACGAGTCGTACTTTTTGTATAGAACCAGCCCACTTTTGTAAAACGAGATGGAGCAAAATGTGCAAATGCGTTTTTATCGACACATGGAGAAATTCTGAGAAGGGTTAGTACTTCTTGTGAGCAGATACTTCTGGGAAATGCAGTTGGAAGGTGTGAGAAAGTAGGAGCTGCTACTTTGACTCTTGTTTTTTAAACAAAGATCCTGTTTGGATATTAGCATGGAAAAGTGGCTTGTGCACTTGTGTGTTTAGTCTTGATGACCTCCATCCAGCCCCATCCCTGTTGCATACTCCTGCACCCAGGCAGTGCCGCACAAAAAGTCTTACCCAGCGAACACTCGCCCGGTGTTGCATCCACCGTCTGCTTTCCTCGTCTGATCCTTAACAAATCTGTCGGTTGGAGGGGCACAGGAGGACCTGCAGTCCACGCAGGTTAACGGTGAAACCAGCTGACTCATCTTCCCTTTATCCGAGGAAGCCGGCCATCGTTCATCCTTGAAAACTTTAGGGAGAACTTTATTCCTGAGCGCACATTCTTCTAGGCTCCCCAGGGGAGTGTAAATTACAACCGACAGTCATCCTATTTGCTCCTCTAAGGACCAGTGATTAGTTAAGTGGTACTTGATGTCTCGAAACCCAGTTCCTGAGTGAACCGTGATCGGCTCCTCCCAGGGATTTTTTTTCAATGATCACTAGGCTTTAGTAGTTTATGTAAAATTTCATTTACGTGGATTTATGTTTGCAGATAGGTTCGTTTTCTTGTTTTAGAGCCAATGCTCCTTGATTTAAGAAGGGAGAAACACGAACAAAAGTTAACACCTCTTGAAGGTCCATTGTGTGCTGAGAGCCGTTCCAAGTTGACTACTGTGATGTCCCCACTACTAGGTAACACTGTTGCAACTTATCAGTGAAGGAAACGGATACAAAGAAGTGCCCTGTAGCCTCTGGTGTGTTCAGTGGATGAGCTCCTGCAAGAACTGGTCCCTGCCTCTTGCCTCCTTTTGGATTCATTCTCCAGAACAGTTTCTGTTTGCTTCCTTCTGCTCACTGGGCTGCCCCATGAGCTCTGGTAGCTCCTACAGGCTGGTCCCACTTCTGCATTCTGGATTCTTTGCCTTGTTCTGGTGTGGTGTTTCCGTGGATGCTTCTCTCGGTACTCATTATAATGATGGTGATACCAGTAAAAATAGAATATATACATGTCTTTATCCAACCATCGCTATGCTGGGCAAAATGCTGAGCTCTCCCAAGCTTTATGCTGTTGATCCTTCCAGCTACCCAGTGAGGTTTAGGGGCTCGGTGTGGGATGGCAGCCTGAAAGCCACAGCCAGGTTCGTCTAGGAACCAGAAGCTATGTCCATTCTAGGATGTTCTCTTCATTTCAGTATTCACTTAGTTAAGCTCTTACGCTAGGTTTTTTTTTTTTTTTTTTTTTTTTGCAAGCAAGTAAACTCGGCCAAATTCTTTCTCCCACAGCATTATAGACACATATTCCCAGACATTATAAATATATGGTTGAACCAATATTCATACACATCACCACTCTTTCAATGACATAAGCTAATAATGAAGTATCCCAAAATTAAATTACACAGCTGAAAAGCATATAAAATATTAGATGTCTGCTTACTTCATTAGTAGAAACAATTTTTTTTTCAATCAAAGGCTATGGAAAAGAAGCGAAAAAGTTCAGTATTTCAACAAAAAGATTATCTTCCAGTAAATATGGTAAAAGAAATGACAAGATTTTCAGAAAGTCTGTGATCAGAAATTGTTTTTGCTACAATAAAACCATCACGTAACAGGGGCCCCTGGGTGGCTCTCAGTTGGTTGAGTGTCTGACTTCGACTCAGGTCATGATTTCACGGTCCATGAGTTCGAGGCCCATGTTGGGCTCTGTCCTGACAGCTCAGAGCCTGGAGCCTGCTTTGGATAGATACTGTGTCTCCCTCTCTCTCTCTGCCCTCCCCCGCTTGTGCTCTCTCTCTCAAAAATAAACATTGAAAATAACTAAAAAGACCATCACATAACAAAGTATCTCAGTCTTTTAAAACATGTACTACATTGAAGGGCCCATTCTATGTCCCGGGTAAGACACAGGTACCATTATACTGAAATTCTTAATAATTCCCTAGAAATTCTTACTAGTCCCCTTTCACTGTTTTTTTTTTCCAGGTCCTCCCTGTCACATTGTACCCAAAGGGCAAGCATGAATAGAACTGTGAGACTTTTTTGTCTAAAGACGTTAAGACAAAACTCTGTGATGTTTTGCAAATAGATGTGTGTGTGTGTGTATGAGATTTTGAGAAACACATTTAAAAAAGTCTAATGCTTGGCAAATCTGACATTGGTCGTGGTTATGCCAATCCTTATGTATTGTATGTGGATCTGAGCAGTATAAACATATAGATAGATATACAGGCAAATGGCTATAGACGCCTTGTCTTCAGTGTTTGTTTTTTTTTTTTAGTATTTAGTTATTGTTAAGAGAGAGGAGAGAGTGCGAGAGAGCAGCAGAGTGGCAGAGAGTGAGGGAGACAGAGAATCCCAAGCAAGCTCTGTGCTGCCATTACACAGCCAGATGTGGGGCTTGAACCCACGAACCATGAGATCGTGACCTGAGCCAAAATCAAGAGTCGGACGCTTAACCAACTGAGCCATCCGGGTGCCCCTTTAGTGTTTGAAATGACCAAGGGGAAGCCACACTGTAGCATCCCAGTTCTATGTGAAGTAAAAATATGCGGTATTTTAGTACAAAATATTTTAACATTAAATTACCGTTCGCATAAATATTAGTATAAAAGGATGCTGAAAATAAACTGTTGTGCTGGTGATTTTGGCACGCAGTCCTTTTAAGTTTCTTGTCAATAAGATCCTGGCATAGGAAATACATTTGAGTAAGAATCGTAGCTCAGTAAGGCTTGATTTCAGGAAAGTCACCTGATAAAGAAAGGTAAAAGTGTTTCCAAGGCTGAACAGTGAGAATCTCTCACTCAGTGTTGGAGGAGATTGACAGGAACCCAAATATAAGTTACACTTTGTTCAAGCCTGGTGCCTGTACATCTGCTTTTCAGGACTGCAGTGCACGCTTCCTTGGACATCCTGCTCCTCAAGGATCCATGGTGCCGATCCGTGCCTTAAGCTGTATTCTGTCTCACTTTCCACTTGAAAGGTCTCAGGGCAGCCCAGTTTCACAGGATGCAACAGGTGTTTCAGTGACCTCCACACCGTTGCCTTCATCTAGCAAGCTGGGAAATGCTCCAGGCACTTCCAGGAAATCCCAGGGCCCGGTCGCCAGCCCTCTCCCAAGACCTGTAGCTCAGTGGGCAGCAACAGAGTGCCCAGCTTTTCCACCAAATTTCAATTTTTATAGGATTTAACCTGTCATCAAGACCTGGACTTTGGGTGGTGAGTCGTCTTCAAAAGGCCAGTCCAGGGGCGCCTTGGGTGGCTCAGTCGGTTGAGCATCCGACTTTGGCTCAGGTCATGATCTTGCAGTCTGTGGGTTCGAGCCCCGCGTCAGGCTCTGTGCTGACAGCTCGGAGCCTGGAGCCTGTTTCAGATTCTGTGTCTCTGTCTCTCTCTGCCCCTCCCCTGCTTGTGTTCTTTCTCTGTCTCAAAGATAAATAAACAGTAAAAAAAAAATTAAAAAAAAAAAAAAAAAGGCCAGGCCAGTCCTGGTTGCCCTCTGTCTGCACAAGAACAGTGTTATAGTGGCTTTGACGGCTCAGCAATCTCCTGCAGCCCTTGGCTCTCCTTAATAATCAGTGGGTGGGCCTCTGGCATTTAGGAAGACACGTGGCCACCCTTTAGCAAACTACCTCTGGTGATAAAGGCTGTCTTTGGAGAGGTCTCAGTGTTCACTTGTTGTTTTAGGAGATCCTGTCGTTGAGCATCTACTCAGGGTGAGGTACTATGCTGGGGATGAAGGGTACAGAGAAGTCTGGCGTGACCCCTCCCACTTCTAAGGATCGCACTCCTGTAGCAGAAAACAAAATCCAGTTCTGTAGAGGCTACTGGCTTTTTGCCGTGCTCATGGCTGCATCCGCCACTCGGAGCTCGGAGCCTTGTAAGCAAGAGAAGGCACTGTAGTGAATGAACAAGAATCTCCTGATTTCAGCTCCAGAGTCACCACCTCTGTAATAACGTTTTTTAATTTATTTTTGAGACAGGGAGAGACAGAGCATGAACAGGGGAGGGTCAGAGAGAGGGAGACACAGAATCGGAAACAGGCTCCGGGCTCTGAGCGGTCAGCACAGAGCCCGACGCGGGGCTCGAACTCGCGGACCGTGAGAACGTGACCTGAGCCGAAGTCGGCCGCTTAACCGACTGAGCCACCCAGGCGCCCCCCACCTCTGTAATAAAAGCTGATCAAAGGGCAGGGCTGTGTTTTCCTCTTGCTGTGACCTCTTTGACTCTCCTGTGAACTTCCTATCCCTGGCTTATGGCCCATCCTTTCTTAGGGTGCGGGAATCTCTTACATGTAGGTAGTGACCCTCTTTAGACCAGAGTGTCTTGGGGGCAGGTAATTCATATTTGTTTTCTCCACACGTATACCAAATGCTTTGTAGGCATTGTGGGTACGCAGTGTCTGAATAAGATTTGCTAATGCTTAGCAAGAAAACCTTACGGGGGGAAGTATCATGGACTGAATTGCGTCCCCGCGCCCCCCGCCCAAATTCATATGGTGAAGCCCTAACCTTCGAGGTGATGGTTTATGGAGATGAGCTCCCTGGGTGGTGATTAGGTTTAGATGGGTCATGGCAGTGGGGCCCCATGATAGGATTAGTGCCCTGCGTAAGGAGAGATGTTAGAGAGCTTGATGTCTATTTCCTCCCCTAATAGGAGGACATGGCAGGATGGTAGTGATGTGCAACCCAAAAAGAGAGGCCTCAGAAGAACCTAAGCCCGTCAACACTTTGATCTTGGAGTTCAGCTTCCAGAACTATGAGAAAATGAATTTGTTGGTTAAGCCACCCAGTCTGTAGTATTTTGTTGTGGCAGCTCAAGCTGACGGAGACAGGGGACTCAATGTTTGCCTTAGCTTCATGCGGAGAAGACTGGACAGGAGTTGGGAGGTTGAGGTGGACTTTCATGATGGTCATCTCCAATCAGGAATGCAGGAAGGATGACAGTAAGTCAGTTATGTCTTACGTGGCCTCAAAGGTCAGAACTAAGATTGAGAGCAGTGGGGAGAACAGGCAGACATATCAACGGAGCAAAGGAAACGGAGCCTTAATGGATGAACTGGGTGGTCTCAAACAGCAGTCAGGGGCTCATCGTTGGAGAGATCCATGTGGAGACCACACTGGACTGAGAGGGGATGGGATGGGAGGTCCCTGTAGACCCTGAGAGCCTCTGAGTCCATGATTAATCATTGCACACAGGAGCATAGCCTCTCATTTGTAGAGCAGGTTGCAATATTCCAGAGCATGTTCGTGTGTATTATGTCATTGGATTTATCTAACAGCCTTGTGGGTGATGCCCAGTACAAGCTTGATGAATGAGGGAATGAGCACACGAGCCATTGCTGTGCTGTGGACAGCAGAACAAGGACATGTGTGCCGAGTGGTTTCTTGACTCCATAGTGAAGGTCAAGCCAGGCTTGAACCCACATCCCTTTTGTACCCACCACTCTACCCAGCTGCTCCAGGTTGGCAGTGATAACACTGTCTGTAAGTGGTGTCTTCTTCTGGTTTTGTTGTTTTCCATCTTAGTGAATTCTCCGCATCCACATCCCCTTTCGTCCTTGCTTCATGATGATTCTCATTTTGCAGGTGAGAAAACACGCTCAGAGTGTCGAGTGACTTTTGCAAGGTCTCCAGCCCTTACTGGGGAGAGATTAGGTTTGCAGGTGGTGGTCATTCCCTCCAAGTGCCTGTGAGCCTGCCCCGTTGGCACTGCCGGGCACGCAGCTCGCGGCCACGGGCACAGTTGACAGAGACCCTGTTTCGGGATACAGTTGCAGGTGCGTGGAAGGCTCAGCTAGGGAAACCGGTCAAGCAGTCAAGGCGTTCTTTCTTGTACTCAGGCCTGATTCCCAGTTCCTCCTGCCAGAGCTCTGGGAAGGTGTGCAGACCTCTCACCCAGGAGTCCTCAGCCCTGTCTGCACACCAGTGTCACCCAGGAGCTTGCAAAAAATATCAGTATCCAATTCCTGTGCTCCCCTCCCCATACCTTCTAAACTAGGATTTAATTGGTCTTGGCAGGGATCTGGGCTTCGGTGGGGTTTTTTTGTTTTTTGTTTATAAATTTTTTTTTAAATTTATTTACTTATTTTGAGAGAGACAGAGACAGCACAGGTGGGGGAGGGGGAGAGAGAGAGAGAGAGAGAGAGAGAGAGAGAGAGAGAGAGAGAAACCCAAGCAGGCTCCGTGCTGTCAGCTTAGGGCCTGATGTGGGGCTCAAACTCCTGAAACGTGAGATCGTGACCTGAGCTGAAACCGAGAGTCGGACACTCAACCAACTGAGCCACCCAGGTGCCCCTGGGCTTCAGTGTTTTTAAGTTTCTTCAGATGATTGAGAATCACCAAACTGCGTATTCGTGTTTGCAGCTTCACGGGTTAGTCTGCTGAGGCTGGGGTCTGCCCTGTTCCCGGGGTCTGCCTGGCCCCGTGATGGTGGCTGTCTGCTTTACGGAAGTGATTTCCTTTCTCCTTCCCTCCGACTCTCCTGACTTGAGGTGGGATCCCGTGTGAAGTCACACAGCGTTTGTCTGTACCAGCTTTGTGACCTTGGGCCAGCCACCTTCACATCCTCTGTGCCTCTACTTGTCTCCTCCTCCTCCTCTGTCAAATAATGATGCTAACTTCCTCCTGAGGCTTTTGTGAGGACTCACCCTGGGGACGACGACTGGTGAATAGCTTGGGCTCCGTGAGGTCATTGTAGTAGCCACGAGTTGTGTGTGTGTGTGTGTGTGTGTGTGTGTGTGTGTGTGTGTGTATAATGTTCCCGTTTCTTTCATGACACAGTTAGACTCTTTTTCCTGTGTGTAAGCATATCACCACATAGCTATATAATTATGTATATATTATGGAGTTATGATATGTTTTTTCCCCCTAACCAATATATCCGCTCCACAAATGTTTATCGAGCACTTCCGGGTGCTGGGAAATGGACAAGAGAGAAGCAGTCTCTACCCCTTGGAGAATTTTGTCTTTGAAGGGGACAGATGATGAACAAAGGTTATAATAATGTGCAGGGGATGCTGTGGTGAGACAAGTCAGGATATGGGATGTGTGACAAATGGTTCTAATTCATGCCTACTTGTTGTGGGGAGACTGCGCCTGCCAGAGCTAATTGATTCGCCTTTATTTTTTTACTTTACACGTGTGATGTCCTTGGACTCACTGTAATTGCTTATCTGTCCACCCTCAGTATTAATCTACAATCATGCCTTGGGCTTAGGAGATACATTTTGTTGATTTTTGTATTCCCAGTGTCCGTCCATCCTTCCTTCCTTCCTTCCTTCCTTCCTTCCTTCCTTTCTTCCTTCCCTCCTTCCTTCCCTCCTTCCTTCCTTCACTTGGTTCAGTTCGAGCAGCACATCCAGAGAACCTGGGCTAAATGTTAGGGTCACACAGGTGAAAAGACCTTTATGGAAGGCCTCACAGTCTCCCAGGAAGGACGGATGGGCAAGTGCATATAGGTTTGGACCATCACGATGCTCTGAAAAATGGGAACCCACGGGGTAGGCAGCCCTCAAAATGTGTGGGCTGGAAGTATGTGTCTCTCTCGGCAAGCCTGGATTTTCAAGGTGAGGGGTTGTGTCCCACTTTGGTTTAGGTCACTGCCTGACACACACTAGGTACACGTCGAATGCATGGACAGATTCAGTATCTTTTCTCCGGGAATCCATATCTGCGAACAGAGGTTAGTTAATGTTTTGAATCCATGCACACTTGTAGAGTCTCATGATGCTGCTGAAACAGCCCTTCCTCATGGGAGCTGCCAGACAAGGTCACTATTTTGTGACATCCTCAGATTCTCATCACTGCGAGAAGTTGACTAATTGTGAGCAGGGGCGTGAGGGCCTCGAAATGCCCCTGTCTGCACAACTTGCTTCCCTGTCACATCCAGTACTCATTTCTGATAACTTCTTTGGCCCCTGTGAAGCATCCTGGCCGTGTGCAGTGCTCAGAACCCAGAGCACAGACTGGGGTTCTGAGAGGGGGGGACCCGATGGGTGGAAAGGATGGGCTTTTTTTTTTTTTTTAAGCCCATTTCAAAGTAATAAGAAGGCTTTGGCTATAGTTAGGTACGTCTGCGACCACACGTGCTTCCTCTGCTTCCAGCGGAAATGAAATTCTGGATGGACTGAACCTGGCTAACTAACGGGAATGTGGACGGACAAGGAAACTGATGACGATGCACCTTGGTTATTTCTAAGGTGCTTCGTGCCTCCCAAGTATTTTCCCTGCACCCTTCTTTATCTGGACTCTCAGGGCATTCAGAGAACTCTTAGCATGTGAGCCGTCAAGTCTTACAGAAAGGTCGTAGACTTCAGAAACTTTCTAAGCAACTGATGGAAATCAACACCTTACTAGCAGTGCGACCTTGTCTCAATGTGTTTAATCTACCACTTTGAGCCCCAGTTTTCTCATCCAACAAAGACCAAAAAAAGTGGGACTGTTCATGCGGGTAACTCTGGATGCTGTAACAGATAAACCTCCATGTTTTAGTAGCTCAGCACAGAAGATGCCTGTTTCTTACAGAACAGCCCCCGGGGGATGTTCCTGGTCAGAGTGCAGTGTTCCTACTGCAATGATTGGAAGATTCAAGTCTGTCCATCCCTTCAACAACTTGAAATCTAGCCAGCTAGCAGAGGGAAGGGACAATAGAGAAGGACACCCACTTCTTACACACATGTCCCGAAAGTGGCATACAATCCTTCCCTTGCATTCTGTCGGTGAGAACTGGGCACATCGTCCTTACCCTGAAGCGAGGGGCTGAGAAATGTAATCCCTGCCTCGGTGATGACTGCCTAGAGGTCACTGAGCTCTAGAACGGGGACCCTAAACTTCTGGCGAGCACTTCTGCTATAAATCCCTTCCTTTAGGGGCGCCTGGGTGGCTCAGTTGTTTAAGCTTCCAACTCTTCATTTCGGCTCAGGTCACGATCTCTTGGTTTGTGAGATCAAGCCCCACAGCAGGCTCTGTGATGAGAACGTGGAGCCTGCTTGGGATTCTCTCTCCCCTTCTCTCTGCCCCTCTCCCATTCACTTTTTCTCTCTCAAAATAAATCAGTAAACTTAAATACCTCCCTTTAGTGTTGCATACGGCTAAGCTTGGGTTTATGAATGCACCCTCGTGTTATGTGTATTACAAACTCTGCCCTTTATCATGTGCAATATTTCCCCCTCCTCTTTTCTGTTGTAGCTTGACCTTACAGGGTAATGGATTTTTTCTGTGTATTTTTCTTCACAGGCTAATTTGTAAACTAAGTTGGTGGCACGTTTGACATGTGGGGATGAGATTAGGGAGAGGTCAGTCTCTTTCTGTGTGTGTCACAGTATTTTGCCAAAAACCGTTGATGGATCGACAAGTTCCTGATGGCTCCTATGGGGCCGTGTGGCTCTACTTGCCTGTCCTTTCTAGATGTTTCCACCGAGAACTCAGCAGAATCTACAGGAGGGTTTGGGTTTCAATGTATGGAAAGGGGGTTTTTGGTAGAGTGTGGTCAAGTGTAGTGACAGTTTCCTGAGAAAGAAAAGGGGCATCTTCCTTGGAAGTTTCCCAGATAATAAGAGCTCACTCGGCGCTCGCTGGTGGCCAGGAGCCGAGTGCTTACTTGCGTCGGCTCGCTGAAACCCCTCCACAACCCAAGGCAGGTGCGGGATGATGACCAATCTCTGTAAGAGGATGGTGAGGTTCAGTGGCCACCCTGTGCTGTCACCTGGTGGAAGGGAGCACAGAGATGAAGGTTTATAAGGGCCCTTCCTACTCTGCACTCCTCACCAGGAGGTAGGTGAAGGGGGACATGGCAGATTCTGTTGTGGTGTCCCAGACAGAGATATGGGCAAGCCACAGCCCCTGGCCCCAAGCAACTTACGCTTTGGTGGAGAACTAAGGTGAGAGTGAGGATTGTGAAAGCAAATATAGTTGAGTCTCGTTAGTTGCCATGGTTACGTTGTATAAAGTGGAGGGAGACACTGAATGAGTGAATACTGCATCATGGCCCCGGGGAGAAAGACAGGGCTAGGGTCTGGGGGCCTCTGGCCACAACATTTTCATTGATCCATCCATCCATAACCTTGTTTTATGTGTGTTTCTGTTGAAAGGCACCTTCTTTAATATATATTGTCGATTCATTAGCGTTAAACCATGGCCAACAGCACTGGAACTCATGGTCTGAGTGAAGCTCATCTCACACAAGTCTTTTCTCCAGAAGGCACACCGTAGCTTCTGAGCTTAGGAACACTAGACAGCACTAAGGCACTGCGCCTACAGGCCCTCTTAAACGGCGACACCACCAAGAGGAAAAAAAAAAAAAGCACAAAAATAAGGAAAATGTGGCACCACATAGACCTCAGAAAAGACACTTCTTTGCAGCTTGAGCGCTGAGAACAGAGCAGAATGTCACCTTGTCCAACCTCAGCGGGGAACATACAAGCCGGACAACTTAAAAAAAATTTTTTTTTGGCCACCCTGGGAGTATCTGAAAAAGGCTGTGAAAGTGCCACGGACTGGGGATTACAGATGAATTTTAGCGAGTCGGCCAATTCACAATCCAGGATCCAGAGAGTGGTGAGGATCGACTGTGTGTTGTGATCGGGTGTGAGCCCTAGAACCAGAACCCCAGTGAGGGGCCGGTCTGGGCAGGGTTCTTGCAGAGGCTTCCCGAGCGGGGGATGCGTCAGACCAGGGTCTGCAGGCTTTCTGTGCAAAGGGCCAGAGAGCAGATGCTTCGGGCTGTGTGGTCTCTGTGGCGGCTGCTTTGTGCCATTGTAGCACAACAGCAGTGCTGGACAACGCATTGTGACCGGTCGTGGCTGTGCCCCGATAAAGCTTTGTTTTTGCGCACCGAAATTTGAATTTCAGATAATTATCGTGTCACAAAATGCCATTCTTCTTCTGACTTTTTCCCCCCAACCATTAAAAACAATCTCCAAACCATTTGTAGCTTGTGGGCCAAACACATACAGGTGGCCATCGGATTTGGCCCAGAGGCCATAGCTTGCCGTTTCCTGCCTTAGATACCCTGGGTAGGAATGCTTATTAATTATGAAAAATGCTAAATAAGTCAGAAAAGGACAGAGGAGAAATTGTAAAAGTTTACCTAAAATCCCAAGACCCAGGGATTTCCACAAACAGCACAGAAATATCCCTCCTAGGCACACATGACTACAAACCTCCATTTGTGTGGTCCTGTAATTCATTTACCCCAGGAGACCCTGCGGTTGGACAGCCCTCTCTGTCAGTCAGGACACATCTCCAGCAGAAGCGTCATGGCTCAGCATCAGTTTCCATAGCTGGATCATGATTTACAGTAACTTGTCCTTTGCTGGTGTCTTTTAGATCACGTTATTTCTTGTTTGTTTGTTTGCTGTTACAAAGGATATAGAATGAATTCTGCTACCTATTCACCATACAGCTGGTGTTGCAAGGGAGACAAAGATGAGACCTACCCATACCCTGCCCTCGGGACGCCCATAATCCAGCACGCCACAGACATGACACAAGGCATTATCCTGGCCGGACAGTGCTGGTTTCCAGAATCAGTTCCAGTGTTGTGGGGGCTTGAAGTGCAAAGGGTAGGACTTCCCGGTCCAGGTGAGGAGACCAGACTCCAGCCTTTCCTAGGTTGGCAGCTCCCTTCTGCTTGGGCTCCAGAGCCTGAGACTGCATTAGAAAGGGGACCTCAGAGATCTTCTAGGGGTCACCTCACTGCCTACAGGTGGAAAAACAGAGACTCATGTCGAAGGAATTATGGAGAGTCAGAAACACACGTAGCTGACCTCAAATCCAGGAGTCCCTGTCCTGAGTTAAGGCCTCTTGACCCTATTTCAAGCTCTCAGAGTGCTGTTTTTCCAAACTTGATGCGTGGATGTCTCCTGGGCCATGTCAAAGAGACCCTCTTGTTTTTGTTTTTGTTCTTTAAGTTTATTTATTTAGAGAGAGAGGCAAAGAACGAGGTGGGGGAGAGAGAGAGAGAGAGAGAGAGAGGCAAAGAAAGAGGGGGAGACAGAGAGAGAGTCCCAAGCAGGTTCCGCACTGTCAGTGCAGAGCCCAACGCTGGGCTCAAACTCGTGAACCATGAGATGACGACCTGAGCCGAAACCAAGAGTCGGATGCTCACCCGACTGAGCCACCCAGGCACCCCTATGTCAAAGGGACCTTCTTAGTTCCAGGTTCTGGTGATGGTAGGGGAGGTGGTCGGTGGGTTCATGAGACCTCAAAATTGCAGTTGTCTAGTTCATGATAGAGGAAGAATGTGTTAGCTGCCTCCTCCTTTTTAGCTTGAGCTGATAACTCAGGACACCAACCCCCTCATTTATGCTGGTGGCTATCCTCAGCCCATCACCTGCCAGACAGGAGCTGGGTCACTGGTGTTCTCATTTCCCCTAGTGAGGGACCATACCGCATCTGACCCAAGCTGCAGGTACTCTCGGCGTTTCTAACAATCAAAAATAGGTAGTTTTTTTCAGTCGCTATTCCAAACCCTGTTGTGCTTATGCACAAAGATGTTGGCTGTAGTGGTATTTATAACAGCGAAAATCAGAAATGGCTTTAATGTCACAGAATATGGGAGCAGCTGAAGGAGCTGTAGCACCTGCAGAGAATTCCTTATCCCGTCACTTAAACACCACAGTGATGATTAAGACGGGCCACCTTATGGGACAGAAGGGCAGGATGCAAATCTTTTACATGGTGTGATGATATAAGGAGAGACAAAAATTCTGTAAAAATTCAGATAGGGGACACCTGTGTGGCTCAGTGAGTTAAGCGTCTGACTTTGGCTCAAGTCATGATCTCGCGGCCTTGGGAGTTCAAGCCCTGCGTCGGGCTCTCTGCTGCCTGTTTTGGATCCTCTGTCTCCTTCTCTCTTTGCCCCTCCCCTGCGTGCATACTCTCGCTCTCTCAAAAATAAACACTTAATAAAAATGTTTTAAAAGATTCAGATAAAATGGCCCACGATGCACTGCTCTGTGACAGGTACCTGGGCTGGGGGTGGGCAGAGGTTCCCACGGAAAGGAGCAGTCGACCACCTGTGCCTCTGTCTCCACCATTAGACTCCTGGAAGCCCCTGGAAGCCCCCTCCCTCCCGCCCCAGTCTGGCTCTTTGGGACATCACTGCCCTGCGTGATGGCATGTCCACCACACGGGATGGCAGTTTCACTGCCGCATGTGATGGCGTCTTCACCTCTGCGTGGAGTGATATTCTGCATGTTCGCTGTGCTGAGAGAACACAGAGAGAAAGAGAGTTCTGGAGCGATACCCCCCGGGGAAAAGGCCAGAAAGCTCCAGGGGGAAGAAAAATCTCTGCTCCAGGTGGCGACAGCCGTGGAATCAAGGCTAACCCAGGGAGCGTCTGCCTCAGGGAGCCTCAGCTAGTGTAGGAGCAGGCCTCCATCCACCCTCCTGGGCAGAAGCCCCCCTTCTCACGTCTGCGCCCTGTGCTCCCCAGGGCACCGCAAATGAGAACGCTTCGCACCAGCTGGGCGAGTTGCTGGTGTTGCAGTCTGCAGCTCTGGCCCCCGCCTCCGGCCCTCCACCCGCTGCGCATTCTCTGGCCGTGACGGTGCAGGGGGAAGGGCTGGCCGGGGGAAGTGGGGCTGGCGGGCCCTGGAGAAGCTCTCCTAGTTCCCCGACCATCCGAGTGTGATTCATAATGATTGTAGCAGATGAGGCATGAGGTCTGTGGCTCCGACGGCAGCTGATGGAAGCCTGTTCCCAAGGAAGTGCGCCCAGCCTCCCAGAGGGCCTCAGCCGTCTGGCTGGCCGGGGCCTCCCGGTTCCCAGCAGCTCGTGGGGCGGTGGTTCCCATCCTCCCGTGGACGTCCGAGTCCGCTGTGCCTGGGAGGATGCTGCGGGCGCCTCTGTGGCAGCAAAGTCCTGAAAACGGGGATCACAGCAAGCTGGGGTGTGTTTTATGTTCATTTCACAGATCTGGAGAATAATGAAAAAAATGAAACATCGCTGTGATTGCACCAATTAAAAAATCATAATATAAGGAAAGGAAAAGTGACCGACATCACTGTGAATCGCATCCCATCTTTTCCTGAGATAATTCCTATGATCACTGTGGTCATTTATGCAAACCCAGGGGTGTGTTCAATCTCTCAGCAAGGAACAAAAACGCCCTGAATTGTGGGTTTGCTGATTTCTATGGTGAAATCCCATCCTGGCCAATTTCAGGCTACTAAAGGTTTAGAATCCAGTGAGCACAATTCTTGAATATTTAACAGTTGGCTTTTGTAAACCCAAATATGCTCACAAGCGATCACTTTCTTTTTTGGGGGGCGAGGGGAGGAAATTGGAAACCCATTACGCATCGTGGTCTGCGTGTCATTTTCATTTCCTGTGTCGCATTACCTCTTCCTAGACCAGCACATGCAGATTCACTTAGCTCATTTCCCTTGCATGGTGGGGTTTCTGTGAAGGCACACTCTGTTGCTTCTGAAGGTTCTTGGAAGAGCAGAATCATCCCACCAGGACAGGAGAAGGTGGCAGTGGTTCTTAGCGTTCGGGGAGCTTGGCTCCTGCAATACTTCCAAGTCTCGGATCACTTCCTTGGAGTTTATTCTAGCCTCTGGCCTCTTCTAAACATGTTATTCTAATAATCTGTAGACTAACCACCTCTGCTGCTCACACTTCACTCTCGCTCGTCTTCAGGTTCCATTGGGTAATTTGTTTTTCTTCTAGGGAGCCTTTCCTGATACTCCTCTCTTCCCCACACCTGGTCTCTGAGGTTGGCCAAAGTGCCTCTTCATGGTTCCTCAGAACCCAGGACGGCTCCCATCTATGATGGCGGTCGCCACACCTTATTATTTCCTGGGTGATGTCCACGGATTTCCTGTAGGGAAGCAGAGACGCTCTGCTAGGCAGAAGAGCCCTCCAGAAATGTCCACGCCCTGATCTCTGGGGCGATGCCTGGGAATATGTTACTTTACCTGGCGGAAGGGACTTTGCAGATGGAATTCAGGTGGCTGATGAGTGGGCCCATGTGGAGGTTATTCTGGATGATGCAGAGAACTTTGATTGGGATCAGAGAGATGCCCCCGAGGAGGAGTCAGAGAGACTCCCAGAGTGAGGACGGTTTTGTGTGCCGCTCCTGACCGGAGGCAGAGGGGCAACCCCTGCTGACTGCCAGCAAGGGGACGGGTCCTCCCTCCTAACCCATAGGGGATCAAATTTGGCCAAGGGCATGGATGACTGAGCTTGGAAGAGGGTCCTCCCCACGCCCCCCCCCCCCCCCCCCCCAGTTAGATCCCAGCCTAGTTAGAGCTGACACCGCAAACGCAGGGCCAGAGGACCCCGCTGAGCCAACCCGCACATCTGACCTACAGGCCAAGACCGCGTATGTGCCGTTGGAAACCACCATGTCTGTGGCTGTTTGTTACAGCAGCTGCAGAAAACTCACGCGGAGTCACAGCGCTTGGGAGCCCGGGTTCCAGGGCCTTCTGTTCCGATGTCCGGAATGTGGGCTTCTCCCCGGGAGACCCTCAAGTCCCTGATGTGTGTCTTTGTCCAGGCCCCAGCCAGGCTCTCCTGAGTGAAGCGTTTCCACCACTTGACACGCCGTTCGTCTCTCCCACCACCAAGAGTGGCCCCTTGGTGGATTTCCCACCCGCCACACCGTGGAGTTCAGCTCCCCATGTCAGACCCCCTGATGCTGCTTCCTGAGCCTCCTAGGGGGTCTCCCCGACTCCAGGCCTGCCTCCGCCCACCCGTCCTCCACACTGCTGCCCGATGCGCCTTCTGGGGCACGGCTTTGTTCGGATCCTTCGCTCCCTGGACGCAGGCCTCGCTGGGCGTCTTGTTTGCACTAAACCAAATGCAAACCTTCCAGCCAGGAATCCACACACCTCTCAGCCTGCCTCAGGACCCCTTCTGCGCACCTACCTCCGACCCTCGCCGCTTGCGTGCTCCCGCTGTCCCAGGCCTGTAGGGCCTGGCTTGTGTGCCAGCACGTCCCTGCAGCCTTGATGGCATCCCCAGAGGCACCGCCTCTGAGCCGTGTGATGCACGAGGCCGGTCCCCGCCGGACGGTGAATGCTGTAGTCGGGCCTTTCCCCTGTGGACGTGACACCCATCACTCGAGCTCGCCACCCAGCCGTGGGTTTCCAGAATGAAGGCGGGGGCCGGTAGGACCTGAGGGCCTGCCCACCGTATTAGGCATAGTGCCCGCCGCTGCTCGTTAAAATACCTCCCACATGAGTGGACTCATTTTGCGCTATTTTACAGTCAGTGCCTCTAAGACCCTAAAACATCTCCGAAGTATTTTTACCACACTCTTTCCACGGCAGCATCTGTGTTTATAGGAGCTACTTAACAGTGAGTTTGAAGATGGCCCAAACATTGGTAAATCATACTTTACTATTTCCAACATAGTGTCGCTGTCACCAGTTTCGTAACAGCTAACACGTGTTGTGTATTGATTGCCGTAAATTAGATTATTTACTACCTACGACACTGCTCTGAGTTGGACTAGTAGTAGTCACGTTCTGTGGATGAACAAATGGGCACAGAGAGGTAAAGCAGTTTACCCCAGGGCACGCAGCTGGTTAGTAGCAGAGACCAATTTCCCACCCAACCAGTTTGGCTCTAGAGCCCACAGCAGTGACCCCCCCTAGGCTGTGCCACCTGTCTCTATAGCTACCATTTTGTTCCATTTATCAGAGAACGACCCTTTGTCCCTGGGTGAATGTCATTGGCATTGTCGCTGGAGTTCACCGTACCATTTTATCACCTCACATGTGCAGCAGGGCTTAGCCGTTTTTTCAAGTGTGTTCATTTTTGAGAGAGAGAGAGAGAGAGGAAAAAAACCAAGCATGAGTGAGGGAGGGGCAGAGAGAGAGAACCCCCAAGCAGGCTCCATGCTGACAGTCTGGAGCCAGATGCGGGGCTCGAACTCACGAACCGAGAGATCACGACCTGAGCCAAAATCAAGAGTCGGACACCCAACCAGCTGAGCCACCCGGCCTCCCTAAGCCTTTACCGTTTTAAAGGGTTTCCTCCCCATTATCACGTTGAATAACCACAGGGATGTGGGGCTGGTGGCTGTGGCAAGAATGATCCCCATTTGTAGAGAAGTCCCAAGTGAAATGGCCGTGTGTGTGGTCGTAACCTCCCGGAACCCCAGAGTCCCAGACTCCCCAGGACTCCCCGTCCTCAGTCCGGTTTCCCTTCTCGCGCAAGGAGGACTCCCTCCACATGCTGTCACCACACCAGCGGACGGTAGTCCTAGGCCACTTGCGGTACCTGAGCAGGCCCCAGTTGTGAGTGCCGATATTTTCTGTAGAATCTCATTTTCGGTCTGTCGATTTTCCATTTGTGAGTTGTTATCCTCTGTCAGGATAGGGAGGCCCGTTTTTTTCTTTCTTCTCTTTTTTCCCCAAGCTGGGGAAACATGGAGTAGGAAGGGAAAAAAAAAAGAAACAAAACAAAACCCTTTCCTTATCCCATCCTAAGGAAGCTTGCCAAAGCGTGTGTCCTGTCCGCTCCTGGCTGGACGCCCGTCCCCATCCTCAAAAGCCACGTCCGCAGAGAACGTTCTGAGGAGCCAGAGCCGGCAGGGCGCAGCCCAGGGGCCTCCCTAGCAGCCCTGGGCATTGACTGCAGGCAGCTGACCCCTCCCCAGAATGTGCCTTCGAGAACATAGCATCCCTTTGGCTCCAGAACGCCCCTCTGCTGGGAAGCAGGATATTTCCTATTCCCAGTTTGACACATACCGCTCCCCCCCAACACCCCCACCCCCCATTACTGTTAATAACTACACAGGAAGTTCCTTTCCCTCCAGTAAAGACGGCCATTGCATTTTTCAGACTGGGTGTTGACGTTTTCTTTTGAGTCCCCAAGGGCTTTGACACAGGCGCATGAATCACACTTTAGAGAAGGCGAGAGATCAAGCTCTAGATTAGACAAGACTGCAGTTCAAATACGAGGCTGGTCCTTGGACTGGCTGTGTGGCCGTGAGCGAGTTGCTTAACCTCTCTGAGGCACCGTCAGTTCCTGGTCTGTGAAAGCAGGCTGGGGTCGGGGGGAGGACGCATAGCCCTAGCAAAGCTGTGGAGACTGAAGGAAAGGAGGTGCACAGAGCGGGCCCCCAGGGTAGCCGCCTTCCTCACGGCACCCCCTCTTAGATGGCGACTTGGCAGAAAGGGTCGTGGCAGCTGGCGTGAGGAGGTGGGCAGGAAAAACGAGAGGTAACGTGCGTAAGCCATTTCCTGTTGAAAAGGCATCGGAGAAAGGACTTCATGATGTTGACAGTTTGGCTCTGGTCCTGGGGCCACAAGGCAAGTTGAAGAACTTTCCTCCCATCTTTAAAGGACACTTAACAGGGGCGGCTGAGCGTCTGGTGGCCGGCAGCGGGACGGATGCTTCTGCGTCTCCGCAGCCAGAGGGCGAGAACGTGGGCCCCGGGGTCACATCGTCTGCCGACACACCTGGACTCCACAGCTTACCTGCTCTGGGACTTTGGACACTTGAACTTCCCTCTGCCTTGGTTTTCTCACCTGAGAAATATAAGCGATAAGAACATCCCCTGGCTCAAATGATTGAGAGGCCGAGATGCAGAAATCTTAAAACCAAGCAAAATCAAAAACCCTCAAAGTACGGTCCGGGGAGCGCCTGTATCACAGTCGCCTGGGGGCGTTGATTGAACAACATCGGCCCCCGAGCCCCAGCCCAGAACCGCCGACTCTGATGTTGGGTATCGGCTGGGATTCCTGTTTGGCCTTTTCTTTCTGGTCTCAACCCCGCAGAGACAGCAGAGCCGTGGACCCCGGGCAGGGCGGTCCCTAATCCCCAGCAAAATGAGGACATTTTGGGGTGGAGAGCGGGGGAGGACGATTCACGGGGAGACTGCTTGACCTTTGTCCTGGATTTCTGGAGCTGGGAAGCTCCCATTCTTTCTGGAGGAACTGCATTCATTCACACACTCTTTACCCCAAACGGGGCTGCCATTTGATTCCAGCTGTTTAACTCCTTCCTACGGGCCCTCGTTGTGTGTCGGGTGAAGAAGAGGGTTTGGTCCCGAGCCCTGTGTTAGTTCTCAGCCTGCGAGCCCATTCTTGGGCGAAGCAGGTATTTCTGTACACTCACTGGGGCCACCCATACCCAAGATGCGCTGAAGTGTCCTCTGGTAGGTCCCAGCTCTGGCATCAGATCCAGTCTCTGGGTGTCACCAGTTGTGCGTGCCTGTCTCCGGTGCTTTGACACAAATAGCCCCCCAGGCCTTCATCCGTCCCCTGGATCTCTGAGGCTGGGCTTGATTACGTGACTGGCTTTGCCCAGCGCGAGCAGATACGGATAACGCTGCAAAGAGAGCGCCGAAGCAGCGTTTCTGTTTATGCCGTTGGACCTCCATTGCCACCAAGAGAAGGACACTTCCGGGCTGGCCTTCTGGCTCCAGCCGAAGAATGAGAGACACCCAGAGCATACCCAAGATGCTCTCGTCTTCCTAGTTGACACCAGCCTGGTCCAGGGGCCAGCCAGCCAACTCCCAGACCCCCGAGTGCGCCCCGCCAAGATCATCAGAGCCACCTACCTGGCCACCCGGACA
Organism: Panthera onca; assembly: GCF_046562875.1. Classification (NCBI taxonomy): domain Eukaryota; kingdom Metazoa; phylum Chordata; class Mammalia; order Carnivora; family Felidae; genus Panthera; species Panthera onca. The sequence goes on from NC_138356.1 coordinate 70,496,596, forward strand.
CTCAGACACTTGGTGTCTATGCCACTGAGCTTTGGTTGTCACACGGCATTGTTTTGGTGGTAGATACGATGGGAATATCAATACTAGCTATTAGGTGACTTGAATCCTGCCAGGGCAGGGGCTGCCTGTGGTATTGCTTGCGTTCCCTGGCACATCTCATTCGTGTCGAGTGGTTGAATGACCTGATAGGGAGAAGCCATTCGGAAACCCCGCCGTGAATCAGCATTCTGCCGGCTCCCTCCGCTTAGAACCTCTGATCGGCTGCGATCGCTACCATTCCCTCATTGGTATGGAGCAGAGGCGCCAGACCTGCATAGAGGGAGACAGTGAATCAGAGAGAGAGCGTGCGTGTGCGTGTTAGGGAGTGGAGTAGCTCAAGCCCTAGTTTTACGTAAGAGGATGAGGGGTAAGTAAGTCTCTGTTGATCCGCTGAGTACTTGGGGTCCCAAACCCAAAGGGAGCCTGTTCCGTTCCTCAGAAGGAAATCCATTTAACACAGGTATCAGTTTAAGAACTTTCCGTGGTCGAGAAGGGGGATAGCAGCCCCCCTGTTTTGGGCACCTGTGCCCACAGTCGGCACTTTTCGGCCATGCTCGCTGCATTCTCACTGTAGGACTCTCAGGGAGGAATTGCCCTGCCCATCTGAAAGATGAAGAAACAGCTCAGAGACATCGAATGAATTCCCAAGGCCACACCGCAAAGAAGGTAGTGACACAGACTTGAATGTCCAGCGCTGCCTGACAGCAAGGATAACCTTTTTTTTTTTAATGTTTATTTGTTTTTGACAGCGAGAGGGAGAGAGAGCGCGCGCACAAGTTGAAGAGGGGCAGAGAGAAGGAGACACAGGATCCGAAGCAGGCTCCAGGCTCTGTGTGGCTGGAACCCACGAGCCGGGAGATTAACACGTGAACCAGAGTGAGACACTTAAACTACTGAGCCACCCAGGTGCCCCAGGGACCACCTTTTTTTTTTTTTTTTTTTTTTTCCAACGTTTTTTATTTATTTTTGGGACAGAGAGAGACAGAGCATGAATGGGGGAGGGGCAGAGAGAGAGGGAGACACAGAATCGGAAACAGGCTCCAGGCTCCGAGCCATCAGCCCAGAGCCTGACGCGGGGCTCGAACTCACGGGCCGCGAGATCGTGACCTGGCTGAAGTCGGACGCTTAACCGACTGCGCCACCCAGGCGCCCCAGGGACCACCTTTTTTAAACCACATGTCTGCAGAGATCTTAGCAGGCACGCGGGCTGAGCCCCTCGCCCTATCCATGAGGAAATCCCGCCAGAGCAGGAACCTGTTTGCCCAAGCTTTCACACTGTGAACAGGTTATCTGACACACCTTCTAGGGCCCGTGGCATGCCTGGATGGGGCCTCACGGGTCAGTGGCGTCACTGAAATGCCTTAACAGGTTTCCAGTGAAGGCATTAGCATTTCCAGGTGTCCACATCAGCTCCTTGAAATACACAGTAAGATGCACAGACGGCCAGAGCCACTGGGCATGTGCTGCTTTCGCCCCACTGAGAGGCTGCAGAGGGGAGCCCCTGCTCCGGGCCCCACTTGCCCACCGTCCTGCCGGCGTCCTGGGGAGTGAGAGGCCCCGGGCTCTGGTTTGCGCTGGCTGGGCAGCAGGAGGAGGGAGCGGTGGGCAGAAACACTGCTTGGCCAGCCGCCCCGGGCACCTGCTATCCTCCCGTGTTTGCTCAGTGAGTGGAGAGAGGAAGCAGGATGCTTTCCGTTGGGCCCTGGGCGTTCCGGGCCTTGGGGGCCAGCTGCTGGAGCTGGCAGCTTCTCTGAGGACCTGTCTCTTGCCCTCTCTGTACCTCCCTCTCTCAACTACCTGCCAGGCAGGTAATAATCCCGGCACGACCTAACGTGAGCCCGGGAGAAGGCAGGAGGCCTGGCTGGTGTGCACGGAACAAACACTGGCAAGGCGCCCAGGAGCTCTGCATCGAGCACCTTTGGCCCCCGGAGGGAGCGAGGCCCCCTCTGGCAGCATCCCAGCGCCTCCACAGTCCTGCCTCGCGCCATCCCAGCCCTTCTGCCACGTCAGAAAGTATCTGCTGGAGTTCTGGCAGGGCAGGGGCCTCCGGTGACACACTGCCTTCGATTAGACATTAGCAGTGATTGAAATGCACCCCGAGTTTCAGGACGGCTCCCTTCCCGTCAGAACCGTGTGAGAAACTGGTTCTGAGGCCATTTGTTACACAGAACGTTGCAGTTACCAGCACATTGGGAGCTTTATGGTCTGCAGAGCCTCGTGTATGTCCGCGCACGTCCAGTCTCCCAGACCCTGGGAACGAAGCACTCCCAGCCCCGTTTTACAGGTGAAGTGCCTGAGGCCAGGAGAGCACGGGCGCCTCGTGGAGTCCTTACAGGTAGAAGGTGGCTGGAAGCCAGGTCTGCCCCCTAGAGACCCACACTTCCTTCTGAGTCACTCTTTGGCGTTTGGGTACTTTAAAAAAGACTTGGGTTGGGGCCCGGGTGGCTCCATCGGTCAAGCATCCGACTCTTTGTTTCTGCTCAGGTCACGATCTCCCGGTCATGAGTTTGAGCCCCACATCGGGTTCTGTGCTGACAGTGTGGAGCCTGCGTGGGATTCTCCCTCTCTTCCACTCTCTCTCTGCCCCTCCCCCACTTGTGCTCGGTCTTCCTCAAATAAATACACTTTAAAAAAATGTCAAAAGGCATGGGTTTCCTACCTGAGGCTGAGGGGTTGCACTCAAATAAGGTCAGAGTAGGAAGGAAGGAATCAGTATTTCCCTGAGCTGCTTCTCTGCTCTAGGCTCTGCTGTGTGACGTCTCCTTGAATCTTCTGAGGCAGGTTTTATTTGCTCCCATGTCACACCCAAGGCAGCTGGGGCTCCCAGAGGTGAATTGTCTTTCCCCAAGCCGCACAGTAAGTAGAGGCAGAAGGCGGAGGCAGGCTTCTCTGCCCCCAGAGGCTGGCCCTTCCTCTCAGTGTGCTTCCTTGGAAGGCCAGGGCTGGCTGGGGGGGGACGGGGGGACATGAGGAAGCAGGTGCATGTCCTCCTGGGAGGGCTGAGCGGCCCCCGGAGCTGCTCACGCTCTGCTCGTCCTTTTGAGGGAGAAGCTCAAACATTAGCCTTCTCCCTCCAGCCTCTCAGCTGCCCCCAGTCCAGAACCGGGGGTCTGTGGTTTGGAAGGAGAGACCTCGCGGTCCCCTGCTCCAGGACCTTCACCTACCAACCGAGGAGACAGTCCAGGGGGATGCGGCAGCCCCTCCCACTTCCCAGGGGGGGCATCCCTGCCTCCCAGGCCTGTGCTCTGAGGCTCTTGTCCGGTCCTGCCACTCCTGGTCCCTCCCTGTTTCCCCTCGTCACCCTGAGGTCTCCTGCGGGTCACCTGCTGTGATCCTTGGTCACAGGCTTCGATGTGTGCATAGTACCCTTGGTTCCATTTACGTGTGGCTGTCCTCTCTGGGAAGAACACCGGGAAGAACAGTGGCCAGCTGTGACTGCGTCTTTGGAACCAGCTGGAAGTCGGGGCTCCCGATGGGTGGGGTCCCAGCTCCCTGCCTGTGCGGCTGAGGGCAAGCTGTGTACTGTCTCCCCCAGTCAAGCCACCACTTCCTTGCCCCGCTGTGTTCCCTTGCGACAGATACAATGGCTCCAAGGTGTTTGGGCGCTTAGAATATGCCAGCCTGTCTCACTGCACGTGGTGGTGACGCCCCTGGAGCCGGCAAGGTGCAGTTAGAGGAGCATCTCGCCGGGGACGGGAGTCCTACGCTACATCACGGGTTGGCCCCCACCTGCCAGCGTGCGGCTGTGCTTGGGTGCCAGTGACACTTGGGTGAATGCATACTGTGTGCCAGGCACTGAGGTTCAGGGGGTGAATCACATGCCCAAGGTCACAGCCAGTGATGGAGTTAGGAAGAGATCCCAGGCATTCTGTCCGTAGGTCCCCCGTGGGCACCCAACTGCTGTGCCGTGCAACGAGGCGCTGTCCTGTCTTCATCCCCGAGAGACCCTGGGATCCCGCCCACTCAGGCCTGTGGGAGCTGCAGGCGTGCAGGCTCACCGAGGCGGGACCCCGGTTGCTCTGGGTCATGGCTGGTCCCCGGCGCTCCTGAGCGTCTGGCCCATCGTGGGTGTTGGTCCACGGTAGGTAAGCAGAGCAATGAGTAAGCCAGTTCTCTGAAATGCACAGACGCCGGAGTCCTGTGGGTCCCTAATAGGCACCAGGGGCTTGCTCTAAGCCGGCCGCCCCCTGCCGAGGCCTGGCTTCCTTGTGGTACAGGGGCCACACCTGGGACCTCCCGCTGGCCTTGCAGCGCCGACTTCACCTGGCATGGCTCACCGCGGCCCTCCCTCGGCCGTCTCCCCTTTCCCGCCCTCTGTCCCGCCACGGGCTCCCGCCAGCCCAGCCCACGCAGCCTCCTTTTGTTCTCCCATCTCTGATTCAGGCGAGCCAGGCCAGCCCCCACCCCCCCGCCCCCAGCGTGCTTTGCACACCCCTTTGAAGGCTTGGCAGTCAGCCAGGGGAGCTGGCCCGGGCACACACGGTCGGGGGCTGGTGCCAGAGCCCTGGCAGCCACTTCCCACCTTGCTGGCTCCATGGGCCCGCGCGCAGGGACGGCAGTGCCCGGATGTTTGCCTTGAGTGGCATGGACCTTGATCCAGAGCTGCTGGCTGGACTGTTCTCATGGCCCAGAGTCCTTTCTCAGGCCTGTCCCGTAGTGATGCCCTCAGTTTGGCCACAGAGGAGAACATTCAGCAGGAACAGCCTGGTGGGGTCCTGAGCCTCTCCAAGGAGAGGCAGGACAGGGTAGGAGGAGAAGCACAGGCCTTGGCTGCAGGCACGTGTTGAGCGCCTCACTCTGCCGTCTCTAGCTGTGGGACTTACCTGCTTTGTGCCTCACTTTCCCCATCTGTAAACGGGAGAACAGAACACGTGGGTCGCACATGGCCGGTGAGGGGAACGGGGTACTCTGTGTTAGCACGTGACACGCATTCGGTAAACCGCTGCCCGAGCGGGTTGTCTTTCCTGCACTTGCTGAGAGCCTGTGAGCACCAGGGAGAGCGGGAGGCGATGCAGGAGTCCAGCGCGGTCTCCAGAGGCCTGGCCTGGTCCCCTGCACCATTGGGAGCCTGCTGCCGCCCCCCGCCCCCAGGATTACCCAGGTGCTTGGGGGACAGCGGACACCCCGACACTTGCCCGTGAAGGGCTTTGTGGTTCCCGAGGCCAACTCAGCAAGAAGGTGCCTTCCATGAGGACGGGGGCGTGTCCGCCTGCCTCACCAGGGTCGCCCCGGTACCTGCCGTGTGGGTGCCCCGTCAGTAGTCATTGAGTGAACGACCCACGGTAAGTCCACTTCCGTTCTGATCCCATTCCCCATCCTAGAGTTCGGCGTGTCTCCCCGTGGGGGCCCTCATAGCTAGTGTGCCCTCAGGCCAGGACCGCGTCGGATTAGCTGTGTGTCCCTCGGCCCACGCGCGAGACCCGGCCCGGAGCAGGTGCTCGGTGAACGAATGCAGAATTGCAGATGCTGGCATCTCTGTGCTCTGGATTCGAGGCAGTGCCCTCGCCACAAAGCCTTTCTGAACTCTCTCATCACCTACAGAGGTTAAGTTCCCCGGCCCCATCCGGTGGCCAGCGATCTGCCTGCCGCTGTTGGTCTGGGAGCAAGTTGGAAATCAGCCCCTGCCCGGCATACCTGGGGTTGGCACACCCGGGCTGTTCCAGAACAGACCTCCTGGCTGAGGCTAAAGTGACACCTGGAGTGGTTATGAGGCCAGACACCCCCTGTCTGTGAATCTCCCGGGCTGCTTGGCGGGTGGTGGGTGGCGGGCGGCTGGTGGGTCGCATGGGGGGGCCCTGGCACTGACGCTCGCTGTGTTTGGCGTTTGGGTAAGTCTCAGACACAGTGTTTCTGGGAGGCTGGGACCTGGGAGAAAAAGGAGGCTGGGACCTGGGAGAAAAAGAAGCGATAGGACGGAAAACCAGTGACCCCTTTCTTCGGGGGGTGGAGAGAGCCTCCTGCTTCCCACCAGCCTCCCTGTGGGCGGCCACTCCCGAGGCTCTGCTGTGGTGGATGATTCCTCTTGTGACCCCAGCGTCTTCAGACTTCACTGGGCCTTCTCCAATGTCAGCGTCAAGGAGAAGTGAGGCCCTTCAGCTGTGAATTAGCCGCAGCGCCAGGCTGAGGCCTCGCCGGTTACCTTCCCTTCAGGAAGGGCTTGGATGCGTCAGGGGAGCCTGCCCAGCCGGGCACATTGTGGAAGACCAACGCTGCACACAGAAGCACAAATAACATGGAAACGACCAGGGAACTGGCAGAGAGAGCTTATCGGCCTGCTTCCTGCTTGTCGGTCCTGGGTTGGGAAGGCGGAGGGAGCATTCTGGCCTTGTGATGGCCTGCACATTGCACGCGTCCCCCGGGGGAGTGGACACGGCACTGCCCTCAGTGTGAGGCAGGTCCTTTTATCCAAGTTCCAGCTTTCTCATACGTAAAATCGCTTTCACGGGGGCCAAACTCAGAGCCCTCGTGAGGATGAGATGAATTTGGGCACTTAAAGGGCCTGCGTGTGGTGGTCTAATTAGAGTAACGGCGGGAGCCCCAAGAGGGGCAGCTAACACGTACCGAGCCTCTCCCACGTGCCGGACGCTGTTCTGATTGCTCTGTGGGTATTAACTCATGTAATCATCATAGTGACCCCGTGAGCTAGGGAAGACTACTGTCTCCATTTTAGAAGATGAGAAAACTGAAGCTCCGAGACGCTAAGTAACTTTCCTAAGGTCACACAGCTACTGAGAAGCCCGTCTGAAATTCCAACCAGGCCCTCTGGCTGTGGAGCACGTGCGTATCACCACCTCCCTGCACATTTTTTCCTTCTACTCTTGAGGATTCCGTTTCCCTGTGGCTTAGGATGCTGATGACAACCAGGATGGTGGTGGCTGTGGTGGCGGTGGAGGGGTCAGTGATGACGACAGAGGGCCGTTTTGTGTAGTGACCCCGCTTCTTGCCGGAACTTCAAGCTCATTTGCATATGCAATCCTCAGAGCATCCCGGGAAGGGGAGGAGTTCTGAGATCTGAGGAGACCGAGCCTTATGAAGTGGCCATGACGAGCACAGGTGGCCTGTCCAAGGCCTGGAGCTGGGGAGCAGGGATGGGGGCAGGACGGTGGCTCCCGAACTGGACTTCAGGGCTTGGGCACAGAGCCACGGGAGCCTCCGCCTCACCCTGCCGGGGCCTGGCTGGGACAGAGATCTGGGGCTACAGCGTGGGGAGGGTGGAGAGGTCATCTCCACCCACGCCACCTCCCTGGACGTTGGCCTGCTCCCTCAGGAGGGTAGACTGAGACTCTGCGGTCAATCCAGTGGTGATCGGAGACAGTCTCATGAAGGTGCCGGGACCACGGCTCCCATGTGTTGAGAGCGAACCTTTGTGTGTCTCAGGTAACCTCCACCGTGGTCCTAGGAGGTCGTAGTATCACTGTCTCTGTACAGATCGCACTTAAGATGTGTGGCCCCGGGGATGCCGAGTAACAAACAACAGTAGCATCTCCGTGCCTTCCGACGGTAAGTGCTTGCTGTTTGCGCGTCTGGGCTGGTTGGCCAGGCGGCTCTGCTGATCTCTGCTGGGCTCCTCCCCGCGTCGGGGCTGAGCTGCGCTTGGCCGGTCTAGTTTTTCTGGGGTGTCCGCGTGTCTCAGCTCTACTCTGTGTGTGTCTCTCATGTCCCGGGCCTAGCAGACTAGCCCGGGAAGGTCCTTCTGAACTCGAACACTTCACTTAAGGGGGTCAGTGCTGTGATTCCCGAGGCTTCTCGGAGCTGGGGCACCTTCTCAAGGTTGTACCGCCAAGAAGTGGCTCAGCCACGGTTGGAATGTCCTCAGCCCGTTCCCCACGTGTGTGCGTGCGTGTATGTGTGTGTGAAAGAGCCCAAAGTCGTGCCCTGGTCTGACTTAGGAGAAACACAGCCAGTTCTCAGACACAGTGTTTCTGGGAGGCTGGGACCTGGGAGAAAAAGAAGCGATAGGACGGAAAACCAGTGACCCCTTTCTTCGGGGGGTGGAGAGAGCCTCCTGCTTCCCACCAGCCTCCCTGTGGGCGGCCACTCCCGAGGCTCTGCTGTGGTGGATGATTCCTCTTGTGACCCCAGCGTCTTCAGACTTCACTGGGCCTTCTCCAATGTCAGCGTCAAGGAGAAGTGAGGCCCTTCAGCTGTGAATTAGCCGCAGCGCCAGGCTGAGGCCTCGCCGGTTACATTTCCAACCTTGGGGATTGAAACCAAGTCAGAGCTCTGATATTGAAAATGGCCTCAAGGTCACGAGTCGTTCGTTGTAACGTCAGAGCTCCTTCTCCTCCTCCTCTGCACCCCCTTCACCCGCGGCAGAGCCCCGAGGGGTAAAGATGCCGGATGCGGTCTTTGACCTCTGTCTCCGAGGCTCTTCGCTAAAGGGCACTGTTCTCCACTCCCCGCCTTGGTCCCCTCGCCATGCTTTGCCTGCTTTCGCAGACCAACAAGGCACAACTGAGGGTGGTTGCTGGAAGCAGGATTGCGAAGCTGGCAGCCACCCGCTTTGCCGGCTCGTCTCCCCGGCACTGGGAAGTCTTACCATCTGCACCTCTTTTTGCCCTGACCTTCGGCCTCATGAAGGCCGAGTGCACAGCCTTGAGCGGGGAAGACAGAAACAGGAGACGCTCCTCCTCTTCCTCCTTCTCCTTCTCCCCCTCCTTCTCTCCACTCTGTACATAGTCTGTGCCAAACCTCAACTCAGGTATTTCTTTTTGCCAGTGAGCTAAAGGCTTATAAAGAGGATACCTTCTCTGTGCAAGAACTAGTGTGTTCTTCCTCCTGGAAAACTCCCCTTCATCCTTCTGCACCTCGCAGCAGAGCCCGCTCTTCCATGAGACTGTCTTCACCCCTGTAGCTGGAGTGGCCGACCTCCAGTCAGGACCACGGCATCACCAGGGGCTCTTTCCAGTCCAGATGGCACTTACGGCACTGTTCGGGTTTATCCGTGCGTGCGTGTCCACCAAGCCCTCTGAAGGCAGTGACTGTGGCTCCCGTGTTCATCTCTGTGTCCCCAGGGCCTGCCGCAGTGCCCAGCACGTGCGGAAGTAAACTTGGCACTCAGAGTGGCTACGCGAACGTGACCGTAACTGGGATACCCTCCGTTGAGCAGAGGGCTGGGGCTCCGCATCCCTCAGCTGTGGGCTGGAAGCTGGAAAGCCCTATGTCGCATCATGTAGACAAAGCCTGTGGCTCCATGTACACAGTCTGACCTGCATGCCTGACAAATGTGTGCCCAAGTGGAAAGAGCCCAACCTTAGAATTTGACAGACTCAGGTTTCAGTCCTCTCTCTGCCTTTTCCGAGCTGATGACTTTTGCCTCATGCCTCTATTTCCCCACCTGTAAAATGCACACAGACACAAACAGTTTCTTGTGCCTAATTTGCTAAGACGATCGGAGACGATGTTTGCAAAGCCCCGGCGAGAGCAGTAGCTGTTACTGTGATGGTCTTTTCTCTGAGAAGGAACCATTCTTGCAGTCTCTTGGCGAGGGGGCCGCCGGAGCTTTTGTGGCGAGGGTGCAGTCACCTGGAGGCTTCGCCGGTGCTGTTTACTCCCTCGCAGTAAAAGTGCCTTCGTCACAACACAGCAGTGCGCCAGCTGGCTCCTCTAGCCCTGCCTGGATTCCCAGGAAATCCGCAGGAAAGGAGCTGCCTGCTGCCTGCTGGCCGGCTGTGCAGGCAGCAGTAGCTGTGGGAACACACGGGGACAGGAAAACAAACACATCGCGCACCGGGGATTCCATCCTCGAGCCAGTAAGGTGCTGACACCTTGCAGTTTATGTGTTCCCAGTAGACACATACCTGCCAGTGAAGCCTTCTCTCACTCTCGCACTTGTGGGGGGCTCAGGGATGGTGTATGACTTTTAGGATTGTGATCCCACCCTGGACCCCTCCCCTTTTCTTCCCGGCGTTCCCTTCTCTTGTATTTGCTGGGCACTCACTGTCTGGTGGGCACCGTGCTGTGTGCTGGGGATATGAGGAAGAGTGACGTGGTCCAGGGAAAGACAAGTCACCCCTCGCGGTTGGATCAATGGCAGCCCCCCCCCCCCCCAAAACCAAAGATCTCCACGTCCTAATCACCTGAACCTGTGGCTGTCACCTTGCATGGCAGAAGGGACTTTGCAGATGTGATTAAGTTAAGCGTCTTGGGATGAGATTATCCTGCTGTATCAGGAGGACCTAATGTAATCTTAAGTGTCCTTCTAGGAGAGGGAGGTAGAGGGAGATTTGACCCCGTGACCATGGAAACAGGATGAAGTGATGCATCCAGGAGCCGAGGAATGCCCGCAGCCTCTAGAAATGGAAGAAGAAAGGAACATTCTTTCCCTCGGAGCCTCCAGAAGGAACCAGCTTTGCTGACATCCGGATTTTGGCACCTTATAACTTATTTTGATCCCCTGGCCTTCGGAACTATAAGAGAATGAATTTGTGTTGTTTTAAGCCATGGAGTGGTGGTAATTTGTTACAGCAGCAACAGGAAACTAACACAACAGGTCATTGCCGAATTGTGTGATGAGGGTTAACGCTGCTCTTCTATGGTGATGAAGGAGCCCACGTGCCTCTGTGGTTCAGGGCAAAATCCCTAGAGTCCCAATGTCCTGCTTCAAGGCAGTTTCCACCTTTTATTGGTTGAGGGACCTTTTGGCACATCGCGTTTCCAAGCTTCTTGTCCCTGCCCCGCGCCTCCTCCTTCGTCAGCAGGACACCGGATGCCGGAGAGGCGCTCGGGCCGCCGAAGTGCACGGCCACGGCCGGAGAGGCTTCGGGCTGCGCCTTTTGATAGGGGACGTTAGGACCGGTAGTAGTTGCGTATTTTCTACGACTGGTCACTGGCCCCTGATCCTCCAGAGACCACACGCCAGTCATCACAGGGCGAGAGCACAGTGTGTGGAGCCGCCGTAGGCCATCCCGGCGTCCTGGGTTCGCGCTCCTTCCCTGGGACATCTGGCTTGGATGCTGCTCTGCTTTGTTGGTGGCAGACCCTCTACTGGGATTCTCACTCGACAACAGGCTGCCTGGACCCCTTTTCTCACATCTGAGTCAGCCCTGCCGTTACCAGGGGTCAGCGGCTGGAGGGGCTGAGGCTGCTCAGAACCAAGCACTTCCGGGGGAGGGGCTAAGGCTGCTCAGAACCAAGCACTTCCGGGGGGAGGGGCTAAGCCTGCTCAGAACCAAGCACTTCCGGGGGCCCTGTGGCGGCCACAGTCCTGAGAAGTTGGAGCCCTTGTGCCCAGGTTACAGATTATACTCCCATCTGTCTGTAGGGCTGTGACTGGGTGACACTACTCTCTCCTTTAGTCCCGCATAGACGTTCAGGGGCGAGAGGTCGTTCTCGCTGCTTGCACGTGGGAACACTGAGGAGCAGAGAGGCCGAGCTGCCTGTGGGCACTCTTCTGTGTAAGACGTGATCCCAGATGGGATTCTGGAATTTACACTCTTGTTTCATAGTAGGTTCTGGGGAGACAGGAAGGGTTCGCTCTGATTTGCTGGTAGGGTATCCCCACTCCCCAACACTGGAAATACGTTTGCCTTTGTTACTGCGTTGGTGTCACAGTCTGTTTGCATTTCTTGAAGCCTTGTCAGCGGAAGGGTTGGAAAATGAGCGGGCAGCCTGGACGCATCAAGGGCATAAGATGAGTTCATCCAGAGGGTAGACCTTGATGTTCTCGGCATAGTATCAGCTGGGTTAAAGGGCGCATGAAGAGAGGGAGCCCCCGGCCATCCCACATTCTCGGTCCTGTCGGAGAAACCCAGATCCTTCATCACGTGACTCACACGATGCTCCCGAGAGGTGACGACGGGCTGTATCTGTGTTCACCTCGGAGCGTGAGATCTGGGGTTGCAGTGAAGTTCTCTTGGCCGGTGGAAGAGGGCGAGTCTGCTCAAGGGCAGAGAAGGCACCAGGTGGTTCAGGTCACATCCACTCTGTCCAGAGCCTATCCGGGGGCTTCCCCATAGGCTGTCCCACTATGCCCCCTCCCCATCTTGGGCAGACTTTTCACCGGTTTCTCAGGTGAAGCGACCCCAAGCCTGGAACCTTACATATTTGCTGGGACATTTACCCAACTAAAGGGCAGAGGAGCTGGTGTTCCTGATTCTTCGGACCCCTCCTTTTTGCACCCTTCCACCTTGTGTAAGCAGCTCACTGATGTTATTTATAAAAGGCAGTTCAGATGCTTACCGGAAAATGGAAGAAATGTAAAATACAATGGACCTTGCCTATTTACACTAATTAAATGAGGAAACAATTTAAACATTGCCATCCATTGCTGTAATGAGGCCAGAGGACAGCAGGTGCACGTATGTGCTGCCTGTGGCAATTGGTAGGATGTTTGGAATGGGTTTTGTTAGCATAGTATGCAAAAATAGCTTGATGGTGTCTGCGTATTTTCACTGTATTTTCACTCCGTTACCTCATTTCTCTGTTGTATCCTAAGGGGATAATTCAAAGAAAGAAAAAAAAAACCTATTTTCTACAAATGTCTGTTAAATCATGATTTTTTTTTTTTTTTTTTACTTTTGATTATGGAGAATTTCAAACAGCTAGGAAAATAGAGAGAAGGGTATGATGAACACCTATGTACACCCCTTGTCTAGTTTTAACAGTTGTAAACATTTGCTTTATTTACTTTCATCTTTCAAATGTTTCTAAAATATGTTCAGGCAGGTTACAGACATTTCATTTCCAGACATTTCAGAGTAGCTTTAGTTATGATCATAAAACACTGGATTCAATGGAGAATGGTTAAATCAACTATGATTATCCACCTGGTCCAATATTATGAGACCCTTAAAATGATCATGTTGAAGTTCCTATTAGGAGCGTTCTTAGAGCTCCATGCTTTGCCTTTTTATATGACTTAGCATAGTCTCTAATAACTTAATTCTTTGACTATTTGATTAATGTCTATTTCCCCTCCTTATTTGGTGGGGGCAGTGTCCTTCTTGCTCACCATTCTGTTGGCTTCCCAGGAAGGTGGCTGGCAGATAGGTGTAAAATAAAATTGGTTGAATAAATGCCAGACGAGCATTTTGCGATCCTTGAAATAACACGTTGAGGGATGCAAGGAAAGCACATAATCTCCTGTGAGCATAACGTGAAAATACGTGTGCACACAGACACCTTCCAGAAGGCAGCCTCGGGAATGTCGCGTTTTTATGCTAGCATGGTGGGAAATAGGGGTGAGATTTGTCTCCCTGCTGTTACTTCCCTCGTGTCCTGGTCATGAGGTTGTAACGGCACCACGTGTCCTGCTCGCTCTGGGCAGAGCAGGAGGAAAGGAACACAGCCTCAGTGGGAAGACTTGGTTTTGAAGTCCTCACCCTCCTGAGTCCCTGGGGGACGCCGAGCCATCTCTGAACCTCTCAGAGTGTACTTCCTTCAGCTTGAAAATGTGGTCGTGGTGCCTGCCCTCTGCATTTCTGTAATTAAACGCAGTGATGAGTGGATCGCAGATGTGAGAGCGCACTGCAAAATGTTCCTGAGCTGGCCCTCCACCATGACGCTCGACCCCCTGGTACTCGGAGGAGCCCTGCGGCTTGCCCCAGTGTCCCCCCAGCCCCGATAGGGAGCCAGCGAGCAGGTCCACTGAGCCCACAGCGCAGTCAGGGTTTTCTTAGGTGTCCACCTGCAAATCCCCACGGACGGTGAACGGGAAGGTGACGACTAATTAACTCCGAGAACTTCCTCCGTGCTCGTCCATTTCACTAATTGACGGTCCGTCAGTCATCCCACGGCGCTCACTACATTTGGGCTGTGTGTGCATTACCCCTTGGTAACTGGCCACCCTGCCCAGACTCTGGGTTTTTGAGTGGCCCTGGAGTGTGTGAACATCTGGTCCTTAGGGCCATGAGGGAGGATGAAGGCGTTTCAGCCAGAGAATGGCCAGGCTCGTGACCTTACAAAAACCATTTTTAGTGGAGGAATCCTGGCTGACCGCCCCCTCTCCTTTCTTCCCAGGATCCCGTCAACGTGTCAAAGCCTGTATGAGTTTCCCAAGGTTGCCATAACAAAGTACCACAAACTAGATGGCTTATACAACAGAAATTTTACTCCCTCACAGTTCTGGAGGCCAGAAGCCCAAAATCAAGGTGTTAGTGACACCCCGTGATCCCTCTGAAGGCTCGAAGGGAGGATCCTTCCTTGCCTTTTCCCCATTTCTGGTGTAGCTAAGGATCCTGTATAGCTTAGGGCCCTTGGCTTGTGGCCTCCGTCCTGGACTTCTGTGTATGTGTCTGTCCATCTCTGCACCTCTCTCTTCATAAAAGAGCGCCAGTCATTGGGTTTGGGGCCCCTCTAATCCAGTACGACCTCATCGTAAGTTAATTGCATCTGCAAAGACCTTATTTCAAAAAAGATCACATTCATAGGTGCTTGAGTTGGGATTTCAACATATCTTTTCAGGGGATACAGTTCAATCCATAACAGACCCCAAAGCAAAAGCGATTCCTTTTGCTCCGGACCACCAGTACTTTCCCCCAGGGACCACTGCTTGGCATGTATGTACATGGATGACGTATTTTTCATATGGGACCTGGACGAGGCCCTTCCTCTTCAGTATCCCTTCTGATTCTACAGCAGCCTTGTCATGCATTCATTCAGGCATGCAAAATATAATTTTTGGCCGCCTCCTGTGAGCCCAAGCTTGTGTCTGGTTCTGGAATACAAGGGTAGAAAAAGGCCAGGGATTTTCAGTTGGTCAAAAATTCTGCCAGAGGGCACCCGTCTGGCTTCGTCAGTTAAGCATCCGACTCTTGGTTTTGGCTCAGGTCATGAAGTCACAGTTTGTGAGTTTGAGCCCCACACCAGGCTCTGTGCTGACGGTGTGGAGCCTGCTTGGGATTCTCTGTCTCCCTCTTTCTCTCTGCCCCTCCCCTGTTCATTCTCTCTCTCTCTCTCTCTCTCTCTCTCAAAATAAGTAAATAAACATTAAAAAAAAAAAAAAAGCCTGCCAGAAACTATACCTTTCTTTTTCAGTCTGTACATTTTGAGCAGCAGTCCCCAGTCATGACCATCAAAAATTCCTTCAGATATTCTCCAGGGGGGAGGGGGGGCGGTATTAACATCCTCCCTGAAGAATCACAGATTTATTTTGTTATTTTTAATGTTTAATATATTTTTTAAAATGTTTGAGAGAGAGATAGAGTGTGAGTGGGGGAGGGGCAGAGAGAGAGGGAGACACAGAATCTGAAGCAGGTTCCAGGCTCTGAGCTGTCAGCACAGAGCCCGACGCGGGGCTCGAATCCACAAACCGCGAGATCGTGACCTGAGTGGAAGTTAGACACTTAACCGACTGAGCCCCCCAGGCGCCCCATGAAGAAGCACTGTTTTAGCCCAACATTTGCAGCTCCAGAAATCCCTTTTATCAGTTCTGCCTTCTTGCAAGGGCATCGTTTCAAGTAAACAAACTTCATTTGTTAGGTAGTTGGTTCCCCACTTACTTACCGACAACCCATCTTCTTACCTAAAAATATCCACCTGTGGGGGTTTCTGATCCTTGTCACCAGACAGAGTTGGTAGCATTCTGGCCAGTATCAAGCAAAGAAGCTTGATGTTTTTAGGGGCCATCTGTGGCTTTATTGAGGAGGAAGGTGCAGTTTCTAGAATTTTTTGACCAGTTGAGAAGTAGTCCACATACCCCCGTTGAGGACTCACTGGTATAAACTTCCATTCACTGTCTGAAATCACGTCTTGGATCTAATGTGTGTGGGAGGTCCCTTGGAACTCCACATTTCTCCACGAGTCTCCATCCTGTCGCCCCACCCCCACCCCCCCATTCCCCTGAGCGGCATTATTAGCTTGTGCATATTTATTCAGCAATGGCCACGTGTCTGGTCCATCAGGTGTGAGGGTCCTGCGGTGAGGAACACATGGGACCACGGCACTAACAGGACACATGATGACGATCCGGAGGCTGAGAAAGAAACAGGTGAACTTCCGGCAGTGCTAAGGGCTTAGACACAGATGCAGCCCGTGGCCAGGCTCGAGAGCTGTCGTCCCCGGAACTGCGGGACCCTTTAAATAATCAGGTCATGCTCTCACTAACCCTGTCTTGATCCCCCTCAGGATCATTCCGTACAGAGCCCAGTTCCCATCAGCGGCCTCTCTAGGGACAGGTGCCTTTATGGCTTAGAAGAACATGCTCTGGAGCAGACAGTGCCCTGCTAACGGAGAGACGTTTCCGAGAAATGGTGAGGGTCGGTCCGACTTGGCTGCGGAGACCTTGAACCTCTCTTGGTGGACAAAGTGTCCTGCTGAATAGCCGGGCAGGTGCTCTGAAGGCGACACGATGCTCTGCAGGATGAAAGATGTCAGTTCCTCTCTCCCTCCCCGAAAGTTTTCAGCCAGTGCCTCAGAACACAGAAGGGGCCTTGTAACATTTGAACCCTGTGCTCAGATCGTGTCAGAGGGAGGAGAAGGGACCCGGAAGGATGGGGAGGGACCGTCCGCTCTCTTGCCAAGCCATCCCACTTGGCACCACACGTTTGCCCGTCGTCTTGGCCACTGGGAGGTTTTCTTCCTCCCGGCCACAGTCAAACAGTGTCTTCTCTCTGTCTTGCTTGCCTGCACCCCTCCGGCCGAGGGCCCGTGAAACGGCGGTTGCATGCCAGCGAGCCCTCAGGGGTTGTCATGCACAGGCTGTCATCTCGCTTCCTCCTCCCCGCCCCCCTTGCTCCCTCCACCCACCTCTCCTTACCTGGCCGCCACCTGATTCTTCTTTTAAAGTACAGTTCGGACAACAATCCACACCAGCTGCCTTTGGACGTCCTTCAAAGTCACAAATCCCCAAAGATACCCACCCTCCCCTCTAGTGAACACGAGGCATCCACCCACCCCACATTGTCCTCAGATTAATGCCCTAATGCCTTCCTGGTCACCACTTGGCTTATAAGGCCCGGTGGTGCTGTCTAGACTTCGGGAAATGCCCCTTCTGGGCATCGCGTGATGGGCAGGCATCGCCCCGGGGGACAGGCAGTCTGGGCATGAAGAGCGGAAAAGCCTCAGAGATGGTTCAGAGGGGGTTGTGGCAGGGATGTTGGCCCTTCTCTGTTGAGTTGGGGCTACTGTCGGCTTCTGAGCAGACGTGACGTGCATTTTAACTGGTTCATTCTCCACTGCTCTGCTGAACATTGACCGAAGGTGGCGAAGGTAGATGGGTTAGGAGGCTCTGACAGAAATCCGGGGTTTTGGCAGAAATCCAGGAAAGGGATGACAGTGGTGTGTCTGGTGGTAGCAGAGGAGATCACAAGAAGCCATCAGATATGAATGTACCGTGAAGGTAGCTTTTGCTGATGGCTCGTGTGGGTTTCAGGTAAAGGGTGATCCTGAGGTATTACCTTGAGCAAGTAGAGAGTGAAGCTTCCATTTATTCACACACGGGGGTCAGTGAGGGGAGTGGAAGTGTTTGTTTTATGTTGTTTGTGTTGCGGGTAGCCTTCCACTCACATTTGAGATGTTCACCAGACATCCAAAGAGAGAGATTCAGGAAGTAGCTGGGTCTATGAATCGGAAATGGGAAGAATAATGGTGTGTGTCAGGTCGGCTAGGCCACGGGATCCAGACATTTGGTCAAACGGCAGTTTAGATGTGGTTGCGAAGGTATTGTTTTTTGGATGACATTAACATTTACGTCACTAGATTTTGAATAGAACACCTTGCTCTCCTTAACATGGGTGGGCCTCACCCAATCAGTTGAAGGCCTGAAGAAAAACGACTGAAGCTCCGAGGAAGCAGGAGTTCTGCCTCCAGACGGCCTTCAGACTCATTCCGCAACATGTGCTCTTTCCCGGGTGTCCAATTTGCTTGCTCTTTTCCCTACCCTGCAGATTTGGGGCTTACCAGCCTCTATAACTGTGGGAGCCAATTCCTTATATATATTTCTGTTTCTCTGGACAACGCTGACTAAGGCTTGGAGTAAAAGGATCAGTATTTGGATACGTATTCTGGAGTCATCTTATTAAAGCCTCGAGAATGGTATGATCCCCAAGAAGGCAAGTGTGAACAGAGAGGAGCCGTCCACTGGGCTCTCTGCCACAAGTCAGGAGATTGAGAAACCGTGTGTGTGTGTGTGTGTGTGTGTGTGTGTGTGCGTGTGTGTGTGTGCGCGCGTAAGTAATATTTACTGAGCACTTACGATGCGTCGGCTCCCCCAGGACTGGATGCTGCCATCTATCTCCTCATTTCTTCTATAAGTTTGGGAAATGATCCTGATGGGGCCACCTATTTGTTTGACTCATGGGTTACAATTCCCATGTCTCAGCCTCTCCAGTGTTCTGGGCAGCAGGCAGCATGGCTTCCGGCCGTTCCCTCTCCTGGGTCGGAAATGGATCATTTCTGCATCTTCCCTCCAGGACATTTTCAGTTCCCCTGACCTCCAGCCTCTTGAAGCCATTTCATGTCTCCTGATACTGAGTAATTCCGTTTATTAAAACATGTGGAGCGTCCTTACTGGCAAGTGTGGGTAAAAATAGTTCTGCAGCCCCAAGGGTCAGGGTCATTTGAACTTGGTGACTTGAGAGACGTTTGGTGTGAATAATGAAAAGTGCAGGACCACGGTGATGAATTTTCCTCACCCTCTTTGTTCCTTGTTTTTCTTTGTGAGGCAAAACGTTTAACCCATATTTTCCAAGAACTGTGTAGGTGGGTTGCCGGGGACAGTAGAGTTTTAGGGAAGTATCGTTCCTCTGGATGTGGAAAGCAGGAAGCAAAGAGTAACATTGAGCAAGAGTCGTCCCGATGACCGGGCCTAGGCTGATTGTGGTCCCACGTGTTTGGGCCACCGTGTCGTACAAGGCATCTCTTCTGCCTGAGTTGGGTTTTGACGTGGACTCAGGGTGACCTTAAAAGCCTTGTTCCGGCCAGGCTCAAATGGACCATCTCACTTTGTGAGGCCGCGATTGGTGCAGACTGAGAAGAGGTGCAGCCTGGCAGGTAGAAGAGACACAGGTCTTTGTGTGAGGAATCCTGAGTTCCGGTTTCCAGGCCGCCCCTGGCGTGCCGTGTGACGGTGGGCGGGTGTCCTCACCTCTCTGAGCGGCAGTGTCTTGGCCTGTGACGAGCTGGGGCTAGGTGGTCTCCGAGGGACGAGACGGTAGCCAGTGGGAGGGGAGTTCATACCCTCAATGAAAGGTCTCCCCCCTCCCTTCCCTCAGCACCCAGCCGGCCATTGTGTTGGGTGTGACCAGTGCTGCCGAATTAATCTTGGGACCGTGTACCGTCATGAAACCTCCTGGATGTTAGATGAAGACAGTGAATTCAGAAATATTCACAACATCCCGTGGGTGAAACCTAGAGCCAGAAGGAGCCCACGGGTCTTCAGCTTACAGCTCAATGCGAGTGTCCCTTCATGGGTCATCACAGGCTGGGGGCTGCGAGGCGAGGGGAGTTCGTCCGAGTTATTTTGTCTCGAAATCAGTGCAAGTATCTTCAAGGAACCGGAGGGGCAGAGAGAGACTGGGAAGCCGGGTCACAAGACTGCTGTGGCCTAGAGCCCTGGAGAGAGGGCACGGCCTTCCTTTCATCATGGGTGGAAACGTCAGCCTGAGGCGGTGGACTGGGTCAGCTGATCTCCTTGGGATTTATCGCCAGGTTCAGCCAGCAGCCCTGGGTCTGGCTCCACGGACTCGATAGCATTTGGAGCTGGAAAGAATCGACTCTTTCAACGCATCCGTGTTTCCCCTCTTCCGTGCACGTGTGTCCGCTCACACGCATGCACACACACACCTCATTCTTTCTTAACTACCGCGTAGCACTCTGTGGTTCTTTTCTAAAGCCCTTCCGTGGCATTTTGCTTTTATTCGTCTTCCTCTTTTATCTGTACTTCTCATGATTTCGTGTCATATACGTGTTTTTTAGTCACCCGACTTCACACCTCCCTCGCTCCCTTCTTCCTCTTCTCCTTCTCTTGCATCCCTCCACCTGTGGATCCCTTCATCAAACATGGTGGCCCTACAGATGCTAAGCGTAGGGGCAGATTCCTGAGGCCGTGCCTTCGGGAGCTCCAGTTCAATGGCAAGGCAGTGAGGAAGCACATTATGGCGGGTCCCCGGAAGCACGTTCTTCAGCAGTCTTTTTCAAGAAGCTCTTTCTGGCCTTTTGGGCCAGAGCCTGAGGCAGGCTGAGGCAGCCTGACAGCAGCTGATCAGTGTTACCATGTCTGCTTCTCTGGGACGTTCTAGGACCGTCGTTAGCTGTCCGCCCTCCAGGTTTTACCGTTGCCCAAGGCTGTGGCTTGAGCAGAAAAACACCAAGGTTGGCTCTGGAACGATGGCCATGGGCAGGGTCGAGGTGCCGTCGTGGCCTGGATGGGATGGCTCTTTCCTTTGCTGTGGGAGAGCGCAGA
The DNA here is from genome assembly GCF_046562875.1 of Panthera onca. Classification (NCBI taxonomy): domain Eukaryota; kingdom Metazoa; phylum Chordata; class Mammalia; order Carnivora; family Felidae; genus Panthera; species Panthera onca. Next base: position 70,516,976 of record NC_138356.1, read on the forward strand.
ACCTGGGACAGAGTTGGCAGTTCAGAAGTCAGTCTAAAATGGATACAGGGCCTCAGGCCTTCCTCCTGGAGGAAATTAGGTAAAGACGAGTACAAAAAGAGAGAAGGCAGGATGTCTGTCAGAGACAGATACAGAGAGGGAGCAGCGCCCACAGCCCACGTTCCTTTATTTTCCAGATGGGTGTGGTAGGTGGCTTTCGTGCCAGGAGCAGTGTCTTTTCTCTTCCTTTCCTCCTCTGCTCTTTCTGCTTCTTTCTTGGTGGCATCTCCACAGCCATCACAGCGGTCACCCCCAGAGCATCACTGGCCGGCACATGGAGCCCTAGGAATGGAAGAATTAGCACACAGCGGTCTGAAGCTTGGGCTCCCGAGTCCGGTTCAGGAATCCCCCTCAGTCACCTTGAGCAGAACGTGTAGCAGTTTCGTCCTGGGCGACATGGGGGGAAGGGGTCACTGCCATGCTTCTAGGGCTGCCCGAGAGGCTGGAGTTTGTCACTCCACGCACAACACCTCACCCAACCCAGAGCCGTGCCTGGCACATAGTAAGTGCTCAGTAAACATCACCCATACGCACACGTGGCTCAAACGTCTCCTTATCAGAGAGGCCTTTCCTGGCCGTGCTGTGTAAATAGTACCCGCCTCATGACCCATCTACCGTTCCCGTTCTCTCTTTAGTGATCTCTGGAGCACTTCGCACCATGTGACCCACTTGTGTATCTGTTTGGTGACTCTCTGCCACCACCTGACCCCCACCCCCCCCCCCCGAGACCCACAGATGCAAAGCTTTCTGTTGCTTTTGTTTAATGGCTTATTCCCTGGAACATGGCGGGTACCTAGTAAGTATCTCTTGCGTGGATGAGTGCCTATTTTAGAGACGGCCTCCAAGCCCAGAGTCAGGCACAGAGAGGTAAAGTAACTCGCTTAAGACCACCCAGCTACAAGCAGTGGGCGAATCTGGATCCAGAGTCCCATTTCCTAGGTGGCTCGGTTGGTGAAGCGTCCGACTCTCGATTTGGGCTCAGGTCGTGATCTCACAGTTTGTGGGTTCAAGCCCCACATCGGGCTCCATGCCGAATGTGCACAGCCTGCCTGGGGTTCTGTCTCTCTCCGTGTCTCTCTGTCTCAGTCTCTCTCTACTCCTCCCCCACTTGGGTGTGCACGCGTGCTCTCTCTCTCTCAAAATAAGTAAATAAATTTAAAAACAACAACAAACAAACCATTAATGCCTCCCTGCTGGTAAAACAAACAGACAACAAAACTAACTGGGGCCTTCAGCACAGCGCGGACACAGTAAAGGTTAAGTAAAAGCTGCCTGTGGTGGCAGCGGTTCCCCGAGCCTGTCCCAGGACCCCCATTTGGTTGTAGCCCAGCATTTGGAGTCTTAACGTGCCAAGAGAAAAAGCTGGCCTAGGAGGGGTGGTGGCCAGGCCTGTGTGCAGTGGCAGTGCCCAGATTAAACACGAGTGTGCCCCTTCCTCATGTGGAGCCCGTTTCCACACTCAGCGGAAGCTTCTGGAACATGCCAGCTGCTCTTCTGGTTGCCCTTTTACAAGCCCCAGGCGGGGCTGCAGGGGTCTTGAGGGCAGGAAATTGTCCCCATTATCCGTACCTCAGCCCAGTCGGCCTTCGGTAGGTTTTACTGTTCCCATTTTTAAGACGAGGAAAATGAAGTTCAGGGAGGTGTAAGTCCTGAGGCTGAGATTTAGGCCTGGGTCTGCCAGGTCCCAACCCCCTCACACCTCTGCTCTGCTCCTCAGATGCTATAGCATTTGGATCCTGACTCATAAGCATTTATTGAATGATAAATATAGTCTGGGTGCTGTGCCTCATTTTGTTTCTTGTTTGCTCCTTACGTTTTTTAACACTTCCTCTAAATGCGGAGACTGTGCCTGTAAGAGGTACACGAGAGAGGATATTTGTCTCCTTGCCTTTCAATTCTCTGGTTGCAGCATTGAGCTGTGAGGAAAGAGCCCAAGTGTTGGAGTAGCACTGTTCTGGGTCCAGGTCTGAGCCCAGCCTCTCAACTGCTGTGTGATCTATGCCCAGTAATCAGCCTCTCTGAGCCTCAGGTTCCCTCTGTGTAAAATGGAGCTAGTGCCCATACTTGGAGGGGACACGGAGGATTTGAGAGGTTAAATATGAAATACGGGGCGCCTGGGTGGCTCAGTCAGTTAAGATCTGACTCTGGATCTTGGCTCAGGTCATGATCTCACAGTCTGTGAGTTCAAGCCTCACATCAGGCTCTGCACTGAGTGTTTGGGACTCTCTGTGTCCCCCTCTCTCTGCCTCCCTCCCTCTCTCTTTCTCTCTGTCTTTCAAAAATAAATAAATAAAAATTTTTAAACTAAAATAAAGTAAAATAAAATAAAAAAGCATGCCGCCTGATGCACAGTTGGCCATCAGTGAGTGGTGGCGATTTTGTTGCTGCTGTACCTAAATGTCACTTCTTCGTTTGCCTTGTCTTTGTCTCTCCCGAGGGTGAAGACCAGGCCTTATTCATCTTGGCATCCCCACCTTCTAACACAGTTCGTGGTACGTGGTGAATTTATGCCTGTTGCAGGGGACATGAATGAATGGAGGCAAAACCAAACAAATGGGCCACTGGCGTGTCGGGCCCAGTCTGGCCAGTTGTCGAGGGACGTGTTTCCTGGAGTCTTATCCCCGCTTGTCAGATCCAGGCCAGGACAACGGTGTGGTGGTTCCATTGTTCCCAGATAACATTTCCTATCTTAACGTCTCCCTGGGGCCGCCCTCGGCCACGCCCTGCCCTCCTGTCCTATCGCTGATCCCCACTTGGACCCTGGTAGGTTCCACTCCAGCCTGCCGTGAAGAAAGCTTTCATGTGGCCGGCACTGCTCCTTGTCCCCTCCCCACCGTGTCACACCAGTTGCGGAAGGGGGCATTTCTCTCTCCGGAACTTTCCATGTTGCAGGGAGGACCTAGAAAATGTTAAATAAAAATGTTTTCCAGTAGCCTGACTCTTCTAGTGTGACCTGTGTCTTCCTGCTTGCACTTCACACACGCCTTGTCTGATCAGCAAATCAGTTCTTACCCCCGGTCTTCCACTGAGTAAGCGGAGCACAGAAGGGATGGGATTGCCGGTAGCTGGTGAGCGAGAGAGCCTAACCCATTACCAGCTCTGCGCACCTGACTGCAGCTCTTCCCACCGCATGTCGCTGCGTGATTGCATCTGTTGGTGTTTGATGTCCTTGCCTATTTCCAGAAGAGATTTGATGGCTCTGTCACAGTCTTAATGATCCAGGGCCATCTCAATGCTGCCAGCTCAGTGTGACATCCCTGGGCAGATGTAAGGCGCCCAGGCGTTGCCCTGTGGGTGAGGAAACAGAAACCGAGGGAGCCAAGTGCCTTTTGGAGATTACCCAACTGAGGGTGGCGCACTTTCCCTCTGCCGTGTTTCCCTTCGACTTTTAGATCAGTTGTTCTCAAACCGGGTGTAATGTTGGACTCACCCGAGGAGTTTAACAACCTTGCTGCCGGGATCCCCAGTGCCCCCACCACACAGGACCCGGGCATTGAGGTTGTAACATCTCCCCAGGTGTGGTTCTGTGGTGCGACGGTGTTGAGAAGCACCGTCTTAATGTGTGTTTATTTTTGACACACAGAGAGAGGGAGAGGATGAGCAGGGGAGGGGCAAAGAGAGAGGGAGACACAGAATCCGAAGCAGGCTCCAGGCTCCGAGCTGTCAGCACAGAGCCCGACGTGGGGCTCGAACTCACAGACTGCGAGATCATGACCTGAGCCGAAGTCGGACGCTCAACCGACTGAGCCACCCAGGCACCCCGAGAAGCACCGTCTTAGATCACACCTGCCTCAGGGATGTTGGGAAGCTCATGAGAGGCTGGCAGTTTCAGACAATAGCTCCAGCCCTCCTAAGCCTGAAGCCAACCTTGGCTTCAAGTTGCTCACCTTTGCTCAGATTCAGGATAGCCGGGGTCTCAGAAGAACAGACAGCGCCGAAAGAGGAAAATGGAGAAACGAGTGAGATGGGAACAGCCCCCAAAGCTGTCATGTGCTGTGCCCCTATCATGTGCCAGACGCTGGCCTGAGCACCTTCCGTACATTAACTTACCTGGGCCACAGTTCACACACTAGCACTGAGACGCCTCTGCTGATATTACCCCCATTCCACAGATGAGAAGACTCAAATAGATAAGCAACCTGCTCAAACTGGTAGGGGCAGGGCTGGGATTTCAAGGCAGATTGATGGCTCTGGAGGCTACTGTTTAACCACCATGTCAGTTGCTTTGCAGAATGATCTGGGAACTGTGGTATATCAGTCCCATGTGGCCAAGAGTCCCTTCATGGTGATGACGGGGCTAGAGGTAATCTGTCACTCTGCTGCTCAAGAGCCTCTATGACTCCCCATGGCTTCTGTAGAGGAAAGCCACACCATAGGCCCAGCATAGGAGGGCTGTCTTTACAGCCTGACCACTGGCGGGCCACTCTTTCTCACTCCATGTCACACATGATGTTAAGACATCTGAAAGTCCTCTCTCCTTTCTCTGCCTGGTAACCCCCTGACTCTTTAATACCTAGCTCAAATATCCTCTTTTCTAACTCATGCAGCAAGAGTCAGTGCCGCCTTCCCCTTGGTTCCCAAAGCTCTTGGTCCCTCCAACTGTGACCACATGGGTCACAGCCTTTCTCTCAGGACCCTCCAGTGGATGCCAACCTCTCCCAGGTAGGATAACCTCCTTTACCTTGGGTTCTACCTCATTTCAGCTGGGGAGATATGTGTTCTTTATCTTCTGACTATCAGAGGATTTTCTGTTTGTAATGGATGCTTTTCTTCAAGGTGCCTCGGGCTCCAAATTGCATAATTGATATTTACTGTGTTTTCCTAGGTCAGGCTATGATTTTGGCAGAGTCCCGAGCTCCTGTGGAGATTTGTCTCTCGCCAGCCTTGGGCTATCTGCATTCTTAAACATCTCAGGGCCCAGAAGAATTTGACCAGCTCTGGGAATGGCCTGAATGAAGAGGTGGTTGTCTTGCTTAGTGTTCAGCTTGCTTCCAGAACTAAGCTACCATGGGCCAGAGGAGGAAGGGGCAGGAGGAGTGGATTTTTGGTGACCAGAAGTGAAATATGTTTGTTTCTTCATGTGCTTTTGTGGAAATGGCAGGAGTTGCTCACCAAAGAATAGTAAGGTTCTTTTACCAGAGCCCCACCAAGGTCTGAGGGAGGCAGGCACACACGGAGCCACCAGCTTGTCAAATGATGAGACACTGTTTATTTATTGACATGCAGTGCCTAATTTTTAATCAGATTACTGCATATTGTAAAGAAACAGGAGAGTATGACCCAAACTCAGGAGAAAATATAGTCAACAGAAAATGGAATAGAACGGAGCCAGGGTTAAATTTACACTTGTGTGATCGATTGATTTTTATTAACAAAAAACTTCCATTTTTCAGAGAGTTTTAGGGTCACGGAAAACTTGAGTGGGAAATGCAGACAGTTCTCATACACTCCCTGTCCCCGTGTCTACACTGTCAGCATCCCGCACCAGAGTGAGACACTTGTTACAGCTGACAAATCTGTACGGACACGTCATTATCACCCAGAGTGCATAGTGTATGTTAGGATTCACTCTTGGCGTTCTATCTTCTCCGACAAATGTGTGACATGTATCCACCATCGTGATCACATATGCAGTAATTTCACTGCCCGACACAGCAAATCCTCTGTGTTCCACCTATTCGTGTGTCTTTAATGAGACATGATCTGAGAGCTCCCCAGTTCCAGATTGGCTGCTGAAATCACAATGCATCCATGAAGTGGCATACCACACGGCTGTTAAAAAAAAGAAATAGTGGCTTTATGTAATGCAGAACAATCCTGAAGCCATATTAACCTTCGTAAAGCAATGTCAGCCTGGGGCGCCTGGGTGACTCAGTCGGTTGAGCGTCCGACTTCAGCTCAGGTCATGATCTTGCAGCTCGCGAGTTAGAGCCCCCCGTCGGGCTCTGCGCTGCAGCTCGGAGCCTGGAGCCTGCTTCGGATTCTGTGCCTCCCTCTCTCTCTGCCCCACCCTCTCGCATTCTGTCTCTGTCTCTCTCAAAAATAAATAAACATCCAAAAAAAAAAAAAGAAAAAAAGGAATGTCAGCCTTAACGTTGAGTAAGAAAGGAGGGCAGAGAATGGTGTAGAGCATGCAAAGAGCTGTTCTAACTGCCACCTTTCCCTGTCAGCCACCTATACTTCAGGCGTCCACACTCAACACATCCTGTTGTTCCTGCTTCTATACTGACCTGTAAGTCTCAGGGGACAGTCTGCTCCATGAGGGCAGGGCCAGCTCTGTTGCCTGGGCCAGTCCCAGGGCCGGGCATAGTAGCTTTCCATCGGTGAGTACACGAAGGGGTGTACAGAGGGGGTGCATTTTCTTTCCACAACTTCCTTCTACCCACTGTGCTTCTGACACATGAGGTGCAAGCCCCCGACATCCCCTCTCCCTCTCCTGCGCACTGGCCTGGCCTCCCTTCCTCTCTCCCTTGAGTCTCCATGCTCGGCAAGCCTCGTTTTCCCCCAGGCTGCCGAGACGCAAGAGTTGAGGAGAGGCTTCAGGGGGACCTTGGAGACGATCGTGTGCGCAGCGAAGGTGGGCACGCCTGACCCGACTGATGAATGTAGGCGTAGGAGCCGGGCGACCCAGACGCAGACCTGATGGAGTCCGAGTCCGAGCTCCGGTGTGGCCGCCTGTGTGACCTTGGCCGTGTTACTTAACCTTGCCGAATCTCCGTCTCCTGAGCTGTAAAAGGAAGCGAAAAAGGCCTCTCTGGAGGTCGTCATGAGGATTGACTGTGGTAGCCCTCAGTGAAAGTGTCCTCTGAGGGAGGACTCGGGCCGAGTGCTTATCGTGTAGGGAGGAAAGTGAGGAGGGCCCCCTGATGTCCTCAGGTGCCCCCGCCTTCCCCGGGGAAAATCCCCACGGCAAGTCAGAGAGGTTCGAGTTTGCCTCTTCCTCTTTTATTCAGTGCACTTCTCTCGGCCGCCCAGGGCTTTCAGCTCAAGCAAATAAATTATCCTGCTCTGCTGGGCTCTGTGTCCTGTAGCCAGCCATATGTTTGAGCTTGATAGAGATTCTTATCGGGCGGGTAATATTACCCAGCGAGGGATGACATTTCTTATCAGAGGCCCTGAGGAATCAGAGATAGGAGCCCTTTCTTTTTACCGGCAGCCAGGCCTCGATGTTCAGGGCTGGGCCGGCAGGGTGGGGGGCGGGCCAGGGCGGGCGCGGAGTGGGCATCTCTCGCTGCACTGGGTGTCGGTTGCCCCCCCCATCCCTTCCACGTGACAACTGGCCACTCCCAACAGCCTGCCTGCCTTTGAGATGTTTGCAGATGATAGAGGCAGGGCCGGGCAGGGGGCGTGAATGAGGAAGGAAAGAGGGGATGTGAAGATGCTAGATCCCTTGGGGGTGGCTGGCGCGTGTGGGGGGAGAGCCAGGTGGCCTCCGCTGCAGAGCCCGGGCGGGGGGCCTCTGCCCCCTGGTTCTGCAGAGTGGAGGCTGTTGAGGCTCTAGTACCCTCCACGGTCTTGGCTGGGGGAGTGGCGAGGTGCCGGGTCACCTCCTTGCCCCGCTCCAGATGCTCCCTGTCCTCCGCCCTGTTCTGTGACAAGGAGGCTGTCCTGTGTAGGTGCAACAGGACGGATGCCCCAAGGGGCTCCTGGGCCCTCTGGCTTCTGTTTGGGAGGTGAGGTGGGCGGGCAGGAAGGGGGTGAGGTCAGGGTACTCGTTGGCTTCCTCCTGCTGGGTCCCTGGTTGATACAGACAGGTCTACACAGAAGGCCCTGCCCTGCGTCTCATTCCTGAACCTGGCAGGTACCCATTGTGTGATATTAGGTTGTTTACCTCTTGCGCCTTGGTTTCTTCATCCATAGCACAGGGTGACGCCGCAACTCTTGCTGTCGCTTGCCACTTGTCTTTGGATCTCTCCGGTTTCTCTGCCTCTCTTTTGCCCTGATGTCTGGAGGAAGGGGCACTGCTGGGTCCCCAAGGGCCCGAGGCCAGAGCTCACTGCAGACGAAGCTCCAGTGTGGGCAGAGGAGGTGGGAGGTGACCGCGTGATTTGGGGACTGCAACCTCTGTTGGGGATACGTGCTCCTCCTGATTTTTGGGGAAGTTCTGCCCTATGCAGCCCCGCTCTGCAGTCATAATCTTGCTAGCATCAGAAAGGGAAGGAGAAGTGGTTTCTCCCTCCCCCTGGACCCTTCCCAGCCAGCAGTCCTGCCTCTGCTTCCTTCCCGTTCCCTCCATGTCCTGCTTCCTTCCGTCTCTCGGTCCCGCCCTCTTGTGGGGTGGGCTGAGCCTTCAACCTCACCTCCCGACAGCCAGGGCCAAGTTCTAAAAGCCCAGCTCTGACCCTGTCCCTCTCCCAGCCTCCGCTAAAGCCCACCTCCACGTCACCCCACCCTGTGATCCCATCCCGGTCACCTCTGTGATGACACCTCGCATGCGGGGTTCATCTCTTGTCTTTGGAACTGACCATTGTCTTTCTTTGACTTGGGTACCTGATCCTGTCGTTTGTCTTGAGGGGACCACAGACAAGGCTTGGTTCTTCCCCAGCTCTGCCAGCTGCTGGCTCTTTGACAGCGGGCAGGTCACTTCGCTGGTCTGAATCCCAGTGTCCTCAGCTGGGACTGGGACTGGGAGCTCCAGCACGGAGGTTCTTCTGAGAAGAAGGCTCTTACTGGGGCTTGGCCAATGACAGGCCTTCAGTGAGTGAGGCGGTCCCCTCTCTCTAACCGACCCTCGGATTATCCAAACCCTGCCCATGCTCGAATTCTCTTCCACCATTTGCTTTCCCGCTGGGCTCTTCTGCCTGGGGGTCATCTTCCTCTGTTGGAAAGACTCCGTCTGAGCGCCTCATGTCTGGACAGCTGGACTAGACCTTGTCTCTTCCTGCCTGTGTCTGTCTTCCCAGCATGATGCAGATTCCTTTAGGGCACCGGCTACCATGCCTGGTCTTGGCTTGGCCATTGACTTGGTGATTGAGCAGTTTGCTCCAGGGGAATGGAGGACAGTCACTTCTTCCTTCATTGGACCCCGTTTGATTGAGTGCACATCATGTAGCAGGTCTGTGCTTGGCACGGAGTCGGAAGGAGGCACAAAATGGAGACCGCCCTTCTGGAGGCCATCCTCCAGTGAGGACGCTGCCCTACCCAGAGTCTGTTCCAGGCGTGGACTGCAGATCCGGAGGGACATGGTCCCTCCCCGTAGGTAGCTCAGAACCTGAGGGGTTGGGGGCGTGGGGGGAGTTCTGTGCCCAAGGAGAGGATGCCTCCCTTCATACCCCCTCAGATCAGAGCTTGTGGAACCCCCTCAAGATGCCACTTGTCAAAATGTGGAGTATCCAATTTGCACGTGCTTCCCGCCATGGCATCCCTTCCCACCGAGGGGGTCAGCTCCCAGGTCATTAGCACCTCTCATCGTGGACCTGCATAGCCCTTGTTAGGTAAATCCTCTAAGAGAGGTGTTCTAGAATGTTCCAGCTTGGCCGATCATGAAGGTACCCTGAGTACTCATGCCAGGCCAGCTCGTCCCCAGCCAGGGCAGCGGGTGAGAGCCAGCCAGCCGACCATCCTGGCTGGCTTGTGGTTTCTTTCCCTGTGAGCCTCTAACATCTGGGCCTGGAGCTGAGTTTATTTTTCCTCCACTGCCAACACTCTTAACCAAAATCATCCTCATCTTCCCCGTAGCTCACGGCAAGAGCTTCCAAATTGGGCTCCCTGGATCCATCCTTGTCCCCCTGCAGTCCTGTCTCCACTCAGCAGCCAGCACAATCTTTCCAAAATGTGAATCAAATTGTGTCTGTTCGGCCAAACATATCAGGGCCTTCCCATTTCTGTTCTTGGGATAAAACCCAAAATCCCCCACTGGGCTCTGCATGAATTGGCCCAGATGTCTCTCCTCACTCACTATTCTTTAGCCACACTGACCTCTGCTGAGTGATACACCCCATTCTCACCCACCTCAGGTCCTTTGCACATGCCATTTCCCTGCTTGGAATGCTCATTCCCTCTATTTTTTGCATAGTAAGTGTCTTCTTGTCCTCCGCTTCTCCCGTTGTTTCCTCCCACTGCTCTCTGCTTTTCCTTCCTGGCATGATCTGTCCTGATACATTTATCTGTGTTTGTTTCACATCTGTCTGCTTTCATGAGACTGAGATCCTGAAGGGGCAAAGATGAGGTCAATTTCGCCTACTGCAGTAAGAATAATAAAAGCCAGTGCTTTGACCCCACTGACCATGTGCCAGGCACTGTTCTAAGTTTGAAGCTGACCCAACCATATAAGCCTCCTAAGACCCTCTTGGGTGTAGATGCTCTTCTTGCCTTCATTTTACAAATGAGGAAACTGAGGCACGGAGAGGTTAAGTCCTGTGACCCAGTGTCCCATCTAGTAGATGGTCAAACCAGAATTCAAAACCACACTGTGCTCCAGGGGTCCATATTCTTAACCCCTCCGGGCAGGGCCTTACTAGTGCTTCCCCAGAAGGGATGTTCAGGGAATGGTTGGTACATGAATCAAAGGGCCACTTGTCCCATGTCTTGGGGAGGTCCTCACTGTGGTGTCTGTGCTGGATCCAGGACTGGCAGCATGTTAAAGAGGAAGGGACCTGGAATGCAATCAGGGTCCCTCTGTATTCTCTAAGCGGTGATTGTAGAAAGTCTCTACTGAGCCATGATGTTCTGAGCTCAGAGAGGAGTGGTGCTTGCACGGGGCACAGGAGAGTCTGGGAGGTGGGCTGAGGGCTCATAGTGTGTACCCACAAAGTATCCTCTGCCCTTGCCCTCTTAGCGGGCTTCTCGTCTCTGGGGACAGGGCCTCACATGCACTGTCTTTCAGGTGAAAGTAGCTTTCAAGCTGGGAGGGAGAAGACCCCCCCCCCCCCAGCAGGGGATGGCCTGGGCTGGGTGACAAGGACGAGGGACAGACACAGTTCTTGTAGGATATGGAGGGTGGCCCCCACGTGTTCTCTCATCCTTGGCATGCCCTTGCCATAGAGTGGCGATTTTGCTGACTTCCAGTTGCAGGGTCAAGTGTGGGGGGGCTTCAGGTGACCCCCTGCCCGTGCCACAAGACGGAAGGGCCCCCAAGAGCATCCTGAGTCTCTGGACGGGACGGTGAGGGGCCGCCACCGCGACCCTGTGGCCTTTCTAAACAGATGCCCAGAATCGTCGGTTTGACTTTCTGACTCTTTCCAGGAAATCCCTGCTCAGTGCCTTCAAAAAACCTTCTCCCTAATACTTAGTTCTGAGCGTTGTTTTGTTCTTTTCCTCTCTCCTAATCCTCCCTCCTTCCTGATCCTCTCTCCAGGGCCCTGCCTTACACTCTGCTTCCCGTCCTTCCACATTATATGGGTGTCGCTTTCTCTCTGCTTCTCTCACTGCCCCGTTACCTCACTCTGGTCTTCAGATAAACAGCTTTCAAAGGAACCCACGTGCTGACTTCTTGGAGACTTGCCCGCCTGGCATCAGATCCAGCCCTGCACCCCGAGTCCCCCCCCCCAACCCCCCCCCCCCCCCCAGCAGGGGGAGAAGGACATTTGGTCCTGTAACCACCCGCCATAGGCATCTGACTCAGCCTGGATGCTTCTCATCTCTGGAAGGTGCTCTGGCCCCAGGCCTGGACCTGACAGCAGGGCCTGGCTGCAGTTTTCACTGGTGACCCCTCCCAGTGCCTTCCTCTTATTCTGGAGATCACTGCAGCCCCTGGATGCCGCTCCTTCTGCCCCAGAAACTGTGACATGCAGAGCCCTGGGGCCCTAGCTTCTTCACTTAGTAGATGTACCTTGACCAGCCTCCTGAAGCCAGGCTGGATTCTGATCCTCACTCCATTATTTCCTAGGAGGGTGATCCTGGATGAGTTTCGTAAGAACTCTGTGCCTTGGTTTCCTCATCTGCAAAATGGAACGCTGACATAGCGTCCGCCTGTGGTGGACTGAACTATGGGCTCCAGTCCTTGACTCCCCCATAATCAAATTAACACGAGTACACCTTTGCCACAGCCTCCAGGTGGGCAAACGGACTCCTCCCCACCATGGCTTCCGTCTTGGCCTCGCGACTTGTTTTGGCCCCTGGGGTGTTAGCAGCATGACTGGAGCGGAAGATGGAAATTGGACAAGGTTGGGCTTCCTTTCTCACGTACGTTTCATCGTCGCAGCAGGCCTCTGATGGCCTCCAATCCACAGAGGATGAGAGACATGGAGCGGATCCTAAACTCACGCCTCGAGTGGAGCTGAGCTCAGACAAGCCCCCCCGGTACCAGCCAGAGCCCAAGCTGACTGGCAGGCATGCGAGTGAGAAACAGACGCTTGTTGTTGTTTGCCTTGGGCTGGGATGTTTTGTTACACAGCGTCCTTGGAGCCATAGTGGACTGCTACATCGCCTCGTAGAGTTTATTGTAGGAACTTTAACTGAGTGGGTCCATTCATGTATTAGATTTCTATTGCTGCTGTGACAAATTGCCACCCACTCAGTGTCCAAAAGCTGTATTATCTTACAATTCCATAGGTTAGAGGTCCAACGTGGGTCTCACTACGCTAAAATCAAGGAACACAGGGCTGGTTCCTTCTGGTGGCTCTAGGGGAGAAGTGTTTTCTTGTCATCCCCAGTTTCTAGAAGCCCCTTGCATTCCTCGGCTAGCAGCCCCTTCCTCTGTCTGCAAAGCCAGCGACATAACACCTCTCCATGCCTTCCTTCCATGGTTACCTTTTCCTCTGACTGACTCTTCCCATTTTGGATGCTTCTGATTATATCGGACCCACAGAAATCACAAAGGATAATCTTTCGCTTTTAACGTCAGCACGTTAACTTTCTTCTCCTCTGCCACTTAAATCTGCCTTTGCCACGCAACCTAACTAGTCACAGGATTCGGGGATTGGGGTGTGGGCATCCGCAGGTGGCCGTTACTCTGCAGACCACAGCACACTGGGCACTTAGAGTGGGGCTTCACGTGCACCGGGTACTTTGTACCCACTGGCATGACTTCCAGCCTTAGCATTCCCATTCACGAGATGAGATGAGAGGTGGTCCCATGTGACGTCTGTGTGGGCTTCTCAGATGGGCTTTGTTGTGCTGGACATGGGGAAATATTCCATCTCTTGGTCCTGGATGGACTGGAAGCTTATGAGACAGGAAGGGGACAAGGTCAGTTTCCTAACTGGCTTTGGAGCAGACCAGAGGTTCTTCAGGATGCTGATAATGCTCCTGATTAATGATCATGGCAAGTCCCCCGTGGTCCTCCCTGTCAGTCAGCATAGCCCCCCAGCACGGGACTGGTGAAGTGACCAGGAGGGCTGGGGGAGGCCAGGCGGGGGCCAGCCCATATCTCCACGTGCCCAGCTGATTCTTTCCTTGCACTTGACAGGTCCTTCTCCTCTTCCCACATAAATGGACTGCAGGGAAAAAGAAACTTCCTGGCCTGCCTGATACCAACTCTAAGGAGGTAGAGGAAACAAAACCCATTGACAATGATAACCTCTCGCCAGACTTCTGTGTTAATGGAGGGGCTGCAGCTGGCTGCAGGACGTGTTCAGAGGTGTTGGTTGGGTGTGAGTTCCCACAGAAGGGGAGCTAGAATTCAGTGTGTGAGAATAGAGTGGGAACAGTGTGGTACTAACCAGTAGGAGAGGAGCCCAGGTTCGAGGGTTCTTGGGATTTGGAGGTTCCATCAGTGACTTACTGTGTCACCACCAGAAAGCAAGTGACGCGTTCCGTCCTACAGTTTCTTCACGGTGGCCAAGTGGAGTTCACAGGGATTTCCCCACAGTTGAAAGGAGATGCTGTGTAATGATCTTTGCTGGAGATGAAGCTACAGAGAATCATGGGAAGAACTTGACGGTTCTTTGGACATCACCAAACTTGCTTGGGGACATGAGGCCCAGAGAGGTGACGTATGATCCAAGGTCACACAGCTGCTGGGGAGTAAAACCAGGTCCTGGAACCAACCTCAGTTTCCGCCCTCCTTTTCCTTCGGCATCCCGTGTCGCCATCTTTGTTCCCGACACCTGTTGCCTGAAGCGCCCCGATCTGTTTCAGCCCTGCCAGTTGACCTTCTGCCCTAAGCTAATCCCTCGGTGGCTTCAACATGGCCAGTCTCCTCTCACCACGTACTTTAGGCATCCCACGGTTTCACGTGACAGGCTCTGGCTACAGGTCTCGTTCATATTGCTAATTGTGTGACCCATGATGGTAAATCATGACTGGGGGCCAGGAATGTGGGTCCAGGTTTGCAGGGCTAAGGGGCACGCGGTGCGGGAAATGCAGCGTGATGGTTACTTTCATGTGACGACTTGGGTAGGCCATGGTGTCTACGTATAAATATGCATACACACACAGGCCCCTGGTTCTTTTCTCTGGAGAAATCGGAGTAGTCTGTGCAGTTAAAACAAGCCAGATTTAGGGCCACATCCAGGAACTGCCACTGCGTAGAGAAAATTATTAATTGACTTCATTGGGCCTCACTGTCTTTGTGGGTAAAATGGAAATAATATTAATATCTGCCACGTGGGTGGCAATAAAGACTAAACAGGACAGTAACTATAAAGCACTTCACGTGCGGCCCGGCAAACAGTGCTCAGCAAATAACGCTGTTTATCGTGAGATGTATACTGTCTGCAAAAGCCACGTAGGTGCACGAATCAGTCTACTGGCTGTCCGACAAATGACCCCAGAACTTAGGGGTTTAACACCAGGACTGTTTATTTTTCACGGTCTTGAGGGGTGCTTGAGCCCTGCAGGGTGGTTCTTCTGTTCCACTTGGAGTCAGTGTGGCTGCGTTCACGGGGGGAGCCCTGCGAGGCCGCGTGGCCAGAAGGCTTTACGTGGGGCCTCAGCCGGGATGACTGGGGCAGCGGCTGAGGCCTCTCGCTTACTCTGAGACCTTGTCATCATAGTCCAGCCGGACCTTCTTTTCCAGTGTGGCGGCTGGACCCCCCCAAGTGCCTGGTGTAAAACCTGCCCGGCCTCCCTAGGGCAAGGCTCAGAACTGAGACGACATCGCTTCCATCACATTCTGCTGGTCAAGCGGTCACAGGTCAGCCCAGATTCAGGGGCAGGAGAAACAGACTCTCACTTTGGAGGGGAAAAACAACATGCGTGTACAGAAACGGGAGGAATTCTTGGCAAGCCTCACCAGACGCAGCCAACCCCAGGGCCTAAGTTGCTTTTAGAGTTTATGACTCTCAGCCTCTACCGTTTAACCTCTTGGGTTATCTGTCCTAATCTAGTGAGTACCAGCAGGGACTCTGGAGCCAGACTGTCTTGTTTCAGATCCAGCCTCTGCCACAGACTAGCTGTGTGGCCTTAGGCTAGTTTCTTATTGTTTCCCCATCAGGAAAATGGGGATAATATTAGTACTGAGGCAGAGCTTGCGTGAGGATACGCCCACATGTGTATAGGCAGGTGTACGTATATAGATATGCATGTGTGTGTATGTGAATGTGCATGTATATGTGTGCACAGCCAAGTATGTCTGTATTTGTGTGCACACATGTGCGTATACATACGAATGTATGCACATGCACGTGTGTGGTTGAAATTGAGGACACTGCTTCTAAAGCTGTTTCCCTGTTTGTATGTTTGCAGCTTGCCTTGGCCCTGGACACAGGTCGTGCTTTTTTTTTTTTTTTTTTTTTTTTTTTTGAAAATACTAAAATTGGACCTGGGAGTTGGTCCCCAGCTGGAATTGGGACTGAGTGAGCCCTCCCCAGGCCAACAGCTGGCACCTTCACTGCAGGAGCAGTTCCCTGGGCCGGGCCTTGAGAAGTGGCAGTGTCAGTGGGTCCTGGTAGAATGCGGACAGTCCTCGGCCCCGTCCCAGGCCTGCTCAACTAGTTGCTGTGGGGGGATCTGCACAGGGACCACACTATGCTGCTTCTGTCCATGGCTGCTTTCCTAGCTGCCTTCGCTGGTGCCACCTTCGGTCTCTGATGAAGTCCCTTTCCTTTTTCGTCCCCCCCAAAACACCCACATCTTCTCCTCCCCCAGTCAGGATCTCAGAGGGGTCCACACACAGGCCTCGTTTCATATTTGGACCTTCGGTTTTATTTCACTTGCCCACATCACTGAGAAAGACTTAGTATCCTTGGCTCACCTTTTGCAGGCTGAGCTGAGGTCAGGCTTAGCTCTGGGTGGCCCGACCACCTGGGCCTCTCTCCCTTCCTTTCATAATGAGCTGATTTCCCCTAGGGTACAGCTTCTGGGCAGGGTGACCCCACCACTTTGTTCCCTGAGCCTTCCCACTAGGGGGGAAGAAACCCAGCTATCATTTATTGATCATCTATGCTATGCACATATATCGCTCTAATTATTACCCTGCAGGGAAGATATTATTATCCTGAAGCTAAGAGATAATCAGCAATTTACCAAAGGCACCAGCATTTAAACCCTTGTCCACCTAACTGGAAAGCCTTTTTTTACTCTTCACCATACTGGAGGTGAGATATGAAGGATTTCTTTTCAAGGCCGTAGGTCCTAAATACTTCTCATTGTATGTGCACAAAATCTTGCAGAGAAAATTTTTTTCCCCCAATTTAAAATGTGCCGACTGTCCTTGGGGTTACAAACATGTCCCAGAAAGTCAGGAGCTGGCCGAGTTGGAAGGCACATATGACGTGAGCCCGGCCAGGGTGCGGTGACGGGGAATCCCACTGCTACTCACTGCCTTCCTCTGTTGAGACTTTCAGTTTGTAAACATGTTTTCTTCCCCGCACTTTGGCATCCATCATGACTTAAATTCCAGGTTGTCCAGCCCTTGTAGAAAGGAGTTCAGATCTTGGCATTAAACGGTGCCCACTGTGTGTGCAGGGCTTTGCCACCACAGAAGGCTTCCCGAACCTCCGCTGATCCACACAGCTGCCTGGACAGGATGTCGGCCTCCCCGACGAGAAAGATAAAGGCCAGAGTCTTCGAGTGCGATCGGCCTGAACACCAGCATGCTCACGGCTACCAGGACCTTCCTCTGTCCAGTAGCTCGTTAGCTGAGAGGCCGCGAAGCAAATTGAGGCCGCATTCAGGTTATGGGAAAAGACCTCTCCTCCCTCCCATGATCTGGCGGTCCCTCTGCAAATACTGCGGGACATCTGAGCCCTGAGTGCACCGATGTGTTTACCTGACCGGCCTCCCCACGACACCGTCTGCCTCATCTGTCCCCAATCTTCAGCGCGTATCCCAGTCCCTGGCCCGTGGCAGACACTCCCTAAGGAGGCGCTGGATGAAGGGACGCGTCGCACGTCCCCGTTACCGACGAGCCGCTCGGGGAGCACCGAACTCCTGCCGGGCCCCCGGCTGGACTTTGTTTCTTCTTACAAAGCACCGCATGTCTATTCCAGAAACATCTCCAAATCCTCACACGCAAAAGGAAGAAGCTAAAAAGGCTGCTGTTATCATTCAGAGGTGACTAATTAGCAGGGCGGGTGTATATGCATATGCACACACTTGTAACAGCACCGTAGCGCACGCGTGTGTTTGCCCGTAGCGGTGTTACTAAGTACGTGATGAATATCCTACCCCGTCTGCACGCACACTCCTGCTCCTTCGCTCCATCCGACTGCTGGGACACGCAGCCTCGCCGTTGTTCAGACAGCGGTGGCAGGGGCCCTCCAGTTCTTCTTGGGTGTCTGGGGCACTTACGAATTCCGCTCTTGTCCCGTGACAAGCGGTGCTTCCGTGAATACCCTCGTAGTTAAATCTTCGCGACTAGATTTTCCTATTTTATGAGGATGTATTCCCGTAAAGTGCAAGAGGCCATTTAGGCCCCTGCGTGCCCTTCGGGAGGCTTGGCCCGGCTTCTCCCTCCGGGACACCGCCACGTCTCTGAGCCCACCGCCGCAGGGAAGCAGGGTGGATGTGCCTTTTCCGGCCTCTTCTCTCTGACACTTGGCGTAACACCAGACGCGCGGTTACTGTTCCCAGCCTGCGTGTCCCTGCATCAGAGGACCTTCCTCACCGCGGGCTGATGTTGTTGTCCCCCTTCCGGCCCTCGCTTTCTGTAACAAACGTCCCCAGTTAATTCAATCATGATTTGTGGTGTTTGGAGCCGAACCTGAGTGGGTCTGGCTCCCTGGCATGCCCTGGCGGCCAGCGCGGTGTTTTCTAACGGTCAGAAGCAAGAGCTCATGACCGAAACACCTGGATTTGCCCCTTTGCTCACTTAAGGCTTTGCTTTCTTACCTGACTTCTCGTGTTACCTGCCTCACACGGTCAAGGTGAGACTTCCGTGAGATACGGTACCTAGAGGGCACAGCACAGGTGTGACAGGCGGCCAACGCCCAGCTTCTTGTTGCTTGGGGTGTGGTTCGTGGGTGGTGAGTGCTTCCTGTGTGCCAGGCACTGTTTTAACCGACTGAGCCACCAGGTGTCCCTGAGCCAGGCACTGTTCTAAGTGCTTTACCTCTGGAGGTGGCAGACTGCAGCCCACAGGCCTCATCTGGCCCACCATCCATTTTTCTATAGCCCACGAGCTGAGGTTGGCTCTTCCAGTTCTAAACGGTTGAGAAAAATAATCAAAGGAAGTATCCTATTTTCTGACACGTGAAAATTACATGAGATCGGATTTCATTGTCCTTAAGTAACGTATCGGAGCACAGCATGTTCTCCCTTTTACGTATTGTCTCCGGTGGCTTTGACGTCTGATGGTGAAGATGAGTAGCCAGCACAGAGATAAGGCATGGCCCACAGTGCCCCCAAAGTACTCACTATCCGGTGGCCCTTTAGTTTGCTGAGTCTCATATGAGCCGATCTAATCCCGCATAGGGCAGGCTGTTAACTGCCAACATCTTCACTGCACACGTGGGGAAGTGAGGTTAAGAAACTGCCTGAAGCCGGATGCCCGAGTGGCTCTGTCAGTTAAGCATTCGACTTTTGATCTCGGCTCATGCCATGATCTCACGGTTCGTGGGATCAAGCCCCGCGTCAGGCTCTGCGCTGTTTGCACGGAGCCTGCTTAGGATTCTCTCTCTCCCTCTTTCTCTCTGCCTCTCCCCGTGTCTCTCTCTCTCTCTCTCTCTCTCTCTCAAAATAAATAAATAAACATTTAAGAAAAAAATTGCTTGCAGTCACACCCAGCTTGTAGGTGGTAGAGTGGGGGTTTGGTTCCCAGAGCTGGGGCTTTTAATGTTTCCACCATAGGGCAGGTTATTGGTCTTTGAAGGTGAGGGACATGGGGGAGGGAGAGGTGAAGGCAGGAGGTCAGGAGTGGGAACCACTTCCATTGGACCTCAGAGTTTTGTTTTGACCTTTTTCTCATAACGGGCTCTTCACCACCCCCCACCCCCCACCCCGCCTTTCCCAGTCTCCTACTGTCACCTGCTAAACACAGGACCAAACCATACAGAGGTATTCAATATGCCCCTAAAAATGCAGTCACTTTCTACTTTCACAGTGCTTTCTACTAAACACAGACTTCATAAATGTTGGAATGAATGAATGGATCTGGTCAATAGGTCTTGGATTCTTCAGAGTTTAGACTCTGGAGGTAGGGCAGGGACCCCTGGGAAAATCAGGAAAGCCATGGACATTCTCACGGGAAGGAGACCTTCCTGGGCCGTTGTTACGCTCCCCAGGTGGCACCAGGTTCTTGGGCTACAGTGTCAAACGCTTCTTCTGTTAAAATCCCCCCGCGGGAAAACTGCTGTCTTTTCCATGGCTCCACTTTGGTTGATTCTGAATGTTTGGTTTCTTGCAACGGTTTTGCTGAGATATCATTCACATAGCATACAATTTAGATATCATACAATCTTGGAACATTTTCACCGCCTCAGAGAGAAGACGTGTCCCCATTTCGCTCTCACCTCCCTACCTGCCTTCCCCTGCACCCCCAAGTCCTGAGCAACCTAGTATTTCTGTTGCTATGGATTTGCCTATTCCGGACGTGTCACACAAATGGAATCATACAATATGTGGTCTTCTGTGACTGGCTTCTCTCACTTAGTGTGATGTTTTCAAGGTTCATCCACTTTCAGCATGTGTCTGTACTTCGTTCTCTTCTGTGCCTTAGTGACATTCCATTGTGTGCATGAACAGCATTTCATTTGTTCTGTCATCAGTGGATAGATATTGGGTTGTTTCCGGTTTGGGGCCACTATGAATGATGACTGCTTCTCTGAAGGTTCATGTGCAGGGTTTTGAGTGGATGTGTGTTTGCGTTTCCTTGTGTCTATATTCCCAGGAGTGGAATTGCTGGGTCATGTGGTAACTCTGTATGTAACCTTTCGAGGAACTTCCAGACTGTTCTCCAAAGGGCCTACGCCGGTTTTCATTCCTGCTAGGAACTGTGCATTCTTGCTCGTCATTGATGCCTGTCTTTAAAAATCACAGGATTCCACTTTCTGTAACTTTCAGAGCACACGAAATTAATGAATAGTGCTAGAAATTAGTACAGTGGTTTCCTCTGGGAGGAGGGCAGAGACAATTAGAAAAGGCACAGAGAGGGGCGCCAGGGTGGCTCAGTCGGTAAAGCATCCCAACTCTTGATCTCGGCTCAGGTCATGATCTTAAGGTTCATGAGATCGAGCCCTGCATTGGGCTGTGCACTGGCAGTGTGGAGTCTGCTTGGGATTCTCCCTCTCTCTCTCTCTCTCTCTCTCTCTCAAATAAATAAATAAACATTAAAAAAAAAAGAAAAGGCTCAGGAAAACTTTTGGGTGAGGGAAATGTTTTATGTCTTGGAGGTTTAGTGTTTTTGGTATATGCATTTGTCAGAATTCATCAGAGTGTTCATTAAACACATTTCACTGTGTGCTAATTAAGCTTGAATTAAAAAGCAAACAAACATACAAATGAAAAAAGCCTAGGTGGAGAGGGAGAAAGGAAAGAATATAAGTTATCTCTGGACATGACTTATCTTACCCACCTTCCCCTGGACAGAGGGCCTGTGCCTGGCAGGCAAGGCCAAATGTGAAAGGCTTTTAATTGATGTGATTAACTATGTCTCAATAGGGAGCCTCGTTAACACCAAAAGGGAGGAAAGGAGGTTATTTTTCACTCTCCTAACTAGGGGAAGGCTGGAAGGGAGTCCTGGGGGGCACTTGGAGGGCTGGTCCCTGCAGTGGGGGAGGGGCGGGGGGAGGGTCATTTTATCAGTTGCTGCAAAACCTAGCCTCCATTTGCATCTATGGAGAGGAGGAAACCCACCTGAAATTTTGGTGGGGGTGGATGTTTTTCAAGTCTGCATCATTCACGAAAACACACTGCCGGTATACATAGAACCCTCTATAACCCTTCCTTAAATGTACTAGTGGCTGTTGAACAGACCATAACAGGAAACAAACAAACAAACAAAAAGAAGCAAATGGTTTCATCTTTTCCCTTAGACTCTGCAGAGAAATTTATGGATTGACATAAATTCACAGAAGATCAGGATCAGACAAACATCATTAATTACTCACATAAAATCAGTGTAAAATTTTTTATAAAATTGCAAAAATTGTATCATTTTATTTGTAGGTTAGAAAAAATACATATTTGGCTAGAAAAAGCCTAGAAATGTAACAGCCATTATTTTTGGAAGGATGTGATTATAATGTGATTTGCTTTTTTCTGTTGCTTATCTGTGATTCATTCTTCTCAATGACTGTTGATTGCTTGTGAGTTCAGTTGTTTGTTAAGAAGTTATTTCTTCTCTCTCACTGGTTGGAGAGGTCAGTTTCCATAGGCTCCCCTCTCTGGATGAAACTCTCCCCTCCCTCCCCACCAAGCTTACAGCTTATGAACTTAAAGGCAGCACTGAGTAAGTATTGAACGTGATCTTCAGGTTAGCCAGGTGAGGGTTCGATCGTAGAGGATCTTGGGCAGGTTCTTTCTGTGTCTTCGTTTTCTCATCAGAAGAATGGAGCTGATAATATGCTCCCTGATCGATTGATGGGAAACATACATGAGAAACCCCCAGCACAGGACTTGGCCTTAAGTATCAGTCCGCTCCTTTTCCAGCCCCCTTTTAGCTTGGTACCTTCCTGGTACCTTGGAAACTAGCACTCAGCATTATGGTCCAGGTGACTCCTGATGGTTGGGCTGTATTTCTCGAATCACTGCAGAAGCTTAAATACACCTGCACACAACGTGTGGTGCGTTTGTGTGTGTGCACATGCACATCAGCAACACTTTTGTGTGTGTGGCGTGACATTAAACGAAACCTCCTTCCCTGCGGATGAGTGAGGACAGCTCGCTGCAGGAGCTAGGATCTGTCACAAACCAAAGGGAGAGCTAATTGCAGCAAACCTCCGGGTGACCGCACTACTTATGTTCCTTCCTGCAATGCGATTCCTGGCAGTGGTGATAGGAGTCTTCAAGCAGTGTGTCCAGTATGTTGGAAATGTTCTCTTCCTGCAGATCAGGATGGAGAAGGCAGTCCCAGGTTGAGTGCGAGTATCGTTTTTCCAGGACTGGGGGAAGGGTTTGGCAGAGGGTGAGTTAGGGTTTTGCAAATTATGTCTACGCTGGTGGAGCACGCAGGGCACACGTGGGCAGAAGTGATTTGCTCTCATGCAAAACAGGAGCCACGTGCGGTCCTCTGTTCCCCCCACCCCACCACTTCTTTGGTCACCTTTGCAACCCTCCTTCTGGCTCCAGGATGCCTGCCCCAGCCCCTTTTCTCGGCTTCTTTTTATGGCAGTGGTTTTCGAACTTCAGTTTGCAAATGACCACCTGGGAAACTTGCTAAAATGCAGATCTCTGGTCTTCCCCCACCAGGTTTTCTAACCCAGTGGTTCTGGGGTGGGGCCTGGGAAATGGCATTTTCACCAAGCTTCTCAGATAGGCCCGTTTGACCAGAAAGGCACTATATATTAGTTTCAAGGGGCGCCTGGGTGGCTCAGTCGGTTGGGGCGTCTGACTGTGGCAGGGTGGCCCTTAACTCCGGTGCTGTGTGGCCTTTTGTCCCAGCACACACACAGACTCAGCAGGCCACCTAACCCAGGAGACCGAGTGTCCTATTGAGAGGTAGATGGTGTTTGGGCTGAGGGGCCTGTGGCCCGTCTGGGCTCCAGCATCCTTGGGGTAAGATGGCCATATTACTATCATAACTGCATTTATCGGCCACGGATTCGGTGCTAGAACCACCGCAAGGACTATGCGTGCATTTTGTCCCTTAGTTGTCACGGCACTGACGTGAGGTTGGGGGCACTGTTAGTATCATGATGGTTCAAGGATGAGGAAACTGAGGCACAGGAACGTGGAGCCAGAATACACACCCAGGCAGCTCGCCTCTAGAACCCTAGTGCTTAGCCTTTGTGCCTTCGGGCCTCTGGAACAGCTACCTTCCTCTCCTGTCGCAAAGATGTCGTCGTGATGTTGGAGGACAGCATGTGCAGTGGAGTCAGGCCCACTCCTTCCTGTCTGGAGCCCTCAACCCCCTTTGAGCCCTAAATTGCTCATTGGTAAAATGGGAATAAGGATACCTACTACCCCACAGGGCTGATCAAAGGGCCAAAAGAAATGGTAATATTTTAGGATGTATAGCACTCAATAAATGTTCTTAAGTATTTTCCATTTTTTAAAAATGCTTATTCATTTTTAAGAGACAGAGACAGGCAGAGTGTGAGGGGCAGAGAGAAAAGGAGACACAGAATCCGAGGCAGGCTCCAGGCTCTGAGCCGTCAGCACAGAGCCCGATGCGGGGCTCGAACCCACGAACTGCGAGATCGTGACCTGAGCCGAAGTCGGACGCTTAGCCGACCGAGCTCCCCAGGCGCCCCAATTTCTGCTGTTTTCAGCCACTGAACCGTGAGGTACATGTTAGTGCAGCGTAATATTGCTGCTCCTGATTGATACAACCTGCAAGGCAGAGATTGAATCCCACCCTGCATCGATGGGTGGGGTCTTCCTGGAGCCCCAAGCGGCCACACACTCTGAGGTCCCATCTGGGCTCTTGAGGGAAGTGTGCTCTGATGGATGGGTGATGTCTGCCGTGCTGGCAGGCGGGACCTGGATGCTCTGGCACCGCGTGCCTCTCTGCTAACCGGGCTCTTTCCCCAGGCCATCCTGAGGGCTGTCCCCCGACTCATCTCCTCATCAGCTTCTCCCAGCAGCTGTCCCGCTTCACGCCATCTTCACTTTCTCTTTCCCAGCGCGGGCTCTTCTCCCTGACTTCCAGCGTCTCACTATTCAGGCCCCGACGCAGCCTCCCCAGATTTCCAGATGTTTTCTTTCTGTTCTAACCTCAAGGAGCTCCTCGTTGGCGCCTGAGCGTGCTGCCCACCTTCCCGGCTGCCGGCCTGGATCACAGGCCTCCTCTCCTGCCCACACCCTCCCCCCACCAGGCTCTGGTCATCAGGCTCTCAGAGGACTTCCTTCCCAGCCCACAGCGACCTGCCCCCCGATCGCAGACCACTCAGTGCTCTCACGCGATCAATCTTTGACTGTCTTGTTTTGTTATCTTTGACTTCATTCCTCATGGTATCTAACATTCCTCATGTTAGAGTCTCACCTCCCTAAGTCAGTCCTCCCGTCAAGGAATGGCCTTGGTGTTGCAATTCCTCACCTTAGTGACTAGGTGATAACAGGCATTTGAGAAATAAGTTATCAAAGAATCGGTTGGATCGGCGGTGCGGGGCTAGGGAGTGGAAGGGGAAAACCCAAGCGAAGTCACTTAGGACCTCTGTCTCACTTTTACGGGCCTGCAGCCTGCCTCTCCCCCTCCCAGGCTGGACTTTCCGTTCACGGCTAGCGCAGTCTGGGCGTATGTCCGCGTGATACTTTGAGTCCAAACGTAGCTACTGAAGCAGTCCGTTGCTCAGGCCATTGCTGGGCTCAACTCTGGAATGAGAGAATCCAGGAGGTCTGGGCAGGATGAGCCCATCCGCTTTAGGAGGTGTGCTTCCCGGGTGAAATCGGGTTTCGGCTAATCTGGAAGAACCGCACCAGGAATTAGCCAGAGCAGAGGGGTGCTCTGTGGAGGCCCCAGCCCGCATGAAGCCCGGGGCGCTGGAGACTTTTCCAGGGGCGACCAACAGCACCGCAGACTAGGAGTTTTTAATGGCACGTTTTCGTGCAAACATTCCCATTTGTTATTCCTCTGTTTTCCCTTCTTTCCTGGAGGCCTTAGGCCGACCTCCCGCCCGCAACTCTCCCACTGTCCCTTTGCCCACTCCTCAGGCTGGCCTGTGTGAAGAAGACCGCGTTATGTGCAGAAAACCTCTTTCTAAAGTTGTGAGCGCTCGTGGACAGAGATGGAAGGTTAGAGCATCAGTGGCCTCGGGGAAAAGTCCACCTTCCCCGAGACTCAGAGTGTGACTGTGGCCTCCCGCTCCCTGCAGGTTGCCAGACGTGAGAGTAACGGGTTTGGGCGTTTGTTCTGAGAATTTGTGGGCGGCCCGGCACATGCGTCCATTGCGTGTGGCCGCATAGATTGGTCTTTTGGAAAAACGATTTGTCAGGAGCTACCAAAGCATCGCTTTGACCTGCGTCCCTATTTGGGGAATGTGTTTCAAAGACAGGCTCCAGGAGGGAGGGTGCTGGTTTGCAGGAAGGCGTGTTTCAAAGCCAGGGCACTTGTAGGAGCAAAATTGGGAACAAGATGGCACCCATTGCCACCCAGTACGTGGTACTTCAGCGCCACTGAATCTTTCCTAGGCATCTGAGGGATGGAGAAGAGGTGTTGGAGAGCAGTGGCAATCTGTGGTGTGACAGTCACATACAGCACTGCGTCCTTCCTGGATGACGGAAAGTTATAGAAAGAAAGTAGCACTTTGTCGGAAAAAATGAAGATTTGCCTACTTGGTGGCAGAGTAGGGGAGTTATGACAGTTTCTTCTTCTCATCTCTTCTCTTTCTGGTAACGTGCCTTAGCCAGTTAAAAATTGATCTGTGGCACAAAAGAAAAGAAAAAAGAAATCTACAAGTGGATTTGTAGGGCCCCAGGTGCCCAAGACGGGGGCACGTAAAGGCAGCCTGAAGTGCCCTCTCTCTCAGGATGGTGCCCAGGACATCATGGGCACCTTGTGGCGAGGGGCGGGGGCTGCTTTTAGGTCTCATGCCCCTGGGTGCTGCACCCAGTGAGGGTGGGGTGTGCTGCCGAGCCCCCGGCACAGCGCCTGGTACGAGCCCGAGCCCCCGGAAGGACATGCTCCCTGCCTCCCAAATGTGCCAAACAGTATCGTCGTTGTGCTTTTTGTCCTGCCCGTGTCACATCTCATTTAAACCCCATCATAACAGTACCGGATGGGTAATGTAGTAATCCCCATTTTACAGACAAGAAAGCTGAGTCCTTAGTTGCCATCCTGTTGCTACATTCCAGATTCAGGCTCTGCACCCACTTCTCCATAGGGCAGTTCTTCACATCTGCTTTCGCAGTGGGGAAACCGAGGCTGTAAGTTACCTGCCGAGGGGCCCACAGCCAGTAGGAATCAGTCATGGGAATGACTCCAAATCCAGTGGCATTTTTTTCTTTTGAATTGTTATGAAAGCTTCCTCCATTCAAGGCACATTACCTCCGGCCTCTGAAAGACCCCTCTCCTCCTTGTTGCGTTCTTTCCCGCTCTGTTCCCTTCACTCCTCATAGGCACCCACTCCAGTATTTGCCGTGTGCCGCGCATGTGGACTTACTGTAGGGCTGTGATTGGGTGTCTTTTAACTTAGACGCATGGGGTTCTCTTACGGATCTCCTTCTTGTCTTTTTTTCACTCAATACTCTCTTTTTGAGATCCAGTCTTGGTGCACGGTTTACACTTAGCTCATAAGAGGGCTGCGTCTGCCCTTCCGTCGCTGCAGATCCTGCCCTGTTCACTTCTCTTGTCCCTGCAGATGGACACTAGGGCAGCCCAGCCAAATCTGCAATGGCACCTCGCACCTGTGCCCATGGGGAGTGTGGGAGAGTTTCTTTGGTACAGACCCAGGGCTGGGATGGATGAGTCATCGGGCATACTCATATTTAATTTCACAAGTACTGCCAGATTGTTTTCCAGAATGACTGTACCAGTTTACACATCCACCGGTGCAATGCTCAGGGGGTTCTGTCTCCCCACGGCCTCCCCAGCACCTGGTGTTGTCAGATGCATCCATAAGCATGCGTCTGACCGCCCCAGCGTGTCAGGACATTGGATTAGCATCTCTTGAGATGCTCTTTTCTGCCGCAGACTTCACCTTAGCACACCAGAATTTCCAGCAGGAAGAATGCCCAATCGGAAAAGGAAGTCCTTTCCGCAACTCTCTTATCTTCTATTAGGGAGCAGAATTTCCCCGGAAGTCTCCAGGAGACTTCCCCTGGTTGGCCAGATGGGGCCAGGGGTCCTCCCTACACCAGTCCCTGACAGAGACAATAGGGTTGCCGTGGCCACCGCGTGCCTCTTCCAAATACCCGAACAGAACAGAACGGGGAAGAGCTGAATAAGGAGGAAGAGAGCGGTGGCTGGCTGCTTATTCAGCCACCGGTTGGCTCTTCGTCCACACCAGATCTTTAATTTTGCCCACTTTTTGACTCGTGCTGCCTCTTCTAGGCAAGGAGTTCTTCCCCCTGACTCTGTGCAATTAGCCAACTACAGAGAATTTCTAAAGCAGTGAGTCAACCAGCACGAGGCCATCGCCTTGGGGATTCAGTCCGTCCAACTCATTCCAGAGTCTAGCATCCTTCTTGCCGGGCGGACGTCAGACCTGTGCCCATCCTAGCTGCCCCAAGTTGGGTTCCTGTTGTGGGCTCCCCCTGTGAGAGGCCAATATGGAGATTCCAGGGCAGAGCACCAAAATCGCCTGCCCAGAGTGCCAGCTGAAGGCAGGTGCGAAAGAACACCTGTCAGGGACTAGTGCCACCATAGGCAGCAGCTTCTCATTAGACACGTTCATACTATAGTAACCCTGGTGTGTCTGACTAACCAAAGAAATTAATTTCTAAATGGTACCTAATAGTTATAATTTATTGAGTGCTTGCTCTGTGTCGGATGGCCCGGTAAGCATTTTATTCCTTTGATCTCACATAGCCCGCCTGCCGGCCCTGTGGGAGCATTTCTGTTATGGTTAAAGCCCAGGCTCCAGCCTGGAGACCACCTGGAGAATCCCAGTGCTGCCATCGCTTAGCTGTGTGGCCTTGAGCAAGTTACTTCACCTTTCTGTGCCTCAGCTTTCTCATGTGTACACAGGGCATAATAACAGTATGCTAAGGAGTTAAGAAATACAAAGCGCTTACTTAGAATAACACTGGCTTAAGAGTACACACACAGTTCCCATTTGATAAATATTATTAGCTGTGGCTGTTGCCGTTTCTAAAAATGAAGAGACCAGAGGCTCAGAGAGATCAGCTTCCCAAATGTCAGATGGCTATGAGTAGCAAAGATACAATTTGACCTAAGAGATTCTGACTCCAACGCTGGCCTTCTATCCATCCAACTATACATCATCAGTAGTGGCTCCATAGCCTGAGGGAACACTGCCATTACTCTCCTTATCAGTAAAATAAATTTTCAGCTGAGGACCCAGTGATATTTTTTGTAAAGAAACAGACTCAAAAAAAAAAAAAAAAAAGAGGAGGGAGGGAGGGAGGAAGGAAGGGAGGAAGGAAGGAAGGAAGGAAGGAAGGAAGGAAGGAAGGAAAAGAAACCAACCATAAAGATAGAGTGTAAGGCCTCCAGCAGGTGGTAGATGTGGGGGTCATTGCTGGAAGGTGGCTGGGGAGACTAGGACATTTAGCTCCTGGTTCTACCATGAAACCTTACTGGGCCTCGGTCTGCCCCCGTTAAATCAGGTTTCTATTATATTTCTTCCCTGCAAGGATTTAGGAAGTGCTTTATAAACTGAGCATAGTCAGTGCTGCGCATTCCAGAATGCATGCCTGTTTCATCTCTTCCCTCAGTTCCCACATACGCACACTCACCCAAAGTATAAGCGTTGTGTCCCCCAATTCCGTTTAGTCATGGGAAGTCTCTGGAAACCCAGGCTTTAGAATCTTCTGGAAGAGATTCTTCCTTGCCTAACTAAGCCAAATGGACTGGAGTCAGGAGCCACTGGGATTTTGAGAGGCTGGGTTAGTTCTAGTGTCTGTTGGTTTGGGAGCAAATAAACAAGGTCGCTCTCTGCCACCCCGGGACACATCCTTGCCGGATTTCTCCATGTGAGCATTTTCAGACATAGGTGTGGTGGGTGTGAGGTCTGAACAAAGGATCATAAGCTCAGCAGTGTGGTTTTAGGTAAAAAACATGGTTTCATGGCCAGAATATCCTCTAGGAGGACTTTTAAACGTCACTCTGCATAACAAGAGACTCAACTATCTTTGAACTTTATTTTTACTTTTTTAATTTCAATGTCCCTCCCTCTTTTTCCCTCCTTCCTTTTCTTCTTCCTCCACTTCCTCCCTCAATCTCCAGCTCCCCAGCCTCCAGGTTTCCCTTCCGGGAGGGAGTCAATATCAAAAGGGTCTCATCTGCGATGCTGGAGATGGTCTGTGCATAGACAGCAAAACCCCTGTGTGTGTCTAACATTTCTTTTCCTACTGTATGAGGTGGTTGTGTCTTACAGCACAAAAGCACCTTGATTTAGGCCGGAATCAGGGAAGAGAAGATGGTCTGTCGTCCAACCTATTTCTTTTGAGTTTCTCGGCCGCCGTTCTCATTTGCCACTTACTGTTAGCTGCTGACGTTGTCCTCTCTGCACTCAGGGCCTCTTCTGGACACATTTGATGATAGGGGGACATCTGTGGTGACATGGCTGTGGACCCCAGGGTGGTCTGGCCCTGTTGGTGGAGAATCCTTCAGTTTCAGGGGGCTCCCAGCTCTGCCTTGATTCCCCTGTCTGCAAGCAGGAAGCAGGAAGACTGGACGGCAATCTGGGATGGTCTTCAGAAATGCGCCCACCAGAGGTGGCCCTCTGGAGACTCTGCTTCTCCCCCAAGGGCAGCTGTTACATCATGTTCTGTTGACTCGGGCACCTGGTGCAGAATGGCCGAAGCCATTGTCTCTCAAATTGGAGCCCCACGCAAATCTCCAGGAACCCTTGTTAAATGCAGATTCTCTTTCAAGTTAATCTGCGTGGGGCGGAGCCCTACTGCACTAATGGTGAGCTCCAAGTGCTGCTGGTACAGCTGACCCACACACATATGCCACAGTTTTATTTATCTTTGAGAGAGAAAGCACGAGTGGGGAGGGGCAGAGAGAAGGGGGCAGAGGATCCGAAATGGGCTTTGTGCTGACAGCAGTGAGCCCGATGCAGGGCTCGAATTCGCAAACTGGGAGATCATGACCTGAGTCGAAGTCAAACGCTCAACTGACTGAGCCACCCCGGTGTCTGTGTGTGTATGTATATATATAAATGATATATATCATATGATATATATCATATATATATGATATATATCATATATATGATATGTGATATCACATATATATATATGTGATTTTTTTTTTTCAGGTGAGAGAACTGCTACTCAGGGATGTTAAGTAACTCAGCAGAGGTCACACAGCTAAGTGACACAGAGGAGCGTCCCAAGTGGTGAAGACTATTTTCCATCACTGCTGTCCTCCATGAGCCTGTGTCTGGAATGGGACCTGTCTTTGCGCTCATGAACAGGTTGGATGGTAAGGGTCCTCTTCTCTTCTCTCTCTGTCTTTATCTCTGGCATTTTTAACGCTGGCTTCTTCTCTTAGGAAGACCAGAAAACACTTGACAGAGGGGAGAGGCCCAGCAGTAACACTGACCCAGAGAGAATTGAATCCCTGTGCCCAGTGACTAGAGGACACATTGAACTGGACAGAGGAGCCTAGCACATTGCCACGTTTCCCCCATGTAGGAGAACACCCACCCCCTCTCACCCCTCACCCGTAACACGTGATACCTGAGCAGGATTTGGTCACTGCTGAGCTGTCTTCATTTAACGTGGCTTTGACAGAATAGTTGGCCCTGAAATTGTATGTTCCATTAAACTTCTTGTTGAACCGCCTTGGTTTTGAAAGGATTCCATTAGGATGGATAATTATGTAGTAGTTGCTACAAGGAGATACATGCTCTCAGTTTTCGCTCTTAAGTGATTCAAATCAAATGCTTTTCCTTTTCCTCCCCAGAGTTGGGTGTGACCATCTTCCTCATACGATAGGCTTTTCGTGAGTTATTTTTGGAAATCCAAATCAAAACAGCAATTTTGGCGGAGGCCATTTCTAGCCTAGCAGAGTAAGCCATATGTACCGATAAAAACAGCCAAAGAGTCGGTGCCTTTAAAAAGCACCGAAACCATCTCCCTCTGTGGGGTGAAATTTTGGGAACCACAGACTATCTTTTGTGCTGTCACATATTCCGTTGTGAACTCTAACTAAAGTCAAAAACGATTGAAATTCCTTTGAAATTGCCAAAGTTTTGCCCATTTGGAAACCATTGTCATCATCACTGTGTTCAAGATGGCAGGCCTTGACAGAATTTTGCCGAGGACTCTGTTTCAGCCTCTGAATCTCCCCTGGAACACTGAAATCCCTGTACTGTTTCCTTCCGTCCCCACAGCACATGTCACCTGCCTCATGACATGAACCAAGCAGACAATCTTTCCTCTCACCCGGGAGTGGGAGGTGCTCAAGTAGCAGGTTGGGTATGGAGGTACATGAGTAAAGCCCTATTTTTCTCTTTTTGTAAAAAAATCAGTCATTTATTACACAAAGAGTAAATGAATGTTATCACCTTGAAAAAAAAAAAAAGCTTTTCAAATAAAACTAAAGTTCTTTTTAATCACTGGGTCCCTATCCTTGTTTCTTTATCAACTCCACTTGGGTTGTTTCTTGGGGGCACATGCTTGTAGACATTTCTAATGTATTTATGTGCATGTGCACACACATAACTATTTTTGTAGCCCTTGATAAACCAGTCACTTGCCTTTTCCCACTCATCAATATACCCAAGAGTGCTATCCATGGCAGCTGCCTTATTCTTTGTAACTGCCACCCAGTTTTATTACATCGTATGGATATACCTTTTATTTGGATCAAATAAATAAATTCTTTTTTTTCCCTTTTTGAAATGTTTTATTTATTTTTAAGAGAGAGAGAGAGACAGACGTGAGTGGGGGAGGGGCAGAGAGAGAGGGAGACACAGAATCCGAAGCAGGCTCCAGGCTCTGAGTTATCAGCACAGAGCCCGATGCGGGGCTCAAACTCACAAACCGCGAGATCATGACCTGAACCAAAGTCAGACGCCTAACCGACTGAGCCACCCAGGAGCCCCAAATAAATAAATTCGTCATCTGCTTTCATGAGCGCTACAGTTTGGGATCCCTTATGTACATGTTGAGAAACTAACTGTCCACTGCTATATCTTTTGGTAGCTACAACACATTTCATGAAAATCAGCCAGCTGCTTTGCAGATTATGCCAGACCAGTAGACGGAAATCATGTGAAATGCTAAGGATTGCCAGAGGGACCTGAATTCCCTTGCCTGCAGAAGCTAGGGAAGTGCACGGGGCATGGGGAGTTGCACAGGTCTCTGTAGCGAGTGATGTGAGATACAGTGTTGGCTGTGTTGGTGGCCCACTGAATTTCCTTGGGCAGGTCATTGCCTCTCCTTGGACCTGTTTTTTCTCATCTGCACAATGGGCTCAGTGAGCCTTTCTCAGCTATTAGACTGTGATTTATAGGGCTTACACACACACTGCCCCAGGATTCCTATGTAGAACATATTAGCTTACTCTTCACTGTGTGTCAAGATGGGGAAGAGGCAATTTTAAAATACATTGGAGGGGCTCCTGGGTGGCTCAGTCAGTTAAGCATCCGGCTTCAGCTCAGGTCATGATCTCATGGTTTGTGAGTTTGAGCCCCGTGTCGGGCTCAGAGCCTGGAGCCTGCTTTGGACTCTGTGTCTCCCTCTCTCTCTGCCCCTCTCCTGCTCATGCTCTGTCTCTCATAAATAAATAAACATTAAAAAAAAAAATTTAATACTTTAAAATACGTTTGAAGTTTCAAGTGATTAAATATACTTTGTTATATTTTCATTGAAATAGATTTACAAAATTTTAAATAGAGATTTAGCCCAGAGCTTTTAGCTGAGTAGAAGTCACAAAGTCCATAATGTCCTGCCTTTGGATCTTACTCTTCTTTCCTATTACTTTATGATCCCATTAAAATGGATACTCTTGTCCCCTTTGCTTTGTGTGATCTTTCGGTTCTAAGCAAGGCAGCATGGGGTTGGGGAAGGAGACTGTGGGCCCCTGAGCTCTCCCTCCAGGCTTGTCTAGTTCTTAGACAAGTCACTAACCTTCTCTGGGTTTCCATCTGTTAATACTATGACTTCAAATTAGCCGAATAGCCACCAAAAAAGAAAGTTAAAAACCACACTTGCTCGTGTTTCTCTGGCGTTTCTGAGCTGCATCACCTGCACCTAGTTCATCTTGTGAACTGACCAAAAAGACCACCAAAACCCCTCAGATCACCTTTTCACATGAGACTTGTGCAGCCGCCCTCGCTCCCAGTAAAGACCCTCAGTGGGTTCCAAGGGAGGCCCAGAGAAGGTTCTGCGCGGTCATGATTCAGAGGTAGAGTTTCCCGCCTGGGCCCTGAAGCTTGCGTTGACGTGTACCCCTGCTTCGAGACGCAGGACACGAGGGTCTGACTCACACACAGGTGGGTTTCCCTGGTGGTCCCAGCCAGGCTTTCCCACACGGGGTGACGGTTCTGGCCCCTTGTTTTGGCATGACACACGGGCCTGGAGGCAGTGTGATAGTGCAGGGGAAAGGTCGTGGTAAGAGGGTGTAAAACCGTGTGGGTGCCGTGGCCCCGCAAGGTCTCTGTGGGGGTCAGCTTTCCTGCTGTTTTCCACCCTCTGTGAGCTGCTGTTTCTGATTCCCTTGTGTGTAGGCTGGTACCAGTCTGGGGGACTCTTCCCCCGAAAGCTTCTGGGGCAGGGAACTTGAGCAGCCTCCCCTTCCTACCCTGCTCCGTCTTTTTTTAAATTTTTTTTTAATGTTTGTTTTTGAGTGAGAGAGTGAGAGCGAGAGAGAGAACATGAGCGGGGGAGGGGCCGAGAGAGAGGGAGACGCAGCATCCAAAGCAGGCTCCAGACTCTGAGCTGTCAGCACAGAGCCCGAGGCGGGGTTTGAACCCATGAGCCCACAAGATCATGACCCAAGCTGAAGTCAGACGCTTAACCGACGGGGCCACCCAGCCGCCGAGCCCTGCCCCATCTAAGAGAGGGAATGAGACCCCGTAGGAGGTGCTCAAGCCCTCCCTTCCCTTTTCCCTGGAAAACAATTTTATAGGCTCTGAATCTGTGGCAGTTGCCAAAAGCCTACCATAAATGTAGTTCACATTAACCAAAATGAAACAAAAAGGCAATGCGGTGAATGGAGAGACAACCATCAGCGTGATACTTATCTGAAACCAGAGGGTAAAGGAACTGAGGGCCCCATCCATTTACCAGCCCTCACTCCCTGCAAAGTTGTCAGCCCATCTCACCCCCACCTCCATTTCAATACAATACTTGCAAATCCGCTTTGCATTGTTACAGATACCTGCAGAGTAAGTCACATTGTCTCTTGTCTGTTTGATCCACTGCCAAGTGATCAATATAGTTTTAATTCACAGCCTGGAAATTTTAAGAATGACTCAACCTGACCTATGATTCACAGATACTTGATCTGAAATGCTTGATGTTGTGGGGCTGGGGTGGGAGGTACAATCAGAAGTAAATTTCCTGACCCTAAAAAGTCAGCTTAAGTGGGGGGTGCCTGGGTGGCTCAGATGGTCGAACATCCGACTCTTGATCTTGGCTCAGGTCATGATCTCACGGTTCGTGGGTTCGAGCCCCATGTTGGGCGATGCGCTGGCAGAGTGGAGCCTGTTTGGGATCCTTTCTCTCTCTCTCTCTCTCTCTCTCTCTCTCTCTCTCTCTCCCCCTCAAAATAAATAAACATTAAAAGTAAAAGCATAAGTGAAGAAGCATGGGGAGGTAGTTATCTTGCAGGTTGTAGGGCTGGTTCCTGCCTTCCGGAGAGGCAGTGTGTTGAGACAGCTTAGGGGAACCACATGCTGAGTCCCAGTTTATGCTGGTTTTTATACAGTTAGTGGGCTTTTCCACCATTTAAAGGTATTTAGTGTGGAAATATGGGATTCTGGGGAGACTGGACCAGAAGTTCTTAAGGTCCGAGGTTTGATTTTATCTAGAAGTGCCTCCTCCCGACCCTGTGCCTGGCTTCTAGTAAACAGTTAGTAAATAAAGGCTTGCTGTGTGGGTGAGTGAGTGAGTGAGTAAGATTCTTAACCTTCTCTCTTGGTCTCTGAATTTCTGTTTCCCACATATCTTTGTGTGCTCGGCATCCCAGGGTGACTATACTGTCTCTAAATAGTATCTTTTTGACTAAGCCCCAGCTTCAGATGGCAAGTGCTTTGGATGAATGTCTGCAACCCCAGCTGTGTAGCAATGTGACTTTCAGTGAGTTACCCAAATGACTTACAATTTATCCAAGTACTAAGAACACGGACCAGCTCTTGTCATTTCTCCCCTTGCTAAACGATTCATAGACCTTTAAATATATTTAAATAAAGGTACATGTTTAAAATATTAGAAGAAATTGGAAAAAGAAGGAAAAAAGCTATCCATAATCTCATGGCCCCAGATAGCGTGAGAACAATTGCATTATCAAGGTGCTGGAAGCCATTTGTGTTGTTTTATACAAAGTTTTTCCCACAGTTATCTTAGGAAGCTCTTACTTTTTTCCCCATGGGCATTTTTCTGCAAGCATTGTCTGTGTTACTTCCGAACACTTTCAACTACCATTTTTTAATTTGCTTTTATCCATGTGGGTGCTGGGGAGCAACTTCAGGCTGCTTACTCTTCTCCCTTCTGTAAATGAAGTTTTCCTTCTAGTATGTCCTGTATCTCAAGAGAATCTCAGAAGTGGAATCCTTGGATCAAAAGATATGAAAGTTGTTAAACTTTATCTATCTGCCTAGCAATATAGATACAGATATTTAAATTAATAGACTTACTGGAACGCCTGGGTGGCTCAGTTGGTTGAGCATTCAGGTCCTGAATTCACCGTTCATGAGTTTGGGCCCCGCATCGGGCTCTGTGCTGACAGCTCAGGGCCTGGAGCCTGCTTCGGATTTTGTGCCTCCCTCTCTCTCTCTGCCTCTCCCCCACTCACGCTCTGTCTCTCTCTGCTTCTCAAAAATAAAGAAAACTAATAAAAAATTCATTCATTCATTCATTAATAAACTTACTAAGTTTTATTTATTTGAGTAATCCCTATACTAAGTAATCCCTTAGGCTCGAACTCACCACCCTAGGACCAAG
This sequence comes from Panthera onca, assembly GCF_046562875.1. Classification (NCBI taxonomy): domain Eukaryota; kingdom Metazoa; phylum Chordata; class Mammalia; order Carnivora; family Felidae; genus Panthera; species Panthera onca. The sequence continues at coordinate 70,553,177 of NC_138356.1, forward strand.
AGTTGTGTGCTCTTCTGACTGAGACAGCCAGGTGCCTCAATAGACTTTATTATTTTTTTTTAATATTTTTTAAATTTATTATTATTTTTTTTAATTTTTGTGTGAGAGAGAGAGTGAGCACAAGCAGGGGAGGGACAGAGAGAGAAAGACACAGAATCCGAAGCAGGCTCCAGGCTCTAAGCTGTTCACGCAGAGCCCTACCCAGGGCTTGAACCCATGAACTATGATGTCGTGAACTGAGCTGAAGTCAGATGCTCAACCGACTAAGCCACCCAGGCACCCCAATAGACTATTTTTGGGAGAAATTTTAGGTTTATAAAAAATCGAGTAGAAAGTAGAGCGTTCCTGTATACCAATCCCCTGCCCCCACCATATTGTTAACATCTTGGGTTCATGTGGTACATTCGCTACAACTTATGACCCAATATTAATACATTATGATGAATGAAAGGCCATACTTTATATTCAGGGTCCACTCTTTCCGTTGCATGGTTCTGTGGATTTTTGAGCAGTGCAAAACGTCACGTACCCACCATGACATTGTCGTGCAGAAGAGTTGTGCCATCCTAAAAATCCTCTGTGCTCCACCTGTCCATCTGTCCCTCCTTCCTCCCAAACCCCTGGCAGCCTCACTGATCTTTGACTGCCTCCGTAGTTTTGCCTTTTCCGGAATATCATACGGTTTCACTCATACAGTATGTAGCCTTTTCTGTTAGGCGTTTTTCATTCAGTAAATATGCATTTAAGTCCCCTCCATGTCTTTATGTGGCTTGATGCTTCATTTCTTTTTAGTGCTGAATAATTTCCTTTGTCTGGATGTAGCACAGTTTTTGTGTCTATTTACCTCCTAAAGGGCACCTTGGTTGCTTCCAAGTTTTAGCAATTAGAAGTGAAGCTGGTATACACATTTGTGTGCAGGTTTCTTCGTTCGTTCTTCTTTTTTGAATTTTATTTTAACGTTATTTATTTATTAAAGAGAGGCAGGGCAGAGAGAGAGAGAGAGAGAGAGAGGGAGACACAGAATCTGAAACAGGCTCCAGGCTCTGAGCTGTTGGCACAGAGCCTGACACAGGCCTTGAACTTGGGAATGGGGAGATCATGACCTAGGCCGAAGCCAGACACCTAACCAACTGAGCCACCCAGGTGTCCTGTTGCGTGCAGGGTTTTGAGAGGGCATAAGTTTCAACTCATTTGGGTAGATCCCAGGAACATGATCGCTGCATCCCATAGTAAGACTATTGTTGCCTTGTAAGAAATTGCCAAAGCTTTATTTTTTCACATTTATTCAGCACTTTTAGTTATAATGCCACTAACACAGTTAATCCTCCAAATAGCCCCTGGGTTGGGAGTTACTAGCTTCTCCTTCTGTTTAGCATCCTCCAGTTGTATTGCTGAAAGGAACTCTGAAGACCTCTGGACCTCTGCATGTCCTGAGAACAACTGTTGTGCTTTGTAGATGGTGGACCCGTATTTTGAGTGGCCAGGACCTGGATCACTAAATTCAAGCAAGGCAAACATCAGGGCTTTGAAACCACACTCAGTGTTACAGTGAACACCTTCTCCTTACTTTCAAGTCCACCCGCTAGTCTGTACCACCACGTCAGCCAGGGATGCCCCAAGTGGTATTTCATTCGAGGACAAGCGCGTTGTGTCTACAGAGTCTCATGGCATTAAGATAGCAACAGCAATAATAAGGGATACTGATAACAGCCAGGAATTATCGATGGCTTAGTGTTGTCAGGTTCTTTACATATATTAATTCATTTACCCTCATAGCCACCCTCTGGTTAGGTACCATTGCTAACCACAATGGCGGCTTCTCAGAGATAAGAAGTTCGAGGCTTAGGGAGGCTGGCTGAGTTTCCCAAGCTTCCACAACTATTAGCGATAAAGCCAAATGTGTGCCCATCCGTTCTTGACTCCACTCAACAACGTACCGCACCATGGTTAAGAGCTGGTGACTTAGTCTGCCGGATCGAGGTTAATATTCTGGGTCTACCATTTCACTAGTCACGTAGTCTTGACTTTGCGACTTTGAGCTGCCGTGTGCCCATGTGGAAGGGGGAGAGGAAAACCCACTGTGGCAAATGGTATGCGTTGTCTCCTCAATAGCCATTGCCTCCCCACCGCATAGAACTGTGATATGTGGAGGTGGTATGGAAGAGGGCCCAGGCCTCAGGGAAGATGGTTTCCAATCCTAGGTGAATGATATGAATCAAAATTGGTATAAACCAGATATGGAAATGGCAGGCAAGGTCTAATTTCGTGAGGGGAAATGTGCTAGGGAGTGGGCAACTTTCCAACTAAAAAGACAAAGTGCCCCACGAAGGAGGCTCATTCTTATCTTTTTCTCCTGCCTGGATCTAGGGTAAGATACCTGGAGGTGTAGCAGCCATCTTGCAAGCATGAGGAGACAAGTCAACAGAATGAAATGCCAGAGCAGATAAGACAGAAAAAGCCTGGATCTTTGATAGCACGGTTGAGCTGTTCCACCAGCCCAAGACAGGAGTCTACATCCAGACTGTCTGTTATCGAAACAACGGCCACTTCTTTACGTCACTCCAAGTTGTCTTTCATTTGCAGCGGAAAACGTTTCGAATGGATACACAGACTTCCGCCAAAGCACAGCCAGTGTCGGGCTGTGTTGGACTAGTACCGTGGTTAAGAGCCCAAATTCCAGAGCCAGAAGTCCCAGGTTCCAATCTCGGCTCCACCATTACTAGGTATAGGGCCTGGGCAAGTCATTTAGCTCTTTCGTGACTCACTGGCCTCGTCTGCAAAATGCTCAGCAAAGGTGTGGTGAGTATTGAATGAAGGATAATGGTCGTTCTTAACCTCATGTGACTAAATATTTTATACAATGATTAGAACACTGCCTGACCCATAGTGTCTATGTACCTGTTTATCCAAAAGAAAAAAGAAAGGAAGAGAAGAAAAAAGAAAAGAAGAGGAAAAAAAAAAGAAAAGAGAAAAGAAAAGAAAGGAAACCATTATTATAGGCCTGGGTTTGGATCTTGATCTAATCATCTGGCCACTTGTGTTGAAACAGACTCTTGACCCTTTCACCACTGAGTCTCATGGAGCATGAAACTCCCCCTAAAGTCTGTCTCAAAGCAGCCCCAGTGGTGGTTTCTTTTTGACAGAAAGGGCCCCTTAGAGAACTGACTTGTGCAGGAGGAGAGGCTGTGGCCACAAAGTCGTGTCATGAAGCGAATGACCAAAATACCCAAACTTGCCCATGCAAATGGGTGTGATCTCCCCGACAGCCCTTTTAGAAGGCTCTAGACTTTCTCGAACTCCTTTTTGAAAGGGTCTTTCCAGCCAGTGGCTTATTCTTTTGAACCTCATATCTTGCAGGGGCAGGGTGGGCGAGGTGGGAAGGAAGGGGAGATGCCTGCTTTCCAGGCCCTTCCTTCTTTGCCACGAGGATGAGACAGACCCCTGCCTGGCGTGTGAGGGAGCTGGCTTGCCCTGGGTCTCTCCCACTTTCCACCACACACATTGCCACCCTCTGTAGAGATCAGGGTTGAATTTGGGCATGGGCTAAATGTTTCTTGGAAACATCTTTTGTGAGGTTAAAAAATCAATTGGTAGATGTGTCCATTAGCAAATCCGGTGATATCTTCCTTCAAAATGTGTGTCCATTTCACCCCTTCTCATCCCCTCTTCCGGTGACTTTACAGACCAGGCTGTCTCCCCCTTCTGCCTGGACCACTGCAGTAGCCTGCCTCCAAACGGGCCTGGCTTCTACCCTCCCCTCCCTCCTCTCTCAGCAGCCAGGGAGATCTTTTCAAAATGTAACCCAAATCCTGGGACTCACCTGCTCAAAACCCTTCAGTGGAGTCCCACCCCACCTAGAATAAAATCCAGAATTCCTCTTGTGCCCTATACGGCCCTCCCTGCGTGGACCCTAGGCCCTCGCTTTCTCCCTTTTCTCCTTGCTCACTCCACTCTCCGCACTGGTCTTCTTGCTATAGACCAAACACATCTAAGCGCAGGCTGGCTTCAGGGCCTTAGCACGGAATGGTCCCCTTTTCCGGAACATTCTTTCCCCTGGATACCTGGCTCATTTCCTCACTGCATTCAGATCTCCATTCAGATGTCAACTCCCAGGGAGACCGTCTCTGACCATCGTCCCCCACTACAGTATCCCCCAGGCCCCACTTGCTGTCATTCTCCATAGTTTTAATGTCTTGCTGACATTATTACAGATTTGGTGACTTTTTGCATCTCCCAGCAGAATACAAGCCCTGTGAGGAAAGTATGTTGTTTTGTTCATTCAGATATTCCCAGGCCCCAGAATATTCTGCAGCTGGTGCTCAGTAAATATTAAACTAGGCAAGGCCTTTTGGGGGTGGAAACAAGGTATATCTGACAAAGTCCTAAGCCTGATGTCTCTTGTAAACTCGCGAAGCCGGCTCTGCACCTGCTTCTCGGAAAGCTACAGACAGGTTCCGAACAGCGGGAACAACACTGGGTCGGTGATTAACGTCCCCAAGGGAACCCCCCTGGACGCGCAGGTGACTGGATGACTCCACCCGCATTTGTCTTAGCATCGTCTCCCTCGCATCTGGCTCCCGTTCCCTTCTTGTGCTTCTGGGCACCAGACAAGCAGTGTCACGTTTTGGTGTCTGTACCAGTCAGGCGATGGTTCTCATCTGTGATGGTTCGAAAACAAAGGGGCCCCGTTTCTTGACATTCTCCCCATTGAAAGGCGGGATCTACGTCCTTTCCTGGAGTCCTGTCATGGCTCCAGGCAGCGGAGCCGCAAAGGCTCACGCAGCTCCCTCCAAATCTCCTTACTCGCTCCGCGGGAAGCACCGAGGCTGGGGTGCTGAAGAGTCCAAGTGCTGGTGCTCTGGCGTGTGGTCTCAGCTGAGCTCTCAGCCCCCAGCGCTGGCCGACAGCCACACAAACTGCCATTTTGGATGTTTAGACCTTTTGCACTTTCAGATGACCACAGCCCGGCTGACATCTGACTACAAGGGCAGGGGAAACCCCAAGTCACGACTGCCCAGCCCAGCCCTTCCCAAATTCCTGACCAGAAGCTCACGAGCGGCCTAAAGCGATGGTGTTTTCTGATGCTGAGTTGTGCGATAATTGGAACTCAGCAGAACCCCGCCCACACTCTCTCCCCCCGTACTAAGCACTATGAGCGAATGTTTCTTTAACACCCTGGTCGTCTGATTTCTCACGTGTAAGTTAGGGGTGACCATCTACATTCATGTGGTTGTTGTAGAGCAGAAGCAGGTTTTGTTGCAAACCTAGTCTGGTTCCCAGCACATGCTGTGTTTCCTCAAATCTGAGATGCTACCAGTTGCACGACTCCCTGTTAATTTACGTGTCATTAAGAGAGGAAGAAATGCCTTCAATTAAACGACTGAGCGCCACTTGTCGGATGCATCCATATTTGGGGAAGGTGAAATTTGAAAAGACTTGTGTCTGGGGATCTTTGGTTCCAAGAATCACACACGCCTAGGTAAGCCCAGGCACAGAATTAGATCCCCAAGTTTGAGTTTGGGTGGAATGAGAGGAAAGCTTGAAGCGAATGTGCCTTCTTCGGAAAGTCTCCAACCTGTCATCCTGCTTGACACGAGAAAACACAAAGACCAGTAGAGGTACCCTTGTGGTCCAGGCACAAACTGTCTTCCCCAGGCTGCTCTCAAATGGGAGAGTTCAAATGCTATCGGTCACAGTTATTCAGCAAAAACATATTTTGCACGAGGGATGAAGTTAGATCCCCAGTTTTGGCTGTAAGAGGATAAGCTGTTTGTTAGTGGAAGGCTCATCTCTAGTAATAGTAACAGACTGAGCCCCATTTCTCTTCAGGTTTTGAGTCTTTTTTCTTTTCTTTTCTTTTCTTTCTTTCTTTTTTTTTTTTTTTGGACATGAACTAGCAGTGCCTTGTGAGATGCCATCCAGTGAGCAAAAGGGGTCTGGGCAGGGGGCAGAATGATGGCAGAGGGGACTCAGACTACATCTAAGGGAGCAGACACGTTAAGAAGCGTCAGCATGCTAGCAGGCTTGAGGCTTAGCCTTCATACGGAATGCCCCATTTGGCCAGTACAGCCTTCATTTGCAAGGTGAGCCCCCTTCAGGACCAGAGAGGTTAAGTCTCTTGCTCAAAGTCACACGGCGTTAGTAGGTCAGCAATCCATCAGACACAGAGCTTGTGCTCTTAACCACATCGCTCTGCCGATCAGGGTGTTTCCAAGAATGCAGACGTGAGTTCACATGAGACTCCAGCCAGCCCAGTGCTCAGCATGGCTGTCTTTCCGGTCTCACTTAACAGAATTCCTTTTCTGTACCTTCTTTCTTTTGCCAATGTGAGTTTTCCACCGATCAGGTTCTTCTTACCTCCTCTTCTCTTTGGTGAAAACCAAAATGTCTTCCAAGGTCCAGCTGACATGAGGCATCTTAACCCTTGTTCCTATGGGGTGAGTCCGGCACCTTGGTCCTAGGGCAGTTTGGCTGGACCTCCTGGAGGTGCTGGTGTGGTGTTTCTGTGGGTCGCTCCTCTTAGACTGGAAGTTTCCTGAGGCTCTAGGGTTAGACCTGAGTCTGAATCCCCCCCTCTACAGCTTACGACCTGGGTCCTTGGACAAGTTTCTTTGCTTTCCTGGGCTTTAATTTTTGTATCTATGAAAGGTGATAACTTACTTCTCAAGGTTGTCCTGAACATGAAGTGCATTTGCTTAGATCACATGATAAGGGCCCTAGACTGTCTGTTATTACATGTGAGGTTCTTGTTCAGTGTCTTTGTGCATCATCGCATCTTTTTTTTTTTTTAAATTTTTTTTTTTTCAACGTTTTTTATTTATTTTTGGGACAGAGAGAGACAGAGCATGAACGCGGGAGGGGCAGAGAGAGAGAGGGAGACACAGAATCGGAAACAGGCTCCAGGCTCCGAGCCATCAGCCCGGAGCCCGACGCGGGGCTCGAACTCACGGACCGCGAGATCGTGACCTGGCTGAAGTCGGACGCTTAACCGACTGCGCCACCCAGGCGCCCCCATCGCATCTTGTCCTCACAACCACCCTCTGAGGTAGGTTCTTTCACTCTCGTCCCCACTGTACAGATGAGGAAGCTGAGGTAAAACCACGTCCCCCTGGCCCCACAGCTAGAAGATGACAAAACCAGACTCGACTCTTGCCTCTGAAACCTGCTCTCTGGATGGGACCCCATTGGAAACCTTATGTGGACGGAGTTCTGAGGAGGTTTTGTCACCAACCAGCCCCTTGGGGTGTGCTTTAATTAAGGTCTTAATTTCCCACTCCTTCCTATCTAGGAGACCTTGATCCTGACTTATAGGAGAAGAATGCTCCACCCAGCTTTGTCTTGGCAAAATGTTTACATACTGCCCATTCCTGCCAATAACAGCTTCCCTCACCTTCTGGCTCTCGCGGGTGGTGGATTATCAGCACCATAATTGCCCATTTATATCATGAGCTAAAAACATGGATCAGGTTTTTGGCCTTCAAAAGCTCAAGCAAACCCCTAAGTGAAATTCAGATCCCACTTCATTCTCCAATCCAAGGATGTCACGGCCACTGTCATCATGTACCTCGAATGACTTGGCTGGTTGAGTTCCTTTCTGGTTGACTGTATTGCCAATGTCACGGGCACCCCCTAAAATGCAGGCAAAAGAAAGCAGGCATTTCTGATATGTTGTTTTCATGTTTTCCTCAAGGAGCGTCAGTTAAAGTCCCTGAACAAAATAAACTTCACTTTGTTTGCCATAGAATATTCTGAATGAATAGAGTGAGATCCATCATCCAGGAGTCTGATGCTGGGCAGGCCCTTGAGAAGATTGGGCTCCTCAGAGGAGAAAGTGGGGCAGGGGTGGGTGGGTGCACTCCATTTGGCAGCAAGGCAGAGACCTTCCTGTTTGAAGATGGATCTGGAAAAAGCCGAGGGGCTCAGAGGGTGCTCCCAGGTTGAATCGCAGTCCCAGCTCATTGTGCAGACCAGACAGCCAGTGCCGTGCTTGGGACAGCAGCCATGACGTTGGCCTCCCCTGTTCATGGCAGCACAGGGACTGAAACTGTGGTGGAGGAAGATACCAGGGCAGAAATTATTCAGGACGTGCCCCGTGTCAAGCACTGGGAGAGTCTCCTCAAACACTTGGGGGATTTTCCCTGTATCGACTCATGCTGACTTCTGATTTATTCCCGTTGTCCTCTCTGAGTGATGGGTGACTTCAGTCCGTTGAAATGTATAAGAGACCTATTTTATGGCCGAGCATAGGGTCTGTCGTAGATAATGCTGTGTGTGCACTTGAGAGGATGTGTCCTCTGCAGGTTTGGATGCTCCATAGATGTTATTTGTGAAGGCCCGGGACTGTGCCCGGGAGTGGACGGTGTTCATTCTGCAATGCTCCCGGGGGAAGGGCAAGGGCATACGTCCAAGGAGCTGAGAAGGCACAGCCAGGCTCTGACCCTGGGAGGCAGACACTGTACCAGCTTGTTCTCCAAGTGGCCCGACTAAGAAGAAAAGGCTGAGAGCCCTAGAGGGACCTCTGAGGTCAGGAGAAGATGGCTAGAGATTTGCTCAAGGGCGGGGAATTAACCCATGGAAGGGAGTGGAGCAACCGTGCACCCTTGAAACTCTCTCTCCCACGGCCTCTCTCTTCCCTCCCTGCACGCGTTCAGCAAACATCGGTCCGAGACTTGATCTTCATAGTTGCTGTGCTAGGCCGCGGGATAAAGGACTCAACATTGCCCCTGCCCTCCCAGAATCTGCAGGGTGCTAGGGATGCAGATAATTAACGGGCAACCTTGCCAAGCAGGGTGGGGGGCGTAGCTGGAAAAGTGCATACCTATCAGAGTATAGTCATTCCTGCCTACCTTCTCCCTCTCTCTTTCTCAGTGACACAGATTCGCAGATAAATGAGAATTTCCACAGGGAAGGTAAAAGATGAAGGAAACATGGTCCTATCTGTAAACCTATTTAGGAAATAATTTCACGAAGGGCAGGGAACTTGTGAGTTCAGAGAGCCTGGCATGCCAGGACCAAAGAGAGAGCTTTGAAACTTGTGTGTGTGTGTGTGTGTGTGTGTGTGTGTGTTTGTGTGTGTGTGTGTGTGTGTGTGTGTGTGTGTGTGCGCACATGCCCACACTGGACCCTTTTTTACAAACTGGAGAAGATCTGGGTGCCTTTGGAGAATACTGCTTTTTTTTTTTTTAGTTTATTTATTTTGAGAGAGACAGAGACAGCATGACTGGGGGAGGGGCAGAGAGTGAGGGGGGAGAGAGGGAATCCCAAGCAGGCCGCACACTGCCGGTGCAGAGCCCAATGCGGGCCTTGAACTCACTGATCATGAGTTCATGACCTGAGCTGAAGCCAGATTCCAGGCGCTCTAAGAATAAAGCTTTTAGAATACCTATGGTACAACACTCAGGATGACAAAGGAAAACAATGATGTTAAAATGCAGCTCCATGCAGGGATCTCCATCGCCCATGCCCCTTCCTGGGAGAGGGGGGCCTGGAGGTTTCTGGAGTAGCGGAGAGAGATTTTCAGGCAAGAAAGAAAATTCTTTCTACAGTTTGGTAATTCTGTATTTACGGAACTAGCCATCTCCAAGACTCAGATGGCTCTCCCCCCTTTTCCATTTCCCTTGTTGTCCCCCTGGATGGAGGAGGGTGGGAAGTTAAAGGCTGACTTTGATGGGAGGGAGGGAAGCCTGAGGCTGGGTGGTCAGAGAATGTGTTTCTTTGGTAGCCTTTGGGTAACTTGTTAGGCTTTTCTACCCTATTTGAGAGTTTACTGAATAGAGAGGACACCCCGGGAGGGGAGGGTGACCCTGTATGGGAGCTGAAGAGAAGCCTGAGGTTCAGGGAGGACCCACGCTCTACTCTGGCAGAGGCTGTGGGCCCCATGAGACCAGACACATTATGGAGGAACTACTGGCAACCGCTTTGCTTATACCCTGCACCCCCATCCTTATTACCATCCTAGGACCCGAGGCTCCACATTTTACCCATGAGACAACACTGAGCAGAGTTAATCCGAAATCACGCAGCTCCAGCTAGAAGCGGGGGAGCGGAGATCTGACTCCACGTAATCCCAGGCTCTGAGACCCTCGTTGCCACTGCACCATGTCCAATTGCCTGCTGACAGCGTGGAGACCTTGGGTGCGGCTCCTGGAATCAGGTTGCCTGGGTTCCTATCCCAGCTCAACTGTCGAACGGCATGATGATCCAAGGTAAGTTCCTGACCCTGACATTCCCCATCTCTGAAATGGGATGGTTTTATCACCTTACTCGGGGACTTTTGCTGATGACTTCAGAGATAATGCACCTAAAGCTTTGAGCACGCGAGCCTGACGTGTCTGTGCTCGTGAGAGTTGGTTGCTGTGGTTATTATTAGCCCAGCAGGATAAGGAGCAATGTTCGGGGGGCCCTGGGGTGCGGTCACCCCTCTGTTTACTCCTCCGGCTGGCAGGCGGTCAGGGGTTTGTTTTTCTGGTACGAAGGTTGCCCTCGTGTTCCGGAGTGACCCGGCAGGGCTGAGATTGTCATACAACCCCGCACGCCCGGCCAAGTTCAGCGCTCGCCTTGGCAGCCTGCACGGCCTGTGCCACTGTGGTCGAGGGAACCGCTCGTCTTCAGGCTGTTTCTCACTTTGGAGAAGACTGACCTTCGCTCAGAGTGATCCTCTATTCCCACGTCACACAGTGGCCCGCTCACCCACTCCCTCCCAAAGCACGACATTTGTTACTCCCCAGGGAGGCAATAAGGTCGCGGCGCCTTCAAGACCCTTGTTTTTCCTTCATCTCTTCCTCTGCCCTCCTAACTCTGCCCCCCACTGGTGTTTCTCAGACACCGGAGGGGGGTGCCATGAGGACCGGGAGGCAGCAAAGAACAGGGCCCCTGGCCTCCAACAGCCAGGGCGTCGCTGCTCCAAGCTTCAAGTTCCTTGTCGGCAGAGAACATAGCACGTGGTTTATGTGTACAAACCTTTAAAAATAGATACAACCTTTCATCAGGTTGGGAGACTTGAATGGTTCAATAGGAAAACCCATGCGAACATATCACAAGCTCTCCTCTTGCTGAGCCCGTGCCTGCCTTCCAGCCAGGCGGTGGTGGCCGCTACTGCCTCGGGCCTCGGGCCGCCCCCACCTCACCTGTCGGGGCTGCAGGGAGGGGCTCAGCAGCTCAGCCTTGCTCCCAGCCCCCAGGGGGCTGCAGACTGAGAGCCTCAGGCTCTGGCCATTGCTGAATTGTCAAGCAGAGGGGATGGCCCCCAGGAGTCCCCAGCGCCCTGCAGCTCATCCCGTCTTCCGGGCAGGGGCCTCAGGCCTTCCTCTGGCCAACCCATCCCCCTTCCCCAGGGGCTGTGGCGCCTTTTGCGAAGCTGGTAGGTCCCTTGCCGTCCACACAGCCTTCTATCTCCCCACTTTGGACCTTGTCCTTTCTGTTTCTTGCTGCCCAGGTGCCCATCTCTGATGGCTAAAATGCGGCTCGGCCCAAAGGACCCCTCCCTGAGCTTCACCCGCTGGCCCCGCATCTGGAATAATTGTGCATATTTTTCAACCTTAAAAATCCACTTTTCAGCCTTCTCGTTTTACGTATGTGACTTATTTGTTGCCACGCTCCATAAGGAAAGGTCTCACCCCCACCAGGCTCAGGCAGCTGGGAAAATGGAATGAATGTGGGCTTCTCTCTGCACCTCTGTTCTCCCATCTGTGAAATGGGAATGACCATTGTAAGTCGCCAGCCTTCTTAAGAGTTGTCATAAGGCTTAAAAGAGGCTCTTGACGTGAACATCTCCTACCTCATGGTCCTGAACATTTAAAAAGATCAGTGAATGAATGATTGATCGAATGATCGAATGAATAAATGAATGCCTTTATGGTTCTGTTTGCAATTGTCAAAAACAGATAGACTTTTGCTATCATCCGTACTGTCCTTAGGAATTCTGTACTTGTGGCTTGGAAACCTAGGTTCCGGGTTAGACTCCTGAATCACCCACTTAAGGATGTGATCCAGGCATGAACTGAATCTTCCCACACTGCAGTGACATCATGTAGGACAGGGGTCAGTAAACTATGACCTGTGGGCGACCTCCAACCCACTGCTGCTTTTGTACAGCCCAGAAACTGAAAATGGTTGTTATGTTTTCAAATGTTGTTTACATTTAAAACTTTACATGTTTGCATGTACATTTGATTTAATTTAATTTATATATTTTTAACTTTTTTTTTTTAATTTTTATTTTTGAGAGACAGAGATACAGCACGAGTTGGGGAGGGGCAGAGAGAGAGGGAGACACAGAATCTGAAACCGGCTCCAGGCTCTGAGCTGTCAGCACAGAGCCGGACACAGGGCTCGAACCCACAAACTGTGAGATCGTGACCTGAGCCGAAGTTGGACGCTTAACCGACTGAGCCACCCAGACGCCCCTCATTTTTACATTTGAAAAATAAAAACTCAAAAGAAGAATGCTATTTCCTAACACATGAGAACTATGGGAAATTCAGAGTATCTACAGATGGAATTTTATTGACAGCCCGCCATGCTCGTTCCTTGATGAATTGTCTCTATGGCGACAGGGGGTGCATACCTCGCTTGCACTCTCTAAGGCACAGTTGAGTAGGTGTGACAGACACCATATGGCCCACAACTCACAATTTTTTACTACCCAGCCCTTTACAAAAAGACTTTGCCCAATCCCTGGTCTGTGAGACAGGAGCAACGCTGTATACCCACCCCTCTGTGTGGATGAAGTGTTCAATTCAAGTGCCTAGCACCAAGCAGAAACTCTAGAAAAGTCCATCCCTCCTCTCTCTCCCTTTCCCATCTTCATTCCTTTCCACAGAGAGCTCTTTTATTTCAGGGTCCAAGCCACATAAAACCATAAAAAGAGGACGGCAGGCCGGCTCCCACCATGCCCTGCGCAGACGGGCCTTCAGACAGCAGGGCTGTGTTCATCGGCTCTGTCCCCTGGCCCTCGGCCGCCCCGGCCAGGCCAGTCTGTGCGGCTGCTGAGGGTGGGGCCCCGTCAGAGCCCCCCTGTGTCCTCAGGGACGTCTGGGCCATCGTGTAGGGGTGCCCTAGGGAGCTGCCTCTCTTGCATTTACCAGAGGCTGGTGGTTTCCACCCCATCGTTTCTGCTTTGGGGCATTTCTGGAAGCTGGGCCAGTGCCCCACAATAGGTGCCCACAGTCACACGTTAGCTCAGCTCGGGAAGAGTGCTCAGCAGATGCAGCCTCTGGGCTGGAATCCAGGGTCTTGGTCCCGAACTGCAGGATGGCACACAGTCGTGGCCAGACCCGAGGTTTGGGATCTGGTCTGGCAGCCCAGCTCTGCTCCTCACAAGCTCTGGGATGTCCCCCCTGGGCTTCTTTCCTTCCTCTGGAAAGTTGGGGTGATGGTTTCTCCTGGGGAGGGGCATAGACAGGGTTTTCATCATGTAAGCAGGGTTTTGCCTTTTTCTGCACTGAAACCCTATGCCGAGAACAGCGGCTGGCCTGTGGTGAGCACACAGCAAACACCTGTTATTGAAAAGACATCCACTCAAAAGAGAGAAAGTATGTGGCGTGCCTGTCGCATCATCGGCTCGCATGAAATAGTCACACTGCTGTGTCTGCTCTGAACCAGGAATCAGCACGCTACAGCCCACAAGCCAAATCTGGCCCACTGCCTGATGTTGTAAATAAAGTTTTATTGGAACGCGGCCACACCCATTCACTTACCTGTTGTCCAGAGCTGATCTCCCGCAGTAGCGATGGAGCTCCATCGTTGTGAGAGAAACCTGTGGCCTTGCGAAAGCTAAACTACATGCTATCTGGCTTTTTACAGAAAATCCTCGTGGCCCCTGCTCTGAACGTCGAGGCCACCCTGTCTGCCGGATTTCATTTCCCCCCGATTGCAGACGTGTGGGCAGTTACAAGTTGAAAACCAGCAGCCGGCTTCAAATACATTTTCTTCATGCCCTCTCTGAAGTACTTCATTTTTCCTCTGACACCTTAATTCTGCCACACTATTGCAACATGCTCAGAATAGACTTCTCAATGCCCTGCGGCTCTCACAGGTAAGGTGGTGTTACTCTCATTTCTGGGTAAGAAGAAACTCAAGCCACCCGTCAATTGCTGGTGTGTTCATTAGGGATCGGCCACGTGTCCTGCAATGAGTCTAGGCCTCCTCACAGGAGGAGAGTCAAGATAAAATAAGGATAATGTGCTAGATGCAACTTACTACTTGGTTCCAAGGGATGAAGTGCTGGCCGGGAGCCAAAGGAAGGTCACTGTGTCTGGGGCACAGAGTGCATAGGTTTTTCATTGTTGTGAATGGAGGGACCTTGGACACCTTCACTATGGCGTCATAATAACAAGTGACCTTCACTTGGAGTCAATTTTCCAATCTGTAAAATGGCAACAATGATACTTCACCACATCAGGTTGTTCTGAAGACTAAATGAGATCAAGCGCCTGAAACATAGTAACTACTCAGCTATTTTTATAATAAGTCCTTTATTTCTCAGTTTGGGAGAGAGATAGTCAACAGCTTTTTGCTACATGTTGCCGCTCCCTTAGATGGTCAGGGCCCACGGTTAGGAGCCTCTTACAACTTTGATTTTGGGGGCAGTGAGAAGGATCTTCCTGGGTACCACGTACTAAGGGCTCCCTGTCCACGGTGCCAGCTGAACAAGGCGGGGTCATTGTCTAGTTACCACTTCATGGTCAGCAGATCTTTTTCTTCCTTTCCCTCTACAAAGACAGAATAACAGGCTTCCAGGTCCCTATGCCCCAAGGAAGAGACTGACCAGGAACCCATGAAGGCTGGGTTCAATGAGACAAGTACATCCTTGCAAGTAAAGGTGCAGAAAGTCAGCCAGGACTTCCAGGCGTGGAGCCTGGTCACTTCTGTCTTGTTCATGGCTTAGAACAGCGCCTGGAACATGGTAAATGGTTCATAAATGTTGGGGAGGATAAACAGTCCCCTCTTGTGAATGTCACAGTGCCTGCTGTCCTCAGAGGCTCTGGCTTCCTGTGTCTGTTAGACTGTGATGCCATGATGCCAACAGGTGAGGTCCAAGCTCAGAGTGAGAGCACACAGCAGCCCTGCCTGGCCCTCCCCGTGTCCCCGGTCCTACCACATTTCCTCTGTATCACCTGTCCAGGCTTCTCATCACTGAGTCTGCTGTTCCCCCTGTGCCCAGGGCTCTTCCCACCATTGCCCCTAGCCCAGCCCTGTAAGGTACAGGAAACCAGCCAACAGGACCCTGGCCCCAGCCACATCTGGATCTCCAGGCTCAATCTCCATCTATACCGGGGAATGTGAAATTACAGTCTGCAGGCCAGATCTGGTCAGTGGTCGGTTTTTGTAAGGACCTTGGACTGAGAATGGTGTTTACATTTCCAAAGGGTTGAAAATTTTAAAAAGAATGCACAACAGAGACTATATGGCTGACGAAGCCCAAAACACTGACTCTCTGGTCCTTTATAGAAAAGGCTTGCTGACTCCTGGCCCAGATAGTCCTCTGATACACTAGCCGGGAGGACCAACTGTGTGAACCAGGCCCCGTGTCAGGGCTTCAGGCTTGGAGTTATTTCTTGCCACTTACCAACCCCGAGGCAGGTGGGGTTCTCGTCCCTTGTAGAGATGTGGGAAATTGAGGCATAAGAGGTTAATTCACTTGCCTGAGAATCTAAATAAATGGCAGAGCCAGGATTCAAACCCAGACAGGCAGGTTTTTTAATCATGGTGCCATTTTTCTTCTGGACACTGCCTAGCACAAGCTTTAGGACTCGCCCATACTCTATCCCATTCCGGACCCCTTGTCGCAGAGATGAACTTCAGAAAACACCGCCCTCTGCCAGCATGAGTTTCTGTCTTCCTCTGACCCACAGTCAGTGACCAGGTGTTTGGTACCCCCGCCTCCTCTCCCCTCCCGGCCACCCCCCAAGACAGTTCATCTCCTGTGTGGCTGACAAGGCTGTGCTGCCTCTGTCTGCCCCATGCAGTGGCCTGGAACCCTATTCTGTCCTGCTCCCTGAGTCCTGACGCTTTTCCATGAGCTGGATCTGAAGTTGTTCCCACTGAGTCTCTCTTCCTGGGGCATCCCTGTGCCCTCTTGTCTCTGCTTCCTTCCACTCATCTTGTCCCTCCCATGAGGAACTGGATTCGTGGCCTCGGGTCAAGAGTGCACACGTGGGAGGTGCAGTTAACTCCTGGTACCGGGCCTGGACCCTTTGTAGCCCAAGGACTGCGGCTGAGATCCTCCCCTCCTGGGAGAAAGGGGAGAAGAAGCCCCTGGGTTCAGAGTAACATGGAGGACAGCCCAGAGGTGGGGTTGCAACCCCGGGGAAACATTGCACTTCAGGGCTGTGCAGGTGGAGTGGTGCCTTTCGATCAACAGTCTAAGCGCAGGGGCACAGGAGGGGTAAGAATGGAAAGACAGCTGCCAAGAGGAACAGAGAGCTTCTCAAATCACCCCCAGCCGGTCTCCTCCCCACAGCACCAGCCCGGCTTTGACAAAACCCGCCCTTCCGGTAGTAGTGCCTCCACCTTGGCTGGAAATCACTGTGTGCAGAGTGAAGACAGCGGCCATCTTCTAGTGTGACCGTGGACAGGTTACTTAGCGCTCTGTACCTTACATTCCTCTTTTTTTTCAGATGGTGATGGTGGTAAGTACGTGGTAGGGTCTTATTCATAGATCACATGCTCCTGGCACTTAGTAGGTGCTGAGTGTGAGAATGACTCCCCCGGGGGATGCTGAATTGTGAGCTCTTCCCAGGTCATCCTGGGAAGGATGCTCTCAAGAACGCTCTGCAATTGAGGATGTACGGGAGGCCCCTAGGTCAAGGCTGGCAGGAGAGGCCTCTCAAGGGCCCGACCAACATGCTGTGTTTCTCCTGCTGAGGCTGAAGAGGCAGACACTCTCCAGACTGGAGAGTCTCGCCAGCGTCTCAGACTTCTGATTCCCCTGGCTTCGTGTCCACCTTTCTGTGGTCTTCTCCATCCTTGTTAATGACAACGCCAACTCTTCAGTCGCTCAGCCTTGGAGTCAGTTAACCTTGGTCTCCCCATCACTCACCTATCCTATCCAGACCATCAGCAAACCATACCCAGAATATCATGCCCTCTCACCACCCCAAAGCCCCTACCTGGGTCCCAGCCACCATCATTTCTTGCCTGCATTAGTACGACAGCCCCTGACGGGTCTCTGCGTCTGCCCTTTGCCCCTCTACAATCTGTTCTCACAGCAACAGCCAGAGTCACCCTTGGAAATCAAGCTGGGGCACATGACCTTTCTGCTCCAAACCCCCCCGCAGGCTTCCCATCCTGTTCAGAGTAAAAGCCACGGGCCTTGCAACGGTCTGGGAGGCCCATGTGAACCAGCCCCGCTACCCTGACCGTGCCCTCGTTCCTTCTGTCCTGTTCATCCCACCTGCCATCCTGCCCCTGCCCTCTCGCAGACATTCGAGCTCCGCTCAGCAGCTTGCTCTTGCTGGACTCCCTCATCACCGCTCACTCCCTTAGCTCTTCCGGGCCTTTGTTCTGGCCTTACCACCTCAGCCAGGCCTCCCCTGGCCACTATTTCACATTCACCGTCGTACCCACCCCCCCCCCCCCCCACCACTCTGCAACTCTCATTCTTCTCTTTCCTGCCTTTATTTTTCTCCGTTGTTCTTGGCACCTTGTACCGTGCCTCATGATTGTGTGAGTTGATCCATTAGTGCCCCTTATCTCGCTGGAGATTCAATTCCAGGGTGGGGGGAGCAGGGATTTCTGTCTTAGCCCCCACTGAGAACCCCACCTGTGACATGGTAGCACTCTGTAAATATTTGTGGAATGAATGAATGACCTTAGACCAAAGACAGCCGGCACAGAAAATAAACCTCTATTTCAAGCAAAAGCCTTTTGGTTTTATTTATATATATATATATATATATATATATACGTATATATATATATATATATATGTATATACGTATATATATATGTATACATACGTATATACATATATACATATATATATATACACATATATACATATATATATATACACATATATATATACACACACACACACACACATATATATGTAGATGTGTATATATACACACATATGCATATATATATGTAAATATATATATGATAAAATATATGTGTTTTATATATTTATATATGGCTGAAAGTTTCAAGCATGTATATCATATATAGACATAGCATGTATATCAAGATATATATAAAAAGTTCGTGTGTGTATATATATATCTCTCAAAGACCAAAATATATTTTATATATATAACCGAGGTGCCATGTTTTTTGCAAAGGAGGACACTTTCTGGCTTCCCTGGCTGCCTGCCAAGATGCACTCAAGCCGTGATGTACAGTCAACGGGGTACTTTTCGCCTCTGGTTTTCCAGACTGGAGAGCACATCATTGCCAGGAAGTTTCTGCCTCACTCTTAGTTCCCCAGGGTGGCCTGCCAGTCACCGGCGTGGTACCTCAGATAATGGAGATGCAGGGGCCGTGATTCCCTGCCTGTATGTCAAGGTCTTCGACGCCCACTTGTGCATGAGCTGGAAGAGGCGTGCCCGTCTCAGAGCGTGAAGAGCTGGCGAAGTCCCCACAGTTTCTCTCTGTCTCCTGGACCCACTTTCCCCTCCTCACAGTGGCTTCTTTGTGTCCCCCAAGGGGCCATCTCCTGCCCCTCCAGCTCATCTCCAGCTCGTGGCTTTGCTGACTCCTCACCTACCTGTGCTGTTTTCTGTACTGCATAGAACTGGGTCCTCCAGGAAGACATATTGGAGTCCTGACCCACAGCAACTGTGAGTGTGACCTTATTTGGAAATAGGGTCTGTGCGGACATAATCCAGTTTAGATGAAGTCATTCTGGATCAAGATGGCCTCCAATCCAGTCATGGTGTCTTTGTAAGAGAGATGGACAGATGGGGAGAAGGCCGTGTGAAGGCAGGGGCAGACATGGGTGGGGAAGCTTCTGCAAGCCATGTGGTGTGTAAGGTTGCTGGCCCACCACAAAGGCTAGGGGAGGCCAGGAAGGACCTTGCCTTTCAGGTGTCAGAGGGAGCATGGCCCCATGGACACCTTGATTCAAGACCTTCATCCTCCGGAACTGCGACAGAATAAAGTTCTATGGTTTTAAGCCTCCCAGTCTGTGGAGCTTTGGCCACCCCAGGAGACCCACACACTCCCCTCCACCCTTCAGTCTCCTCCTCAGTGTCACCTCTTTGTTGAGTTACCCACCCGGGGCACATTTTACCATTCTTCCATCAGGTGCTTATTACCGTGTGTGATTCTGTTTTGCAAGCTTCCCCTGGTGCTCATAAGCCCTCTGCCATGTCCATATTGCTCCCTGCGTGTCCTCAGTCTCTAACACAGCATCTGCACACACTGGGTGGGCAATAAAGTATTTGTAGGACGCATGCATTGCAGTCCAGGGGAATCTTCCAGACTTACAGAATTAGTTCGTGTCATAGAATCTCCAGTCAGAAGATGACCCTGGGTACTTCCCCTAGAAATCCTCAAAGTGCAATTATTCAAATCGAGTTGTTCAACCCAAGTCAGTTGCAGTAAAACAAGAGAGACTTGAGAGTCGGTGAGTACTTTCCCAGCTAGGGTCTGTTCTCACTGCTTAGCCTGAATGTGTTTTCCTGCCAAGAATCAAAAATGAGTTTAACCAGGGGGTTAGCAACACCTTAAATAGAAGAAACACCTCCAAAAATACAAGTTCTTTCGCACTTACCCTCCTCCTCAACCTCCCTCCCAGCCGCCCATCACCGGGACCTCCCAGTCTTGTCTCCGAGCCCTATTTCAGACCTCTCCAAATCCTGTGGTATTTTCCCTTCTTGGGCTTTAGATGGAGATGTCTGGTAGGTGCTTTTAGGTGGTTCTAGAATTGACATCTCTTCTGAGACTTGTCTGGCCCATGAACTTGGAGGCTTGGCCTCTAATGAATTCAGAATGGCCTTTATTGAGCACCTACAATGTGCCGGTTGTGCACAGCAGGGAAGTTTTACAGTCTGTAGCCTCCTTTCCTTTCCATGTAATCTGTTCCAGAAATCTATGTTTGCCATGAAGTGATCTCACTTCAGAGCTATTTTACTGATGAGGTAACTGAAACTCAGAAAGGTTAAGTAATTTGCCTAAGATCACACAGTCAGTAAGTGGTAGAGCCCTTTTCAAACCTGGGTCTGTCTGACTTCCAAGCTAGTGGGGTTTGTGTTTTTTCCTCTAAATTTACAAACGATGAAAGTGACCCTAGTCAGAAATTGCGTTATTGATAGCAAGGAGTTTTATTTTATAAGGATTCGGCTGTGCCTGGGACTGTGGTATCAAGGGTCATCCAGGAGCCTGTTGGGAGGGGTTTATGGACCTGGGACCCTTGATAGGCGCTCAGGACGCTCCACTGACCTGCCAAGCACTCTGGCTGGGGGGGTCATCTGCTCCCAGCACTCTACTTCCTGACTCTGGGCATTAGACTGGCCATTTCTCTCCTCCAGCCTCGGTTTCCCCAACCATAAAATTAAAACTCAGATTCAGTGATCTTGGAGCAGCTGTCCTGCCCTGATAACCTAGGACGTTAGCACCCTGGGGCTGCAGCCACCATTCTCCCATGTCCCTCCAAATCAAACCTTCCACTTATTCCTGGAGCCCATGGTCTAGTCATCCATGCAGGTCCAAGGCATCCATGCAGGTCCCTGCTGTCAGAGGCCCCCCTTCCCCATCTCTCCTCACTCCTGCAGTTCACAGCCTCTTCTTTCCTGGAGCCAGTCCTGCTGGGACAGGTTTCTTCACCTC